>NC_140587.1:886059693-886726568 GCF_964204655.1 Triturus cristatus | reverse complement strand
TTACTTAGTGCTTACTAGTCCTTTTTCTCCTGATTTTGGCATCTCTGCCACTTCCCCTTCCCGCCGCTGCGTCCCCTGAGTCCTCGCCCCCTCTCTCACCCATTCACCCCACGCACTCGCCTCCCAGCTGCTCCTCCCTCCCACCTCCCCTTCTTAATGGCAGCGGTCGTGCCACTGGCGTGCCAAAGGCGCACCCATCTGTGCCTGGACCGGGCCCAGCGCCAGACCCTCTGGCCCCCGCAAGTGCTCCGACGCAGCTATGACGCTAACATCCTTCACAAACTCAACGCCGACTGATCATCCATTTGCTTCCAGGCCACTCCGAAGCTCACTCATGGACCCTTCTCCTCCTGGAGCTGCAGCTTCACCAGCCAACGAACACCTGCACGTCCTGCCACACCACCAGGGCAGGTCACAGCCATCTCAGATGCATACAACTCAACACCCGCTCCGTCCAAAAGCAAACCGTCGAACTATGGGACCTACTCGACTCATCCTCCCCGGATGTCGCATTCCTGACGGAGACCTGGAAGAACCCCTCATTGGCGCTTGACATTGCCATAGCCATCCCGGATGGCTACAAATCACCCGCAGAGATCGCACCAACAAACTGGGAGGAGGAGTCACCATTGTCCACAAGAATACCCTCAGGATCTCGACCAGCACCAAAAACACCCTCAGCACCGCTGAACACCTGCACTTCCAGATCCACATCGTTCCCAACACCACCCTCAGAGGAACACTCGTCTACAGACTCCCCAGACCCTGGCCACAGTTCAGCGACTCCATCACAGACACCGTCAGCTTGCACGCCCTGGCGTCCCCAGACTACATCCTCCTCGGAGACCTGAATTCCACCTCTAGAACACCAATGATAGCAATTCAACCACCCTGCTGGACAACCTCACCAACCTCGGACTTAAACAGCTTGCCACAACAGCCACCCTCTCTGCCGGACACATGCTCGACCCCATCTTTTCCGCCAGCAACCACATCACCTACAGCCACACCACCGAACTCCACTGGACCAACCACCGCTGCACCCACTTCTCCTTCGAGAAACACACCACACACAACAAATCCCCCAACGTAGCTGGAACAAGGTCCCAGAAGACCAGCTAATCACCACCCTTGCCCGAGACCCACCAACCGACCACACTGACACCGACTCAGCCGCCTGCAACTTCAGGCAATGGATTGATGACTGCACCAACACTCTTGCTCCGATCACGAAACCCTCAAACAGACGCACCGACAGAAGGGCCAGCTAGATCACCACCAACCTCGGGGCATCCAAGCAGACCTACCGTAGACTTGAGAAGAAGTGGCACCACGAACAGACACCATACAACCACACTGCCCTCAAGAACGCCAGTCGCAAGCACCACCAACTCATTCGAACCTCCAAAAGGACCTCCTTTAAAGAATGCATCGACAACAATGCACACAACAGCAAAAAGCTCTTCAACATTGTGAGGAAACTCGCCAACCCCAGCTCCAGCTCCAATGACATCCCACCGTCGCAAGACCTCTGCGACTCACTAGCCACAAGATCATAGACATCCACGACAGCTTCAACACCCAGACCCCCCTGACAGCCTCCAACAACTTACCGCCCCCCAGCCACACCGGCCTCCTGCTCTCCTGGAACCACATCAACGACAACAACACCATCAAAATCATGAAGACCATCCGCTCCGGCTCGCCATCTGACCCCTGCCCCATCACATCTTCAACAAAGCTAGCTTCACCATCGCATCCTAACTCCAGAAGATCCTCAACAGCTCCTTTGAGACCGCCACCTTCCTGGAGAGCTGGAAACACGCTGAGATCAACGCCCTACTCAAGAAACCCAAGGCAAACGGAAGGACCTCAAGAACTTCCAGCCCATCTCCCTGCTCTGGTTCCCGGTGCAAGTCATCGAGAAGATTATCAAAAGGCAACTGATCTACTTCCTCGAGGAGAACAACACCCTGGACTCGTCCCAATCCAGATTCCACAGCAACCACAGCACCAAAACCACCCTCATCGCTGCCACTGACGACATCAGGACCCTGCTGGACAACTGCAAAACCGTGGCCCTCATCCTCCTAGACCTCTCAGCCGCCTTCGACACTGTCTGCCCCCACACCCTACGCACACGCCTCCATGACGCGGGGATCCACGGCAAAGCCCTGGACTGAATCACCTCCTTCCTCACCGGCAGAACCCAGAGGGTCCGCCTACCTCCATTCCGATCCGATGCCCCCAAGATTACCTGCGGTGTACCCCAAGGATCATCCCTCAGCCCGACCCTCTTCAACGTCTACATGGCACCGCTCGCCAACATCGTCCAATCGCACAACCACAACATCGTCTCATATGCCGACGACACTCATCTGATCCTCTCCCTCACCAAGGACCCCCCAACCACCAAAAACAACCTCGATGAAGGAATGAAGGCCATCGCCGAATGGATAAAGAACAGTTGCCTAAAACTGAACTCAGACAAGATGGAGGTCCTCATCCTTGGCTCCACCCCATCCACCTGGGACGACTCCTGGTGGCCAACCATGCTGGGAGCTGCATTGACCCCCACCGACAACGCAACCTCGGATTCATCCTGGACTCATCACTATCTATGACCCAGCAAGTCAACACCGTCTCCTCCTCATGATTCAACACCCTACGCATGCTTCGCAAGATCTACAGATGGATCCCCACCGTAACCAGAAGGACTGTCACCCAGGTTTTCGCAAGCAGCAGGCTGGAATACAGCAACGCCCTCTATGCGGGAACCATGGCCAAACTCCAGGAAAGTCTTCAGCGCATACAGAACGCCTCCGCACGCCTCATCCTCGCCATCCCCCTCCACATCACTGCACTCCTGTGAGACCTGCACTGGCTCCCCAACAACAAGAAGATCATCTTCAAGCTCCTCACCCATGCTCACAAAGCACTACACAACACCGGACCAGCATACCTCAACAAACGACTCACCTTCTATACCCCGAACCGCCAGCTTCACTCAGCTGACCTCGCCCTCGCCACGTTCCACGCATCCACTGAACGACCACCGGCAGCAGATCATTTTCCCACTTTGCCACCAAGACATGGAACACCCTCCCCATCCACCTGCGTCAGACCCAGGACCTGCTGACCTTCAGAAGACTTCTCAAGACCTGGCTGTTTGAGCAGTAGCAGCATTCCCCCCCCCAGCACCTTGAGGGTGAGTATTGTGCTCTATAAATGGATTGATTGATTGATTGATTGATTGATTGATTGATTGATTGATTGATTGATTTCATAGTCTTGAAATTTCCTAACTCATGAAACAGCTAAGGGAACTGACTTACTATTTTGTGATGTGCATTCATGTTATTGTTCACTGATATCAGTCTCATACCAGCAGCTTGATGCTGTATCTTGAAGTACATGAAAGGGTGCTTGTACTTTCATTTTATTGTGTTCGATTATGGCTTCAAATGAACCTTGAATTTTTTATGATGTCAATGCAGCCCAGGTGTACACCTTAGGGATCAATGGCGTAATCGCGGCAATGGAGATAGTTCACTGTATTTCTACTCAGGCATTAATTGTATTGACACACGACTGGCAATAATAAAAGGAATTGACAAGCCATTTACCTTTAGTGTAGTCTTCAGACAATGTTTGAATGACTTTGGTGCTTTTTCATGTTGACTTTTCTTTGGTCTGTATCTTTCTTCACAAGCAGCCAGTTCAACATGCACATATTTTCATGAGGTACACATTGACAATGCACATTCATCGTCTTCACTTTCACTTTCACTTGGTGTAGATACTGAAGAACATTTTGACGATGATTTAGATGACGATTTACTTTGTTTGGTGTTAATTTGCCTCAATTGGTGTGGTCTCTTGGCCTAGTGGGCGTGAATAGAACATTGTTTCTAAAGCCTTCTTTCAGCCATTTTTTCATCATGCTGTAACGCAGTTACTTTTTCCTTTGTCTTGCAAACCATTACAAAATGGTACTCCTTCCCACAGCCTTTGCAAACCTGTCCGATGGCAGGACATTTGCCTTCGTGTGAAAATTAAAGTCCAAACCTGAAGAACCACTTCTTTTCTGTGGCAACATCACTTTGTGTCCCTCTGCTTTGTGCTTTAGCTTACTATTCACGTTCATGGTTGACTCACTCTGGGCACCTCCAGCCTCGATGCTAGCATCTTGTCGATTGGCATTCTCTTCAGCTCTGGCAGCCATGAGCAATTACTCCAGACTAAGAGTTTCTCTCAGCATTCGTTGTCTGAATGAATCTGACAGACATCCATCAGTAACTCCGAGGCGTATAACTTCTTCATCATTAAATTAATTGAACTTACATTGTTTGATGAGCGTATACAGTCTGAACAAATTTGCCAATGGATACCCCATCTTTCTGTTATTCTTGACTGAAAATGTACATTTTGTAATCTAAATTTGGCATCGGATTGAACTTGAGATTCAAAGCTTCCTTGATTTGACGGCATGTAAATTCATCAACTTGCGGCATTTTCTTTATGACTTCTTTTACACCTTCACCAGTTATAGTCTTAAGGAATTTGATAATCTTCTTGATATCTCTTTCTGCTAGCGCATCAAAGAATTGTTTTTAATGTCTCAATCCAAGCATTCCATCTTTCGCCAATTTTCAACCGTTTGGCAGCATCGAATGGTGGTGGCAGTTTTAGAAAGGCGGCGGCATTATAACTATGTGATTGGCAGACACTGTGGAGGTCTCTCCACAGTGTCAGCTGTTCACTAGAGCCTGCTTCACCCATTCAATTTTTAAGACCCTGTGTTGTTCTGGCCTCTGGGTCATCTTGGCCAGTTGATGGAACTGTGACTTTCCTCCTGATCTCCAAAGGAGCCCTTCACTTTTCTGGAGACCTTCGAAGTTGTTCTGAGCCTCCATTCAAAAGCTTTGGTGGCATGCCACTTCAGGCATGGACAGCTCTGTAAACACAACCCCGGATACTTCTTCTGGGGCCACTTCCTCCAATGATGCAGTATGATTACGATCTTTACTCAGTTCCAGTAAGCAGATGATCATTTTTTGTACCAGAATACATTTCTTGTACTGGAATTGCTATGTTTTTAGGTGTCTCTTTGTACTGTCTGATACTGGGTTGCTCTTTGACTCACAGCACTTCTGATCGCAGGGTTATTTTGCAAATATGTAAACCTAGTTGTATCCGCCGTTTGTGTTATTACTCCATATGATGAGTAGTTGGGTAGTAGCACAGTCTTCCCAGCAAGTTCTTGGCCAATGATGTATAGACATCTCAGTGAAGCGTTTGTTCTCTTCAAATGCTTTACACCGGCTGGAGTTGCACTTTGACTCCAAATAAGCCAAGCGTTGATTCTGCAATTCGACAGAGGCACAAGTGGCACACACAAGCAGTATGCTGGACCACGGCAAACTCTCTGGGAGAGCACTGTCGATCTTCGGGTTACTTATCCTGTATCTCGTAGCCAGTTGTAGTGTCCTCCCCAGCCTTGGTACCCACTCATGACTATGCCACACATGGATCTTAGTATAACATGTCTTTGTTCATCTGCGTGTTAACGCAAACTCAATATTCTAAACTTGCATTCACTTCACTACGCTCTAACACTTATGTCACAGTTAAAACGGAGTCCATCAGGAGCCAAATGCGTTCTGTCATTGCTAAATGACCCAACATTACACTTGTGAGCCTCGGTAAATAATGTGGGTCAAAACACATTGGTTCCCTCCTAGTAAATACTTAAATACTTTACATAAGCACATAAGTAAAGAAGAAACAAAGCATTGGATAGACAGTCACCTAATCACTGTCACAACAAGGTTATCCAAATCTTTGCACAAAGCAGCAGTTGCTCAGTGAAACAGCTTCCTCTTTACTTATGTTCGTAAGTGAAGTATTTACGCTTTTGCACAGAGGGAATGACAGTTTAGTCGGAAATTAGTACTATAGACAAGGGGCCATATTACAAATAGGGTGCACTGTTCCTGCCTGTGCCACTACCCTCCATCAAATTATTGCACCATCTTACAGATAATGCACCGCCACCAGTTCAGACTCAAACTTGCAGCACATTAGTAAAAGACAGTGCAAATTCTTGGAGCAGCCACTTTGTTTTTCACAGTGGATGCTACACCTGCTACACTTCAAAGAGGAGAAAGAGATTAGCCTGCAGGCAGTTGCGGAAAGTGACTGCACCCTCCTGCACTTTAAAGGAGGGGGGGGTCTAGGGGTTCATGGGATGCCGTTTCCACCTCTATAGTGCTTGAATATGGCACAGGTGTTCAGACTCCATTTGCATCTAAAACAATGTTTTATACTTAGATAAAGAATCATTACATGTGGTACTGCTATCCGTCTTTCATAATGTCACTAGGAGACCTCTTTTGGAGCTCAGTACATGTTTTAAGTATTCCACATGGCCTTGATAAGCCTCTACAATGGAAATGTCATCATGTTCCACTTGAGAACAGGTTTGGGAAACCACTGAGCCCTTTTCTGTTGCACATCAAGTTTGTTCGCTGCACCTTTGCTCCTTTGTTTGAATGGCAATCAAGTTATAAATGGACGAAGTGGCAGGAGGGTCTAAGATTGCAAAAAGTCTATTCACTAAAGGCACTGTACTGGCCTCAAAAATATCAGGTAGCCTACAGAGCCTTCTAGACCTAGTTTTGCAGATTCAACAATGCTGAAGCTAAGTAATTGATGTCCGGTCCAAACAAAGGATTTACCATTTATTTCAAACTGGCCAATTCAATTCTTGAATGAATGCACACTTCCCACATGTGGGTCTTAAGGTATCATTGGTTACAAAATGATTATCTTTTGTACAAAATGGCAAATCCACAAATTGAGATCAAGGAACCTCCTTACACAGTGCAAAACAGAAAGCCTTATGGTGGTACAATGAGATGGGGGAATAATCATTGCAAATGAAGACCCAAGCATGCATGGCTCAGCCGCAGCAGGATTTTGAGGCAGAGTTGTTTGCAGAGGATAGCTATTTTTAGAATATTCATGAGTTGTATGATTGCCTTAAATGTTAAAACCCAGTCCTGACAGCATTTTAGGACGTTTTAGCAGGGGTTCCAGCCAGAGCCCGATGGACAACAAACGCATAAGGGTCAGTCTCAGACATTAAGCACACTGTCTAGGCATGGAAAGGTGGGTCAAGTTGAGCACGGGGTGCTTCTAGTGGCTATCTCTAGAACAAAGAGAACCAGTGGCAAACAAATTGCAGACATGAGACTGTCTCGGTCTAAATATGGATGTCCTTCTAGTAGTTTCTTATATGCGTTCAGCTGTTGCTTGTTTATGGTGATTTTCTTGCTTGTCCAACTTTGCTTCATTTTGCAAGTAGCTCTGTAGTGGGTGTTGTTGTTGGTACTATGGTAATTTTGATTGGAGTACTATATCCTCCTGCCCCTCTTCTTCACCAAACAAAAGGTCAGGTTGCTTAGGTTCTTCTAAATCTGCAGTTAAGAGTTTAAAATGTAACATATCGTATTAGGCATGTGAAATGTATTGTAACAAAAACAATACATTTAAATGATTTTAACACCTACCTAGACTTCTTTTGCATGTTTTAAAGATTTTAATTATATTTCTTATAAAATGACATATTAGTTGTCTTCCTAAATATTAAGTGGCATAATGCTAATTCCATAATGAACCAGGCTGGTAAAACCGGATTGTTGATGGGAAAATCTTAACGTATGTTAATATATTTAATATTATAGTTAGGGTAAAAAATACTACACTATGTATATTTTATAACATACATATGCAACATATTAATAAATGCTTGAAAGCTTACCCGCTGATGCCTGCTTAGGCAATGAAGGGCCAGATGTACGACCGCATTTTGTATTCGCAAACAGGTTTGCTATCAATTTGCGCATGCAAAATACAAATGGGCCATGTACTAACCCTATTTAGCGACTCACTATTTTTTTGCGACTCGCTAAATAGGATTAGCGACTTGCTAATAGGAAGGGACATTCCAAGGACGTCCCTTACTAATAATAAATCTAAGCCCTATGTAAGACTGTTTTGCGACCGCAATTGCAGTTGCAAAACAGTCTCAGTTTACCACCCTTCTCAAGAGGGTGGTAAAGCACTTGCAAATTGGAAGGTGTCCCAAGGGGACCCTTTACCCTTTATGAATGCAGGGGAAAATATTTTTTTAGGGGCAGGCAGTGGTCCCAGGGACCACTACCTGCCTTTATAAAATAAAACGAAAACTTTTCATTATTTTTTGGTAAAAAACAACACGTTTTCCTTTAAGGAAAATGGGCTGCATTTGAAAAAAACTGCTTTATTAAAAAGCAGTCCCAGACCTGGAGGTCTGCTGAGCCCAGCAGGCCAAAATACCTAGGAGGGCCAGCCATTCCTAATGAGGTCGCAAATTGCGAGTGCCTCAATAATATGCATGAGGCCTACAATTTGCGACCCCATTAGGAATCGCTAACAGTGTCTTAGACACTGTTGTACATAGCATTTTGTGACTCGCAAAATGCGACTCACAATTTGGAGCAATTTGCTAGTCACAAAATGCTATGGTCATACATCTGGCCCGAAGTGTCTCTACTAGATAATCCAGATACAAATTAAGGCAACAAAATTATTTGTGAAGCCTCTACTATCAGGGTGGGTGGTGGCTTGATGAGTGGTCCACGTCTTGGTCCAATTACTTCTTTTTGATGGATAGCTATTCTTCTCAAAAACCTTGCCATTATGAGCTTCACATTCTTCCCTGGAAATTGACCATCCCTGCACTATATTTATGTTTCCTTTGATGCCTCACCTTCTATATTCTCTTTGCTCCTTTCGTAATACCGTTTTCAAAAGAAAATCCTAGTCAGGCTGCTCAGGAATTCTTATTATGCACAATTCTCCTCTTCTTTGCTGCTTTTAGACCACATAAGTGGAAGTTGAGTGTCACTTTGTGATTATGAGGTCTTCAGTTACTGGCTGAGTGACGGTCGCAAATTGCAATTCATGCAATTCTGTGATACTCATTTAATTTTTCGGCAGCCCCTCTGCAAATAAAAGACTAGAATAGGCCATCAAGACGAGATTGAACCGGTGAGAAGGCTTAATTGGAGTAGTAAAATCAGCGGTATTAAACTAATTAAACTATCTCATCCATCGAAAGCATGAAATATATAACTGAGGAGTTTTCTGGCTTTACTAGTGGGCTCCTTAATGCTTTTGCCACCCCTGAACCTGGGTTGCGGGAACATTGTTTTCTTCCTCAATTGAGCACAGAAAATCACGAACTCACATTAATGAAAAAAGCAATTAAATAAGTGAATAAGGGCGGTGAAGAAGGATAAAACTAATTCTACTCTGAAAGAAGAACTGATGAAAGTACGGAGAAGATGCTGGGATCGCCTCTCTAAAGAGAATCAACATGAAAAAGATGACCAAAGGATTAGTGTGTTTGAAGTCATCAAATGTAAATAGCCCAAAATATTTTTGAGAATGGTTCATAAACTTTCAGTTGGATATGCATCTAACAAACTGACCAATATCTTTGCATCAAGATGCACACCTTATATCACCACGATATATGTTCATTTCTCAAAATAAATAGACTGATCTAGTGGTTATTAATGCAGTAGATAATACAGGCACTCCTTTCCCGGTACTTACATTGATTACAGAAACAATGGTGCCCAACACATGTGTCAAATTGCCAATGGCAGGTGCACCTGGTCCAAATGGTCATCTAGCTAGTTTATTTAAGGCAGCAAGAAGAAAGTTGTCATCCTAGCTCATGTCACTGTTCAATGAATGTATAACCAGGATTTAAGTCCTGGAGAGATGCAGGGGTACTCTTTTAGTACTGATTGTCAGGACAGGGCGATCTTGTTCCAAAGCTGCACTGTTTCGTACCTGCTCAGGGCTGCAGCATAAGAGGTTTCCAAGGTGCTCCTTTAGTAGGCGGCACCGATTCCTTTCTTAAAGGTTTCAGCAGTGATAGTGCTAGCAGTCCAAAATAGCTCCACGGCAGAATTTCCAAGATAGCGGCTCAAGTCGTTTCTTGTTTGGTGAGCATTCTAGTGCTCAGCCTTGGGAGAAGTGTAGCTAATATCGCGCTCGCGCCCTAGGCGCTCAGCGCACTTCAACAGTCGATTTCCTGAGGTGAAGAAGCGTCTTGCTACCGCGCATGTTTGGTGATAGGAAATTCGTATGGGAGTAGTGTTTTCTCATGCATAACTCTGACTGTCATTTCCAAAGACATCATTCTTCAACACCAGTAGAGAGAATTCTTGAGTCTCTCATTTTCAGGTATATTTTGATGCTCAGCTGAATCTCTTGCCCTGTGAGAGTTTCAGTTGGAGCCATATAGTTTTCTTTTGGACATTTTAAAAGATGACAAGAAAACCAAGTAAGTCAAGCAATTTAAAAAAAAAGTTGTGACACACATTTCTCTCTAGTTTTGGCAGTCGTTTTGAGAGAGACATTCTTATTATTATTATTATTAAGTGATTTATAGAGCGCCTGGTGACCCGTAGGCATCTCCGCGCTGTAAATTTGTGAGAACCAAGAGAAGGGGACCGGGGGAACTATTTGGGAAACAGGAAGGTTTTTAGTTTTTTTCGGAAGAGGGCGTGACAAGGTTCCAGACGCAAATTGCGAGGAAGTGAGTTCCATTCTGCGGAGGCTTTGACAGAGAAGCGTCGGCCACCGGTGCGAGCCTTCTTGAACTTAGGAACTGTGGCCAGATGATCGCCATCAGAGCGAAGGAGTCTGGGGGCCTTGTATGGGATGATCATGTTTTTCAGAGCGGCTGGACCAACACCGTTGATAAGTTTATGGGTGGTGCACAGGGCTTTAAACTCTACTCGCTGGCGAACAGGAAGCCAGTGCAGAGCCTTAAGAGCAGGCTTGGCAGAGGCTCTGGGAGGGAGGTTCATAATGAGCCTTGCCGCCGCGTTTTGGGTCCGTTGGAGTTTGGCCAGGGTAAATTCAGGTGTGCCGAGGTAGACGGCGTTGCTATAGTCGAGCCGGGCTAAAATGAGCCCTTGGACCAATAGTTTCCTGGATAGGGGCGGAAGGAGAGGGAGAATCTTGCGAATTGACCGCAAGAGGCCAAAGCATGTTCCAGCAGTTTTGGCTGCCTGGGTCTTCATGGTGAGGTCAGGTTCCAGCCATACTCCTAGTGTTTTAATTTCTTTTTTTGGTGTAGGGATTTCACCAAAGGCGTCCGGCCAAACTGATGGTGGGATGGAGGTCCATTGATTGCCTAAGAGCATGATTTCGGTTTTTGCACCGTTCAGCTTCAGGGAAGATTCGCACATCCATGTGTGAATATCCTGGAGACAGTTCAGCAGGCTGTCTGGGTGTTTATCCAGGTGGGACAGAGAGACGACAAGTTGAGTGTCGTCTGCATAGTTTACTATTTTTATCCCGTAAGGGGTCACGACATCTTCAAGGGGGGCCATGTAGACATTAAACAGGGTGGGACTAAGCGAAGACCCCTGAGGGACACCACATCTGAGTGGGAGTGGGTCTGAACGTGAGTTGCCGTCCCACACCTGAAATGAGCGACCGGATAAGAAGGAGTCAATCCAAGCATGTGCAGAACCCACAATTCCTGCCCTGGCCAGGCGATGGAGAAGGACACGGTGGTCCACCGTATCAAAGGCGGCACTGAGATCCAGGAGGATCACTGCCACTGATCCTCCTGAATCCAGGATGCACCTTGCCTCCTCGATTACGGAGAGGAGGGCAGTGTCCGTGCCATGGCCGGGCCGGAAACCTGTTTGGGATTGACGAAGGAGATTGTTTGTCTCAAGGAATTTGGATAACTGTACGTTCACTAATTTCTCAGCCATCTTGCTGATACAAGGAAGGAGCGATATGGGTCTGTAGTTGGCCATGTCGTCCGGGTTCAGTTGGGGCTTTTTCAACAGAGCCTTGACAACAGCGTTCTTCCAGTTGGGAGGCACTGTGCCTTGGGAGAGAGAGGTGTTAATGAGATCCCTGATGATGGGGGCTATGCTGGGAGACACGGTTTTTAAAAATCTAACCGGGGCCGGGTCAAGGGGGGATCCGCTTTTCATTTTGGCCAGCGTGGAGGTGACCTCAGTAAGGGAAGCTTCTCTGAAAGAGGGCAGCTGCGGGCTGTTAATGCAGGCCTCTATATCCGTGTGGTTATGAGGGTTGATGGTAGGGAGGGAGTCCAGTATACGCGATATTTTGGAATCGAAATAGGTGGCCAGGTCCTTGCTTCTATCCGGGGGAGGGGGGCAAGCGGCGGGTGCCATAGGAATATTAAGTAGTTCTTTGACTATAAGGTAAGATTCTTTTGAGGAATTAGTGGCAAGTTATTATTCTATTGTCATAGAATACGGCCTTGGCTAGCTTTAGGGCAGATTTGTAGCGTCTTACCGAGCTGTGGTATATGTCCTTATTACTGTGGAGCCAGTCCTTTCTCCACTGTCTCTCAGCCTTTTTGCACTCTTTGCGGAGAGCTCTGAGTTCAGAGTAATAGTAAATTATACTATTCCAACATCCAGTGCTCCCCTCCGCAAGTTGTTGTTACGACTTTGCAGGGTAATGGTGTGCGTTGTTACAATGCGGTCGTGGTAACAACCGCGTTGTGACAACATGCGGGGTGAAAGGCTGCAGGAAAAACAGGCATATTCCTTTGTAAGTGCCAGAACAGTGTGTTTTAAATATCATCTTATAAAAAAATCTTAGCCAGATTTTGAGGACTCTGTTATCATGTGGTACGTATAGATAAGTAAATATAGATTTGCTCTGAATGTATGTATATTGATGATATATAACCTCAGTATACCTAGATATGTAGTTGAGAAAAGCAAATCTTTACGTACCCATATATACGTTCCTTCTCAATGTGATGGTAGTTTATGTTGTGGCTGTGATATTTTTATACAACAATATTTTTGTACAGGATATTGTGACATACAACCAGCCTGCTGTAAAAGACACTGAAAAACAGAACAAGAACGTGGATGCAGCAAAATAGCAATGAGGATGGCGTGTAGTGCTGGGCTCACTAAGAGAAAACTGAATGACACCTAATGTGCCCAATAAATGTAAATCATTCCAGAGCAAATGGAGGCACTTGGATGGTAGGTGAAGGGCAAAGGAAGATGCACAGCAAAGAAGGGGTGAAGCCTTAATTCCAAGTGGAATGTACTTTGGTGCTCATGTAAAGCACTAAAATGCCCTCGGGCCACGTTCGTGCTATATATTAAAATAAAAGGATATAGAAGACCGAGCAAGGCTTAGTGGTCTTAGCTGACACAAGTTTATGTAGAGACACTTACTTTGATTAAGAGTTGAGCTTCATTTCCCTTCAGGATATTCTGTAGTCAGATATTCGTTTTTTTTTGTCACTGAAAAATCATGACTAATATTGAATACATATTGCCCCTGGAAATGTCACACACTTTAGTTATCTTCAAAATGGGAACAAATATTTTCCTACTGGAAAAGGCAGAAATACTGCACACCATTTTACAAAGAAACACGTCTAAACCTACTGGAATCTAAACAATTTGCGAATGATTGCATACAATGTGTGGTTTGCTCGCCAGCTTCCTTAACAAATGTTAAAATATTTTCCTAATTAATGATTAATTCAACAATTTTTATTATTGTTTATAATGTAGATGCACAGTGTCAGAATGAACATGCTCTAGTATAGAACTGGGAAAACTCATGGTTTTGTAAGCATGCCCGTCACCGAGTCATCTGAGACTGATTATTATTGGAGCAGCACAATTTAGATTCCACCCTTACATGTCACAGAAATGCAATTATATGCATGCATTTAATATTATATTCACTGTGTACCTAAATGTCATTAATGTGTGTTCAGCATTTAAATGTATTAAGAAATAAATTCACTGTACAAACTAGCGATTTAAACACTTGCAAACTAATGTCCAGTTGAAATATGCTTGTATTTATTCTTTATTCTCGGTTTACACTTAGACTTCAAGTTAAATTTGCATACGTAAACATTTATTCTTTTGCTCATGTTTTTTATTGATTTTTCAAGTTATATGTGCACGTCTATAACCATGTATTCAAAAAGCACATTAAATGTTTAGTTAAAGCTAGCCGGACTACATGTCCTAGTTGAAATGCATAAATCCAATTGGTCGCACACTGCTCGTCCTACCAGCGTGTTACCCCAAAGCATTGTGGTCCATGAGGTCAGCATCAGCGAGTGCGCCTCTGCCAGAGTATTAAGCAAAATTAAAGTCGCGTTGGCCATCCCTGGACAAGTGTTTCGAGGTTGTACCTCTCTTCAGCAGGGAATAGGAATGTGTGTAGGGTTGCTGCGTAGGCTGCCAAAAATTATTCTCAGGTCCAGTACCGCTCGTGGCATTCAGGTGCGTAACCATGAGCTCGTCAGCCCCACCGGCTCAAGAGAGCCTGAATATTAACATAAATCCAATTGGTCGCACACTGCTCGTCCTACCAGCGTGTTACCCCAAAGCATTGTGGTCCATGAGGTCAGCATCAGCGAGTGCGCCTCTGCCAGAGGATTAAGCAAAATTAAAGTCGCGTTGGCCATCCCTGGACACGCGTTTCAAGGTTGTTACCTCTTGTCAGCAGGGAATAGGCATGTGTGTAGGGTTGCTGCGTAGGCTGCCAAAAATTATTCTCAGGTCCAGTACCGCTCATGGCATTCAGGTGCGTAACCATGAGCTCGTCAGCTCCACCGGCTCAAGAGAGCCTGAATATTAACCAAAATCCAATTGGTCGCACACTGCTCGTCCTACCAGCGTGTTACCCCAAAGCATTGTGGTCCATGAGGTCAGCATCAGCGAGTGCGCCTCTGCCAGAGTATTAAGCAAAATTAAAGTCGCGTTGGCCATCCCTGGACACGTGTTTCGAGGTTATTATCTCTCGTCAGCAGGGAATAGGCATGTGTGTAGGGTTGCTGCGTAGGCTGCCAAAAATTATTCTCAGGTCGAGTACCGCTCGTGGCATTCAGGTGCGTAACCATGAGCTCGTCAGCCCCACCGGCTCAAGAGAGCCTGCATATTAACATAAATCCAATTGGTCGCACACTGCTCGTCCTACCACCGTGTTACCCCAAAGCATTGTGGTCCATGAGGTCAGCATCAGCGAGTGCGCCTCTGCCAGAGTATTAAGCAAAATTAAAGTCGCGTTGGCCATCCCTGGACACGTGTTTCGAGGTTATTACCTCTCGTCAGCAGGGAATAGGCATGTGTGTAGGGTTGCTGCGTAGGCTGCCAAAAATTATTCTCAGGTCCAGTACCGCTCGTGGCATTCAGGTGCGTAACCATGAGCTCGTCAGCCCCACCGGCTCTTGTGCAGCAACCGTACACACATGCCTATTCCCTGCTGACGAGAGGTAATAACCTCGAAACACGTGTCCAGGGATGGCCAACGCGACTTTAATTTTGTTTAATACTCTGGCAGAGGCGCACTCGCTGATGCTTACTTCATGGACCATAATGCTTTGGGGTAACACGCTGATAGGACGAGCAGTGTGCGACCAATTGGATTTTTGTTAATATTCAGGCTCTCTTGAGCCAGTGGGGCTGACGAGCTCATGGTTACGCACCTGAATGCCACGAGCGGTACTGGACCTGAGAACAATTTTTGGCAGCCTACGCAATACTGCTGATGCACTCAAGTATTGGTCTGATTGGTCCCTGGTGGTGTGAAAGGAGATAGGGACGTTTCTGCATCTCCTGCTACTTTTAAATTGGTGTTTACACAGTTAGAGTCACCCAAGATTCCGTTTAGACTTAGAGAGATACATACCTCTCTGCTTGTCCTATTCTTGCAAGTGCGAAGCTCTATGCTAAACACTTAGGAGCCCATTAGCATGGTGGGCGGATCGTCACTGCCAGACCGGCAGTTGCGATCCTCCCGCCGAAACACCCCACCGGATGGCCTTTTACCCCCCCACATTAGCATGGCGGGGGTACCGTGGCGGACGGAAAGACCTACAATATGGTGGTGTTGCCTTGCAGGCACCGCCATCCATATTATGATGTTGGCGTTTTAATGCCTTTACATGGCAGAGACTCCGCCATGGAAAGGCATGTGGTGTTTACTATGGGGGCCCGTTGTGGGACCCCGGGGGGTGTGGGGATACACTTGGGGGTAACCATGGTACCCCCCTACATTGGCATACACCAGTTGGCAGGCACCGCGCGGTGCCCGTCACGTTGTGCATTCCAATACACAACATGCATTTACTGCAGTGTGGCGGGTGCTTCTCACAGCACCGCCCGCCACAATGTTGTATAAGCGGGATGCACCACTGGCGGCCGGTCCCAGCACGGCTAGGGTGGCAGGCGAACTGTAGTCCACCCGCCATCCTAATGGACCCCTTATTTAATTTTTCTTTAGACTTCTACTGAAGTCTGATCATGCAGACTCTTTCTATGCTCTCGCATTAGAGACCCTTGATAGATGACGCCAAATTGACTTATGTTTAGAAGACAGAAAGGAAGTTTCTTTTTGGTACATCTGTTTGCTTTAATTTGTTTTGTATAGTTGTAGCCATCACAATTCTGTATCTCATTCTATTGAACCTTAACTTACTGAGATATTTTGGCTCACCTATTGTATTGAAGTATTTACTGAACTTACTTATGGTTTGTATATATAGTGGATTTATTGGTAAGCCAAATAAAACCCTTTAACCATATCCAGTGATTCCTGGTCCATATTGTGGAGTTACATTGGCTTCATAATTTAGAAATGTATTGTTGTTGTTTCCTGCCTATCAATGCTTCATGTCAGCTGAAAAAGGCCCATACGACCTTTGGGTAAAAATCTTTAATGACTTGACTAAGAGATTACATTGTAAGGCCCAGTGCTCAATCAGTTGGTAGCTTGTGGGATGGTTAGCAACTGAAGCAAAGGAAGTTAGTGTATCCCTAGTAGAAAGTCTAGACTTGCTCAAACCCCAGCCTTAGCCCTTGGAGCCCATGTCTCGATTCAGAAGATTAGCGGAGTTACAGCGGTTCAGAAAAAATTGCAACAGCTGAGGATTGAGTATTAATAAGATTGCGTGTTGTAATTACGTATGCCAAGTTTATGGTATTTTGCGGAGATTGTACGATGCGATGCCATGATGTTTTAATTATGGTACAGATGTGAATGTGCTTAAATCTGAGCAGTTGAAATTGTTATCAGGCTGGACATACCCTAAGATTTTGGGAAAGACATATAATGTTATATTAGTTGGTATTTATAAAGCACGCAGCTAATCCTAGGAGTGTCCCTGCTCTACGAGAAAGACCGCGTAACACAAACAGAGAGCATCCAAGCAGATGTCGGCCAGGATCTAATGTTGACAAAGCCACGTTTTTAATTTCCTTTTCAAGGTGAGGAGGTCCTGCACCTGTCTGAGAGAAAGAGGCAGGCTATTCTACAGGCAAGAGGCCACCACTTGAAAAGATCTGCCCCTTACTCGGGAGAGCAGGACCTTTGGAGTGGAGGTCAGAAGCTGAGCAGAGGAACTCAAGGTTCTTTGAGTGTAGTGCTGAAATCTTTCATTGAGGTAGGGGGCTCCTATATTATGGAAGGCTTTAAACACCAACACCAGCGCTTTTAAATGAATCCTCTTCCGAACCGAAAGCCAGTGTAAGGAAGACAGGAGATGGGTCGGTCGTGTCCTAGGTCCAGCCAGAAAAATGGTTCCGGCCGCCACATTCTGGACCACCTGCAATCGGCCAAGCAAATGATCCGGGTGGCCCAAATACAGGGAATTTACATAATCCAGTCTCGAAACCACCAAGGCCTGGACTACCGTTTTCCTGTGAGAGACTGGAAGCAGGGGGAGAAAGTTCCTCAGCATTCTCAATACCCCAACACAGGTCCCGGCCACCAATTGGATCTGAGCCTTCATAGAGAGGGCGGTGTCCAATTTGACCCCGAGAGTTTTCACAATGGTGACTGAAGATGTAGGGGGAGATATGTCCTGTGGTCACCATTTGTGCCAGGCTTCACAGGGATGGGAGCCGAAGAAGATAATCTCTGACCTTTCAGATTTGCACTTCAGTTGGTTTTGTCTAAGCCAAGAGAATACCTCTGAGAGACAGGTGTTGATCACATTGCCTTTGAATTCAGCGCCCTTCTCGCAAGTGAATGACAATTGTGTGTCATCCGCATTCAACACAATTTTGGCACCGTATTTCATTGGTGAGGAGTGCAGGAGGGGCCGTGTACAGGTTAAACAACGTTGGGATCAGGATTGAACCCTGTGGGCTCCCTACATTCATGGGAGGGATTAAAGTTGAGAAAGGAGGGGACCAAATAGTTTGTAGATGGTTGTTTAAAAAGGAGGAGAACCATCTAAGTGCTGTGCCTCTGATACCAGCCTCCTTGAGTCTTTGCAGTAGTCTGTTGTGGGGCACGGTATTGAAGGCCGCGGAAGGGTCAAGCAACACCAGGACCGCATTGTCACCTATGTTAAGAGTAGCTTTTATAGTTTCAGCGACTTCTAATAGAGCCGTTTCCGTGCTGAAATTAGCTCTGAAGCCTGACTGACTCGGGTGCAGAAGATGGTTGGCCTCCGCGTGATCCGTGGTGACTATGTTGACATATTTCTTCAAAACCTTAGAGAAAAAAGGCAGCAAGGATATAGGCCTATATTTACCGGCTGCCAATGGGTATAAGTGTGGAATACACTGTGTTCAATTTCTCTGCTACTTTTTGTTGTGCTAGTCATGAGGGACTATCGTCTGCACAATTGAGATAGGGATTTTAACCTTTGTGTGAGTGTAAGGTGTGGTTTGTGTTGTGGATATTCTGCTGCACAAAGGAGAAGCTACACTGATCCGGGTGATTACTAGCTGGTCTGTGTTTCACTGTGCGTCTGAGAAAGTCAGAAAGTGTAGCTCTGGACCGTTTCTTGTATGATTGAATACAAAGTTATTTGTTGAAATCCCTTAGCATTTGTTGTATATTTGCCTAGTGTTGAGAAGTGAGTGCAGTCATGAAAATTGTGAAGGATGGCGGCCGCTGCGATGAGTGAGAAATACATCAAAGTGTGCTGCACTGAGATTGTACGGTTGGCAGCAGTGCACATCTCATTTGCTTGGCTCCTTGTGCAGCTCCTCCCCCTGAGTCAACACGTCAGTACCATTGGCAGCTCAATTACGGACCATCCATGAACTCCAGTCAGTGAATATTTCTGCTGCCAGGTGTTAGTACTGGCATTCTTGGTGTGGTATCCCCTGACTTTTCGCCTTCATACCTCCTGTTTTTGCTGGCTTTAGGACTCTGGGCCCTTTAAAACTGCTGACCAGTGCTAAAGTGCATTGGCTCTTTGCTTAAAACATTATTATTATTATTATGGAGGTTTATAAAGCGCATGGTTACGCACACCGGCGTGTCCCCGCGCTGAGAAGGCAAGAGAGGCGCCAGTGTAGGGAATCACATCCGTGCAGAGCGGAAAAGATGCGTTTTTAATTTTTTTCGAAATGTAGTCTCTGAGGGTTCGAGGCGCAGCTCCATGGGGAGCAAATTCCAACTCTTGGCCGCAAGAAATCTAAAAGATCTCCCTCCCATCCGAGCTTTCCGAATTGTGGGGACAACTACAAGTCCCGTGTCTGAAGATCGAAGCCTCCTCTTCGGTCTATAGAGGGAGATGAAATTAGAAAGAGGTAAGGGCGCTCTGCTCATTATGATACAATGACACATGCAGAGTGCCTTGAAGACAATCCTCTCCCTGACCGGCAGCCAATGGAGGGACTTCAAGGCAGCTTTAGAGGATGATCTTCTAGGAAGCCTTAGTACCAGTCGGGCTGCGGCATTTTGGAGTACTTGAAGACGATTTAGGCTCCTTTCTGTGGCACCCAAATACAGAAGATTGGAATAGTCAAGTCTGGAGGTGACCAGAGCATGAACAAGGGTCTGTCTGGCATTGACTGGAAGTAGGTCAAGGATCTTCCTTAAGCTCTTAAGCATGCTAAAACATACTCCGACCACTCGATTAATCTGGGCAGTAAATGAGAGATCGATATCAAACAATACTCCCAGATTCTTTGCCTGCTGACAAGGTACTGGAGTGGGTCCAAGGCATGCTGGCCACCAGACCGATGACCACACATTCGGTGCACCTCCCACCACGAGCACTTCAGTTTTAGATCCATTTAATTTCAGGCAGTTGTTAGACATCCAGGAAGCAAGCTCCTGCATGCAAGCACTGAAACTGGATACCGCAACATCCGGTGCTCGTGACAGCGAGATGACCAGCTGTGTGTCATCGGCGTATGACACTAGTTGAAGACCGTGACTTTCTACTATAGCGGCAACAGGGGAGACATATAGGTTAAATAGAGTAGGGCTGAGGGCCGAGCCCTGGGGAACACCTTGATCAAGAGTGACCCTACGAGAATAGTGTTCTCCTTGTCTGACCTGAAAACCCCTGTCCGTGAGGAAGGATTGAATCCACCTAAGTGCTAGGCCCGTAACTCCTCCTTTATTGAGACACTGTAGCAAGGTGAAATGTGCTACAGTGTCAAAGGCTGCACTAAGGTCCAGTAAAATAAGGGCCATAGTGTGCCCCTCATCGACCCCTCTCCTAATGGTCTCAGTGGCCAGGAGTAGTGCAGACTCCGTTGAGTGGCGAGCACGAAAGCCAAACTGACTGATGTGAAGCAGATTGGCTTTCTCCACAAAGGCCATGAGTTGAAGGTTGGCCATCTTTTCTGCCACTTTGGCCATATAGGGGAGGAGAGAGATGGGTCGGAGATTATCCAGCCTATCCCAGCTGATGTTGGGTTTTTTTTGGAGCGGGAGTACTATAGCCTGTTTCCAGTTTAAAGGTACAGTGCCGGAGCTATAGGAGAGATCCACAGCATTTCTAATATAGGGTTCGAGAATCTCAATGCTCTCAGCCAAGAGCTTAGGGGATGCAGGATCTCGTGGTGACCCAGACTTGATCGAGCGGCATATCCGCTGGAGCTCGTCCGAGGGCGGGACAGTGAAACTTGTCAGGCAGTTAGTACCCACATTGGCTAGAGGGCTCTCAACGAATGTTGTTCCCTTTTCCTTCCCTCCTGAGAAGGTGGAATAAATGGTAGCCACTTTTTCAGAAAAAAAAGTCGCAATGCGGTTGCAGAATTCCTCAGATACCAGGGACGGGTCAACCGAGGCGCCACAGAGGGCGATTTCTTTATAGATTTTGAACAGTTCCTTGGAAGAATTATTGGCTTCTTCTATCCTACTTGAGAAATATTTAGTTTTTGCATGCCTAATCTGAGTGTGATATTCTCTTCGTCTAGCTATATATCTTTGTTTATCTTGATCGAGATAGGCCCTTCTCCACAGCCTTTCAAGTCGTTTGCACTCTGTTTTCGCTGAGTGTAATTCTTTGTTATACCAAGGGGCAGATTTCTGTATCCTACTATGCGGATTTTTATGGTAGAGGGGAGCAGTCTCATCTAAAGCCATATTGATACGAGCTTCTAATCTCTCAGCTGCAGATGTAGCATCCTCACCTCCTGGTTTGCCTCCCTTAGTAAGAGCAATATCAAACTTCGATTTAGAGAAGGCAGTCCATTTTCTGCTCATATATTTGGAGTTGTTGATCTTAAGAATATTGTCATGCGGGATAGTTATAGTAAAAGGCACTATAAAATGATCAGACCAATAAACGGGAACGGGGGCCTTGATTACAATGTCTTCACAATTACCAAAGATAGGATCCAGTAAGTGGCCCTTTTGATGGGTCGGGGCCTTAGATTTGATGTCTAATTGGAGGGAAGATAATTGCTGACATAAATCTATTGCTCCTTTATCCATAGGGTCCTCCAAGTGAGCATTAAGATCACCTAGGAGCATGAATTTATCCCTGCGTAGAGCAGCCCCAGTTATACCATCGATCAGGCTATTAGAAAAACGGGTAAGAGGGCCAGGGGGGCGATAAATCAGCAAACCCTTCAATATGTTGCCATCATTGACCTTAATAGAAAAGACTCCTGTCTCGCTATCGGCGATATCGAGTGGTTCGAGTTGGCAGCATAGAGGCTGCTTATAAACTATGGCAATTCCACCACCTCTACCCGCCGTTCTATCCAGGCGTGCTATAGCATAGCCAGAAGGGAGAGCGGTGACTATATCAGGTTCGGAGTTAGAGTCGAGCCAAGTCTCGGTAAGAAACAACAGGTCGAGTTTCATGTCTGTGAGCAATTCAAGAATATCAAGACTATGCTTCCGCATCGACCTAGTGTTGAGTAGTCCACATATAAGCCTGCTATTCTTAGTCTTATGCGCAGTCTCAGTGCGCCAATTATATGAGCACTCTTTACAATTATGAGCATCTTCTGCCTCAAGACTGTGAAGACAGGCTTTAGGAAAAGGCGGGCAGAAAGCTCGGAGTTGCTGTGCGCTCCATCGAATTATTGTCCTGTTTTGGTCAGGGGTTGTGGCCCCTGTCCCCGGCCGGCCGCGGACGGGCGCAGACGGGCTTGCCTTAGGCGCGCCTTCGGCGCGCCAGCGGCGCGCCCGCTGCGCGCGTCCGCTGCGCGGTCGCGTAGGCATCGTCTTAAATAAGGGCCAGTGAGGAAGCCTAGAGCGCTAACCTCAGGCTTCCAAGATGGCGGCTGCTCCTCAACAGCAACGATGTATAAAAACAGTGCAAAGAGGCTCGGTAGGAGAACATGACAGCATTGTCCTATCCACAATTGACATATTTAATGTGCTTACAAGTCCCTGGTAAAATGCACTACATGAAACTAAAGCCTGTAAATTAAATGCTACCAGTGGGCCTGCAGCACTGATTGTGCCATCCACTTAAGTAGCACTTTAAACATGTCTCAGGCCTGCCACTGCAGGACCTGTGTGGGCAGTTTAAACTGCCATGTCAACATGGCAAGTTAATCCTCTTGCCAGGCACAAACCTTCCTTTTTAATTTATATATGTCACCCCTAAGGTTGGCCCTGGACAGCCCAAAGGCAGGGTGCAGTACATTTAAAAAGAAGGACATGTACGATTTTGTTTACATGTCCTAGTAGTGAAAGACTCTTGAATTCATTTTTCACTACTGCAAGGCCCATATCTCGCCTTGGAATAACATCCGGATTAGTTTATTACCTTCAAAGTGTAATTTCCGATTGGGAAGAGATTGAACCCCCAAGTTTGGTGTTTCTGGAATCACAATTTAAAATCACAGTGTATGGTGAAGTTTGATTTTTAAATTGCAATTCTGAAAATGTCACTTTTAGAAAGTTGCAATCTTCTTACTTTAATCATTTGGTGCCTACTGCTTGTCTCTGAATTCACATCAGGGGTGGGTGACAGCTCGGCTTTGTGCATTCCCTCTAAACAACCACACACACATGGAGCTTAGGTGTGGCTTGATTGACCAGCCACATCCTGATGGGCCATCCTGGGCAGGTTGGGAGGGAGGAACTGGACAGAGCCCCACACTTCTACCTGAATAGACTCTGTCCTGTCTCCAAGAAAAGGGCTGCATAGCCCCCTGTAGTTAATCTAGAGTCATGGCATGAGGGGCTGGGACTCTGTGCACTTCAAAGACATCTCTTTGAAGTCTCCACCCCCTTTAAAGGCACAACTGAGTATCAGTACGGGTCCTTAGGTACCATCACTTTAGAACTCTTCTGGACCTGTGGATACTATGTCAGGAAGAAGGACTGCTATGCTGCTACAAGGACTGTCACTCTTCTGGACTGCTACTCTGATGGTATCCATCTTTGCTATGTTGTCCTGCTGCCTGCAGCCCTCTTGCCTGAGAGCGAGATGGACTGGACCTGAATCTCTGCAACCCAGAACCAGAGAGACTCCAATGGCGTGCTGGTTTGCCTTCTGATTGAAGTCTCAGGGACATAAAATACTTTTAATCATCCTGCTCCTTCACCTTGACTCTGCTATCTGTTAGTCCGTCCTCCCAAGTAGTGCCACCCCAGTCCTGGACACCTAAAAGTGGGCCTAAGGTGTTTTGCTCCAGCAGAATCCCCACATCGGTTTCGACACAAAAAACCCAGAACTGACGCATCATCACCATTGCGAGAATCGACACTGAAGCATCACCCACTGTGCAGTGTAATGACCCTATTACCGATGCATCCTCGCTGTTGCATGGCTTGGAACCAACACATCACCTAGCTGTGTGGACCTCGTATCTTGTCTTCAATGACAACGCAATGCCTCACCTGCACTCTACATCTCATCCTCAATGCAAACAAGGTTCTTTGCAGCGGGCCTAGGCTGGTCCCTTTATTCAACCCGTGCTCCATCATGATCAGCCTGAACCTTTGGATTTGACCCGGTCTAGTGTGACCAGATAGCCCTGGTTGGTGCTTTATGTATCTAAGCATTACATTTCAGCTTATTTTTTTAAAATTCATAACTTTGGTTCTACTTATTGGATTCTTAAAGTTTTGGTTTTTGTTTCTTCATTGAAGGACGTAATGTTTCTCTAACTAGGTGTGGTATACCTTTGTGAGGTGTTTTCACATTTTTACTGTTTGAAGTGTTGCACAAATACTTTACACATTTCCTCTTAAGTTAAGCCTGACTGCTCTGTGCCAATCTACCAAGGGGTGAGCACAGGTTAATTTATGGTGTGTTTGTGACTTACCCAGCTAGAATGATGGTTCCTGCTTCTACAGAAGGCCTACCTCTGCTAACCAGAAAACCAATTTCTAACAGCAGGTTAAAACCACATTTCTAACATCAGGTTACTATCATGGAATGTTGGGGGCTAAAATATAAACTAAATGACTGGAGGTGGTGTGAGTTTGTGGACATCCACCAACTATGGCTCTTTCAAGAGTAATGGGCTGTAGACTCTATTCTTAGACCACACTATCTTACATTTACCATCCCAGATATTGCATCCAAGGTGAGTGGAGCATCAGCTGGATTGTTAGCAAGGCAAAAAACTATCCTCATAATTAAGATCCAAGTTCTCCATACCAGCTTCCCAGATATTTTGGTCCGAGACCTGACATTATCCATTGGGCTAAGTATACACATCTAGTAGTCATATGTCTGGTTAGTTCAAAACAATTGTGAGTCAAATAAACGTAATTATTCCAAACGCTTTATTGGAATCATCAGACTCAAACTTCCCTTTAATATTAGGCGGTGACTTTAGAACAATGTTTGAGCCGCTGGATGCTGTTTCCAATAACAACTGTTGAAGATGAGGAATGGGGCTTATCCCAACTTGACACAGCAAGAAATGGCCTTGATTTGCTATGCAATTGATCGCGATGGTAGTAGCTAGGGGCCAAAGGGCTTACATTGAACATGTTCCATCAGATATTAATGCTAAGTTTACCTTCAAAAGCGGGGATAGTATTACTAGTAATATTCATTACATTATTTTAGATCTACAATTATGAGCTATGTGATTGACATGGAGGTACTGGAGCACACTGACAGTGATCATAATGGCCTTGAATTAAAAATGAAGGAACCAGCTATAGGTCTTATTAACAGGGAGAGAGATGAGGGAAGGTGCCTTCCTACTGTTGTTAACAATTAGACTTCCTATTGTTACTAACAATCGCAGAAATATAAAATGGGCTAAACTGTCAAACAATCAGAAGACTATAGCCATAATATATTGTACAGCCCTATGAGCATCTTGCAAGTGGCAAGAATCAAATCACACAAATTTATTCAGGGTTCATTACCATGATTAAGGATTTTTCCAAAATATAAACACTCCTATGATAAAGAGCCAGTCAATCAGTTGTATGGTGGGAACTGTAAGAAGTCAAAGTTAAAGTTAATTCAGGCAATAAAATCAAAACACATAAATACAAATCATGAGAAGAGTATGTAAGTTGATCATTGCAAATAGGGAAAGGCATTGGGAGGATGGACAGTGGGCAGATATGCTTAGGGCTTCGGACAAACACAAGATCCTTCTGTCATATTGTTGCTAATGGCTCCTTTCAGTAAAGGCTCATCTTGAAGTCCATGTACAAACCAAGGCCTGGCAAAACACTTCAAAAGTCTATATGAGGAGTCAAATAAGAGCAATTCTTTAGATATTTTACAGGACATGGAATCTTTACAGTTCTGAGCTGTTTTAATACATCTTTACATGGTGTCGTTCTCATTAAAGGACACTGGGGCTCCGTATAGATGGATTAAAAAAAGGAAAACGTCCTAGGGCCAAATAAAATAATGGGCGACTTTTATGTTTCACGTGCACGTGTAAGAACCATAAATTCGGGGGATTAATATTTAAATATTTTACCAAAGCCATTGCTTGGGTTAGTGAGATTCCCCAATCCTGCAAGGGGTAGAGATTGTGCTAATTTACAAAACATGGGTGCAAAGACAACCCTGTGAAACTATAAACCTATACGCTTACCTAATAATTCACAAAAATAATGTTTGTAAACAGGTATTATTCAAACTACATGACTAGATGGGCAAAAAACTTACTTTAACTGACTTGCAAGCAGGGTTTAGGCAACGAGTAAGTGCCATAGACTAGATCTTTTTCTTTAAGGCAGTATGCTGGAAATATACTCTTTTAAAAAGAAACCACCTTCTTTGATCTGAAGGCTCCCCAGATAACCTTTGTGAAAATATGGTAAATACTGAAACAGTATAACATGCTGGAAATATTGTTTTCCTTTCAATGAGATTACATATAGAAATGTTTGCCAAGGTAAGGTGGGGAACGCAGGTGGATGTCACCAAAATAATTCCTATAACTCATGAGACAGAACTGTGTATTGGCACCTACACTGTTCTGCTTGTATAGTACTGAGCTGAGAGACAGTTTGGCTAAATGTCAAAATGATGCACTTAAGTAAGCATGCTGAAGCAGTCCTGCCCTGATGTTTGCTGACAACACACTTTTGTTATCACGTACTCCCATAGAATGGCAAGCATTATTAAACCAGTTTTCTACTCAGGATATTGAAATTATCCCAGGGAAAACAAAATTAATGATTTTAAATCTCAGTGGCTCTTTAGGGGTTCAGATGGAAGTTGAAGGAAACTCAATAGAGAAGGTAAAGGCTATTTATTATTTATGAGTCAAACTAGCGGATAACCTTGTCAGGGACCCACAAGTTAAAATAATAAAGTCAATGAATCCTTCGGCAAAGAGCAGCAGCAATAGTAAAAATGTATAATGCCACCTCTTGTAGACTCCTTTCACCGGTGTTTAAAGTATATAGGACTAAAGCATGGGATGACACACTCTACGGGTCTGAGATTTAGGGATGTGAGAACACGGCACCATTACAAGTAACACAAAATACGTTTTTAAGGTCTCTCTTTAAATTATTTATTAGTGTAGCTATGATCTCATTACATTTCGATCTTGCCCTGAACACAGTAGAATGTTGAGCAAATTTATGATCATTACTATATTGGATTAAAATCTGATCTGTGTCTGAATTGTAATCGTATTAAGTTGTGTTAAAAGAGTGATATCCCCGGATATAAATTGCATGACTTGGTTCAGTAATATTAATGGACATTTCTTGAAGTCAAAGTTAGAAGATATCTGGAATCTTTCTGATAATATTAAGACTGATATTAAAGAAAAGCTAAATATTGAGGATATTGAAATCTGATACAACAAAACTGTTTGTATTTAGCTTATTAAAATATCTAATCCTGACTTGGGCACTACAGTAACATGCTAAAGGAAATTTAGGAAATGTTTTAATCTCACTTATACAAAATATGTTATCTATTGTTGGACAGTGAAAGATGCACTATTCATTTTATGATATGGTTTCCAAATCATGACTTGGAATTGGTTTTAATATTTAAGGGCACATATTGCTGTATTGAATTTGTGTATTTATTGATGCAAGTTTATTGGAGAAAGCACCCGAAAAACAAACTGAAATTACTACTTATGTATAATTTCATTTTAATGTTAATGAATTTTCTTATGATAAATAAAATATTTAATTGATAATTAGTATTAAAATTGTTAAAGTGTTTAAATGTATTTTAAGATTTTACATTTTTGTTAGTAATTTATTTATTGGTAGCATTTTGTTGGATATGGAGAGAAATTATGTAGGGATTTAACTATGGTAAAATAACATAAAATTGATTGCTAATTGATGTGTTATTGTAAATGAAATATGTATTTGAGTGATACTTTATAATTATTTAATTGTATATTAATATTTTATTAAAGTTTACATCAATGTTGATGTATATTTTACTATCTATAGCTTTGTTAGTAAATTATACATACTAGTGGGTCATTGGTTTTTTAGGGTTATAGGGTGGTATGTTATTATATTATGTTTTTATTTTATTGTTAACTGTTCATTTTTATTAATAGATGACAGATATTTAATTATGAAAATATTTGATTGTGTATTATGTCAATTATTTGTTTTATTTCATTATGTATTAATTCATTGGTATATGTTTTCAATAATATTTGCATAAAAAATTATTGTAATCTTTAATTGTATTTGCTTTATTTATAAATGTATTTATTTAAATACTGTTTGTTTATTACTTTATTTTTTGCTTAAGTTAAAGTTTCCTTTTTTTAAAAATAATTTCAAATCTTCATGTATTTATTTATTCATTTATATAGTATGCCTTCTTATACAAAATGTGGTTTAGTAATATTCAGTTTTAGGTATTTCAATGTTTTGTAAAAAATGATCACGAGTTGGAATGGTATATGTAATCCCTTCAACAGCCAACACTTTCCTTCTGTCACTTAAACTGAAATAGGACTAGTGAATCTAAACACTTCTAAAGTCCATCACTTTCCCTACTGTTACAATCATTGTTATGAAATAGTAAATATAACTCTTCTGAAGTCAAACACTTTTCCTATTCTCCCTTACACTGTAGTGGTAATAGTAAATCTAACCACTTCTAAGGCAAAGCCTTACTACTATTGATGAAATGACAATAGTAAATCTTTCCCTAATGGTATTTAGACTGGATTTATGTTTTAATTTTTTATGTGTTTATCTTTTTTGATACTTTGGGGCCTATTAGGATAGCGGCGGACTTATGTCCGCCCGCCACCCTAGCGGTGCTGGGACCGGCCACCAGTGGTGCGGCTGTTCCGCACCGGCATTTAGGATGCCACCGCCATGGTGGTGGTGGCATCCCACATACATTGCATTGTGGCCGGCGGTGCTGGAAGCAGCACCCACCACAATGCAATATATGCATGTCGCGCATTTGCATGCACAACGTGGCAGGCACCGTGCGGTGCCTGCCACCTTGTGCATAGAAATGCAGGGGGGTGCCATAGCTACCCCCCATGTGCCCCCCCCAACACCCTGGGGGCCTGCAACAGGCCCCCAAAGTAAAAAACGCATGCCTTTCCATGGCGGAGTCTCTGCCATGGAAAGGCACTTCTCCACCATTATAGTAATATGGGTGGCAGTGCCTGCAAGGTGCGCCACCATATTGCTGTGCTTTTCCGCCCGGTAGGCAATCGGGCAGATTGCCTGCCGGCAGAAAACCGGTGGATGGTCTTCCCGTCCACCGGGGTCCCCCCTGCCATCATAATGTGGCGGGGGGAAAAGTTATGCGGGCAGTGACTTTTGGCAGTCAGATTGCCACCGCCATACAGGCGGTGGCGATCCGCCTGCTATACTAATCACCCCCTTGGTTTTTAATGTTGATATTAATTATTAGATAGATAGATAGATAGATAGATAGATAGATAGATAGATAGATAGATAGATAGATAGATAGATAGATAGATAGATAGATAGATAGATAGATAGATAGATAGATAGATAGATAGATAGATAGATAGATAGATAGATAGATAGATAGATAGATAGATAGATAGATAGATAGATAGACTTCCCTGTTACCCTCCTTGAATTGATTAAGAAACTGCACGAAGGGAATTATGCAAGGATTAGATGGGCTACTCAGGGTCATCTGACAGAGAAGGTGGCCGTGGGGAGGAGAGTCCGCCAGGGATGTGTTATGGCGCCGACTCTTTTCTCCCTATTTGTGAACGGAGTGGTGGACCACTTGAGGGAGGACCCAGCCGACGCCCCGTCCCTGGCGGGGGAAAAAACACCTACCCTGCTCTTTGCAGACGACACCCTCTTGATTTCTAAATCCCCGACTGGCCTTCAAAAATTGCTGGATCGATTTTGCTCGTTCTGTGAGGATAGAGGTCTTACTATCAATACTTCTAAAACAAAGCTTATGGCCCTTTCGCCAGCAAAAAGATTTAAGAACAACATCTCCCTTAACGGTACTCCATTGGAGCTGGTAGACTCATTCGACTATTTGGGAGTAAGGGTTAATAGTCGAACGAACTGGTTTGGCTTCGCTAAACAAATCCAATGGGTCGGAGATATAGGAGTCCACTAAGGATACTTTGGACAGTCTCCTGGCCTTAAAGACTCTTCCAGTCCAGCTCCAACCTTTAGGAACTGACCGCCTTAGACGACAATGGAGTGTTCCTGATGTTGGGGATGCAGGCAGAAAAGATTCTCAGTAATGCTCCTGGAGCTACGTGATTGACAGAGGTGGAGTGTAGGTTATTCCTCAGTCCACAGGTGAGGTGGGGTGACTTTGACCACGGCACTTGGGATCCTGCGATGCCTTTTTTTGATAGTAGAAAAACAGCTGTGGCTGGTCTGCCGATCTGGTGTCACAGCAGTCACAGTGCATATATTTGGATTCCCCTTTGAAGCTCACCTTCTGGGCTATCACCACGAGTAGCTTTCCTGGGAGAGGAGGTCCCACCTCACTCTGTGGCAACTGCTTTTTTTGTTTCTAAGCCTGGGAGTCATTCATATGTCTATTCATGTGGGCAGAAAGCTGTCTGTTGGCCAGGACTTGTGCAAAGTCAATGGACCAGCTGGAGTTCAGAGTGGCAACTTTCAAAAAGTTGCTTAACTTTAATAGTGACAATAATCTTGACTTGGACATCAAGTCGGATTTAATGCCATGACTAATTTCATACCTTACAGTACCCAGCTAGGCACTCAAGTTCAGAAGTTAGATAGCTGGGATGCCAGCCGGTAGCCCTGTGTTAGCCAATAGGGCTGCTAACGTTTCCTAATCAAAATGAGAATTTTAAATGTTTTGCTGCTAAGACAAATAAATATATATGTTATGTTATGTTATGTTATGTTATGTTATACATTTATTTTTATAGCGCACGGCTACTCCAAAGGAGTGTCCCGGCGCTTTATCAAGGCAACTCAGGATAAAAAACATAACACCATACAGCGAGCAACTGAAACGGAAATAACAGAGATACTAAAGGTTAGAAAGCCAGGTCTTCAGGCTCTTCCTAAAGTGAAGCAGATTGGTAGAGGACCGTAGGGCCAAAGGGAGGGTGTTCCACAACTGAGGGGCCCTCAGACTAAAGGAGCGCCCACCAGAGCGTGACTTCCTAAATCGAGGAACCACAGCCAAGAACAGAGATTCGGAGCGCAAGGATCTGGCAGGACGGTAAAAGGCGAGCCTGCGTTGGAGGTATTTCGTGCCCACGCCAAAAAGCGCTTTATGCGCCAGCGTCAAGACTTTGAACATGATCCGCTTCCGGATGGGCAGCCAATGAAGCGACTGCAACAAACCAGAGGCTCCAACTCGCCTATGGAGGCCAAAAATAGCGCAAGCTGCAGCGTTCTGCACAACCTGCAGCCTCTGAACAAGATAGTCCAGGAGACCACTGTACAGGACATTAGCATAGTCCAATCTGGAACCAACCAAGGCCTGTACAGTGATCTTTCTATGCTCCTCCGAGAGCAGAGGCAAAAACTTCCGGAGCATCTTGAGTAACCCAAAGCAAGTGCCCGTTAGACCACGAACATGTGGCACCAGTGTCAAGCTATTATCTATCCTTACGCCCAAATTCTTAGCCACCAGCGACGCCGGGACAGGAGGACACATATCCGTTGGCCACCAGGCCCGCCAATCAGGGTCGAGGGAGCAGCCAAAAAACAACACCTCCGATTTGTCTGAATTGGCCTTAAGGCCATTCGACTGGAACCAGCTAAAGACCGACTCCAAGCAGCCCCGGATGTTCTCGCCATCAAAAGCCTGATCCTTCCCACACGTGAAAAGCAACTGCGTGTCATCGGCGTAAGAAACGATCTGGGCCCCAGAAGACTCCACCAGTGCCGCCAAAGGTGTCATAAAGATGTTAAAGAGAGTCGGGCTCAACACAGAGCCCTGCGGAACACCGACTCCCAATGGCGGCATCTCAGCGGAGCTCGGAGAGGCCCAGACCGTTTGTCGGCGGCCCTCCAGGAAAGATGAAAACCAATCCAACACCGTCCCCCTCAGACCGATGTCATAAAGTCTGGCGAGAAGCATCTCGTGGGGGACGGTGTCAAAGGCCGCCGAGAGATCGAGCATGACAAGCATAGCACGCCCTCCAGAATCCAGCGTCTCCCTAATGATCTCAGACACCTCCAACAGTGCCGTCTCCGTACTTAAATTAGGACGGAAACCGGACTGTGAAGGGTGTAGCAGATCACTGGACTCAAGAAAGCTGGAAAGAACGCCGTGCACATGCTTCTCCGTGATCTTGGCCAGCGCTGGAAGGAGGGAAATTGGCCTATAATTGGCCAATACCTCCGAATCCAGCCCAGGCTTCTTGAGGAGGGGGATCACCATCGCCCTTTTCCAGGGCGGTGGAACCTGCCCCTCCCTCAGAGACAAATTCACAAGTGGGTTGACCACAGGGTTGACCACAGTCGCCATCTTAGCCAAAAATTTGGCCGGGCAAGGATCTAATGGCGAGCCCGACTTGAGATTGGCCAGAAGCGCCAAGGAAGCATATATGCCTGGCTGAACAATGTACAGCTCCCTGCCGTAGGACTTGCTAGGCCTTTCTTAGGGGAGACTTACATATATAATTGATGGTTTAGCCATATATGGTTATGGCAAAGTCAGCCTAGCAGTGTACATACTGCTCTTCCAGTTTGCAGTGGCAGGGTTGTAGCAATTTTGCACTTTGTACTACTTAGAGTGGTACAAACAGTCCAGCAGCTCTAGGTGGACCCTCTGCCCTACATTCCCTTGGTACCCTTGGTATCATCTACTAGGGACTTATAAGTAAGTCAGTGCTTGCCATCTGGAGACATCCTATTTTGCAGATCGTTTGTAATGGTCAGAACACTGGCACAGGGGTCTGGTGAGCATGGGTATGCCCATTTTGCTTTACCTGCTTTCTCTGCTGTTCTATTTTGATACATGTCACTTCAGCTATGTAATGTAATGAATACTTGAGGGTTTGTACAGACCAATTGTCTGAACTTATACAGATGATGTGTACCTGCACATGTCTTGGTAAACATGCACCATATTTTTAATTCGCCATTAACGTACAAACACATAATTGGAAAAATAATATACTGAAATTAACTTTGATATTGTAGGGGACACTACATTATAGTGTCAAAGCATTTGAAAAACAACTGAGAAGATGAACATCCATCGAAACGAGTAGTGGACTTCAATGACAGCACTTACTGGTGCCATTCAAAGATGGCAACTTCAGTTGTGGAAAAATAAATAGACATGGTCAGCATTATGGAGACAATACAAAAGGCCTCTTTTTCCATTAGCACCTTTGGCCTTTAAATTATGGATTACATCATAGGTTAGACATGTATAGTCAGCATTACCAAGCATAGTTTTCAGGTGATAAGGAATAGAGAAACTCATTTCCACACCGTTTCAAATGGCAACTATGGAAACATAGATGTTACATGGTTAGTCTACTTTATATTGCCATGTTCCTTCCCATAAAAAAGGCCGAGTCACTGGGGGGAACTGTCAAAGCGTACTCGATGGAACAACAAAAGGCTGCATGAGCAAACACTCGAGTAAGATTTCTGAACTTCCCTTGCAGATTAGGGAGCTTAAAAGGTTAGATAGTCATACATATGGGCCTTAAACTCAAACTCAATCTCAATCTTACTAAAAATTTTAAAAAGGCGGTAAATTGGATGACAACAAATAATAAGGGATAATACTGATACAATTAGGAGAGAAAATCTAACAAAGACAAGGAACTTTTTGGAGAAACCGGGACAGAATTACAACCAATTAAAAGGTAGGAGCATGGCCCACACAGACCAAACGATATAGTATGCTAGTAGGATTTACATAACAAAATATGCCCGTTGACTGACAAAAACTTTGCCTGTACCTAATATATTTCAGATAACATTAACCATACAGACAAAACAGGTATACTTTGTGATTTAGGGGGGTCACAAGTCAACAAATATTGGGTTGCACGAAAGGTTGATTGATATTACTTAGACAAAACACATAGGCACGCAATTGATCTCATCAAAGGAGCATGTTTCTGACCAATGTGAAATGCAAAAAATAAAAAGATAAATGAAAACTAATGTATGAAGCGAATAGAAATTAATTCCAATATGTCAATACAAATGTCTAAGCTAAGCCGGCTGCTCGATAAATATGACATAGGTAAAATGCACTTGAAGATGAGATCAACCCAAATACCAAAAATGTTTGCAATTATTGTGATGCAAATTCTTTATGGGGAATGTAACTTTCTTTTCTTTGTATAGTCAAGTCAAAAAAGTCTTTATATCGAATATTCCATCATAAAAGACATAGTATATCCACTACTGTATGACATAACCAATGTGCATGGGTTGCCACTCACAAAAAGTGCCCTGAATGAAAAGGAACATTGATATAGAAACATGTCACCTATACTTCAAATTGTTAGAAAAAAAACGATCATGTTCTAGTAGCAAATACTTATGCTTGTATCTTTAAGTCCTGAGGAAGTTGCGGCCACTTGCCATGGGCAACAAAACACGTGTTTGGCTAAAAAGAGGCTGAAAAAAGAACTAAACAATAACATATGAGAATAAATCTAACAAATACAAAAAAAACAATAATGATTGATATCTGTTATTTATGTAGTACATGTTGACATTAGCGTGTGCTGGGGAAACCAATTTTTTGTACAAACTGGGTGATTTTGGTCGTCCAACTGTGGAGTGGGTGATCTCTCCACCTCAAAGCACCGCACATAAATAAGTTCACAACAACTTTCAAGTGTACTTCTGTAAAGCGCCACAGAACATTCTGCAAACCTCACCCACGCTAACATACCTTCTTCTAATACTTTGTTCTATTATTCTTTCCTAAGTTCTGTCATAGCCTACCACAAAAAAATTAAAAATCCATTTTTGGCATGTGTCACATTTTTCTGGCCAAGTGATTTCTGTATATATCTTACAAAACTAATATTGGGTAATGATGGATTTCTTAGGCCGCACTACTACTTGGCATATGCCCAAATACATTTTCAAATGATTAATACAAGAGGAAATTTGGTTGTAGTGCTAATAGGTACAGATACACCATACTGCCCAAAATACATTGGTGAAAGACACCTCCCTTCACATACAGAAATATGTGTACCAAAGCAGTCAATGTTCATGAATCAGTATTGCTGTTGTCATACACAGTTTTGCCAGAATTTCTCAACTTCAGAAGACAGGAGTCACGTATTTGTAATAAATATTTGTATGGTGGTCCAAGATACAACTAACACATGTTTCATCACACAAGTGACTTCTTCAAGGCTAAATGATAAGGATCTCTTGTCACAGTCCCGTGGGTCAACAGGTCTGGCAAGGGAGTTGTTCCTTGAAGTGAAGGTCTGGATTGATGTGGTGACCCAGATCATCAACGCGTGTTTCGATATTCCATAGCATGCTGTGATCTAATGGTCTCATCCAACAGCAAAAAAAACTTGCTGTTGGATGAGAGATTTGGACACGGCCTCTCGATTGGAGGCATAAGGGGACTTATCAAGACGCTCCTTGAAGGGAATACTATAATCAATATGTGGGAACATTACAGACAGCTCCAGGGCAAAACAGGTTTTTACTGAAATTATACCTACATCATCTCCCCTGAAAAACTTTGAGGACATCATAATACTTGTTTTAGAAGACAATGCAGCATCTCTGCGGATAACTCTTTGGAATTAGATACTAGTTACTTTGCTACCTGAGTGACCATATACAGATGAACCATTAGATTCAAGGGAGCGTGACAACAGATCCTTATCATTTAGCCTTGAAGAAGTCACTTGTGTGACGAAACACGTGTCAGCTGTATCATGGACCACAATAGAAATATTAATTATGAATCAGGGACTCCTGTCTTCTGAAGTTTAGAAATTTCCGGCAATACTGTGCATGGCAACAGCAATACTGATTCATGAACATTAAGTGCTTTGGTACACAAATTTCTGTATTTATGTATATATATTTGATGGCTTCCATGACAGATTTATGCCTGTTCAACTCTTTCTCTTTTGTTATTTGTCAACTACAGTGACTGCCTAAGCATAAGCTAGCACATAATGATTAGTAAAACCCCACTACTCTATAGATAAATCTCTGCCTAGTTTTATCCCTCTAACTTACCTTGCAGTAAAGAATCTTTCCTTACTTCCAAGGGTAGGTATTTGTTGAAAATCATTTGTGGCGGTGGGCGAGGCCATGGAATAAATTGGGACTATGTGCCTGATTTAGAGTTTGACAGATAGGAAACTCTGTGACAAATGTGCAATATAATAAATATTCCATTCCCTTCCCTGTACTGCTGTGGAACACTTTTTTCCACTCTCTACTTACGGCATGTGGAACTGTGTCCTGAGTCCTGAATGGCAGTGACCCCAACTTGCCAGCGACTACAGCACCAGACTCCCTTCGATTAGTGTGGAGTATTTGCATATCGAAGTCATCAATGTGGAAAGTATTGCCGACAAAAAGCTAACGCAAAAGATACATTTTACACAAACTGTCGATTTCCCTTTCCACGTCCAGTAATTTCCAAAGGAAGAGTGAACAGTTTTATGTCAGCAATGAGACATACCATCACTCAAAAATCACCCAAAAATACTTATAATTTAAAAAGAACAGAAGCATCGAAGTACAATAATGAATACCATACGGAGATTTTGAATATGTGAAATGCAAATATGAACATACAATATGATGCACATAACTCAATTGCTGTTTCTCACTATGTCACATCATATTTTACCAACTCTGAGAAGACAGAATTGAAAGAAATGTGGGAAGAAATTTCTCAGGAGAAGACACTTAGGAAAAATGTACAGCTTCAGTTTGAAGATACTTTCACATCGAGAAACTGGATCCTACCAAAGTTCAGATCAATAGACATCTACAAGTTTATATTCAAAGTCAACAGGAACCATCTGGATAAGTCTAGGTTTTCCTGCGGCACGAAATTGAGTTTTAATATAAATGTTATAAAACAAATTTGTGATAATATAGACTTAAGTTTCTTTGCTCGTCAAGTGAACTATACAGAAAATAACAGTTGGACATTTCTAGGTGTTGATCAACAAATGGAAGATAATACTGTTGTGAAGTTAGAAAAAGAAATAACAAAGTTTAAAGAAGTTTCTGGTGAAAATCCCAACTATGTTTATATTTATTGCCGATGTACTCATTATAAAATTCAAACTAGGAATGTAGATGTACTACCCCTAACCCTGTTCAACACAAGTCGATTCCACATGTGTAACTGTGTCCTGAGTACTGAATGGCAGTCACTCCAAGTCCGTGGCAGCGACCACAGCACCCAACCACAGCATCCCACTTCCTTCGATCACTGAGGCATATTTCGATATGCAAGGCCAGCGACACGTAGTCCCTCTAACCCTCTATAACACAAGCCTATCCCACATGTGTAACTGTGTCCTGAATGGCAGTGACCCCAAGTCCGTGGCAGCAACCACAGCAGCATACTCTCTTTGATCAGTTAGACATATTTCCATATGCAATGGCGGCGACACGTGGTGCCAATAACTCTGTTCAATACAAGCCGATCTCACATGCCCTCAGTCCTGAATGGCAGTGACCCCAACTCCGCACCACCACACTCCCTTTCATCAGTGAGGGGTATTTCCATATGCAACTACAGACTCCAGTAGGCAAGTGAGTATCACAGTCCTACACCCTACATATTATCCTTTTAGTATCCTTGCGTCAAGAACTTTTTTTATATCGGTTATAGCTTTACTACAATGAATCTTCAAATGAAAACTAAAATGGAATAGCAGTCTACATTGCAGGCAATACAGCTCGCAATTCCATTTTTATATGCTAATTTCTAACAACAAGATTGTACTCAGAAAATATAACACTTCGTCACTGTATTCTATACTTATTTCATCTTTTCATCATACGCCTAAACTGCACTCACTAGGTCTCCTAATGGAAATTATTTCTTCATTCATTAACTACAGAGTTCACTAGGCAAGTAACTATTACATGCCTCAAATCTACATAATATCCTTTTAGTATCCTTTCTTCTTGAACATTTTTTATATCAGTTATAACTTTAGTCCAATCACCAAATTCATTTTCAAGTACAAACAAACACTCAGCAGTCTGCACTCCGGGCAGCAGACCTCGCAATTTGAATTTTGGACACGCAGTGCCAACTAACACTGTCCAACACAAGCCGATCCCGCATGTGTAACTGTATCCTGAGTCCTGAATGGCAGTGACCCCAAGTCCGTGGCAGCAACCACAGCACCACACTCCCTCTGATCAGTTAGGCATATTTCCATTTGTAAGGCCGGCGACACATAGTCCCACTAACCCTCTTTAACACAAGCCGATCCCACATGTGTAACTGTCCTGAGTCCTGAATAGCAGTCACCCCAAGTCTGTGGCAGCGACCACAGCACCAGACTCCCTCTGATCAGTGAGGCATATTTCCATATGCAAGGCCAACAGCACATGGTGCCACTAACCCTGTTCAACACAAGCCGATCCCACATGTATAACTGTGTCCTGAGTCCTGAATAGCAGTGACCCCAAGTCCATGGCAGCCACCACAGCAGCAAACTCACTTTGATCAGTTAGACATATTTCCATATGCAGTGACCCAAAACTTCGTGGCATCGACCACACCACCACACTCCCTTCGATTAGTGAGGAGTATTTTCATATTGAAGACTGGCGACAAGTGGTGCCACTAAACCTTCACTACACAGGCCGGTGAGGCCACCAACGTATGCACATGGCTGTGGGCCCTTGTTCACCTCTACTTCTGGCCTACACTACGATCACCAGGCCACACAATTCAGATAGAGTCGTGATTCCACATGACGCAGTCCTGTAGCCAAGACACATTGCTCCCTGTGCGGCCCGCCACACCAAGCATCATCACTGCCTCATGCACTCCCAATACTTCTGGTGCCACTAACCCTCTTTAACAGAAGCCGATTCCACATGTGTAACTGTGTCCTGAGTCCTGAATGACAGTGACCCCAAGTCTGAGCCAGCAACCACACAACATACTCCCTTCCATTTGTGAGGCATATTTCGATATGCAAGGCCGGCGACACGTAGTCCCACTAACCCTCTTTAACACAAACCGATCCCACATGTGTAACTGTGTCCTGAATCCTGAATGGCAGTCAACCCAACTTCGTCGCAGCAACCACAGCACCAGGGTCCCTTCAGTCGTATTTGTTATTCTTTTCTTTAAACTTTTTTTTATATGTAAATCTATATATGTCTAAGACTCTTCTTTGTCCAACCACACAGGGACACTTCCAGGCCCAAGAAGGTTGTTGGGGGTATGATGGTAATGTGGGAAGAGGGTGCGTTACCTGCTGATGTGGGGAGAGGCAGCATCAAAGGGGTATATATCACAAAAAGAACTCTGATATATTTTCACAAATACCTCGGACAAATGCCAGATGACGGACTGAATCACAAAATGATTTTTAAATACTTATGTAGTGTGAGTTATGAACAGTTCGCACCCAGGCTCGCAGAGGGACAGCTGTAGCCCGTCCACTGCACTAACAGACGCAGTACTACGAGCCATCCCGCCATTGTAGCTATCCCTGCCCTGTTCCTTCGTACGCCACGCCACCCAGATTACATTTAGACGATACCTACCTGTCGCAGGCGTACTCGCTGTTCCTGTACAGGTTAGTGGTCTAGTTCTCCACATCTCCCGCCCACTCCCTGAGAGCAACTTTACCCACACACCACACCCGTCCCGCACATGCGTCACTGGCCAAGTGACCATGCAAATATAATGGATCGACAACGTAAAATCCTTTAGTGCCGGTGCTGACTAGATGCCGGATGCTCCACGTGTCTCAACCATAAAGAGTCTTTCAAAACTTGTGCAGAAGGTTACTCCCACCCTAATCTGTATAGCCCTCAGGAGCCTACCATCCCCTTGAAGCGGACTTCAGATGCACAGGGTTAGTGCCACCCGAAGCTCATATGGCCATCAGGGGCCTACCACCACGTGGCACGAACTTAACTTCCACAGGCTTAGCGGCCCCAAAAGCTGATGTGGTCTCCGCCATTGGTGACTCAGGACTCAGAGACATGTGTGAGATATGCCGGGCCATGGAGAAGATGATGTGGTCTCCGCCGTTCATGACTCAGGAGTAGGACTCAGCGACATCTCTGCGATCCGCCAAGCACCTGAGGTGGTCTCCGCCATTCATTACTCGGAGACATATCTGGGATGAGTTTTGACGGACACGTGGCGTGCCCACTGCTGCACACTCCGGTGGCACCAGGTAATTATTTGCTCATGGATGCACAGGGGCAGCAGTGTCTCTCTCTCTCTCTCACTCTCTCTCTCTTTCCCCCTCTCTCTCCCTTCTCTCTCTCTCTCTCTCTCTCTTTCTCTCTCTCCCTCATTCTCTCTCTCTTCCTTCTTTTCCTTCTATCTCTCTAACTCTCTCTCTTCCTTCTCCCTCTCTCACTCCCTTTCTTTCCTTCCCTCTCTTTTTCTCTCTGGCTTTTTTTCCTTCTCTTTTTCTCTATGTCTCTCTCCTTTGATATACGCATTACACACGTCCTTATTTTGTGCTTCATTTTCCAGGCTCAGTCATCCACATCCATGGTCCCCACAGCAGTGTTCCACCTTGTTATTTTGTATTTTTTTTTATAAATTGTGTTTATTACTTTATCATTGATATATGTTAATAAATAAATGAAGTTCTGCAAAAAAAACAATTAATAACATTTCTGGTTGTTTTCTTAACTGCTCTGTAACTCTTTCTTGTTCTTATTACTGTCATTTGATGAAGTCCACCATGGTCTTACATTTTGGAGGACTTATCGTGGGAATACTGGTGATGTCTGCAGTTTCCACCAACTTCTGAATAGTGTGTTAGATTTATCTCAACTTTACTTCCATTAAAGTGCTGATAATGAAATGCAGACTAGCCAACACGAGGTGCACCGTTGCGATTTATTCTAAATACTAAAATCCTGTATTGAATTGCACTGACATAGTGGCACAGTGTACACACAAAATCATTTACGAAACCTCATTGTATTTATATTGACTGAGAATCGGGCGTCAGGTGCTGGATCTTGACGAGATACACTGCCCAGTTCGTATATTGTCCTCCACACTCAAAAATTCACATCACAACAACTTTCACACCAACTGCAATGCGAAACAAATTCCGGCGATAAGCCACGTTAGCACCAGGGATTTTACACCTGCTTTCTGATGGTGTTAAGCAGGACGACTACCTGCACCATGAAAGAGAACACAGCCAAGAGTCACAACCACAGGTGCCATAGAATACATGAGTATGATACAGGGATAACCATGAGGGCCACAAGACTCATTGGAACTACTCTGGGACTATGGGAAAGATAGAGAGGAACCCCTTGTGAGCATCAAGGGAATAGGGTACTCTTCCAAGTAGCAACTAGCAGTCCCTTGATAACTAAGATATTGGTAAGATCTTCAAGGAAAGATCAAGGGAATAGGATACTGTTCCTAATATCACCTAGCAGTCCCTTGATAACACAAGTATTTACAGAATCAATTCACAAAATATAATCATTACATACACAAGTCAATTGAAAATTAGTTTACATTTATTTTATAAAAACATGTAGTACATTCTGTTTAAAAACCACAATTCATAATAGTCCCTCTGGTGCTCTTGTCAGCACACTTAATCTAAATTCACAGTACAAAAGATAACTTAAAATATATACCACACAATTTGAACAAAGAACATATCTCAGTTTTTAAAAGAGAGGTCAAACAATCAAATATGATGCATTATCCTATTATGAACCTGCATAACAGAGAGAATACAAAAGAAAAGACACTACAATTTGTCATATAACACACATCCAATGCCGACTACTCAAGGGATTATGCACTTGTGGGATCTGACTCTGTTTATCGCTACAAGTGGATACCCGGTTCTTTAGATTATGTTGCTCCTATGCGTCAACGCGTTTCGATGGGCTGTATTTATGCCGCTATCTTTATCAAAACCAGAAATAAGTGTTTCTCTCTCAATCCACGTTTTAATAAAGGTTCCAACTATGGGAGAAAAGATATTGTAATTATACATGGGACAGTTATGTTCTGTTAGACACAAACTAACTGCTTTTTGTTAAGTTAAAGCTGTCTAGACCAGCCCCATTAGTGTCCTCTTTGTTCTGTTTACAACCAAGTTGTTTAGTAGAGATTTATCTGCGCTTTTCGTATCTCTGCTCTGGGAACCTAGACTGCGAGTTAACTATCGCTGTTTTTATCACTCCACATACATGTTAAGTATATGTATCGAGTATTCTCACCTTGATATATTTTTCATTTTCATATCCTTATTATTGTGGCCCACTGTAAATAGATGGACGATTCTTGTAGTGTATTGGGGATAGATAATTGTCCTTCAAAGGTCTCTGTACCCTGATCTGTAAGACATATACATCTGATTATGCCCATTCAAAATATTGTCATCTGGAGTGAACTGTTTTTACTCTAAACCTATACATTGTGTGATCTAGGTATTCTCACCTTCTCGTTGGTTCTAATCGTATTCTACTTGTACGTCATTGCTTCAAAATGCGGACATTTTATACTTGTCTGTAGAATTGGCCCGGCTACTGTTGTCATTTATTTGTGCCTGAAATGTGTACAAATATAATTTTATTATACGGCCCGCTACACACCTCTCATTACCCCCTCCATGTGACGGCCTAATCCGTACCTGGTAGTAGGTATCATCGGGTGACCTGCATGTAGAATGTATCCTTTTGAGTTTGTAAATTCTCAGGCTCGTCTTGAGATTGTATGCGGACCGGCAATAGATAAAGCGTCCTTTTTACATCTCAGTTCCCCTGTTCTGTGGTGGGACAGAGATTTAGATAGATTATAACTCGTGTTAGCTACTCCGGAGTTCCCCCTAGTCCCCCGGTCACCCTCTCAGTCAAGGCAACACCCGAACCGATTTGCCCTGAATCTTTCTAGGGTTTCCTACCTTAAAATCTACAGGCTGTTACGTCCATCCAGGGAAGGTTCCGTAATGCGGTTTCCAATTGCCGCTGTGCCCGTACCCTGTCCTCCATTTGTTCTGGGAGCCATGCCTTCCTATTGGTCGCCTCTATCAGGTGACTTCTAAAAAGCCAATAGTGCCGTCTCTTCTATATGGCTCCTTGTTGTTCCAGATTCATCCAATACTAATGCGCAGGCGGGGCCATAATGTGTTTGTATCATATAGGCCGGCTCCGTTAATTCGTTATGCTGTGTCTATGTCCAGTTAGTGGTATTTTATTCATGTCAATAAAACCCCATTATATTGGAATCATTACGGTATAAATATACTGGGGTTTTATTGACATGAATAAAATACCACTAACTGGACATAGACACAGCATAACGAATTAACGGAGCCGGTCTATATGATACAAACACATTATGGCCCCGCCTGCGCATTAGTATTGGATGAATCTGGAACAACAAGGAGCCATATAGAAGAGACGGCACTATTGGCTTTTTAGAAGTCACCTGATAGAGGCGACCAATAGGAAGGCATGGCTCCCAGAACAAATGGAGGACAGGGTACGGGCACAGCGGCAATTGGAAACCGCATTACGGAACCTTCCCTGCATGGACGTAACAGCCTGTAGATTTTAAGGTAGGAAACCCTAGAAAGATTCAGGGCAAATCGGTTCGGGTGTTGCCTTGACTGAGAGGGTGACCGGGGGACTAGGGGGAACTCCGGAGTAGCTAACACGAGTTATAATCTATCTAAATCTCTGTCCCACCACAGAACAGGGGAACTGAGATGTAAAAAGGACGCTTTATCTATTGCCGGTCCGCATACAATCTCAAGACGAGCCTGAGAATTTACAAACTCAAAAGGATACATTCTACATGCAGGTCACCCGATGATACCTACTACCAGGTACGGAATAAGCCGTCACATGGAGGGGGTAATGAGAGGTGTGTAGCGGGCCGTATAATAAAATGATATTTGTACACATTTCAGGCACAAATAAATGACAACAGTAGCCGGGCCAATTCTACAGACAAGTATAAAATGTCCGCATTTTGAAGCAATGACGTACAAGTAGAATACGATTAGAACCAACGAGAAGGTGAGAATACCTAGATCACACAATGTATAGGTTTAGAGTAAAAACAGTTCACTCCAGATGACAATATTTTGAATGGGCATAATCAGATGTATATGTCTTACAGATCAGGGTACAGAGACCTTTGAAGGACAATTATCTATCCCCAATACACTACAAGAATCGTCCATCTATTTACAGTGGGCCACAATAATAAGGATATGAAAATGAAAAATATATCAAGGTGAGAATACTCGATACATATACTTAACATGTATGTGGAGTGATAAAAACAGCGATAGTTAACTCGCAGTCTAGGTTCCCAGAGCAGAGATACGAAAAGCGCGGATAAATCTCTACTAAACAACTTGGTTGTAAACAGAACAAAGAGGACACTAATGGGGCTGGTCTAGGCAGCTTTAACTTAACAAAAAGCAGTTAGTTTGTGTCTAACAGAACATAACTGTCCCATGTATAATTACAATATCTTTTCTCCCATAGTTGGAACCTTTATTAAAACGTGGATTGAGAGAGAAACACTTATTTCTGGTCTTGATAAAGATAGCGGCATAAATACAGCCCATCGAAACGCGTCGACGCATAGGAGCAACATAATCCAAAGAACCGGGTATCCACTTGTAGCGATAAACAGAGTCAGATCCCACAAGTGCATAATCCCTTGAGTAGTCGGCATTGGATGTGTGTTATATGACAAATTGTAGTGTCTTTTCTTTTGTATTCTCTCTGTTATGCAGGTTCATAATAGGATAATGCATCATATTTGAATGTTTGACCTCTCTTTTAAAAACTGAGATATGTTCTTTTTTCAAATTGTGTGGTATATATTTTAAGTTATCTTTTGTACTGTGAATTTAGATTAAGTGTGCTGACAAGAGCACCATAGGGACTATTATGAATTGTGGTTTTTAAACAGAATGTACTACATGTTTTTATAAAATAAATGTAAACTAATTTTCAATTGACTTGTGTATGTAATGATTATATTTTGTGAATTGATTCTGTAAATACTTGTGTTATCAAGGGACTGCTAGGTGATATTAGGAACAGTATCCTATTCCCTTGATCTTTCCTTGAAGATCTTACCAATATCTTAGTTATCAAGGAACTGCTAGTTGCTACTACTCTGGGACTGCCAATGCCCCTCAAACCCGCATCTGAGCAAGTGTGTCCCTCTGGTCAGTGTGTTAGTATGATAGGCACCAGTCCTGCAACATCACAGTGTGCTATCACCTCAGCGATGGCAGTGAGCCTGGACATGTAGCTACGCATGCATCCTCCTGCATGCACAACGGGAGTGTGCTGGTCCGGAGTACACAGGTCAGCGCAGGGGTGTGCCTATCCGACAACCGGAACGGGGTGTCTCGGACATCTCCGTGTACAGGAAGTGCGGTAAGTGTGTCTCTGTGTACTGGTGTGGCCTGCCACAAGGGCCGCAGCAGTCGATGTTGTAAAGTGGCATGCACCACCTCTAAATCGCACTGTGATGGTGTAGTTGGAATGCAGCAGCGCATGCGCAAATAGGCATTGCAATATTGTGCCGTACGAGTGCACGAGATACAACAGGGCACCGTGCAAAAGTGTGGGAGCTCGTGGGACGGAAGAGCAGCTTTTTGCAATGTAACAGACAGTGAACTCGCCATTTGCCATGTGCTGGGCATCTCATCCATGATGACCACGGTCACAGACATCCCACAACACCAACGACCCGCCTTTGTACACATCCTCTATGAATGCAGCGTGGTTTTCACTTCTATGCTCATTCACTGGTGTGATGTTGGCAAGTTGTGTGACTTGTGCTCCTTGTTGGTGTGTTTCATTTTGGCCATTGTTTGTCTATACATGTGCTAGACTTAATTGTGCATGTTTGCCATTCTGCCCATCTCTCCCTGTCCCCCCACACCCTGCTTCTTCCTCTTCCTGGTGCTGTTCTGTCTATAATTTTGTTGCTCCACACATAAATACATGTAAAGAACAAATTAGAATAGTTCCTTGATTCTTTTAGGTTTCAAAACTTCTCTCTCTTGGTTTCTTTTTAATTTTCCATATAAACAGTTTTTTAAAATATTCAACAACACATAGAAGTCAGAAGTGCAACGTATTCTATCAACACACTTTCTAGAACATTCTACAACACATGCAGGTTAAAAGTTCTTCAATCTTTTTAAACTTAACCATATTTTTTTGCAACATCTTCTCGAACATTTAACGGTACGCGCAGGTTAAAAGTTAATGATTGTTTTAAGTTCGAACAGTGCCTTACAAATGCAAGTAGCAGGTGTGGTTGAGTTGACAACTTTTATCCTATGATATGTACTCCACGTTGAAACTGCTTTTTCTTAACCAATCACAAAGATGCTTTTCCACAAAACGAATGTGCACCCTACTTTTAAAAAAGAATGCTTTTCGTCTCCCAATCATGTATCATTTTGTAAGGCAATAAAAAGTAGTTCCCCATCTTTAAACATATCTCTTATTCTACCAAGGAACTGCATGAGCTACAGACATCTTTCCATACCTTCCAGCCATAGCTTCAAAATGCTAGTGTGGATCGTAGGACATAGTTATATTTTCTGGTGCAAGAGGTATGCAGAACAGAGACGTATTGACTTAGACCTAGGTTTACAAAATGAGGACATTAAATGGTTTGCACAGAGAGGATTGAAGTGGCACCAATTATTGCCTTTGGTAAAAACCTGTTTGCATCTCCAACACTCTGACCTCACGATTGTGCACTGTGGTGGAAACGACCTAGGCACATTGACTGGGTTAGGTTTGGAAATGCTTATGAAGGACACCTTTGGACTATTGATGTTACTTTTCCCTCAAACTGTCTTTGTATATTTCAATATATGCCAAAGACAATAGTGGAAATGGTCAAAACTATTTTGCCCTCAGATTGAAACATCTAGGAAGAAACTCAACAATACGTTCTGATATGGCTGATATCTACAGAAGAGATGGAGTACACTTCACAGATCACGGAAATCGAGTTTTCCTGAATAACTTGAAGCTGTGCATCCGCACTTATATGTAGCTCCAACTAATCAACACAAGGGCTCTTTTTAGAGCCACCCTATAACTGACAACTTAGGCCCGCTATTTTAGGGTCAGGTAATGGCAACTCCCGGACCCTCGCCAAAATGTATTCTCCACACAGCTGTGACGCAGTGGCTAGGCCATCCGACTTTGCAGCACAGAGCTTTGATCACCACCTCTACTCCCCCATAGAGGTGAGTAGTTTGCGCTTTACAAATACCGTATTGATTTACCTTCGCACTCCCTGTACAACACCACCTAAGCACCATATACAAATTGGACAAGTGTGGAACAGCGCCCAGAGCACATGACTTCACAGCATAGCAAACACAGGCTCACGGTTTCATACCCGAGTCCAGCAGCAGCTCAATTTAGCAGCATTATGGGTCAGTAGTTCGTCCTAGTAGGTATAAACACATGCTGACACTACTTCCACAGGTGTAGTACAGTGGCCATGGCACATGACTTCACAGCATAAGACACACAATTTGGGCTCACACTTTAATCCCCGACTCCCGCACCAGCTCACCTTAGCAGCATCAGACTCTATGCAAAACCTCACTTAATTTCCGTAGCCCAGCCCTTTCACACCACTAGGGGCGAATACTTCGCTTCACACCCCGTCTATAGCATAGCCTAAACACCCCACAGAGGTTACAATGCTCCTACCCTCCTCTTTCCCACTTTTTTCACCCTTGTTTCCCTTACTTGCTTCGACGGAATCACAAAATGGTGGCCAACACTTCCTAGTTGCAACCGCTCGCAGTGCTCACAACCAATAAGCAGCAAGCTCGTGCTCGTAACGCCTCAGCCAATCAGATGGCAGAATTCCCAAATATCGATATCTGTAAATTTCAATATTTCCCAAAAACTACTGAATGGATTTACACCAAATAAACAAAAGCGTGCTTTCTAGACCAATAACCTTCTCCCTGTCAAATTTGGGGTTATTCCATTAACCCGTTCGTCCTGTAGCTTTGTCTAAAGTTTCCTATGGAAATTAACATGGAGAAAACATGTTTAGGGACCCCCCTTTTTTTCTCAGCCCCCCCTTGAAGAATCACCCCCAAACTTCCCACATAGGAGCTGATATGAACAGAGAATTAGTTTGGAAAATTTCATGACGATTCATCAAACGAGGCCAAAGTTATAAGCAAAACAAAAAATGTTCTTCCTATGGAAGCTTGGTCCTAACTATAACTACCTACTGGCAACCGCCAGTAGGTAATTACCTACTGGCAACCGCCAGTAGGTAATTACCTACTGGCAGTCGCCAGTAGGTAGTTATAGTTAGGACCTATTTTCCATAGGAAATCCGCAACATTCAATTTGGAATAACGTTGGCGCCGATTGACGAATCTTCCGGAAATTTTCCAAACTTTTGGCCAGCTCCGGTCCGCTCCTATCCTGAAAATTTCACGGTGATTCGTCAAGCAGGGACCGAGAAAAAAGGGGGGTCCCAAAACGCATTTTCCCCATGCATTTTCCCATAGGACCTGTTGACGCAGCTACAGCCTGAACTGCTAAACGGAATTACAACAAATTTGGCAAAGAGGAAGTCCTCAGTTCGGACTCGTGCCTTTTGCTTAAATGGTGTAAATCCGTTCAGTAGTTTCTGGGAAAATTAGAGTTAAAAAGATAGATATATCTGGGCGGAGCCTAACCACACCTCTCATCGTGAGATCTGATTGGCTGTCAGTACTTCATCCAAGAAGTGTTGGCAGCCATCTTGGGACCAATATACATGATAGCACCTCATTAAAAAGCATTGCAGTTAACAGAAGGTTTTAAGACTTTAGATACATTATAAATCATGTGTTGATGGTACCATACGCATTTTAGGAATTGTGGTGTGTTCTAAGGTGATTTTACCATGTGAAAAAGCCTTCTGCTGTGATATCATGAATCATGTTTGAGATTAAACTATTTTCCCACAGAGGTTTGGAAGGTGAACTTAAGCTAAACTGAGAGCATATTTTCTGTAAATTCACATTATCTTTCTCAGTCATGTGAGAATGTAAGTCTGACATTCTCAGTAAAACATGTACATCCAACAAGGGCAGAGACTGTCAGTTGATTCCTTTGTGTTCTACTGCAGCTTCCCAGAGTGTTCTAAAGAACAACTAGAGCGCTAACAGTCCTACTTATGACAAACGTATTGCACACCCGAAGCCATCTTCATTGGAATAAAGTGGTAACTCTTAAAACATTTAATTTAAAAAGGAACAAAATGAGGGGTTCATTTTGCCTTAGAAAGTATGATTAGTGCTGCAGAAAGAAAAAATAGGGCACATTTTCAGTGACTTCTCAAAACCTCTTCTATTTCATAAAAAGATTCTGACATTCAGACTGAAACATGCACTTTGAATACCAGCAGCAGACTACCCTGGTGGGCAGTAGCTTTACTACAGTGATCTAATGAGCAACTAGAGTGCTAACATTCAGAAGTTATGGCAAATGTGTGACACATCTGAATGCCTTCTTGATGGAACCAAAGTAAAAAACTGAAAGTATTTTCTACTGAGGAGTCTGCAGTAAATGAGGAAATTAGGAAACTTCATAACAAATAAATCTCCCAAGATGGCCACCAGAGACAAAAGAGCCCAAATGTAGCCCAAATATTACCCAGATGTAGCCCAAGTATAGCCCAATGACAGAATGTCCCAGAGTGTTCTAACGAACAACTAGAGCGCTAACAGTCATACTTATGACAAAAGTATGGCACACCCGAAGCCATCTTGATTGGAATAAAGTGGTAACACTTAAAATATTTAATTTACAAAGAAACAAAATGAGGGGGTTCATGTTGCCACAGAAATTATGATTAGTGCTGCAGAAAGAAAAATTAGGGCACATTTTGACTTCTCAAATCCTCTTCTATTTCATAAAAAAATGCTGACATGCAGAATGAAACATGCACTTTGAATACCAGCAGCAGACTTCCCTGGTGAGCAGCAGCTTTACTACAGTGATCTAATGAGCAACTAGAGTGCTAACATTCAGAAAAGACTTCCCTGGTGAGAAGTAGCTTTACTACAGTGATCTAATGAGCAACTAGAGTGCTAACATTCAGAATTTATGGCAAATGTGTGACACATCTGAATGCCTTCTTGATGGAACCAAAGTAAAAAAACTGAAAGTATTTCCTACTGAGGAGACTGCAGTAAATGAGGAAATTTGGAAACTTCATAACAAATAAATCTCCCAAGAGACAAAAGTGTGCAAAACACTTATTTTTTGTGTATTTGCAGTTTTATATAGTGCATACATGTCAGGTATTGGAGTGCTTTTCATGAGCATTGGTTACATCACACAAGATCAAATTCATTTTGGTTGTAGACATGGGGAGATAAAGGGGCATATCAGCAACAACCGGCAATAATTATCGCTCAGCGCTCTTAGCGTGAGGATAATTATCGCTGGGTGATGTGGATTTTTGTCGCTGAGATAGCGTGCTATTAGCAACGCTTATCTCCTCAGCGATAAAAATGCTGATGCTAACTGCCTAACGTGAGATTATCGCTGGAAACCCAGCGATAATCTCACGCATTGTGGCGTTCGCTTGCTGATAGGGACTCACAAACTTAGCCATGATATCCACCTTCCATAGGATATATTGGCTAAATCAATCCTGAAGCAGGCGTTAGGAAAGTAGCAATAACAAGGGTTATCGCTACTTTCCTTGCCGCTATGCTTCATAGTGTGGGGCTTGATGATAGGAGAAATGTCGCTTAGCGACATTTCTCCTGTCATGTTAGGTCAGAAACGCCCACTTTGCATCTCATTAGAGATACAAAGATGGGTGTTAGGAATCCTGACGCTAAAGCAAGGTTTCACACGTTAGCGTGACCTTGCTAATTTGGCGATAAAATTATCGCCAATTTTCGGCCGAAAACGGCCGCAAAAGCGGCAATAATTTGTTACCGCCTCCTTGTAAATATGCCCCTAAGTGATATGACCAGAATCACAGAATGTTGAGCTGAAGCAGAAACTCCAACCTGGTTCCCCAGTTGCAAAGTATGCAGCTCTGGAAGTAACACCACATCCTCTCCCCTAGGTGCAATATTTAATCAAGTGGTCAACTGGATAAAAAAACATAAAGATTACAAATAATTTAAAATTTCTTTGTCGCTATTTGAAAACTCAGAAAATATGTCCTCATTTTAGTTTTTTAGAGCACTAACCATAATTTTGATGCAAATAAGACCCTCTCATATATGTAATTTCTAAAGGAAATGCTCTAGGTATTACAGTTTTGATTACCACAAGATGATGTCAGGCGTTCCACACTTTTGTAATAAATATAGAATGTTAGCAATCAAGTTGTTCATTGGTATACTGTTGAGAGGCAGAGGCCAGGGATACGGACTCTGAAAATTGAAGGCAGGTAGGAGAGTGCAGAGGCAACAATTTGACCACAATGGGCAGGCAGGAAGGGCAGTGGCAGCACAACAGACTATGGAGGGCAGTGGAAAGGGGGGCAGGGGCAACAAACCAACAATACAGGACTGGCAAGAGAGGCTGTGAAAATATAATAGACCATTGTGGGCAGAAGGAAGAGGAATTGGTATTACAACCATACATGCCAACAGACCCATTTCAGCCAGGAAACGTCCAATGTTTTTAAGCTCAAGTGGCTTAATTTGATCTGTCTCCTGTCTGCAATCTCCTCTTTTTCAATGTAACTCAAAGGGGAAAATCAATACCCCAGTTTTTTTTCAAAATCTCCCTCTTACCAAGTTCAAAATGTTCGCAAGTATGGTACATTGGATCATGGTAGGCAGGAGGAATTGGGGTAGGGACATGGACTCGGATAACAGCGGACAGGAGGGACATGGAGAGGTGCACCAAACTGACCCTACAGGGCAGGCATCAGGGTTTGAAGCAGCACAATACACCACACAGGGCATGCGGGACGGGAGTGCAGCACAACAATCCATAGAAAGCAATAGGGAGGGGACAGGACCATGCACATGGACAACAGAGAACAGAGGGGAAAGAGGCAATGGTAGCTAGCTGAACCATAATGGACAGACGGGAGAGAAAGCTGCAGCATAACAGACCATAAAGGGCAGGGGAGATGGATCAGGGGCATTACAATGGAACAGACAAGCCAGGAGGGAGGGAATAGGGGTCTGCACATGGAAACAGAGGGCTGGGGGCAAGGGGGCAGGGCAGGAGCAGCAAGATGACCATGGAGGTCAGGCAGGAGGGGCACTAGAAACAAGACACACCATGGAAAGCAACAGTGAGACTATGAGGGCATACACACAGACCATGGAGGGAAGGTGGGAGGGGGTCAGGGGCAGCTAGCTGACCACACAGGGAAGGTGGGAGGGGCCATGGTAGCACAGAAGACCATGCATGGCAAGCAGGAAAGTTAGTGGCAGCACAATGGCTATAATGGGCAAGAAGGAGAGTGCAGGGGCATGCACAAAGGATCATGGAGGATAGAAGGGAGGGTCAGGACCTGGGCACAGACAAGAGAGTTCAGGGGAAGGGGCCTCACAACAGACCACGCGGGACAGGCAGGAGGAGCAGTTGCAGCACAACAGACCAGGGAGGGCAGAAGGGTGTGGCAGTAAAATGGACCATGGAGGACTCGAGGAAGGGGATAGGGTCATGGCATGTGGACAGGCAGGTTGGAGGTGGCAGGGACAGGTTACAGTCATCTGACAATGCTAGGCAGGTGGGAGGGGAGTGGCAGCTCAACAGAAAACTCAGAGTAGATAGGAGTGGCAGGTCCATGGAACATTGTGGGCAAAAAGGATGGAGCAGGGGCATGCACAAAGACATCAGAGGGCAGGGGGAAGGAGAATAGGGGCAGCAAGCTAAGCACAGAGGCTAAGCAGGAGGTCAATGATGGGCCATAGAATTGGGCAATGGAGGGCAGGAGGAGTGGACTGGTACATCATGCTAAATGGAGGGCAGTGGCAGCACATCAGACCATGCATGGCAGGAGGGAGGAGGCTAGTCCATGGATTCAGACAACAGAGGATAGGGAGGAGGTGGATGGGGCAGCAAGCTAACTGTTCAGAGAAGGTGGGTATTAGGAACTTTATTGTTTTTAAAATGTGTGTCTGTGCGAACTACTTAAAATATGAACAAGTGTGCAGCATAATCTCACTTTTATTCGGGAAGAAGAGGACGTTTGTGACTGTGACTCCGGGCTCACTTGGCAGAAACACCCCCTGACCCTCCACCCCATCGCAAAATGTAATGCCTGTGAAAAGGGTAGGTGGACGCAGTGTTATATAGAACATAGTCCTGAGAGCACGATTGAATATGAAAACTAGATATAGTATATGGTATAAACTATGCACCAAAAAGTGTGATATAAGATGAGCCGGGGCGTGAAATATAATATGCAATACATTGTGCACAATGACAGATTCATTGGAGAGCGCGAGATAGCACAGGCACTAGCGTGTGATATGCGATATGCGCCTTGGAGTGTAATATGCACAGGGCAGTGTTGTATAACCTAACTAGTCTCTAAAGTTGTAATATAAAATATGTGCTGGGGAGTGTAACGTTGCATATGCACTGTGACAAAGATATGGATCCCAGATTGTAATATGTATGGCATAGCGTTGTGCGTTATAACATAGGCATCGAGGAAGGCACGTTAGATGGGGCAATATAACCCGTGCAAAGGCAAGTGTTGCATGACATATTCACGGTGTGGTGTTACAGTGCACATGGGCTAGAGAGTGTCATAGCATACGCACTAGCTGGTTGAATACAACACAGAGAGGTGTGTGGCACTCGGCGGGCACTAGTGGGTGTAACACAGCATTGGGCTCAGCCAGGAGCACGCTGTGACTCTCAAGTGAGGTTTGTCTGCTTTCCAGAGAGTAAAATAAAAAGTATTTCAAATCCGGCGGTGGATGTGTGTTTTATTAACCGTGAGGGGGTTTCTTGCATAGTTTGGTCGAATTTTTGTCGAATCCCCTTTGAATGGCTTGGTGTGCGTGTGTATTAAAGGTGCCCGTCAATAGCTACCAATGTTTGTATAAATGAACGACAAGGGTGTCTACTTGGCGAGTACCCACCGGCGGGGGCGCCGGGATTAGGAACGGTAGGGCGTCAGACACGTCAGAGCTTCACTAGTGGTGTAAATACATTCCACGTGGATTCATTGTATGCATAGTAGCCTTTTAATGAATATCACGCAAATCGTCATGGTGGTAGGTACATAAGGTTTGTCCAGCATTTCCTAGGTGTTTCTATAAATATATTTTTAAAAAAATAAATAAAAAACAAAGGCCAGCCCCGGGGGACGGGGCCTGAGGTGACGTGTGCAAACTAGCCCACCAGGTGCTTCCAGTAATCGCCACTGCTCTGCGTTGCAGAGAGGTGGTGCAGGCCGTGCCCCTTTTTACACCTCTCTGCAATGGCGCTTACTGGACGTACCTAGTGGGCTATTTTGCCCCTAGGGACCCTCAGGATTCAAGGGGACTTAATCTCCCAACTTAAAAAACGGCCACAGGGCGTGTTTACACAGTGGGGAAGGGAGGGGACGGTGCCTGAGGTGACGTGTGCAAACACGCCCTATGGCGAGTTTAAAGTTGGGGAGATAATTCCCCTTCAATCCTGAGGGCCCCTGGGGTCTAACTAGCCCACCAGGTGCTTCCAGTAAGCGCCACTGAGCTGCGTTGCAGAGAGGTGGTCCAGGCAGTGCCACTTTTTACACCTCTCTGCAACGCAGCTCTGTGGCGCTTACTGGAGGTACCTAGTGGGCTAGTTGGACCCTAGGGACCCTCAGGATTCAAATGAACTTAATCTCCCAACTAAAAATGGCCACAGGGCGTGTTTACACAGTGGTGAAGGGAGGGGACGGGGGCCTGAGTTAACGTGCGCCCACACGCCCTGTGGCGCGTTTTAAGTTGGTGAAATAATTCCCCTTCAATCCTGAGGGACCCTGGGGGCCAACTAACCCACCAGGTGCTTCTAGTAAGCGCCACTGCGCTGCGTTGCAGAGAGGTGGTCTAGGCCGTGCATCTTTTTACATCTCTCTGCAACGCAGCTCTGTGGCGCTTACTGGAGGTACCTAGTGGTCTAGTTGGACCCTAGGGACCCTCAGGATTCAAGGGGATTTAATCTCCCAACTTAAAACGGCCACAGGGCGTGTTTACACAGTGGGGAAGGGAGGGGACGGGGCCTGAGGTGAAGTATGCAAACATGCCCTGTGGCGCGTTTTAAAAGGTAGTTTTAATCCCCTGCCCTATTATATACTAGGGGCTTACAGAGGAGGTCATGCTGATCACAGGGGGACCCCAACGCATAGTGTTCCCTAGTGTATGTAGGTGTTTTCACTGTATTCTGAGTGTCTTTTAACATAGCACTGGCTCTAAGACTGGTTAGTCAGACTCAGTTACCACCAGTATCCGTCTAAAAAAGTTGAGGGTACAGGATGATTTTGCAACAAGGCTTCTTTCTGCTCTTCTGTTTGTTCTTTCTGCATGTTATCCTTCTTCCTGCACTTTTCTTCGTCTTTGAGGACTTCTGTTGCTTCTTTCTGCATTTCTTTCTGTGCATTTTTTCTTCTTTCTTCACATGTCCTATCTCTGTAGGCATAGTTAGAAATTAGCATTTAAAAAACCTTTGAAATTCACTGAAAAAAACATAGGTTTCAGGGGCGTTATAGTTAGCTGGACTTTTCACTCGTACAAAACCATTGAAATTCCCCCGTTATAGTTAGCTCAGCTAACTATAACTCGCGCGCCCGCAATGCACTGCTGATGACGTCACATATTACATCACTCATGACATGGTCAGTGACATCACTCATGACATCCAGCTAACTATAACACCCCTGAAACCTATGTTTTTTTCTGTGGATATATATATATAATATATATATATATATTTTTTTCTATAAGCCACACAAATCAGGCTTTGCGTGGATTAGTAAGTTTTGCGCTGGGGCTGCATCACAAAAGTTATGCAACCTCAATGTTAAATCTTAGTAAATCTGAACCTATGTTCTTTTCTGTGCCAAAGCAGCTGCTGCCATAAATACAGGCTCTGCAACAGAAGGCAACCTTAAACTTGACAGCCTGGCAGCTGCCTGTCTGCTGACGGGTCTATCAGGTGGTGATTTGACAGCATGAACGTCGACGCTAAATAAGTCTATAATTGTTTTTAGGCATTATGTGACAAATACGCAAAGTAGACTTTGGTTTAGCCTCCTTCAACCACTGGCTTGTTTGTGTCAGCTCAATTCATCCATTGCCTGAGCAAAATGATAATACATTTTGGAATAACCCACCAGATTAGTATGCAGTTGTACATTTTGCACTGATGATTTTCCATTGCTGATTGTTCAATTGTTTCAACAGGAGATTGCTTTCTTTGTTTAAATACAACTGGGTTGATTTCTCTATGCACCAATGTCTGTTTTCCACAAAATCATTTGCAGCTGCTTCAAATGAATGCAATGTCCCTTCCATGATTACTTGGTTTTCGTTTCTTCTGTGATTGGCAACCGCACTTATGATCACAATCAGAGAATTATGCAAATCCGCAGAATTAAGAATCAAATAAAGTGATACTTTGCATCTGGCATGTTGCATAAAAGGGACAGCAACAATGGAAAACCAAGAACACAATTTCTGCGTTTATATTTTCATGAGGAGTTTTACTTTACTTAGTGGACAGAGCACATTGTCTTTTTTTACAGGGCCCATGTTCTGAGTCAGTTAAGTACTGCCCAATAAACATAGCAATTATTCAAGACATCACCTTAGAATGAGGACAGGTTCACTCCTATCAGTGAGCAAACAGAAAAAGAATGTGATAGTTTGAAAGTTGCACTGTTTTTGTAAATTCTCTTTATTGGTATTCTTCTACATTTCACTATTTATCGATCTTTGTAAAATAGATCGAAGAACTCTCACATACAGTATATTGTTTAAAATACTGTTATCCTTGAACGCTGAAATTATGTTATAGTTGAGGCTATGAGAAGAAAAAAAATAAAACTTTAAAAAATAAAACAAGGAAAATTTGCCACGATCATGTAGTTTAATTTGTTGTTATAGTCTTCACCTTCTTTCACAATATTCCCTCCTCCAATTTCAGTGCATGTCTCTGTCTTCCATTAGATTATTTGCCCATCAATTAAACATCCTCAGGGCTCTCGGCCTAGGGGTAAATAACGTCTCCCTCTGATCTCCAGCCATATAACCTAAGACTGGCTGTCATGTGCTAATAAAATTATCTTTTGTTTTGCTGATATGAGCTGATAGTCTTTCAAATGCCTTAGCATCTCAGATTTTTCAACACCATTTATGTCAAATGAGAATTGCACTTTGTTTCCAAAGTCTGGTTAATGTAAGTCTGCTAAAAGTAAAAATTGATATATCAATTTCCGGTTCCCCTTTGTGACTGCTTTACAGGTCATGAAGCCGAGATCCAATATTGTGACAGCTGAATCTACTGGTATGGGGCAAAGACACATTTTAATGTACTGGCAATGAAGAGAACATTTTTTAAAATGTGAATGGACACTTTCTAATCCCAGAGAAGAGCCTCATGAGGATCGGCAGTTTACAGCCAGTCATGGCTATGGTTCTGAGGAGTCTACACAGGAGTTGCAGTGCAGGAACCCATAGAACTGGGCATTATGTGATCAGCAATGCGGTACAACATGAGCATCTTCCGTGTGGTTACCTGCGGATTGGTACCTTGTCTGTTTCTGCTGGATGTAGAGCTCTGTGCACATTACCCCTGCTAACCTGTAGTAAAGCGCCTGTGCTAGCCCTTTTCACAGTTGGATTGATGTGCTTATAACTGGCATACCTAACTTGCCTTTCAGACTCCAGTATATGTTACAAAGAGCACTCAGGGTCTGGAATTTAAATGCCACTAGTGGACTGCAGGACTTAATGTCCCATCCGTTACAGTAGCATTGGAAACATGTCTTCAGGCCTGCCATTGTAGCCTGACTGGAGCAGTGTAACAACTGCAATTCATTCTGTAAAACCATTTTGATAGTATAGTCTAAACCTACCTTTTAAATATTAATAAGATGCACCTAAGTAGGCCTTGTAGCTGAAAAGGCAGTGTGAATGGCATTTAGAAGTTGCAAATGCAGGAATTTAGGGCCTTATTTACCATGATTTGGTGTAAGGCAGAGCTGCAAGTGTTTTTGTTGTGCTGCCCTATGCCAAATCGAAAGGGCAGGAGTGCACCGTATTTACGAGACACAGTGCATTCCTGTCCTTTCAGCCAGTGCTGGTGCACAATATGGTGCCCAGCGCCAACACAGGCACCCTTATACCATAGAGCAAGGGCGTCTGCGTTGTTGACAGCAGCGATCCATGGAGACGTTTTCCTTCTTCTATGTGTGCTGCAGAAAGCAGCACACATAGCAGGGGAAAAAACGAGGAGAAATAAACATATTTCTCATTGTTACACCTGCCCTGGGGAGGCATACAGGTTTGAAGCATTCCCAGGTGTACAAATCATTGTAAATCTGGGTATGCTTCAAAACCCATGGGTGTTGCATGGAAAAACAAACCCCAAAACCCATGGAACAAACCCTGACACAGTGTAAGTTAATGCAGCAAATTACGGTGCATTGCCTTACACCATATATACGAGCCATGAAAAGCCACACAAAGTGGCTTTGCGTGGCCTCATAGACATGGGTCTGCACTCTGCGTTGCTGGAACATGATAAAAAGTGATGCACTGACAGCGCAAGTGGCTTGTAAATAAGCCTCTTAATGTCAACATGTCTGTACAGTGACAAAAACCCAAAAGCTATTTTCAATATAAAAATGCTGACTCCGCTATGGAACAACCCCAGAAAGCAATATTAAATATTGATTTTGCTATTTCAAGTCAGGGAATGGCTAGAAATATGATTCAACAACTCATTTTAATAAGTATTGAAAGCCCACTTCCATGACAAAGTCGTATTTCAAAACATTTTGAAGAAAACATTTAGAACGTTCGTTTTTCCCTTCATAAATCTCCTGAAGGCTAATTTACATGAGACTTCCAACTGTCACCCAACTGGTGAACATCCCTGAATGATGTGTGCAAACGTCTCCCAGAGAAGAGACAAAGGACTGAGTGTAGGGAGGTTTTTTTGTTCCTCTGGCAGGATGACCATTTGGGTTGTGCCCAGGAACTTACTTTACTTCAAAGGGGCTTGTCACAAGCAGATGTGAGATGACACCAGGAAAGGCCTCTTCTTTTGTCCTCCCAGGCAGGCACCAAACCCAGAGGTGGCGGACTTCCCCAGAACTGCTTTGGAGTGACCATAGAGGAGGGGCTGCTCCTTACCCTGGCCACACCACTGGATGAGCACATAGTCTCTAAACAAGGGGAGACAGGTTCGCCATTTTGGATTTTGTTAGTGAGGGACACTGTGGGATTGTTTGCAGTAGGGCAAACAGGAACTCCTGCAAAAACAGATGGAGTTATCGTGGGGAATCTTTACCCAATTGGTTAGAGAGGGGCCAGGAGTCACCCCCACCCACAACCTAGTGCCAGGCATACATATGACATAGCCTTGTATCTTCCTCAGAGCTCTTCCTGGACCTGAAAAAGAACAGAATAGGACTGTGACCTGAGAGGAGCCCTGAAGGACCACACCTGCTCCCTCTTGTACCCAGGACAAATAAATGGACTTTAAGGGGGTGATTTGGATGGCCCGCCCGCCACCCTAGTGGTAACAGGACCGCCCGCCAGCCATGTGACAGTCCCGCCACCCCAATCATGATGCGATTGCCACCGTGGCAGTCGCATCAGGCATTTTAACATTGTGGCAGGTGCTACTGGCTGCAGCAACAGCAGCAATGGTGAAATGCCATGTTGTGCATTGCCATGCACAACGTGGCAGGCACCGCGCGGTGCCTTCCACCTTGTGCATGGCAATGTAAAGGGGTACCATAGGTACCCCCAACTGCAGCCCCTCCCCACGCCTCTGGGGGCCCGCAACAGGCCCCTAAAGTAAATCCCTGCCAGCCTTTCCCTGGCGGCATCGCCACCATGAAAAGGCCTTTAAAGCTAAACATCCTAATATGGATGGCGGTGCCTGCTAGGCAACGCCACCATATTGTGGCCCAAGCCCGCCCGGCCAGCAATCTGAACGATTGTCTAACTGCGGAAAAGCGGCGGACGCACTTTGCATCCACCGCGATACCCCCTGCCATTATACTATTGCGGGGGGAAAATTGGCTTACAGTGGCGGGCAGATCGCCACCGCTGGGCTGGGGGTGGCGATCCACCCGCCATCCTAATCAACCCCTAAGTGTCTTAACGCTTACCTCCTGTCAAGATATAGGAACACAACATGCTACAAGAGACCTTTTCCTACAACTGTCTTGCTGACTAGTTCCAACTTGACCTGTCCTGGACCCTGCTATTGGTCTCTGCTAAAGTGCTAAAGTGAGTCCTGGCCTCCCAGGGGCAGTTCCTGTGGGTCTGGAACCCTTGCTGTGTCTGGCTGTATTCTCCTACCATCCTGAAAACCTGAGACATTTCAACTTGAATACCTCCAGAGGACTGAGAATACCTGGACTGTCCTATCTTTTTATGTGTAGAGTTCTCTGACCCAACTGGGGAGTCTCTGCAGTTCTAAAATTACTATTAGTAAAAGTAAACTTGTAGTTTGTGATTATAAAAAAAATAGTAAACACACAAAAGTGTATGTTTACCTTTGTGAATCAGTCCACATGTTTTAAATATGCTGTAGATATATAAAATGCAACAGATTTTACCCAGTGCTATATAATCCACACTTTTATGAACAAAAGACTATACATGGGGGTTTTTGTATTGCATGATACCATTTATATTTCACTTCATATACTTAGTGCGTTTACAAAGCACTCCAGTTTGCATCAGGTTCTCAGACAATGCATAGTTGAAAAGGGTGTTGGTTCTTTCTCAGCCTCTAGAAGTTCTAAATCATTACTTTTATCTGCAGGAAAAATACACAAGATAACAGCCAGAAGAAATCTTACTGACACGTTCCTGACTTTTCTTTATTGCAGAGGATTCTGATGCTTGTAGTGCACTTATTTTAATGCAGGCTTTTACTGCTGATAGCATATCTATGCAACAGTTTCATAAATGATTAGTAAGATGTGCTTAAACTCAGGGTTGAACAGGTCTATAGTGCAATCTGCCATTGCCAAGAGGGCTGGTCTCACAGGTCTGTGTATGGGCTGACTTGTTGGGTGTTTGTGGGCCTGTTTTATTGTCCAGTTTCTACTGACTACTTTCTGATATTACCACACACATTGCCTGCAGCACGCATAAATCCATAAAACCTCCCTTAACGTGGGTCCGACTCATAAAGGTAAACTTAGAACTGAAGTTTAAGTTTAGACCTAAAGTCTAAGTTTAGATCTGAACTCTGTCGAACTTTAGACCTGAGGTCTAAATTTAGACCTGAAGTCTAATTTTAGACATGCAGTCTAACTTAGACCTGAAGTCCAAGTTTAGAACTGAAGTCTAAGTTTAGACTTGGTCTTAACTTAGGGCCTGATTCACAAAGGTGAACTTACACTTTTGTGTAAATTTATGATTTTTTCGTATTCACAAAAGGTATATTTTGAGTAGTATCTTTATGACTGTGGCATTTTGGCACTCGTGGCAGAGGTTCCCCACTTAAAAAGAAAAGAACAGTACTATCTTTTTATGATTGAAGTATCCGCCAAGAGTGCGGAGACTACGCAGTCATAAAGCTACTACTTGTAACATACATTTGCGAATACGAAAAAATCAAAAACTTACACAAAAGTGTATGTTTACCTTTGTGAATCAGACCCTTAGACTTTAAGTCTAATTGTAGACTTCAGGTGTAAACTTAGACTTCAGGTCTAGATTTAACTTTGTGAATTGGGCCCTTGTACTGCATATCTTTACAAGTTAAAAACTGCTCCGATTGAGCAACTCTTAATTTGCTGCTCAGGTCTATTTTCTGTCCCTGTCTGACATTGCTGAAGCTGCCCAAGGTTATTAGCTAGTATTTTTCAATCTGAAAAGAAGGGCCACCCTCCAAAGGTTGGCTGGTACAATCATAGCTATCATGTTATGGAATAAAATTCAATGGTTGAACACAACATGCCATAACAGTCAATTCCAGCAACAATGTGTTTTAACATAATTATGGGTCATGCACCAACTATAAGGAATTTTGACGGATGGACATCACAGAATGTTACTCCTCCTCAGCACCTCTGACCTTTATGGTCTTTCACATTGACTGATTTTTTAAGTGAATCAAATTAGACTCTATACAAAGAGCCTCTCCATAATTTGCACTGAGAAAACTACCTTTATGAGAATGCTTTAGGTCAACTTTCGAACTAGGATTAGTGTCAACTTATACCAATAACGTTACTTGTTTTTAATTTGGTACAATTAAACATGTAATTCACGTAACCTGTTTAATTTCTTTCATATTTTGGGACATGAAGGAGACCATGCTTTTCAAAACATTACCCAAAGTAAACATCCTGATGATGTCAAAGCAGTAATAGCATGCAAGTGGCAAATTAAGTCATAAAATCTACCAGGAAACCCAACCCAATCCAAGGATTCTTCATCCTTCCTAGCACTCAAATCTGGATGCCCTAACTCAGCATGGAGATGGGGTTTTCGCCTAGATAGTGGGCCTTGCTTACCTGGGGCTCTGTTAGCAGCAGCTGTGCACATGGGACCTGCATCTTGCGCTCACCCTAGATTGTTGTTAGGCCTGGGCGGTAAATACCGTTCCGCTTACAGAATTTGCGGAATTTGGGTAATTTCGCATTCCGCGGAGAACGCGGAATTGCCCAAAATGCTGCGTTCCGCGGCTTTGCGGAATTTTTTGCTTGTTTGAGTTCTCAAAATGCGTGTTCACGAGATATTTCCCCCTGAGCATGCACACAGCGTTCGCGAACAGGAAAAAAGTATCGCGAACAAGCAATTACGCATGTTCGTGGAATTTCTGCGCGTTCGCTGAGATTTTTTACCGTTTTGCGGAGCTTTGCGTAGCGCGACTACGCAAATTCCGCCCACCCCTAATTGTTGTCCCCACTGGGGAATAGTCTAGTCCAACTTTGCTAGAAATTGGAAACAGTGGAGTGCACTGCAGTCCAAGGGGTTGTATCTCAAGCAGCCTTGTTGCAAATGTAGAAAGGAGTAAGGAAAGCCACTCAGCCAAAGCAGGCAGAGACATACGCACCACCACACGTGGCCATGCTCTGCACATGACTATTTCCACTCCTGGTGAGCCTGCCACCCGAAAGTAATAGGAACTCCTCAGTAATGGGCTATGAACACTGATTTAATCATACTTGCCTTCTGCAGACCGAGTACCTAACATCACAGAAAGTTATTTAAAAAAAAGTCACTAACTAGCATGACTGGTGGCCCACCGCCATCGACAGCCCACCCACCCCAACGGACCACACCCAGAACCTAGTCATACTCAACTCTTCCCTTTCCATGACCCGACAGGTCAAAGCCGTCGCCTCCACCTGCTTCAACACCCTCCGCATCCTTTGCAAGACCTTCAAATGAATCCTTCCTGAATCAAGAAAGACCGTCACCCGCGCACTCATAACCAGCAGACTGGACAACGGAAACGCCCTCTATGCCGGAATCAACAAGTCTCCACTCCGCAAACTCCAGACCATACAGAACATCTCAGCCATACTCGTCCTCGGCATCCCTCGACAAGAACACATCTCTCAACACCTGCAAGACCTTCATTGGCTCCCATTTGAGAAGAGGGTAACCTTCATGATACTCACCCACACCTACAAATGCCTTCACAACACCGGACTCAATACCTCAATGAAAGAATCTCCTTCCACGTTCCCAAGAGAAACCTCCAATCCACTGACCTCGCCAAAACCCCGCGCATCCGCAGAGCCAGAACAAGTGGAAGAGCCTTCTCCTACATCGCGGCCTAGACCTGGAACGAGCTTCCGATCGACATCAGATGCACCCCCCCTCTGCACATCTTCAGGAAGACCCTCAAGACATGGCTCTTCAACTGACCAGAGCTGCCTACCCCCTTCACCCAGCGCCTTGAGACCCTCGCAGGTGAGTAGCACACTTTACGATTCCCTGATTGATTGATTGATTGATTGATTGATTGATTGATTGATTGTTTGATTGATGTAGGTACAGAAAAATATGTCAAATGTTAAGGTGTTGCTGTGAACATATGTATTGATGATGGTCAGTGATATTGAAATATGTACACAACCTGAAGAAAATGGTCAATAGGTAATGTATTGTAAATTTGGACTGTTTGTTGGTGTTATAATTGCCTCCAAACATAGGGTCAGATTTGGAGATAGGCAGATGGCAACGGAGTGCCCTTTCTGGATTATTCTCAGTCCACCAGTCCAATTTTGAGTTGGCTGTTCCCCCAGGTTTTTGTGGATGAAGTAAAAGTTATTCCGTCTGCATACATCTTCATACAATGGCCTGAGGGAGTATGGGCTATTGGAAAAAGCCATCTGACCATCCACCATATTTAAAGTGGGAAGTTGGATTCTTTTTTTTTACCGTGTGTCACCACCAGGAATGTCCTGGCAGTGAAGGACATTAAACAGTTTTTTAAATCGTCTCCGCACCATGGGATAAGACTCCTGTGGTGTTGAGGCCATTCCTTTTTACATTTCTAAAAACAAACTCCCGCTATGCGTGTTTGTATCTGGAAAAGTAAAAACGTAAAAAAAATTGGTGGCAGGGTCCATCACCAATGACGGATGCATACCTAACTTTTACATGGCTTTGTATGAACTGCTGTGATGTGTTCATACAAACCCAATAAGCTCACTACACCACTAGTCTTGAACTCTAAATGTGGTGAGTAGAGTAAAGGCAGGGTGGTAAATGCCAAGTCATCCACCACCCTGCCTGCCTTTATTTCATTGGTCAAACTCTAAATCACACTCATAGTTCTCTCACCAATGGATCACACAATTCCAAGCAGCTTTATATTACATCACATTCAAATGGGAAACAAGATAGATGGTAAAAGTGTCTTATTTTGTTGGTTGCAGATGGAAAGATGAAAGTCATTCCATTGACAATGTCACTAATTCCTACAAACCCCTAACTCATGGTCCCTGCTGGGGGATCAAAACAACACTCTGGGCCTCAAGAGATGCATTACAAAATATGTTCTTAATTACCTCATTACAACCTGACTTAATGAGATAACCATTCAGTTTGGAGTGTCTAGTGGATTGATTGGATTGTATTTTTCTTGCTGCTCTAATTTGTGCAATAGAAAGAAACACTGGGTATGAAGTTGAACTCGGCAGAAGAACTCTGACACATTGTTAATGTGTCGCATCTTCCTTAGGCCTAGACACCCTTGCAAATAGTAGGTATGAATTTCAAAATGAATCTATGTAAAACATTGATAAAGTCTACAGGAGTTCAATCTTGATAGAAGACATTTAATGTGATTTCCACCACATAAGTATAAGTTAACTAAGTTAATAAATGCATAACCTTATGCAAGGTGAAAATGAAAGTCAAACCACATAATTATTTATTAACACCATGTTGGAAGCTGGAGTCCCAGTAACGCACTAATGTCACAAATGCGCGACCCGAGACTCCTCACTCTTCGTTAGGCCAAGTAAGGACACCGTTTGAGGTAGCCCTGCTCACCCCCTTAGTAGCTTGGCACGAGCAGCCAGGCCTATCTCCAAGGCACGAGTGTACAGTATGTGCAACCACACCCACAGCAACCCACGGGTGACACCACAAATAGACTCCACATGAGTTTGATAAAAACGAGTATAAACTTTATATAAAAAGATATACGATCAGACCACACGATACAAAGCCAACATAGAATAAAGGGTAATATTTGTTCCCGCTGGCTGGTAGGTCCAAATCCCAACCACTGCTTTCAAAATGCTATGCTGGTCGCAATGCTAGAATCACACATGTTGCAATGGACAAACAATAGTTCGCTGCGTAATGATACAATCCTGTGCTAGGCAAAGGACTAATAATACAATGCGTAACAATACACCCCGGTACCTTGCAATGGGAGAAATAATGCAATGCGTACCACTACAAACATGTACTGCGCAATGAAGGAATAATGCAATGCATCACACCCCAATCACGTACTTTGCAATGAAGAAATAATGCAATGCGGCCCGCTACAATCCTGTACTTTGCAAGGGAGAAATAATGCAATACGTAGTGCTACAATTGTGCACTTCGTTATGCAGATATAATGTCAGGCGTCCTAAGACAGTCTGGCAGTTCGTTAGCAGCAATATTGGCAATGTGTATTACGACAGTCAGCCTCTTCGATAACAGTTGCCCCCCGCTCGTATCAACAATGATGTAAAGTTCAGCTTCTCACTCAGGCCACTCCTTTAGTCAGTAAGGGCCCCAATCTGAGCCGAAGCAAAGGCTCATGTCGCCAGAAGGACTTAGAGGCCAAGAGAGAGTCCTTCTGAGCCCGCCCCCCACCCAGGCAGTGATCCATGTTACCTGGGTTGTGACCCCACTCTCCTCTCCTCCTTCAATGAACTGGGCCTTCAGTGCAGAACGTTCTCAATGGGCCTCAGCGGCTCGGCCTGCCAGCTCAGCTCCTCCCGGCTGCCAGTCTGGGCCGCGACTGTTAGGAAGGTTTCAGGCAGCCACAGGGCATACGTACCCCACGCCTCTGAGATTATGTTGCTCCGGGTGCACTTTCACCACAGCACCCTCCGGGTCTCCTCGGGCACGAAGCCACGCACACAATGCTGATGGGACTTCACATTGACTCCGAGTCCACCTTTACAAGGCACTCCTTCCTACGGTCTCAGTTGCCACCAAGACACGCACACCGCGCTGCAGTCTCACTTTCTTCCAGTCACCTCCACAGTCCCAGGTTGCACCAAAGCATGCACACTGCTTTACTGAGACGCGCTCAAACTCTGGTGCCCTGATATCCAAGCACTCTTCACAACGCCTTCGGCGGCATCCAGGCACGCTCACCATGTCCAAGCCTCATTGCTCCTCCGGTGCACTCGATGACTAGGCGCTCTTCACCAGCGCCTCCGGTGCACCCCGACACGCACCCTGCGCATCCAAACTCACTCCACTGCCGATGCACGCGTTGACCAGGCGCTCCTCACCAACGCCTCCTGTGCACCATGACACGCACCCTGCGCGTCCAAGACTCCCTTCACCTCCGATGCACCCGCTGACCAGGCGCTCTTCACCAGTGCTGGCCGTGCACCATGTCACGCACCCAGCGCATCCAAGACTCACTTCACCTGCGATGCACACGTTGACCAGGCGCTCTTCACCAACGCCTCCTGTGCACCACGACACATACCCAGCATGTCCGAGTCTCACTTCTCCTTTGTGTGTCCAAGATCACAGGGCACACCTTCCGAGGGTCTGAAGTTGCCACAACACGCGCCACCGCATTGCTTGAAACTTCTCTGGAAACTTTTATGTTCCTGTGTTTCCAAGCAGGGAGCCAGCTCACCTCGGGCCCTTGGTGTAACAAGACACAGCACAAAGCACAGTCTTCTTCAATCAGGGGGACCCAGCGCACGAAGCACAGTCCCAACAGCCTCTTCCTTGGTTAAAACAGCAAAATGCAGACCATCACCAGATCACGAAGCAAGGGTCGGTGCTTCCCATCAGTCTATTCATATGTTGCTTCCTTAGCAGAGGTTCCTCGGGACCACGAAATGGGTCCAAGCCTTTTCAGTCTCCATCCATTTCTATTCCAACGTTCAGGGGTCTGCGCTCTTATAGTTATACCCCTAAATGTCTTTGAGGTTCGTTGTGCTCAGGGGTCCCTGACCCCTGCCAAAATCAGTTCTGGGTGTCCCTCCCAGTGTCACCTTTCTCCCTTTGATACTGGGGGTCTGGATCCTTAATCACTCAGCAGGAGATGGGTCAATGATTTTATGGCAGCAACCCAGGCCTCTTCACCTCCTGGGGTTTCTCCTCACTTACTCTCCAGATGCAGATCAGCCTGGTGCCATCTCTACCCCTCCCTTCTCTGATCCAGACAGTCAATCCACATTCAGCAGAGACACACAGAAATGCTTAAAGCACAAAACTCAGCCACTTTCTAAAAGAGTGTTTTCTGAACACACAGTGACAAAACCACTTTCATAGAAAGATGTGTTATGACACTGTGAGTTCATACATACTAAACTTCACCTCTCCATTTTAAACTTAAGAGAAACTATGCTAACAAACACAATACCCAGCCTCCCCTATTCTGTCCGATGGGCAGGATGACCTTTCACCAGTGAAAAACGAAATGGAGTGTTTTTCACTGTCAGGACATAACACACACCTCAGGATAAGTCCTGCCTTTTACTTAGACTGCACCCTGCCCAGGGGTTACCCGGGACCTACCACCGGGTTGCCCACTGTGTACGCAAAAGGGAAAGTAAGGTCTGACAAGTGGTGGCACTTGTCAGGACAACATGCTAACTTAGCAAACTGCGCGCAGGCCCTACACTGCAGGCCTGAGTTCCCTTCTCCGCGCACCTTTGCTTTACTACCCCTGGCACACACAGTGCACATCACTAGGGACTTTACTAGTAAGGCAAACATACCAATCACGGCCAACCAATTACCATTACACTTTACTTAGGGAAACTTTGTACTTTGACACTGATCAGCAGTGGCAAAGTACCCAAAGCATTTAAAAGCAAAGGAGGTAGAGGCAAAAAAGTCAGAGTTAATCACGCCAAGATATGCCAGGTCTAACACACCACATGAATGTTTTTTGCTTAACATTAATAGTGTGGAAGTGTGGCACAAAGCCTCTCCCCATATGAGCTTTGGTTGTTAGAGGCACATTATTTGACTCTCCTTTGATAGAGAGCAAAACAAATCAGTTTTGTAGTGATCTTGAAAATATCAGGCAAATGTTGTTCAAGCAACTCTTCTCGGAGAAAGAGCTGGAAACAATAGTTGTGTGTTCTCCTTTGTGTTTGCTGGGACCATTGTTCAAGTGGCTTTCTAATGAGTCAGAGGTGAAAAATATGCGGAGCACGCTCACTTCTCTGGGTAGGAGAAAGAAAACATTATTCAAGTGGACTCTTTTATGAAGGAGAGCTGTTCAATATGTGCCGCACATATTGACTGAACTACCTGCCTCTCTCCCACTGTGTACATCCCACCTCACCAACCATTACTTAGAAGTAATGTGTATGTTACAGTAAATTATTGCAGTACCATTTAATTCTGCTTTTACCCAATTTAAGCTATTCATAAAATTTTGGGAGCAGAGCTGCTACTTCCTAGTTTTTAGAATGAGATCTGAGGACAATGTACCAGGCTCCTAAGCAGTTTTGCAGATGGGGCACCTTACCCCTCCATTTTAAACAATTTCAACTCTTCATGAGATAATTTATGTTTCAAGTCAGGAAATTATCCAAGCTTCTCAGAGTTTCTTGAAAGAAAGTAGGCTTCAAGATACTATTGATTCTCTTGACCAGACCTGCATGCAGTCTTGGTTCCTCATTAATTTCCTCATCCTCCAGAATTTAGAATTTCCTAGACATACGCATTTGCTTCCTTTGTCTTAGGGTAATATAGATTAGGAGGTTTTAATGGTGTTCTTCTGGTCAAGATTGCATTGAGTGTGGTAAGTGTTTCATGTGCAGCAACCCTTCAGAGTTATAACTATTACCATAATAATGATAACGACCTCAACAAAAAGAACTAAACAACAACAACAACAATAATAATAATTATTATTATTATAATAAATTAAATCGGAGAACACTCCAAAGGTGACTTGGCAAACTATAGTATCAAAGATACTCCTTAAGGGGCTCATTACGATGATGGACGGAAGCCCATCCGCACTGGTGGTGGTGGCGGAAAACGTTCATTTCCCTGCTCCGGATGCAGTCATTGCAACCACCGAATTACAATGGTCCAACAGAGGCCATTTTCTATCCACCGCTGTCGTTCATGCGCCGCACGTTTTTTTTTTGCGTACGCAAGGGTGGTGGATGGAGCCAACTGAGCAAGACCGGCATGCGGAAATACGTTCCGTCCGCCAACCAGATTACGATGTTGCAAACAGCTCTTCCCACTGCCACAGTAAAAACCACCACATTGCGGATGGCGGAAACACAACAATGGAGAGGAAGAGCCCATACAGAACCCATGTAAACCACCAGAGTCGCCATGGATCCTGTGCCACAGGCCTTCCCGCTGCTCTACCTGCTGCATCTCCAGCAGATAAGACGCTGCCGAGCTCAACAGCAGAGGTATGTACCATACATCTCCACGCATGCAACCCCTGAACTACTACAACTCCCAGCAAACGTGGCGGCACCACTTAAATGTGGCAACCTGCCAAATTTAAAGTGTGCTGCCCACCCAATCCTAATGAGTGACCCTTGGTGCCCCTGAAGGCAATTGGGGCCAATGATGAGCCCCACAGTTGCAGAGTGCGCACACCGCAATATCAAAAAATGTACACCGAAGGCTCACATTGGCTGATGACTCATTCACATAGTGAGTGCCACACCGCGGCAGCCTGCATCATTCAATTGGGGCCAATGCGTGTAATTGTTGCGGATGCCATGTACTGCGCATGCGAACACATTCTGCATTTGCATTGGTGCCATGTGAATTACATCACACATCACAATTCATTTGCCTAAAGTGATTGGTGAACCCCATGTGTAATGTTGTGGGGCACGAGGCCCCCATGCATATAAATTAATCACACAGACACTGTACAGGAGAACTGGCCCAGGGGTTGTGCGTCCTGACCCATTTGTTGGCAGGGTAACATGTCCAGTGACGCCTGTGCTGGGTGGCTGTGGTGTGGGGGGTAAGCCAGCCCTCTGGGAGTGGCTGGTACATCAGAACAACTAGAACAGTGACCAGATGATTTGAGAGAGTGTGACCTTTGAGTCAAGGCTTCACACACATGGTATGTCCAAGAAAAGGAGAGTGAAATTACATACATTGTCATACCTCATGGCCAGCATGGACTGAAATGAGGGAAGAAGTCAAAAAGGACAAAGGTCTCTCGCACTGTACCAATGTTGTGTAGTGAAACATCCAACTTGGTAACATCGCTTGTATATCCCTTGACATCTGACTGGCGTCTCTTGGCCAGGGCTTCGTCTTGTGAAGGGCCAGTGATGTAGGTAGACAATTAGAGGTGTCCATTGTCTTCAAATCAGACATACTTGTAATCCCTAGCACTTCCAACACACAAACTTGTGTGGCGTGCATTGTACCTAGCTGCCATTGCCTGTAAATGTTCTCACACACATCATAGGAGTGCACATGTGGAACAAACAAACATAGCTCTGACCGACATCAACGGTCATTGTCAGCAATGTGGGCATGTATACACAATCCATGGGCATTTATGCCTCATTCAGGTGAACATTGCAATGCCTGTTACCCAAAATCATCACACACTCACGCAGGACTGACCCCCATAATGGCCACATGTGTCTGTCCACCGTGCTTTAACCCTTGTTGCGTTGTCCAGATGACACTCACTGCCCTCATTCCGTAATGTTGTTGTGTATTGTGGGGCTAAAACTTGTGGTCGTGCAGTGAGAGCAGCTACATGCAACTCAGCACTGATGCTGGGAAACACAAGTGCTGTGCCAACAAACCACAGGGAAGCTCATCCTTGATGTAGCAGTGTACTATATGCCATACACATTGACTTCTTTGGATGTTGCAGTAGTCCTTATGGCGAGTGAGTGAAGACAAACAATGTCTGAATGCAGGTCACTTGTGCATTCCATGTGACCATGAGTCCTGTCAATGTTGAGGTTGTGTGAGTGTCTGGGTAAGCTGTTCACCACATCTCATCTCTAACTCATATCATGCATGTGTACCCTGACAGAGTACGTAGGAGGAGACCACCCATCTTTTAACCTGTCCCCGACCTGGCGATGATGGAGAACATCGAAATCATCAGGAAATTCCGTTTGGATCACCGCACACTACGAAACCCATGTGATCAGTTGGAGCCCCATTTGAAGCCCATCAGAACATATCCGGCTGCATTGTCTGCTACAGTTAAGGTGATGGCTGCACTGCATTTCTTCTCTACTGGGTCTTTCCAGTACACTGTGGCCAGTGCCGGTGGGATGTCACAGCTCATGTTAAGCATGGCGTTGCATGACGTCCTGTCAGCATTGATGCTGTACAAGGTCAGACATGTCAACTTCCCGAGGAGGGACTGGGCACCCACAAGCACACATTAGCACAGGACCCAATTGCTACAGTGACTCACTAGCTCTCCTATTCACTCAGAGGTATTCAAGTACCTGTACACAAGTAGATAAGTTGAAGACAAGAAACCCTTTGAAATGTGCATTTTCTACTACAGTGTCAAAACATGCAACATACGTGCCACAACAAGTTGAAAATGCATGAGTACAAAAACAGTTACCATAGTGACACATCCATATTACATGAAGCAAGATGCCATATCGATAATCCCTTTGGATGAAGACCCACGTGCATATCCCCCCACCCCTTGCTGGGAGGAGTTATATGAGATGTCCCAGGTCTATGGGCTTTGTCTGCAGACCCCATTCCACAACAAATACATGGTGAAATATACATCCCATGTGCTGTGTCGCTCTCATCACTGGATGAATCACTCTCCAAGTGTGGGGCAACTAGCCCGCCTTCCCATGACATCTAAAAGGCACCCGTGTTCTCTAGCAGCTGTGACACTTTGTTGAGTCGGGGTGCTAGGGCCTGACCAGAATAGAATGACAACGGACAATGTCCTCCGACCATGGAGAGAATGTTCAGGCAGTACTCCTGGACATGGTTCCCTGTAAGCTTCACGCCTGAGCGGGCGTGCACGCCTAGGATTCCCTCCGCCCAAACACCTAAAATCAGCGCGCACTATAAAGGATTCCACTGCATTCATTCAATGCATCATTGGAGCCTTTGAAGTGCGACTGATGATGCTGCGCTTCCAAATGCTTTTTTAAAGACGTGTTTTTTGTCTTTAGAAATGCTAATGGAAGTTGTTTAAGTACCTGCAGGGCAGGCATAGAACAGCAGGAGAGAATTTTCAAAGCTCTCCCTGCAGCCCGAGTCCAGTCTGCCACATACACAGACCTCTGGCTCCCCCACCTTTTGTTTTCTCCTTCTCTGTCTTTGCACCTTGTGGTGTTGGTCACACGTGCTTCTCTGAGGCGGTATGGTACAGGCTGGTCTCAGTTCAGCAGCACTGTCTGCTATTGTTCTGGCCATGCACCTCTGCAGTGACTCATTACAGGCTATTCATTGCATGCTGCACTTTACATGACTGCCTCTCACCAGACCACCTCTTGCTTTCTCCAGTTCTTCCCTTTTTTTGCACTTTGGTGTCACTGGCTCCGGTGTGGTTTCACACATGTTTTTCCAAGATCTCAGTTTGAAATTGGTTTTATCCAGTTCAGCACATTCAGCTGTTGTTGTTGGTCAGTGACCTCTGCAGTGACTGTAAAACGCTCGCTGTTGCATACTGCCATCCACGTTGGTCTCCCCCCTCCAGAAACTGCTATGTTTTTCCAACCAGCACCTTTCTAAACAGCAATTACAGACACAGAAGCATGGTTGTTTCTAGGGTTTGTGGGGCCCAGGTTAGACAAGGAACATTCAAGTGCACTTTTTAATTTATTTTATTGGTGCAACAGGTTATTGCCAACAGTATACACTTAAAGAAAAAATATGAACAAATAATGCAAACGTTTTGAGGCTTAGCAGAGAGTATACTTTAAGTGGCGCCTGAAAATACATGCCCAGGCACTTAGTACTTGAGAGGTCATCAGGCAGTTAGGGGCATTTGGGGAGTGACATCCTAATATGAATTACCTGATTATAAAAAACAAAACTGCCAGTACTTTGGAACGTGAGCCTGAAAGCAAGGATTCCCAAACAATAGGCCTTACTCACAAACCAGTTTCCCAAGTGCTCCCACTCTCCTCAGAGACAGTTACAGAGAGCCCACAATGGAAACCTGAAGGCTATTTCAAGGGTTGGATTAGGGCCACAATTAGTCCCGGGCAGCCCAAAAAAAAGTGGCCCACATTCGCGGATCGCAACCTTTCGCAATACATTGTTTGGTTAGGATCATGGAGCTAACTATTGTCAAACATTTTCAGTAATGAAAGTAATTTAATCCTTATAGGTCCAATACTTGGATTGGAAATTAACATTCAAATGGAAAAAAATATACTTTGGGAGCTCAGAGTTATGAAAAATACTAGGAACTCATGTTTAAAAGATTTTTTTAACCCGAAGTTTGCTGTGCATGGTATGATTAATCAGGACACAGGACATGGCACAGACCTAGACTGCATTTTATACTCACCCGGGGCTTTTTAGATATTCACTTTATTTTTACAGCACTTAAGAGAGGCCCTTCAATCCTCAGAGACTGATGAAAGGTGCATCCGTTATTTTGTTTTACCTGCTGCTAGCCTAACGCGTATGTTCTGACAAATGGAATATAATAGTGTGTCAATGCAAAAATTTAAAAAAAACTACTGTCACTTTCCTCACATACATGCAGTTTTATATAGCACGAAAATGGCACAGAGGCATTGGAGCACTTTACATGAGCATCAGATAACATTACAGAAGGAGAGATACAAAATGTTTGGGCCCCTGTAGATTAAGTGATTTGCCTAGAATCACAGGATGTTGAACTGACGCTGGGATTCAAACCAGGTTTCCCGGTTTCAAAGTGGGTTAAGGCCACAACCTCTCCCTCTTGAATGCAGGAATTGACTTCTGGCAGGCAAAGGAGAACAGCAGAAACAAATGTATCTCTTCCTGCTCTATGAAGTGGACGAAGACAAAAAATAACCGAAGAGCACCCTTGCTGGCCCACACCAACCTTCCACCACCCGCTCCAGTCCTCTCTCTTGCCCCAGTGCACTGCAAAGCAAGTGCTAATGTTTTCCCATCAGCAGCTCCTTGAGGCCACTGTCACACCTGGAGGGAACCACTGGGCAGATACACCTCATTTAGTGATGTCCGGAGCAGCCCATTTTCATTCTGACAATGAGACAGCCTGACTTAATGTGCATAGTGTCAAGCTGCTTAGATGTATGCAAAGGCTTTAAGTACAGCCTTTGATGTGCCCATGCAGTGGAGACTGAGACAGCCATTGGCCGATAGCCAATTGACCCGCTTGCCAATCTGAGGCTCGCCATACCAAGCAAACCAGCCCCAGCGTGCTATCTCCCAGTTCATTCTAGAGATATGACAATGTCACCCTCTGGGCATTTCAGCTAAGTCACTGTGGAATCAGGTAGTACTTTCTAAAAAAGGAGATGCACCACAGTACATTCAGCTAGGCAACTGCACCCCCCCCCCCTTAACGATATTCTTAGCCCATTCAGGAATCAAAATTAAGAGCTAAATATAAATACATACAGTATTCATCCTTGCAAATCAAAAATGATTATGCAAGTGGTTGAGGTGAGTGAAGGAGTGAGCAAATGACTAAGTGGCTGAGCAGATGAGAGTGACTTGGTGAGTGTAAGTTTACAAACAAGTGAATAAGCAAGTGAGTGAGTAAAGCATGAAGTGAGTGAGTGAACAAATGATGACCAAGATTTTGAAGTGGGGATACATGGGTGCCTGTGTTGCAGGCAAAATTGATTTTGTGCAGGAAGGGACACTTTCCTGCACAAAATCAATTCTCAGAGTCATTTTCCTCTTTCTACATGTGCTGCAGAATGTGTAGAAAGAGGAAAACGAGGAGAAATCATGATATTTCCCCTTGTTACTCCTCTGGGGAGGCGCAGCATTTTCATGCATTCCCAGGTTTACTGCTAATGGTAGATCTGGGAATGTGCCAAAAATCCATGGGTGTTGCATGGGAACCCCCACGCTCCACCCATGGAAAGCCTACCATGGCAGAGTAACGCAAGGCAGCAATTTCCACTGTCTTGTGTTACTCCTGATTTATCAAGGCATGCAGGGTCACGCAAGGTGGAATTGCATGCCGTGATAAATATGACATTAGTACTGCGTCACCCTTGCACCCCCTTGCTTGGCGCAAGGGCATTGCAACACTATGATAAATCTGGATCAATCTACAATGCCACTGCAGGACGTCCACAACTATGTACTGTACCGTTGCAAGATGTCCACCTGTTGCTTTGTTTAATTTGCAAGCTTGCGCCTACCATTTTCAGGCAATAGCATGTTTTAATTTTTCAACTTTTATTCTTTCAATTTATCTTGCATATGTGGCTAACTTGTGTATATGGTGTACTGTGGATGTGTAAGTTGGTGAATGCAAGAATGAATAAGTAATTTATGTGTGCACAAGTGCATGGATGAGTGACAGGGTGCATATGTGAGGACTTATTCAGTGCTTAAACCAATTAGTGACAAAGAAGTAACTTAAAATTAAAAGCAAGATCTATTGGTAGTGCCAATGCTTGTTTTTTACCTTTAAGTGGTAGCTGGTCAACTTGCCTTGTTTCACATCTTATCACTCAATTGCGCACACAAGCAAGAAAAGTGTGCACACCAACATTCTATTGCCGCACACGAGAAAGAAAAATTAGAGGGAACTTTGCTCCTGGACCGTGAACAAGCTCTGTGGACACTTCTCATGTGACAGACATATACTAATGTACTTGCAAAACAACTACTCCGTGTAAGTTTTGTGTGCTACAGCTGCATGATGGAAGCCGGGCTCATGCCAGTCGACAATGTCCATGATGGTCAGATGACAGCCTCCCCTTGCTCAGGTCTGTGGTACCAAGCAAAACAGACTGCAGAGGTCAGCAGAGTCAAAGCTGATGCAGACAGGGCAAAGGTCAGAGAGCTGAATAACAATTCCTGTCAGTAGGCGTGAAAAGGTAAAAGGATATTGAATTAGTCACCAACAGTTCCTGTTGCTGTTAAGTAGTTATGAATCCAAGAAGGCACAAGCAGCTTAGAAAGCAATCAGTTCCAAAAGACGATCCAAATAATCTTCAGCAAAAAGGAACGCCATCCAATCCAGCAGTATGAAGGAACAGATGTGCTCCTCACACCACAAGGATTAAAGGAGCATCTTATGGCAACCTGGGAGAGGTTCGATGTAGGCATGGAACAGGAGCCAATGCGCAAACGCACAGGCGCAGCTGGCAGCCTGTCTCACACATTAAAAGGCATTCCAAAAACATGTATCATCGAACAAGGTACTCACCCACAGCTCATGGTCCAGGGCAGCAAGGGATGTGTTGGAAAGGCAGACATCCATGGCCCAGTGAAAGGGGCATCAGCGACAGTAGAACACAAGTTTCACGCTGGTGAAATAGTCATAGCGAACAGGTTAGCCTATAACTGATGCATAGCACAGCTAATGGGACATATCCAAAGAGATGCTGCATGCTGTCACGGTACAATTGCAACTTACCGGGGTTCGCCTGGACCACAGGACGGGCAGACATGGCATGAGAGCACTCTTAGAACCAGCGCTCAGCTGTACAGCCACAAGTAGTGATATCAAACCGCTAAATGCAGTCTGAAAATTGGAGGAATGACACCCGGTAGTACTCCAAAAAAAAGCATTCAACAAAGGAACAAGGCCAGAGCCCACAAGTTTGAAAAAATTGTGCAACCGCCTTCAGTATCAGAGGCTTTTCATGATTTTTGAGTCAGTTCCCCAGAAAAAAGTGGGAGTGCCGTGTTCAGCAGTGACTGAATCGCACAAGACGTTAAAGGCACCTGGAATTCGAAGGTCTCAGGGCTGATGTGTGAGCGTCTACTTGTTGAAACAGAAGCCCGTTGTGCCTGCACACTTACTGAAGTATGCTATCGCTGTGGTAATGTGAGGCCATAAATGACTATACACAATCACATATGAGGGAGTAAGGAGAACATTGCTACAGCAAGGAATACAGCGTGCAACAGTTCCTATATAAGCAATGCCAACCCTGTAACCACAGCAGTTGTGCTCATTCAGGAGAAGATAACTTTGGTTGTAAAATAAATATAGCATGGGTATGTTGTCAGGGACTGGTGTTCATGTGGGTAAACATGCATAGATCATACATGTCACATGAAAATCCCTGGGCCACAGTACTTGAGTGTGTGAATGCGACAATGAACCCTCGTCCACCTGACAGGATGCGTTGTGATGCTGGCTTTTGCGGGCACACTGCTAAGGATTTCATTGTTCTGCGCTGTGCGATCTGTGACAACTTCCGTCATGTCCATGATGATGTTATTAGGGGGATGGGAGCACACTGCTTCCCCTCCCACAACAATTCACCCCTTAGCATTCTAGTAAATGCAGTTCAGTCATGATGCTTACTTGTCATGTGACTGAGGTGTTTCACCTAAGTTGGGCAGGGAGAGGTAGAGAGACCCGAGCAGATTGTGGCAGCTTCCTCAGCAGACACCGATCACAATGTATCTTACCCCTACTGATATAGGAGGATAATGCGACACACATGTGTCTAGAGATTCACAGCACTGGCCTGCAACAACCTTGGTGACACGCGAAAATGGTAACCGAAGTACGCTTTTCAACTGAACTGCATTTACCAGGATGCTAATGGCTAAACTGTGTTGGGAGGTGCAGTTTTGTGCTCCAGTTCCCCTGCTGTCCATGTTGATGGTGTTGGACGGTATTATCTGTAATGCATATTGTACAGTGTTACCTAGAGGTGTGCTTTTGCGATTATTCCATAATATGTCAACGCACTGGTATTTCCGTGTGTCTTTCTAGGTTCCTCCACTCTCTCAATGGATTTTCGCTTTTACATATTCGGATAATATTGCAATGTGAGTTAACATACTACTTACTCTGATGAAAATGCTCTTGACACAAAGGCATACTGTTGTGAGTTGTGTATATTTTGCAATGAGTGACAGGTGAGGGGGGAAGTAGAAAGTGATGGTACATGGATAGTTAGGTAAGAACACACAATGGTAGAGTTCCAAAGTCCAACCGAACACTCCCATCCCTGTGGCAATGTGGTTTTGTATTTACGACAAAGTCAATGCTCGGTGTTACAGTGGTAACATCAGCGGTTGCTCTGAGAACTGGTCCAGCACGATTCTGTGCTACGTGATGCTCCCGCGATCTTTTTCGGACACCCCCTCTGCTGTTTGTCCATGGGGAACCTGCTGCAGGCTCAGAGGTGTCTGAGAATTTGCCGTGGTGTGACTCACCCCTCCCTGTGGCTGCTGCTGAGGTGGTGTGATCTCATCATGGTGGAGATAGGTGAAGTGTGTGAGGTGTGTGGGTGGGCTGGCTTTAGCACTGGGAGCCACCAGTGCTAAAGCCAGCACTGACTCCGGAAAAGGCTTGGAGTACATCACACATCTCACAAGGCCACTCACAGCTACTGCAAGGGAAAAAAATATGTAACACATAACCTTAAACATGGCTGACACCATTTCAATATATAAAAGTGAAATAAATTACATTTAAAAAAGCAATGTAAACAAAAGTCATAAATTTAGACATGTAATACACCCGTATACATCACATTATATATATATGCAAAAAAATAAACAATTAAAATAAACAAAATTGAAATTATTGTCCTAACATGTCATATAACTATAAATATCCCTGACACTTATACAATTCACATAATAAGCATATGAAAAAAACAGATGCACATAAGTAAAATAATTATGAATATGCAAAGGTGAGGGGACACATACTCCTATTACTAGGTTTGAATGAACCTGGAGTTAGTAAACTGCATTTAGGCAGAGATTATTGCTTTGACATAGGCGTAAATCTACATAGACCGACATTTCTGCCTGCAGATTTACCTTTGTGAATAGGTAACTGTATTCAATAAATTCTTATATTCTGGCTCCAAATATCGGTTTCTTAGCATCTGAGTACTATCTACTTACTAGTTCTGCAACAGCGGTTACACCTGCTTATGGCTGCTTCCTTCTATTATGTTTTGTGCTTTATCATCAACAATAGGTGTGCAGACCTTTATATACCGACACATCTGCTAGACTGGGAACATCCCAACACATAATTGTGCAAATGTCCTGTGTGCTAGATAACACTCAAAGGGCCTAATTTCTAGTTGGTCAGTGTATTGCAACCAGTGTGTAAACCTCTGTTTACACACGGACCGCCATTAAAAGTTGTTAGTGTTGGACCCGGCCTCATAACATGGCTCTACTGGTCCCCACACCACCTAACCTGGTGCCGGCAGCCCCAATCCCCCGGCCTCACCAAGCCTTTCCACCAGAACACACGCACTCGACCCGGACATCCTCGCCCATGGCCTCTCTCCTTTCGGCCACCCCGGGCCCGCGTGCCCACTTCATGCACCAAGATGGCCGCCCGGCCCCAGCGCGACCCGGGCCTAGAGGCGCCACTCCGGCTGGAGGACATCACGCTTCCAGGGGTTGAGAGAGGGAGGAGCAGTTTCTATCGCACCTCTGAACTCCCCTGGGACGATGGGTTTCGATCGGCCCTCCGGCCTCCCTGGAGGCTGGCTCCACGCCTGCTGGGTGTCTGGGACTCCTCCCGACCCGGCCCTGAAAGGATCAAAAGACAATGGCAGGAAACCCCCGACAAGCGACCCCCAGGTGACAAGACCCCTGCCTGGACAGACTCCGGACATCAAAGAGGGGTCGACCTATAACAAGGGGTGCTCTGGGACTGTCCGGCAGATTCGACGCTGGAACAACGAGAGCCTGCTGACGCGGTCGCAGCTCCTGGAACTTAGAACCACCTGAGCCCTGCTGAGTGACTCGCGGCTCCCTGAAGATCGTAAGACCTCCGAACTGTACCTGAGCCCTGCTGAGTGACTCGCGGCTCCCTGAAGATCGTAAGACCTCCGAACCTGTACCTGAGCCCTGCTGAGTGACTCGCGGCTCCCCGAAGACCGTAAGACCTCCGAACTTGTACCTGAGCCCGCTGAGTGACTCGCGGCTTCCACAGACTCCACTGGTCCCGCCGGACCCCACGACAGCCAGCCTACCCCCCAGCTCGAGGATTGTGAGCTGTGCGCCGGGTACATCCTTACCTTGAACTTTTGTGCCAAAGACTGTCCCGCTACCCCTATCCCTTCTGAGACTCATTGAGCCCGCGCTCTCCTTGTACATATTTGCAGTGTTACCCTATTTGATAAAGATTGGTTCCTGAGAACTCACGGTGTGCTGTTTCTGTGTCGTGTGGTGCCCGAAATACGATCCTCGATACGAGACTTGCCCTCCTGGGGAGTCTCCCGCCAGTGCCCGGCTACGATACTTGAGGGTGGGTCTCAGGGTAGTCAGGACCCCCTTTCCGGCTCCTCTGAGGTCGCCGTCTAACATTGGTGGCAAGCGACGGGATTCGGGCCCATCACCGAGAGATCGTACTTTGAACGACGGACGCACTACCAACAAAGATGGCAGAAGGAAACACCGTGATCCCTGCAGAAATCAACGCCAACAGGGTGTTCCAGGTGGAACAGCTAGAAGAATACACACACAAAGAACTAAAGCAATTCTGCAAAGAACTTAGAATCGCTACCACCGGTCTCAACACCAAGGAAGATTTGCAGAAAGCACTGAAAGCCTGGGTGGATACCGGGGCCTCCCGCCCGGAAAACACGGAGGAGCGCCCCGACGAGGCCGAACCTCCCCAAGGCGAAAGCAGCAACAATCAGGTGCGAAGCCTCGTACCAGACGGGGGCCTATCCCCGGAGGAACTCGCGGACAGAGAGAGAAGCCGCAATCACGAACTCGAGTTAGCTAAACTCAAAATCGAAGGCGAATTAAAGTTAGCAGAGAAAAAGCTAGCAGTAGAGCAAATGCGCGTGCAAGGCGAGCTAGAAGAGAAGAAGCTCCAACGGGAACACGAAGGAAGGAAGCTCCAACTGGAGCACGAACGCAGCTTGAAGGAAATCGAACTCAAGGCCAGAAGTGAGGAAGGGAGGCCCCCAGGAAACCGAGAGGCGACCCCCCCAGCGGAGCAGAAGGTCCACATCCCCAAGGATGTGGTCAAGGAATATTATAAAAACGATGACATTCAGCAATGGTTCAGGGCCTACGAGGTCGCCATGACCTCCCATCGTGTCCCGCAGAAGGACTGGGGGGCAGGGTTGTGGGGACGGTTTTTGAGCGAAGGAAGAGACACCCTGCTCGACCTACCCCTCTCTCTGCAGACCTCCTACAGCCACATGAAAGAAGCTCTACTCACAAGGTACGGTCTCACCCCCGAGATGTACCGTCAGCGATTCCGGGACTGCAGGAAAATCCCGGGCACCACCTGGGTAGAATACGTAAACTTTTTTAGTCGGGCCTTCGATGGGTGGGTCAAGGGCAGCAAAGTCACCACTCTTGAGGAGCTCACCGACCTCCTATTGTGGGAACACCTGGCTGCGAACTGTTTTGTGGAACTACGCCAGCATCTGCTCAACAGCAAACTCACCGATCCCAGGAAGCTGGCGGTGGAAGCAGACCGCTGGACCAACACCCGGGTCACCCGGGGCATGGTAGGAGAATACCCCCGAGCCAGTCAGTGACCACCCCGCCAGAGAGGAGGGGGGAACCAGGGAGGCCAGAGAGAGTCCCAGCCTAGTCCTCCGAAGACCCAATCTCCACCTTTCCCAGCGCCCCCCCACCAGTAACCGGACCCCCCGGGAGACGGGGACACCGGGTAACCGTCACTTGTTTCCGTTGCCAGAAGCCCGGGCACTACGCCAATGACCCAGAGTGCCCCATGGCCACCCAAAACACCCCTGCAAGACAGATAGCCAATGTAGCTCTGGGAGAGGAGGTTGAGGAAACCGGGGAGTGGGAACCCGCAGCCATGGCCCTAGTATCCCTGGGAGATAGGGAGATGGTCCCTGGTAGCCTCCTGCCCTCCAACACGAAGAAATACGGGCAGCTCGTTAAGATCAATGGCCACCAAATAGAGGCCCTGCGGGACACCGGGGCCAGCATCACCGGTGTCCTCAGGCACTTAGTCCCCGAGGAGCAGATCCTCCCCAACGTCTTTTGCCCAGTCATTTCCGCCGATAATAGAGAGAGTATGTGCCAGGTAGCTCTGGTGCCGTTTGAGTGGGGTGGGGTAATAGGTAAACTGAGGGTTGCCGTAAGAACCTCCCAGCCGGTCGACTGCCTCCTAGGGAACGACCTGGAGAGTTCGCCCTGGAAGCACGTCGAACGCAAGGCCCACCTAGAGATGATGGGGCTCCCCGAGTGGGTGTGCGCCACCACCCGATCTATGTCCGCCCGACTCACCCCCCTGGGAGAAGTCGAAGACGCCCCGACCGAAGAAGTCAGAGCAGTCACCCCCGAGGGTCCTCCCGTCCCCCCATCGGAGGGGCCCGTCGCCAGCGACGAGCCCTCCCTGTCCGACATCGCCCCGGTCCCTGAGTTAGGCGATCTACCCGAGTTGGCCCAATGGCGCCACGAGGGTGGGCCCACCCGGGAGGAGTTTTGCCGGGAGCAAGCCACCTGTCCTTCCCTGGTCGGACTGCGGCGCCAGGCCGAGGGCCAAGCCGCAGGCGACCAAACGGGCACGCACCGAATTTATTGGGAAAATAGCATTTTGTATAGTGAGCAGAAGTCGGTGGAGCTGGGATCCGGACGGGTGCTGGTGGTACCCCTCCGCTTCCGAGACTTCCTCCTGGGCTTAGCCCACGACGTCCCCCTTGCTGGCCACCTGGGTCAAGACAAGACCTACAGCTGTCTCGTGACCCATTTTTACTGGCCTAAGATGAGAGCAGCCGTAGAAGCCCACTGCAAGTTCTGTCCCACGTGCCAAGCTAGCGGGAAGAGTGGAGGGAAGCGCAAGGCTCCCCTCCAACCCTTCCCGGTCGTCAGTACCCCCTTTGAACGAGTCGGGATCGACATCGTGGGGCCCCTGGACCCCCCCACCTCCCAAGGTCACCGTTTCATCCTGGTCCTGGTGGATCACGCCACCCGATACCCTGAGGCGATCCCCCTACGCACCGTCACGGCCCCCGTAGTGGGCCGGGCCCTGATGGGGATCTTTTCCCGGGTAGGGTTCCCCCGCGAGGTCGTGAGCGATCGCGGCACTAATTTTATCTCGAGGTACATGACGTCCCTGTGGCAACAATGTGGAGTGTCCTACAAATTCCCTACCCCGTACCATCCCCAAGGGAACGGCCTAGTAGAGAGGTTTAACCGGACTCTGAAAGGGATGATCACCGGCCTAGAAGAGCCCCTCCGGCGTAAGTGGGACGTCCTGCTCCCCTGCCTCTTGTTTGCTTACCGAGAGGTCCCCCAGAAGTCCCTAGGGTTCAGCCCGTTTGAGTTGCTCTATGGACACCCCGTCCGAGGTCCCCTCAGCTTGGTTAAGGAAGGGTGGGAGGCGGCACCCCAGACCACCCCACGAGATGTGTTCCACTATGTTCTGTCCCTCCGGAACCAGACCAGGAAGTTCCGAGCACTGGCCGAGGCCAACCTAGAGACAAGCCAAGAAGAGATGAAGCGCTGGTACGACCAGAATGCCACTCTGGTCGAGTTCCAGCCGGGCCAAAAAGTATGGGTCATGGCTCCCGTGAAGCCGGGCGCCCTCCAGGACAGGTGGACCGGGCCCTACAAAGTGATTGAGCGGAAGAGCCCAGTCACATACTTGGTGGACGTCCAGTCGCCTCGGGATCCCCTCCGGGTCCTTCACGTGAACCGCCTCAAGCCTCACTTCGTGCGGACAGAACTAAGCCTCCTGCTGGCCACCGATGACGGGGCCGAAGATGAGTCCGATCCCCTCCCGGACCTCCTGTGTGCCAAGGAGCAGGATGGCTCCGTGGAGGGAGTGAATCTCTCCCCAGCTCTCACTGCCCAGCAACAAGAGGACTGCCGCCAGCTACTAGGACAATTTGCCGACCTCTTCTCCCTGATCCCCCGAGTCACCGACTGGTGTGTCCATGACGTGGACACCGGGGACAGCCCGCCGGTGAGACACCGAGCCTACCGGGTCCCCGACCGGGTCCGGTCCTGCATTCAAGCTGAAGTCTCAAAGATGTTGACCATGGGAGTGATCGAGCCATCTGACAGTCCCTGGGCCAGCCCCGTGGTCCTGGTCCCGAAGGCAGCGGCCCCCGGTGTCGCCCCCGAGCTCCGGTTCTGTGTGGACTACCGGGGGCTCAATGACATCACCCGAGCCGATGCCCACCCCATTCCACGAGCCGACGAGCTCATTGACCGACTCGGGGCAGCACGATTCCTCAGCACCTTCGACCTCACCTGCGGATACTGGCAGATTGCGCTCACCGAGGGGGCCAAGGAGCGGTCTGCCTTCTCCACCCCAGATGGGCATTACCGCTTCCGCGTAATGCCCTTCGGAATGAAAAATGCCCCGGCCACCTTCCAGCGACTGGTAAATAGAGTCCTGGCCGGGCTAGAACAGTTCAGCGCGGCCTATCTGGACGACATCGCCGTTTTCAGTTCCGGATGGAGTGAGCACCTCCAGCACCTCCGGAGGGTGCTAACCGCCCTGCGCCAGGCAGGCCTGACAGTAAAAGCCAGCAAGTGCCAAATTGGACAAGGATCAGTAGTCTACCTGGGGCACCAGGTCGGGAGTGGCCAGGTCGCCCCTCTACAACCAAAAATCGACGCCATCGTGGCCTGGGAACCCCCCACCACCCAAACGGAGGTCCGAGCCTTTCTGGGCCTCACTGGCTACTACCGCAGATTCATCAAGGGGTATGGCAGCCTTGTCGGTCCCCTCACAGAACTCACATCCAAAAAACAGCCAAAAAAGGTTCAGTGGACAACCGCCTGCCAGGAGGCGTTCGATGCCCTAAAGAAGGCCATGTGCACGGCCCCCGTCCTCCAGGATCCCGACTACTCCAAGGAGTTTGTAGTCCAGACCGATGCCTCCGAGCATGGCATTGGAGCCGTCCTGTCCCAGATGAATGACCAAGGCCTGGACCAGCCCGTCGCCTTCCTCAGTCGGCGGCTGTTGCCCAGAGAACAGCGATGGAGTACCATTGAGCGCGAAGCCTTTGCCGTGGTCTGGGCACTCAAGAAACTACGCCCTTACCTGTTCGGCACACATTTCAAAGTCCAAACCGATCATCGGCCCCTGCGATGGCTTATGCAGATGCGGGGAGAAAACCCCAAGCTACTGCGGTGGTCAATCTCCCTTCAGGGGATGGATTTCACCGTGGAACACCGTCCTGGGACGGACCACGCCAACGCCGATGGCCTCTCCCGGTTCTTCCGCCTCAGCGAAGAGAACCCCCCAAGATGATGGGCAGTTCTCTCCGGCTTTCAGCTGGGGGGGACGCGTGTTGGACCCGGCCTCATAACATGGCTCTACTGGTCCCCACACCACCTAACCTGGTGCCGGCAGCCCCAATCCCCCGGCCTCACCAAGCCTTTCCACCAGAACACACGCACTCGACCCGGACATCCTCGCCCATGGCCTCTCTCCTTTCGGCCACCCCGGGCCCGCGTGCCCACTTCATGCACCAAGATGGCCGCCCGGCCCCAGCGCGACCCGGGCCTAGAGGCGCCACTCCGGCTGGAGGACATCACGCTTCCAGGGGTTGAGAGAGGGAGGAGCAGTTTCTATCGCACCTCTGAACTCCCCTGGGACGATGGGTTTCGATCGGCCCTCCGGCCTCCCTGGAGGCTGGCTCCACGCCTGCTGGGTGTCTGGGACTCCTCCCGACCCGGCCCTGAAAGGATCAAAAGACAATGGCAGGAAACCCCCGACAAGCGACCCCCAGGTGACAAGACCCCTGCCTGGACAGACTCCGGACATCAAAGAGGGGTCGACCTATAACAAGGGGTGCTCTGGGACTGTCCGGCAGATTCGACGCTGGAACAACGAGAGCCTGCTGACGCGGTCGCGGCTCCTGGAACTTAGAACCACCTGAGCCCTGCTGAGTGACTCGCGGCTCCCTGAAGATCGTAAGACCTCCGAACTGTACCTGAGCCCTGCTGAGTGACTCGCGGCTCCCTGAAGATCGTAAGACCTCCGAACTGTACCTGAGCCCTGCTGAGTGACTCGCGGCTCCCTGAAGATCGTAAGACCTCCGAACCTGTACCTGAGCCCTGCTGAGTGACTCGCGGCTCCCCGAAGACCGTAAGACCTCCGAACTTGTACCTGAGCCCGCTGAGTGACTCGCGGCTTCCACAGACTCCACTGGTCCCGCCAGACCCCACGACAGCCAGCCTACCCCCCAGCTCGAGGATTGTGAGCTGTGCGCCGGGTACATCCTTACCTTGAACTTTTGTGCCAAAGACTGTCCCGCTACCCCTATCACTTCCGAGACTCATTGAGCCCGCGCTCTCCTTGTACATATTTGCAGTGCTACCCTATTTGATAAGGATTGGTTCCTGAGAACTCACGGTGTGCTGTTTCTGTGTCGTGTGGTGCCCGAAATACGATCCTTGATACGAGACTTCCCCTCCTGGGGAGTCTCCCTCCAGTGCCTGGCTACGATACTTGAGGGTGGGTCTCAGGGTAGTCAGGACCCCCTTTCCGGCTCCTCTGAGGTCGCCGTCTAAGAGTTAGGTATTTAAAACATCCTATAATCACTAAATGCATTGAATACCCCAACCCTTGCTACATTTCGGCAGGTCATACCTGTCAATAAATGAACGAGGAAAGTGCATACAATATTTACAGTCTCATGTGGATTTTGGTGCATTAAACACCAAAATCCAGATGTTATTCCCCACACACTGGTAATAGATGCTATTTATCACACCCGATAAATAATGTAACACGTGGTATCATTATGTATCAGAGAGCAGATTTACAAGCCCCTTGCGCTGCCAGTACGTCACTTTTTGTGATGCACTGGCAGCGCATTACACTGCCCCATATTTACAAGGACAGGAAAAGCCACCCTGCGTGGCTTTTCCTGTCCTTGTTTATATGGCCCCTCTACACCCAGTACTTTGCGTGAAAGGGGTGTTCCATTGGTGTTGCTGTGGGTGTTCCCACGCAAGACCCATGGAACCAGACACATTTCCAGGTTTACGAGGATTCGTATACCTGGAAATGTGTCAGTACGCTACGCCACCCCGGAGTAGCAAGGCGGAGCAAGGAGAAATGATTTCCATTTCCCCTAGTTTCTTTCCTCTTTCAATGCGTGCTGCATTCTACAGCACGCATTGAAAGAGGAAAATGGCTGTAGTGATTGTTTTGTGCAGGAAGGTTCCCCTTCCTGCACAAAAACAATCTCCCCATGACGCAGGCATCCTTGCCCCATGGTGCAAGTGTGCCTGCGCCGGCGTATGGCAGCTATTTGTGTGTCAGCACAGGGGGGAGCACAGGAATGCGACATATCCTTGTAAATATGTTGCATTCCTGTGCTCAAAAAGTGCCGCAGCGTGGCTCAGCCAAAGGGCTTGAGGTGCCATGCTGCAGCACCTTCTTGTAAATCTGCCCCAGGTGCGAGAAATAGCACCGATACTCACAATCAGGGCCTAATAGGTTCGAGAACATTCCTTAAATACACCTTCTGCAGTGTGGCATTGGCCTTTGGAGTTTAGAAAAGTTAGACAACCCAACCATTTTCATTGTCAACTATTTCCTATGATTCCTAGAATTTGTAGACTTACATTGAATTCTGGTTCTGAATATTTTTGACAATTCTCAATTACAGAACACACATTTATAACTACTTGCTTTACCCTTCTGCTGTCTTGTGCGGTGCTTCCATCTCTCTATTGTTTCTGAGGCAGATATCATTCAATGTGAAGGAGATCAATGTATTCACCGCATACATCTGATACCCTATCATCAACCTGTTAACACTATAATGTTCTATTTCTTTTGTTTCTGTTCCCGCTGTGACTATGAAGAGCTCTCGCATTCTGTGCTAATTAATCATCGTATGCGCGGTATGCCCTGTGGAGAAAGATTTAGAAATCATTTATTTGCTTGGAAACAAATTTTTCGGTTGAGCATCATTATAAATATAATGTATTGTCTCATCTGCTATTCAGTCATCTATTACCAAGAACATGCCTGGGCGAAGGAGGAATCAGCGTTTAGAGCATTCGGAATAAAGCTTTATTCAAACGAGCTACGTTGCATGTGCTTTGATTTGTTTTGTTTATGAAAAAGCCTGTGACCTTAACCCCTTCAGCGCTGCGCGGATTCCTCCGCGGTGCTGAAGGGTTCGAGCGCGGGCGGGGCCATGATGGAACGGTTCCGTCATGAGCACAGCTCAACCGATGCTCATGACGGAACCGTTCCGTCATGAGCATGGAAGGGGTTAAAAACCACGCACATACGTACGTATCTGCTTTGCTTGAACAACGTACGCATTTGTTTTAAGATGTTATTAGAGTGTTACAAATTGAGGGGTATATTCATGTACACTTTTGTGTCGCTCTTGCAGCATGCAACGCAGTGCAAGAGTGACCAAATGTAAAATGAGATTTATGAAGCCCCGCCAGGCCACCTGGCTTCATAAATCTCGAGTGAGGTAACTCAGAGCAAACCGCTGCGTTGCATTACCCTGCCCCAGGGAGGCGTTTTATGGGTGATTTGTGGGTGTTTCCATGCAACATCCATGGATTGTCCTGCATTCCCAGATTTACAAGAACCTGTAAACCTGGGGATGCGCCAAAAACCTACATCCCCAGGAGAGGTGTAACGATGAAAAATATATTTATTTCTCCTTGTTTTTTCCTCTTTCTATATGTGCTGCATTCTTCTGTCCACATAGAGAGAGGAAAACACTTCTCATAATTGTTTTGGGGAAGAAGGTGTGCCTTCCTACACATAAACAATCCTGCCTACAGCACAGGTACCTGCATTGGCGCTAGACTGCTAAAACGTTGCCAGCGCAGGGATAAAGGACGGGAATGCCCCGTACTAGATAAATATGGTGCATTCCTGCCCTTTCCCTGTGATGTAGTGCAGCGCACCAAGGTATCTCACTGCGCTGCCCTGCACTACAAAACTTGTAAATATGCCCCTAGATCTTTCAAAACAAGATGAACAAGGACCAATTGAACAATAGCTTATTTTATCATTTTTCTCATAAAAATATGAGTGAATGACAAAATCTCCAATCAAAAATATCTCGTGTCATGAATGTCATATCCAAAATATTGTTACAACAAAAATTTCAGAGCAGAAAATAGAAAAGAACGTAGCAATTTTTTATGATATAATAACATTTTTAAAATACTTTTGTATATACTAATATTTAAATTAATATAGTTATATTAAACATCATTTTGCAATTGGTGTAATACATATCAGTTATTATAATAATTTTAGGTGTTGGTATTAACATAATTGTATTGAACAAAATTGGAATCGGTTTTGTTTTAAATGTAACTTGTAATTTAGAATTTAGTAGACGGTTGTTGGGTTTGTACGGGAATTGGATGAGAAAGTATTTAGATCAAACATTTTGTTTTTCATCAACGTTCATGTTAGTTTAATATTTATTGGTAATTAATTATGTAAATTGTTTGAAACATTAATGGTTATTTTAAATATTTAAGTGTATTTTGTGATTTCTTATGTGTACTTTTAATTGTTGAATTATTATTTTACATTTTACATGGACACGACAGACAGCTGAGCAAAGATCAGGTCAATAGAAAAAACGGTTGTGGTGTACAACTTCTGCACACTGTTCCTATAGATAGAATGTGATCACTCTCTGAGTCAACCGTTTAGAATACCCCAGTAAAACAAAATCTGAAAAATACAAAATTGAGGAGCACTGTTAGACTTGTGGTTTCATAAAACTCCAGTCACTTGTGTCCCTCTAATCTCACCTCTATAAATGAGGAAAAATATAAGATTCAAAGAAACATTTAGCCTGAAAATACGTAAAGAACGTACAGGACGTCTTGTTGTCTCTTCACGATACAAGGATATTCGATATTCACCAAGTGTTTCTTTGAGTCATATATTTTTCCTCATTTACAGAGGTGGGATTAGAGGGACACGAGTGAATGGTGTTTTATGGAACCACTTGTCTAACTAACAGTGCTCCTCAATTTTATATTTTTTGCTGAGCAAAAATGGTGCTTTATTTAATTGGGCGGAACACTCACCCCCCCTCCCATGACTCGACTTCACGGTTTTTGTTTGCCCGGGCTGAGCCTTGCTGACTGGCTCCTGGAGCCCGAGTATTCCAGAATGTCATTCATATATTATTCTTTTTTTAATTTTCTTTTTACATTTTGTGAATACCCCGGTGGCCACCAAAGGCACTGACACTCTTTTTTTAAGTTAGTGGCACCAGGTGAGCCCCAAGGTTCCTGTGGCCCCTGACAGCTCTCTAGTCACAAACCATAGTGGTGCTGGTGGGAGCTGGCAGTTTTTCGTTCCCTGGGTGCCAACCCAGGACATTCACAATGCCACTGTCATTGAGGGATGCAGGGGAATTCAAACCTAAATCAAAATTCTGTCCTTCACTCACGCAAGGCGTCTGAATTGATACATTTCATGATTTAGTTGTATCTGATTTAGAATAAATGAAGAAAGTACAACATCGCAACAGGAAAAATAATCTAACTCAAGAAGAGCGGAAAGCTCTGGATGAACTAATGAGAAATGGCACTTTCTCTCCAAGCTATGCCAACCCTACCATGGGTTGGTGGGAGAAAACCATAGCTTGGTGAGAGGGGAATGAGGAATACACTGCAACAATTGCACTATGGCTTAGATTCTTAGACAAGCTATTTCTGAGATGGAATGAATGGGATGAGGAATTCTTGGAGTATTTTCAAATATTGAATAACAGCGAAGTGTGCCGCAGTTTCACATATAACATGAGGACAGCGGAGATACAATTTCTGGATGTGGCAGTCTATATAGAGGGAAATCAAATACAAAGGGCTCAATTTCGGAAACCGACATCAACAAACAGTATTCTCCATGGGTCCAGCTTTCACCCCAATTCACTGAAGAAAAGCATCCCATATATAAGAATGAGATGAAACTGTTCCAAAGAGGAAGAGCAACATTCAAAGAAACAGAAATGGGATTCCTGCATAGAGGTTACAAATACAGAGATATTAAAGAAGGACAGCAATGAGCAATATCATCGACACAAGCTCAAACATTAGTGAACAAAGGGAGCAAAAAGAAAGGCAAGGAGGATAACACCATCAGAATGATAGTAACATACAGCAAGGAGAGCCATAAGATCTTCAACTGTTTGAATAAATACTGGAAAATTTTGAAACAGGATCTAGATATAGGGAACAAATTAGGGCCTGGACCAACTGTAACCTATAGCAAGGTGCCCTCATTGAAGGATACATTTGTAAGGAGTCACTTTACGATTAACAAATCAACAAACTGGTTACAAAAACGACAGTTGGGCTTTACTTGTTGTGAAAAATGCAAAGCATGCAGGATTGGGAAGAACATAAAGGAGCTCTGAGTTTTCAAAGGGAAGACCTTCACCATAAATTAAAGGATCCCCTGTGACTCTGTAGATGAAGTATACGTTATTGAGTGTTTTTGTGGACTGAGATATATGGAGAGTACCACTTGCCGTTTAAAGAAACCTATTGTCAAGCATATTAGAGCAGTCCAAAACAACGACTTCAAATATGCTGTGGCAAAACACATGAACACACACCCACAGAAGACCTGGCAAAATATGTATTACTTTGGGATAGCATATGTTCCCAGAAATGAGAGAGGAGGAGATGGAACTCTTAGACTCACCCATGAATTAAGTAAATTCATTGGAACTGTATAATGATTGTAGACATTTCTGTATGTATGAAACTTGGCAGGAAGTTACATGTAAATGAGAGAGAAATACACATCACCCTAGACTGAAACATGGGCCTCTGGGTAGTGTTAGAATCAACCAGCAGTACAAATGAGTGGCTGAGTTCTAGAGTGGTGGCGGGAGGCAGCGGGATCTGGGAAAGCATTAGACCCCGGGAATGTGCCCTGACTGGAGTAGCAGGGCAAAGAGAGAAGCAGCAGGGAAAGGGATCCCGGCTTTGAGCACTAGGCTGCAGCACTGAACTTTGCACAGAGGCGGACAGCAATAGATAGGTGCAACGTGTGTGCATTTCAGAGTTCGGCTCACCCGTGACCATTTCCCAGAAAGTAGAAATTCATACGCATCAACAAATAGTAGTAGTAGTAGTTTATTGTGTGATTATTTAAAATCATTACAAAATTGCATAAAACAAATTTCTCAATAAAAACCCTGGTTTCACCTAAAAAGAAATCATTGGTACATTATAACATTTTAAATACAAGATGGTTTGACTGAGGTCAAAAAATGTCTTTTTGTATTCCACTAACATAATAAAAATCATTATCACAAACCGCAATTGACTCATATTTGGGGATGCGCAGCTAGCGCTGGTGGATGAAAAGCTTCAAGTTTAAACCCAACCATGCGGTTAAAATGCCTTCAAAGTGCCTAGTGCTTTATAACCTGTAATGTTCGGACGACCTATAATCGTGTTTTTTCAACCTGTATTTGCTTGATCTGCTTGTCGCACTAATTTCCTAATTTGGGCAAAATATTTTACACCTCGACAAGACAGAATGATTGATGAGCCCTCCATCCATCTAATCACAGCTTGTCTGCATGTACGAATATTTAGCTCGTTAAAGATCAATTTTAAAGAGGATTTCCTTAGATCCTTTGCAGCTGGGCACACACACAGCAAATGTGTTAATGTTTCATCTGAATAACCACATAGGCGACAATTCTCAACTTGATGATTACATTTCCATGATGGCATTAAGTCCTTTGAGTCATGGATTCCCAGCAGATTTTGAATAAAGCTCTTTTTTATCTCGGAGCTGAAATGAGCTAATAGGTAGGCTTGTTTTTTTTTATGAGTATAAGAATTTATTACTGTCCATGCATGGCGTCGTTTGGACAAGATGTTTTTGTCTTCCGGGAGCGATTTCTTCTTGGCGGACAGATTACTGACTTTATTAAATGTTGACTTTTCTGCCATGCTCTCCCATACTACTTGGGTCTCTAGCACCACCAGTGATTTCCTAAAATACGCTCCCCAAGATGTAGGTACTTCTTGCACCATTTGTGTTTTTATCTCATCCCAGCATAGGTTGCTCAGTGTACCCGGCTCTGATGATCGAAATTTATGGCAGAGCTTCGCAAAGGAATTCATGCTCCGGGACTTCTGATTTTGAAGGCCAAATTCTAGCTGTACCTGTGCGGGAGATGCTGACTTGGGAAGATTAAAGACGGCTTTATATATCTTGGTCTGGAGCTCATTCAATAACTCTGCCTTCTTGCCATATGTTTCTAAACCATAAGACAGGGTAGGTAACATTTGTGCTGCCATCACATTTAGGAGATGAGTATAAGCCAGACAACTCAATTTTTTATTCAGCAGTCGTAAAGCAAAAATTAATGATTGGGCTTTAGCATTTAGATCCTGTTTGTGGTCCTTTTATGAAATGCCGCACCCCAGTTTTATGCCTAGATATTTATAGGAGGCTTTCTCTTCCACTTGATCTCCCTTAACATACCATTTAAACTTATTTTTCTCGGGGTCAACATGGCGTACCACCTTCGTGTTCTTTTTATTTAACTCTAGATTTTCCTGGTCCAGGTAAAGTACTAAGTTGTTTATTGCTCTTTGCAGCCCAATTGGACTTTGACTTAGCACTACGATGTCGTCCACATATTGTAAAAACGGTAAAGGCTCTTTGGCCAACATTGGCGGATGGCTCTTTGCTGATTATATATGCTCGGTTATGTCTGCTAAGAACAAATTGAACAAACTCTGCGCCAGGATGCAGCCTTGTTTTAAGCCGTGCTGAGTGTTTATTCGTGCGGATACTCTACTTCCATCTCCTAGTTTAACTCTGTCCCAAGTTTCCGTATAGAGGGCAATCATTGGGTCAAATAGATTAGTCGGTAGCCTCCAGGTTTTTAATTTATTCCAAAGTCTAGTTCTAGTTACTCTATCGAACACGGCTTTCAGGTCAATGAAGGATGCAAATATTTTGTCTTCCTTTTTAGTGCTTTTTCGCTCAAAAGAGCCAAAGTTGTCAAATTTGTGGTTGTTCCCATTCCTGACCTAAAACCTGTTTGAAACTTTGGGATTATAGTCTTCTCATTCATCCATTCTTGAAGGTGAATAAGTAGACCTGATGCATATAATTTGGCTTCTACATCGATCAAAGATATCAATCTGTAATTTTCTGGCTTGTTATGAAGGCCATTTTTAAATATTGGGTGAATTATGTTCCCTCTCCAGGAATTTGGCACGATGTTCTGATTATAAATTCAGTTAAAAAGGGGCGTGAAATAATTTGCCCAAAACTCAGGTGCATTCTTAAAAAGAGCGTTTGGAAGTCCATTTGGTCCTGCTGCCCCCTCCATCCTTAATTTTGTTATTATTCCTTTCAATTGTTTGGTATTGGCAAGATTTTCTAGCTCATTACTGCTGATCTCTAGCATTTGTTGAGAGTGGCCTTCATGAGGTTGGAGACTAAGGTGTTCTCCTCCAGGCTCTTTCAAGACCTTGGCTGCATTAGCATGCTTATAGTCCGATTTATTGTACATATTTTGAATATATTTGATCCACGTGTCTTCTCCTATTCCGTTGTCTTGTTGGAGTCTTGAACTCTTAGTCAGGTTATTGATTATTCCCCAGAATTCCCTGCTTGTTGGCAGTTTACTTGCCCATAATAGTTTATTCCAGATGGATTCTTTGTACTCTCTTTTTGCCTCCCTTAAATTTTTCTTATATTTTTTCCGCAGTTACTTGAGGTTGCCATTGTCAGATTTTTTTCCCGTTCTTGCTGCCATTGCTCGGAGGCGCACCTCTCTGGCAATGCTCCTTTTAGGATCTTGCAATTGGCTATTAAACCATGTCTCCTTCCTGGTTTCTTTCTTCTTTTGTCATCCTGGAATTGCTGTGAACTTTTGAATGAGAAACTGCCCCAAAAGTTCCAAATTGTTTTTCACTATTTCTTTATGTGTCCCTTGTGTCTTCACATAATCCTGGATTGTGTCCATTATTATATGTGTATCTTGTCCTCGCCACTTCAGTTTCCTCAGATTATATTTTTCTGGATATTGTGCCAGAGACTTTAATATTTGTGTTTGGTTTAGAGTAATGTTAATTTTCGTAATCTGTGGAAAATGATCACTTTCTGGACGTGGGCAGATTTGGAAGCAATTTATCATAGGAAAGAGATTGTTACTGACGATGGTAAAGTCTATCATTGATTGACTCTTTCCACTCAGAAACGTGGTGGCCGCTGGTCTATCTCAAGTTACATTACCGTTCAAGGGGATTAAACCTAGAGCTTCCAGCTCTTGGATTGTTGATTTGATTCCCGGGGTATCCCTCCTCTTACTTCTGGACTGTTTGCAGTTTATGAAATTACTATTATAGTCTCCTGAAATTATCAAATGACTGTGCTTGTGGGTCTTTGTGGGCACCCTAATCCAGTTTACCAATGTTAGAAATGTCGCCTTCTGTTGCTTTCTCTCTGGGTGAATGTATATTTTAACTATTATTAGTTGCCAGTTTAACTTATTGGTATGATGTTTGCCAGTCAATTTTAACGCTTGCAGACAGTTTTCTCCTGCGTCTAATTCTTCTATGAACCAGTCATATTTTGCTGCTGTGAAAAATGATAAACCTTTCCTTGGATGCCCGAACTTTGAGAATTTTTCTGCCAGGATGTAATATCCTGTGTAACCCAGAATTGGAACTGATTTCATGTTCAATGTCTCTTGGAGCAATATTAGATCTTGATTTTGTATAAAGGACAGGGTTTCATAATCTTGACCCATTACTCCAAATCCATGAACATTCCAAGAGCAAATCTTTATTAATTCCCGATGTTTTTCTACTGAACCTTGGTTGGTCCTTGTTGTATTGTTTACTGCATTCCCTTTGTTCCTGTCTTGGTTCTCCTTCATTGTATTATCAGTCGATCCTTGGGTTTTCGTTAGGTACGATTTTTACTCAGAGCCATTGGAACCCAGGACCAATCTTGACTAATGCCTAACTGCTGGTCATGTTTTCCATGATTTGCGAGGAATTTCTAGTGCTGCGTAGACAAGATTTTTGGTCTTTCCTGGGCGACTGCCCCGTTTTTGATGTTGCCAAAGTTTTTAAGAGAGGTAAGGATATTTCAATCGCTTATGAAGTCTTAGAGTGATTCCCCAGGCTTCAAATTTTTCCTTTGTTGCATAGATCCTGTCTACTAGATCCTTGGAATTCCAAATTGTCAGGGTCTCTTCTATATCCATGGGGAAAGCCGTTGGCTGAAATTCTACCGCTAATAGGTCACGTGATGTTATCCCCTTTAATTCTGGTATCTCATTAAATAACAATGTGTCTTGTCTTCCTTTTGTGCAATATTCTGGCGCAAATATCAATTTTAAGTGAGTCTCTGTTTTATTGGTTAAGGGATTTGTACTGTCCTCTTTAACCTGCTGATGTTTATTAAGTAATTTGCTACCTATTTGGAGTTCTTTGCCTACATGTTCATCTCGGGCCCTTTCTTGTGGTGAGGCCTTGAGAATTGTTTCCTTTATTCCTGTTTCCCGGTTCCCAGGATTTTTCCATAGTGTTGTCCATGGCGTCTCATTTGTTCTCTCGATAGAAACTTACAGGTGCGGCCTTTACTATTTAGGGTGACTATTAGTGGAATTGAGTTGCTTTGTGACTTGTTAATAATTTGCGTCTCTTTTGATTGATCTGGCAAAGAAAACTTGCAGGTACGACCCTTCATGTTCCTAGTAACTATTATCGGGGTTTGGCTAATGTAATCCTCGTTTTTAATTTTGTCCAGAGATTTTTCCACGGATCTTTCTTCCGCTCTTTCCACCAATTTTTTTGAGCTTATATCTTGCACCCCTTTTTCTTGACTTTGGTCTCTGCTGCTTTGGGGTGCAAGTTCTATCTGGGCCAATGAGGTTAATACTACTTCTTCTACATAGTTGCTCAATTGTATTTGCTCTAGTTTCTCCTTCTCAGAGCCTATCTTTTGAGCCCCTTTGAGGACTTTTTGTTTTTTAGTTGTATTGATGTGTTCCTGACTCGTTTTTTTTTGATCGCTTGAATCATTTGCAACCAGAAGCGGGTATGTTATGATTAGTTTATTTGGGTCCACTGCCATGTTTGATAAGTTGGACACAATGGTGGATGAGTCTAAAGATTCTTCTTTAAGATTCCTGTTTTTTTCCGTTGTCAAGGTTTGGTTAGTAAAAATGGAATAAATCTCCCCTCGCCCTGAGATGGTTTGAGTGGTTTGCTTTAATCTGGCTTTCCTTGCACGTTTTCTTTGTCTTTTGGTCGGTATCCCGTTCTCAGAGAGGTAAGCGGAAGATGATTTTTTCCTCTATTAGGGTCACCCCTACACCTTGTTTTTCCTCTTTCTCTACTTCCCCTTTATTTTTGCCCTTAGTTGCTGTAGTCTCTATTGGTGTCTTTAGGGACTCTGCTTTGGCTTCATTCTCGTCTATCACTTGAGGTCCTTCTCTAGGTTCAGCTCTGCGTGTTGGCTGCACTGCCCCCAATATATCTGTGAGTATTTCTGGGAACTTGGCGAGTTTGTCGATAATTGTACCACAACCACATGTGGCCTGCTGTTGAAGTTCTGAGCAGCCCCTGCCGTTGAGTAGCGTCGTGATTAAGTCCAATTTAACATTTATGCTAGCTATATATTCTGCAATCAAGTTGATGAGGTCTAGCTGCACCTCCATTTTATCAGACTGGAAATTTAGAACCCTTGTTGCTTGCTCCAGTGCACTTAGCAAGGATTTGCTCCATGGGGCTGTTGGTATCTCTTGGGTTGGTATCCCCGATGACCCCGACTGTGACTCGATCCTACTTACTGATGAAATTGTTATAGGAGGTGACGGACATATGGGATTGGTTTCTATTTCGAAGCTTCCATCTTTTGACTTTTCCTCTATTCGGATGTTTCTAGGAGTCAGGTTTAGGGGAGTAGAGGCTACCCTCCCTTCTCCACCATATGTCCATTCCTTTGGGAAGATATTTGATGGAAGTTTCCCTTGCTTGGCTGAGACGGTTGTATCTGGTTTTATTGTATTAAGTTCCAAGATTTGAAGGAGATTCGCATCAGAGGAAAAAGAGAAGGAGCAGGTCCAAGCTTCGTCCAGATTGGCTACCTGGCTGCCAGGATGTTTTTGCAGATCTTCAGTTGCAGTATCATTATTGCTTATTTGTGAACTTCTTCCAGTTTTGTTGTTAAAATTTTTGAGGGAAACAACAATTATTCTTCTGGAGGAACACGCAAAGAGGACAGACAAAAGGAACTACTCAACAGTGTAGTAGAAGCCCAGTCCCTATATTACACAAATTCCCGACACTCTTCCCATTAATCAATCTCCAGAAAGAGTAATATTGTCAGTACCTGAAGCCTGAATTTGAGAGCTGGGCGCAATAGCGGCCTAACATAAAAAGTAAAAGCCTCTCTGCTATGTATTCTGAACAAGGAACAAGGGAACCCTACTCACATGGAGCCTGGGTATTAATTATAAAAAGGAAACAGTGGCTTGTGTGGATTAATAACCAAATATATGATATACAAAACACAATGGCAATAAAGAAAGGGTTAAACGTGACGTCAGAAAGAAAAGTTAACCATACACATTAGAAACTTGGTAAAAATCATTGTTCTTTATATTTACAATGAAAAAGTTTTTTTTGAAAAAAATCTCACAATATACATTCTAAACAAAATAGCAGTCTTGATAAACAATTCTGAAAAGTGTCCCAGTGAAAAAAAGTGATTAAACCTAAACTAAACAAGTGACATTAAAGGTTTCAATTATTGATTCTGGAGTTGATCATAGAGAATGATAAAATGTAATTATCAACACTTAATCATCGTGAGTGTCGAATAACGATTCGCCTCTTATTTCTCGTCAACGACGTTTCGACCCTATTTGAAGTAAAGGGTCTCTTCAGGACAGTCTAATATAGGGACACCTAAAAATTAAATAAAAATACCATCAGTATGAGGTATTCTTAAGAGAAGACGATAATAAATCACTATTATTGAGCCTTTCTACCTGAACGGCGGTGGTGCTCACAAGCCGTGTACTGGATCTCGCCGGTCTCGAGGGTTTCGATAAACTGTGGCCAAATTAAAAAGAATAGAAAGCCTCTTATAAAGGTTTTCCTTATATCTCTCCCAAATAATTCTCAGGGTTAGAGGAAAACATTCCTACCTCTCTCGGAGTAGTTGGGATATCTAAGTATGCCGCCTCGCGCTACAGCGGAAGAACGTCGTTCAATCCGTATGGTACAGTCACAGTGAGTGGTGAAAGAAAATCAGTCTTAGCTGGGGTGGTGGTGCATGGCCGTTCTTAGTTGGTGGAGCGATTTGTCTGGTTAATTCCGATAACGAACGAGACTCCTCCATGCTAACTAGTTACGCGACCCCCAAGATCTACTCCGAGAGAGGTAGGAATGCCACAGTTTATCGAAACCCTCGAGACCGGCGAGATCCAGTACACAGCTCGCTCATTTTGACTATATCCTCACGCTAAGAATTACCCATCAGGTTGCAAGCTGAAGACAAACATCGATTGGGCAATTGTCTTCTTCTGAGTTGACTCTCACAGGTGTAAGTGAAAAGTGTCTGCACTGGGAATATTGTGCATTCCCATAATTTATCGTGACCATTAATTACTCTTCAATTTTACATCTATAGCACCCGGCTGGGTACCTTGTGAGTAATTTTGTTTCACATCCTTTACGGTGACACAATTGTTATACATCAGGCATCACCACCACCGTTCAGGTAGAAAGGCTCAATAATAGTGATTTATTATCGCCTTCTCTGAAGAATACCTCATACTGATGGTATTTTTATTTAATTTTTAGGTGTCCCTATATTAGACTGTCCTGAAGAGACCCTTTACTTCAAATAGGGTCGAAATGTCGTTGATGAGAAATAAGAGGCGAGTCATTATTCGACACTCATGATGATTAAGTGTTGATAATTACATTTTATCATTCTCTATGATCACCTCCAGAATGAATAATTGAAACCTTTTATGTTGCACTTTAATGTCACTTGTTTAGTTTAGGTTTAATCACTTTTTTTCTCTGGGACACTTTTCAGAATTGTTTATCAAGACTGCTATTTTGTTTAGAATGTATATTGTGAGATTTTCTTCCCAAAAAACTTTTTCATTGTAAATATAAAGAACAATGTATTTTACCAAGTTTCTAATGTGTATGGTTAACTTTTCTTTCTGACGTCACGTTTAACCCTTTCTTTATTGCCATTGTGTTTTGTATATCATATGTTTGGTTATTAATCCACACGAGCCACTGTTTCCTTTTTATAATCTCTGCTATGTATGGCTTTAAAAAAACTAAGAAATCGTACAATATTTATGTAAAGACTAGGTACAGCACAATCTTCAAGGAAGAGCATTCTGAAATCGTCACATATAGGCGCCTTACCAGGAACGCATACAATATCAGAGTTTTTTCCTACTTCCTCATTGGCTGGGGAAAAAGACAAAATGTTAAAAGGAAAATATGAATCTGAGCAAATCAAAACAAAAACTCACAACACAGGAGAAACTGACAGTATAAGACAAGAGCTACAAGATTAAATAAATGTAGAAAACAACTTGCTGGATCCTTTAATAGCAAAAGACCAACAACTGCAATCTTCTCAATTAGTTTCAACTCACAACCCTATTATGGATTATAAACTACCTGATATAAACTTGAATCAGTCCCCTCACTCAGCAGATGCAAAATTACCAAAAGATACACTAAAACTGTTTAACAGTACTCCAAGTAACCGATCTGATCTAGAAGAAAATGTATCTCACTCTCCGGACTCCCCGTTATTAGCATCTTCTCATTCCGCAAGTAAACAAGAAATTATTTCAGAATTGTTATTTTCCTTGCAGAGGGTTTCAGAATCAATTCTTGCACCGCTTAAAAAAACCATAATCGATTTTGACCACTTATTTGAAATAAAAACTACTGCACTACAATATCTGGCGGATCAACATAATGAGCTAACCACTGAAAGATCCCAATCTAGAAACGAAGAACAAAAAAGAGAGGTTCTAGGTCAAGTAGCAACACAACCTAAGGGGAAGACACAAGCTCAGATTAAAAAAACTAACAAGGGCAAAGCAAACCAACTGGAGTACTATACTTGCTCTGTAAGATATTTAAGGATCCAATATGTGACAGCGACTCTAATACAGATACAAACATGTTATCTTGCTACCCAATATTCAACTGCAAAAGAGCCTCAGAGTCCTTACAGCAACCCACAACATATCTTTCAATATTGAATGAGCAGGAAACAGAGCTAATTAAGAATACAAAGCTCTCCAAAATGCCCAATGTAAAAACAAAATCAAAAACAAAATTTTCTGCAAAGAAAAGGAGTAGAACCAACCACGAAATCACAAAACAGAAAGCTTGCAAAATACATTTTCTAAATCAAGATCCTATGTCAAAAGTCATACCAAAAAAAGCAAAGAGGGCGGTAGACAAAAACACATATGATCCGGAGACCCCACAAGATATGGGATTATGCCCATCATCACCTAGAATGGAAGCACCAACGCAATTAAAACCTCTAGCATCAAACTTTAAAGGAGAAAAGCCTTCTTAGGACTATAGCTCTCCTATACAAGGGGGATAGGTCAGCGCTCTGGTAGTTGAGAAAAATCTACTTATGGCGCCCACAGCGCGAACGCGCAGCGGACGCGCCAAAGGCGTGCCTTAGGCAAGCCCATCTGCGCCCGTCCGCGTCCGGACACGGCCAAGGTCAAGGACCTATGCCGGATCCGTCGCAGAAAACGGCAAGCCCATCACATATGATAGAGACGCCTTACTCGCCCTACGATTCTCAGGTAAAGGCCGTTGTGAGATAACTCTGGCACCTACAAGCTGGATAGGGAAGGAGATGTCATGTCTGCGCTGCCTGACTAAGCTTTACTCAGATAAAAAGGAAGGACCATTACAACTAGACAGGCCGACAAAAACTGAGCATTGTAAAATGGGACTTATCAATAGCAGGTCCCTGCCAGCACATACCACAGAAATCAGAATGCTATTAGAGAATGAAAAACTCGACATTCTCTTTGTTACTGAAACATGGCTGAAAGACTGGTCCTCCCCAGGTATAATCCAAGCATTACCCCCAGATTTCCTTATCCGTAGACAAGACAAGGAGGATAAGACAGGAGGGGGGGTAGCAATCATTTATAGAAACACCTATGAATGCATGATATTACCTGTCACCACCATTAACAGTGAAATGATACACTTCAGCCTCAAACTGTCAGCCAATAAATCATTTTCAGGCTCACTGCTCTATAGACCCCCAGGATCTCCAACACCATTCCTAGAGGAATTTCCCGGACTAATTGCAGACATGGCGGCCAGTAAGAGCTCCACCACACAATTGGGGGACTTTAAACTCCATTTGGAGGAACCAGATGATACCATAGCGACTAGACTCCTCCATGACATGGAGGCCATGCAACTGAAACAACTGATAAACACAAGCAAACATCTAAAGGGGCACACACTGGATGCCATTTTCTCAAATGACCCTATGCTAAAGGTAGGGACCCCAATACCAATGGCATGGTCAAAGCACTATTTTATCCCATTCATACGTGAAAATCCACAGACTCGACACCCCAGCCACAAAGTAACTAGGATCAAGAACAAATTGCCAAAATCCCTACCAGAAAATATAAGGTCTGAATTAGAAGACCAAGCGTAAGCCTGACAGAAAACATAGAAGAGGCAAATAAGACTTGGTATGACTGGCTTAACAAAGTCGCAGGCCAGCATCCACAGAAAACCAAACAAAGTAAATTGGAAGCTAGGATAAAAGCCCCATGGTTCAATCAGCAATTAATTACTACAAACAAATCATGTAAAAGATTAGAAAGGTTGTGGAGAAAAAAATATGATCCCGCCATCAGAAGTCAATATAAAGCAGCTATTAGACAATATCATAAGGAGATTATCCAAGCGCAGAACAAATTCTATGAAGAAAAATTAACTCAGCACAGAATTGCTCAAAAGAACTATTCAAAGTAGTACGCTCCTAAACGTCTAACCAAGAAGTAAACAACAAACCCAAGTCCATAGAAAGATGTAACCAGATGGCGAACTTTTTTAAAAATAAAGTGGAACTACTATATGAGTTTTTACAACAAAATAGAAACATCATAACAGCTAAGCCCTCTCTCATTTCGTACGAAGACCCAAATATTAAAACAGGAAAGAGACTAGATCATTTTCCAGAAATACATGTAGAGGATCTGATCTCTACCCTGCAAAGGATTAAATCTGGTTTGCCACAAGATCCAATTACACCAGAGATACTACTACAAGCGGGCACAAGAGCAAAATCACTCACTGCACCCTTGATATCACTCTCCCTATCCCAAGGTATAGTCCCAAAAACATGGAAACATGCGATCATAAGGCCATTATTGAAGAAACCCCAGCTGGGTCCAGCTGAACCTGGAAACTACCAACCCATCTCTCTCCTACCATTATTAGGAAAAATTGCTGAAAAAACTGTAAACCATACTTTGTCCCAATACATAGAAGAAAATCAAAGGTTACATGACACACAAATGGGTTTCCGGCCCCAACATAGCAGAGAGTCAGCTCTGCTGGTGGTAACGGAGGAATTAAGAGGAGAGTTAGATCAAGGATGTACAGCGGCTAGTCTACTCCTGCATCTGAGCGCCGCATTCAATACGGTGGACCACTATACATTGATCAATAGGCTAAAGGAAGAAGGTATCACAGGCACAGCGATGAAGTGGCTGACTGCATTTTTGAAAGACAGGTCATTTCAGTTGCTTGAAAGGAACTACTTATCAGATACCTTACAACTACTGTGCAGAGTGCCACAGGGTTCGGCACTGAGCGCCACACTTTTTAATGTTTACATGCAACCTTTAGCTAGGAAAGTACACAGGTGTGGTCTATCCATAGTGTCCTACACAGCTTGTATTATCAGTGACAAATGGCCTACATTCATTACACAACAACTTAGGACCTTGCATGACTCAAATAGCTGAATGGATGTGTAAATTGTCCCTCAAACTGAACGGGGATAAAACAGAACTTATGTTCTTGGGAAACAAAACAGTCCCCAGGAATCTTATAAGATGGCCCACCCAGCTGGGAGAACCACCAATCCCCAAGACCGCCATCAAAAACCTTGGTATTTGGCTGGATGAAAATCTTGACATGGAGATTCAAGCAAAGAAGCTCTCTGGTAAATGCTTCGGACTTCTCCATATGCTTCGAAAAGTCCTCCCTATTTTACCTGAACAATCGCGTAGAATTGTGGTCCAAGCATTAATCCTATCACAGCTGGACTACGGAAACTCGTTGTATCTGGGCGCCCCTAAATACGTCATTAACCGGCTGCAGGTAGTGCAGAACGCCGCAGCAAGGACCCTGCTACAAATCCCAAAACAGCAGTCAGCCAAGATAGCCCTGAGTAAACTGCACTGGCTTCCAGTCCAGTCGAGGATTAGGTTCAAAGCCCTTTGTATCGCCCACAGAGCCATGAATGACAGAGGCCCAGGATTAATAAAAAAATTGGTTAAACACTACACACCAAGTAGGATCCTAAGGTCCTTTAGGCACTTGGTTCCTAAAATGTGGAACTCAATACCCAGGTACATGCGCATGATAACCAACGAACTAGCATTTAGAAAAAAACTCAAAACACTACTATTTCCTTAAAGCCTCTCGTTATCAGACACTCTGACCTTAGACCATCTATGTTTGTTTCTCCTAGCACTGGGTAGCCTAGGGCAGCTACGCGCTCTATAAATCCCTAAACATAAACATAAACATAAACATACAACTTGCAAAGGAAGCAAATTTGTGCGCTGTGACTACAGGGATAAATCCTCTACTGAATCCATTCAACATTCTCAAGCTATCTGTTCACTTTGCCACAGGAAAAGACCCCCTAAGTCGTCAAAGGATTTTAAAACTCCTATAAAATTTTTACTCTCTACAGTCACTCGCTCCCTCAGAAATCATTTCACGATAAGTTTGATATAACTATGGCACGAGTGGCATTTTGGTCAGGCGTGATTCCATCAATAGTGCTACAGGAATGCAAAAAACTGCAAAAAACGGGTTTGACATAGTTGGTGTTTGCCATGGAAACTTAACTGCCTTACCCAGACTGCATATAGAAAACACTAGGGCAAATCAACAACTTCTTTCATGAAATGTCCCTAATGGAGAGCTTAAACATGCCTCAGTCAATAATCTAACAATTCACATTGATGACAACGATAGGCAGGTATAGAATCATAGTTGACCAAGAACAGATAATAAGCAACTGAATAATAGTTGGTCTTGGCTCTCAGGCAACTTAAATGGCAATAGGCATGGAAGAGGTACAAAAAATAATTTTAGCAAAAATCTTATAATAATATCCTGGAACATCGCTGGACTGAAACCATCAAATTTAATCCTGTCTACTGGAAAATTCTCTTGTAATCATCTGCTTTCAAGAGACATGAGGCCATATTATCAAGAACGGGCAATAACATTATCGCCACTTTAGCGGCAGGAAACTGCCGCTAAAGCGGCGATAAGAGGCTTGATAATATGCCCTTGTGAATTCCAATAGAAGCCGTGGTTTGATGTCCTTGACACCAGAACCTGGGCCTTCAATTGGAATTCTCAAGGGCATATTATCAAGCCCCTTATCGCCGCTTTAGCGACAGTTTACTGCCGCTAAAGCAGTTATAATGTTATCACCATTCTTGATAATATGTCCCTTAGTCTATAGAAAAATTCTAACCAAAAATGTATTTTTTTTGATGTACCTGCCACAAGATTAAGACAAGGCCATGCAAAGGGCAGATTGTCAATTCTATTGTCAGAGGAGTTTAATTGGGACTTCAAAATAATTCCCTTTGACTCTAAAAATTTACAATGTATCAAGATAAAAATTTAAAAAAGAAAGAGCTCATATACTCAACTCACTATTACTTTTTAACATTTATGTTCCACCAGGCCCCGAATTTAACCCATTGCTAGTAAAAATATTCAAACTTATAGAATCTTCCTTGGAAGCAAGTGAAAATTTGCAAATACTATTAAGGGGCGACTTTAATGGAAAAATCTGTAATGCCTTAAAAAAAACCTGACAGAACAAAGACCTGTCAGTTGGAATTGGTCCATTCCAACTCCTGTCTTTCCAGATCCAATCAAGGCCGACAAACGTGGGAAGATGTTATTGGAGCTACCAAATGGTGAAAATTGAATGATCCTGAATGGAAGAATAGAAGGAGATGTTCCGGCAGCATAATCAAGAAAAGGATCAACAGTTTTTTCTATATTAGACTATGTAATCAGTAATCAAGACATATTCCAGAAATTCTGGTGCCTTACACCTCAATTTGCACAAAGAAGTGATCATGAAATCATCCTTCACCTAGAACTAGACTTAAACCTAAAGCCATATCATCAGGGCCCCTTTCAAACGAGAATGGAGACATGTTAATAGCACAAAAACTGGAGCGCAGATAGTATGAGCAAAATTAATGTAGCAATAACGCCACAGCAGTCAAGTCTAATCCATAAAGGAAGTAACCCAGTTTTAATTTTTGAACAAACCCTCACCTCAGTAATAAATACTTTGCAGAGAAAGGCAGTCCCCTGAAATCCCTCTACATTAAGAAAGAAGGAACTTCTAGTGGGTAGCCTCTCATACATTAATCAGACAGGAATTCATTGACTTCTCAGCCTTTCAGCAGCAGGGACATTTCTATATACAAATAAAATTAGAGAGATTAAATAGGAAACACAGCAGAGATATAATGGACAAAAACTGGGTCAATTTACAAGGGACAGCTTTTGCAAAAAAAGCAGTAAGGCTTTCTGGAGCCTGATCAAAAAGTCACTGAAAGTAAGAAACTTGCCTAACGCCTCATCGATTCCTCAAGACGAATGGGAAAAATACTTCACCAAATTGTACGGAATAAATCCAATCAATCTTAGCAACAGAGAATCTTTCTTTCTCAGGCCGCTGAATGAATCAGAGCAACATTTAATGATCCCATCTGATAAACAAATCGAACTATATATGAGATCATCAGCAGCAATGGGTACAGATAAGTTTCCCGTAAAAGTTCTAAAGGGTAATCCTGAAAGATGGAGCAAATATTTTGCAGCTCTCTTCACTTACTTCTACTAAACTAGCCGTATCCCAAGTTTATGGACAGGAAGCAGTGTTATTCCACTCATAATAACTATCGCCAAATTGCACTCCTTGACACAACAGGGAAGATCTTCACGGCCAGCGTCTTAGACCCTCTAAAAGACTGGGTCTTTTGCAGAGGAGGGATATCCATGGTTCAAGCAGGTTTCGAGTCAAAACATTCAGTAATTGATAATATTGCACTTTAGCAAACACTAATTGATATATATGTAACTAGCATATTGCAGGTGCAATATAGTGTATTTGGTGACTTTCAACAGCTTTCAACAGGGTAGATATACCCACCCTGTGGAGGAGGTAATTAAAGAAAATGGGAGTTCTGGAAGCACTTTCAAGGTTACTAGTAGCTTTCCACTCATCAACATGGTGTAGATTTCAGATGGGAGGGGATGAGGGACTGACTCAGAAGGTTTCCATTGTTAACGGCCTTAGCAGGGATGTTTAGTTGCCACTCTTTTATTTTATTTCTTCCTTAGCGACCTTCCTGATTGTTTTCAAAAGAAAACTGTTAACCACCAAATATTGCATTACGTAACGTACATTTAAATGTACGCTGATGATGTCATTTCAAACCTCACACCTCTGGATCCACAGCGTAACATGGACACTTTTTTTGGTATCCTGAAACAAATTTTTTAAATGTAAACATTTCTAAATCATAAGTGGTCGTGTTTAGGGGAAGAAGACATTATAGACACTTTGACTGGAAATTAGGTGGGAGACCAGTCAAGGTAGTAAGTACATTTATTGTGCTATTCCCTCAACCTTGTCTTATGCACCAGATTATATTCCTGTAAAAAGTGGTTTATTTTAAATCTAAATGAAGGGAAGTTTCTACATAGAATAACCTCAATGAGCCAAGGTACAACGGCCCAAGCATTACACCTAGAGCTCAAGGTTGTTAGCTCCTATACCAGAGTTTTGGCAAACATAATTAGATGGGCATACAATTTACTATCTGTGGCTGAAGGCTCCGTGAGAGCTCTTTTAAAACACAAAACTTTTAAGGCTGGAGCACTACAGTGTATTTTTAACGAAAGTTTTGAGCTAGCTTTAGAGCACTTCCAATGCTTCATAAATCTTTTGCAGTCCTAGTCACCCGTACTATTGAAGTTTGTCCTGGAAAAAATGAAACTGAGACTGAGTTACGAACTCGACATTGCACATTGCTCCCAACTATCACACTATAGGCTCTATATTGCTAACTTAGAATACAACATTGAGCAAAAATACTTGATATTTACTTTGGACCACAGCTGCATAATTATACTTCGCTTTAGGATCCTTCTGCTAAAAGACCACACTAAACATTGGAATAATATAAGTGACAAGTCAGGATCTTGCAAATTATGTAGAGGAGGAGTTCAAGATATTGCACATGTTCTTCATGTTTGAGCCAATAGTCCTTGTTGTAGCGCGGTGGTGTTTTATAGAATCTATATGTTTTAGATATAATTTACACAGCACTAATGATCTGATCGATTTTAAAAGATAAATTAATGTGTATGCTATAATCAATATAGATTTCAAAAAAGGTGTATAAGTACATATGATGAGTGAGTACATGTATGAGTGACTGTATAGGACTGTTGGTGAATGAGTGGATGTGTATGTGGATCTTAGAATTACTGAATAGGTTGTTGTAACTGGTATTGGTATGTCCATTGATTTGAAAATGTTAGTTTCTATTTTTGAATGTGTGTATCAAAGGTTATAATAGGGGGAGAGGAGGTCTGCCACCCTATCACAAGGATGATGTCATCAGTGATGTCATTTGAGATGTCATGAGTGATGTCATGAGTGATGGCACTGATCATGTCATGAGTGATGTAATATGTGACGTCATCAGCAGTGCATTGCGGGCGCGCGAGTTATAGTTAGCTGAACTAACTATAACGGGGGAATTTCAATGGTTTTGTACGAGTGAAAAGTCTAGCTAACTATAACGCCCCTGAAACCTATGGTTTTTTCAGTGAATTTCAAAGGTTTTTTAAATGCTCATTTCTAACTATGCCTACAGAGATAGGACATGTGAAGAAAGAAAAAAAAACGCACAGATAGAAAAAAAAGAAATGCAGAAAGAAGCAACAGAAGTCCTCAAAGACGAAGAAAAGTGCAGGAAGAAGGGTAACGTGCCTAAAGAACAAAGAGAAGAGCAGAAAGAAGCCTTGTTGCAAAATCATCCTGTACCCTCAACTTTTTCAGATGGATACTGGTGGTAACTGAGTCTGGCTAACCAGTCCTACAGCCAGTGCTATGTTAAAAGACACTCAGAATACAGTGAAAATACCTACATACACTAGGAAACACTATGCGTTGGGGTCCCCCTGTGATTAGCATGACCTCCTCTGTAAGCCCCTAGTATATAATAGGGCAGGGGATTAAAACTACCTCTTAAAACGCGACAGAGGACATGTTTGCACACGTTTCCTCAGGCCCCATCCCCTCCCTTCCCCACTGTGTAAACACGCCCTGTGGCCATTTTTAGTTGGGAGATTAAGTTCATTTGAATCCTGAAGGTCCCTAGGGTCCAACTAGACCACTAGGTACCTCCAGCAAGCGCCAAAGAGCTGCGTTGCAGAGAGGTGTAAAAAGTGGCATCGCCTGGACCACCTCTCTGCAACGCAGCTCAGTGGCGCTTATTGGAAGCACCTGGTGGGCTAGTTAGCCCCCAGGGGCCCTCAGGATTGAAGGGGAATTATTTCCCCAACTTAAAACGCGCCATAGGACGTGTTTGCACAGGTCACCTCAGGCCCCGTCCCCTCCCTTCCCCACTGTGTAAACACGCCCTGTGGCCATTTTTTAAGTTGGGAGATTAAGTCCCCTTGAATCCTGAGAGTCCCTAGGGGCAAAATAGCCCACTAGGTACGTCCAGTAAGCGCCATTGCAGAGAGGTGTAAAAAGGGGCATGGCCTGCACCACCTCTCTGCAACGCAGAGCTGTGGCGCTTACTGGAAGCACCTGGTGGGCAAGTTGGCCCCCAGGGTCCCTCAGGATTGAAAGGGAATTATTTCCCCAACTTAAAATGCACCACAGGGTGTGTTTGCACACGTCACCTCAGGCTCTGTCCCCTCCCTTCACCTCTGTGTAAACGCGCCCTGTGGCCATTCTAAATTGAGAGATTAAGTCCCCTTGAATCTTAAGGGTCCCTAGGGTCAAACTAGCCCACTAGGTACCTCCAGTAAGCACCACAGAGCTGCGTTGCATAGAGGTGTAAAAAGGGGCGTGGCCTCAGAACACCTGTCTGCAACGCAGCTCCCTGGCGCATACTGGAGATACCTGTTGGGCTAGTTGGTCCTCAGGGACCCTCAGTATTGAAGGGGAATTAATTCCCCAACTTACAACTGGCCAGGGGGCGCGTTTGCAGAGTGCTGCAAGGAGGGGGCGTGGCCTCCGGTACGATGCCGGTCTTTTATTTATTTTATTTTTTTAAGAAGGAGGGCTGTATGGCCCCCCTTCGTTTTCTAATTTATTGGCCCTGGGGACCCCATCCCCCAGGGCCTGTACCCTAATTTTTTTTGTTGAAAAAAATATAAAAATGAATTTGGCCCTCCCAAGGCCTTAATCGGCCCCGGGGACCCCAACCCCCGGGTCATGGCTTTTTTTTTTTTAATTCTTTAGGTGAGGGGCTGCGTTGCCGCTCTCCTCAGGCCAATTATGGCCCCCGGGACCCCATCCCCCGGGGCCGGTCTTTGTTTTTTATTATTTTAAAAAAATATATATTTATAGACACACCTAGGACATGCTGGACAAACCGTATGTACCTATCACCATGACGATTTGCGTGATGTTCATTAAAAGGCGACTATGCATACAATGAATCCACGTGGAATGTATTTACACAGCTAGTGAAGCTCTGACGTGTCTGACCCCCTACCGTGCCTAATCCCGGCGCCCCCGCCGGTGGGTACTCTCCAAGTAGACACCCTTGTTGTTTATTTATACAAACATAGGTAGCTATTGACGGACACATTTAATACACACGCACACCAAGCCATTCAAAGGGGATTCGACAAATATTCGACCAAACTATGCACGGTTAATAAAACACACATCCACCGCCGGATGTGTAATACTTTTTATTTTACTCTCTGGAAAGGAGACGAACCTCACTTGAGAGTCACAGTATGCTCCTGGCTGAGCCCAATGCAGTGTTACACCCACCAGTGCCCGCCGAGTGCCACACACCTCTGTGTTGTATTCCACCAGCTAGTGCGTATGCTATGACACTCTCTAGCCCATGTGCACTGTAACACCACCCCGTGAATATGTCATGCCACACTTGCCTTTGCACGGGTTATATTGCCCCATCTAACATGCCTTCCTCGATGCCTATGTTATAACGCACAGCGCTATGCCATACATATTACAATCTGGGATCCATATCTTTGTCATAGTGCATATGCAACGTTACACTCCCCTGCACATATTTTATATTACAACTTTAGGGACTAGTTAGGTTACACAACACTGCCCTGTGCATATTACACTCCAAGGCACATATCACATAGCACGCGCTAGTGCCTGTGCTATCTCGCACTCTCCAATGAATCTGTCACTGCACACAATGTATTGCATATTATATTTCACGCCCCGGTTCATCTTATATCACACTTTTTGGTGCATAGTTTATACCATATACTATATCTAGTTTTCATTTTCAATCGTGCTCTCAGGACTATGTTCCATATAACACTGCGTCCACGTACCCTTTTCACGGGCATTACATTTTGCGATGGGGGTGGAGGGTCAGGGGGTGTTTCTGCCAAGTGAGCCTGGAGTCACAGTCACAAACGTCCTCTTCTTCCTGAATAAAAGTGAGAATATGCTGCATACTTGTTCATATTTTAAGCAGTTCGCACAGACACACATTTTAAAAACAATAAAGTTCCTAATAGCCACCTTCTATGAACAGTTAGCTTGCTTCCCCATCCACCTCCTCCCTATCCTCTGTTGTCTGAATCCATAAACTAGCCTCCTCCCTCCTGCCATGCATGGTCTGATGCGCTGCCACTGCCTTCCATCTAGCATGATGTACCAGTCCACTCCTCCTGCCCTCCATTGCCCGATTCTATGGCCCATCATTGACCTCCTGCTTAGCCTCTGTGCTTAGCTTGCTGCCCCTATTCTCCTTCCCCCTGCCCTCCGATGTCTTTGTGCATGCCCCTGCTCCATCCTTTTTGCCCACCATGTTCCATGGACCTGCCACTCCTATCAACTCTGAGTGTTCTGTTGAGCTGCCACTCCCCTCCTACCTGCCTAGCATTGTCAGATGACTGTAACCTGTCCCTGCCACCTCTACCCTGCCTGTCCACATGCCATGCCCCTATACCCTTTCTCCTGTCCTCCATGGTTTCATTTTGCCACACCCTTCTGCCCTTCCTGATCTGTTGTGCTGCAACTGCTTCTCCTGCCTGCCTCGCGCCGTCTGTTGTGAGGCCCCTTCCCCTGACCTCTCTTGTCTGTGCCCAGGTCCTGACCCTCCCTTCTATCCTCCATGGTCCTCTGTGCATGCCCCTGCACACTCCTTCTTACCCATCATAGCCATTGTGCTGCCACTAACCCTCCCGCATGCCATGCATGGTCTTCTGTGCTGCCATGGCCCCTCCCACCTTCCCTGTGTGGTCAGCTAGCTGCCCCTGACCCCCTTCCACCTTCCCTCCATGGTCTGTGTGTATGCCATCATAGTCTCACTGTTGCTCTCCATGGTGTGTCTTGTTTCTAGTGCTCATCCTGCCTGACCTCCATGGTCATCTTGATGCTCCTGCCCCCTTGCCCCCAGCCCTCTGTTTCAATGTGCAGACCCCTATTGCCTCCCTCCTGGCTTGTCTGTTCCATTGTAATGCCCCTGATCCATCCCTCCTGCCCTTTATGGTCTGTTATGCTGCAGCTTTCTCTCCTGTCTGTCCATTATGGTCAGCTAGCTACCATTGCCTCTTTCCCCTCTGTTCTCTGTTGTCCATGTGCATGGTCCTATCCCCTCCCTATTGCATTCTATGGATTTCTGTGCTGCACTCCCGTCCCGCATGCCCTGTGTAGTGTATTGTGCTGCTGCAAACCCTGATGCCTGCCCTGTAGGGTCAGTTTGGTGCACCTCTCCATGTCCCTTCTGTCCTCTGTTATCCGAGTCCATGTCCCTACCCCAATTGTTCTTGCCTACCATGATCCAATGTACCATACTTGCGAACATTTTGAACTTGGTAAGAGGGAGATTTTGAAAAACAACTGGGGTATTGATTTTCCCCTTTGAATTACATTGAAAAAGAGGGGATTGTAGACAGGAGACAAATCAAATAAAGCCCATTTGAGCTTAAAAACATTGGACGTTTCCTGGCTGAAACGGGTTTGTTGGCATGTATGGTTGTACTACCACTGCCTCTTCCTTCTGCCCACAATGGTCTATTATATTGCCACCGCCTCTCTTGCCAGTCCTGTATTGTTGGTTTGTTGCCCCTGCCCCCCTTTCCACTGCCCTCCATAGTCTTTTGTGCTGCCACTGCCCTTCCTGCCTGCCCAGTGTGGTCAAATTGTTGCCTCTGCACTCGCCTACCTGCCTTCAATGTTCAGAGTCCGTGCCCCTGGCCTCTGCCTCTCAACAGTATCCCAATGAACAACTAGATTGCTAACATTCTATATTTATTACAAAAGTGTGGAATGCCTGACGTCATCTTGATGTAATCAAAACTGTAATACCTAGAGCATTTCCATTAGAAATTACATATATGAGAGGGTCTTATTTTCATCAAAATGATGGTTAGTGCTCTAAAAAACTAAAATGAGGACCTATTTTCAGAGTTTTCAAATAGCGACAAAGAACTTTTAAATTATTTGTAATCTTTATGTTGTTCTATCCAGTTGACCACTTGATTAAATGTTGCACCTAGGAGAGAGGATGTGGTGTTACATCCAGAACTGCAGACTTTGCAACTGGGGAACCGGGTTGGAGTTTCTGCTTCAGCTCAACATTCTGTGATTCTGGTCAAATCACTTAATCCCCCCATGTCTACAACCAAAATGAATTTGATTTTGTGTGATGTAACCAATGCTCATGTAAAGCACTCCAATACCTGACAAGTCTGCATTATATAAAGCTGCAAATACACAAAAAATAAGTGTTTTGCACACTTCTGTCATTGGGCTACAAGTGGGCTACATCTGGGTGATATTTGTGCTGCATTGGGCTCTTTTGTCTCTGGTGGCCATCTTGGGAGATTTATTTGTTATGAAGTTTCCTAATTTCCTCATTTACTGCAGTCTCCTCAGTAGGAAATGCTTTCAGTTTTTTACTTTGATTCCATCAAGAAGGGATTCAGATATGTCACACATTTGCCATAAATTCTGAATGTTAGCACGCTAGTTGCTCATTAGATCACTGTAGTAAAGCTACTGCTCACCACGGAAGTCTGCTGCTGGTATTAAAAGTGCATGTTTCAGTCTGCATGTCAGAATTTTTTAATGAAATAGAAGAGGATTTGAGAAGTCACTCAAAATGTGCCCTAATTTTTCTTTCTTCAGCACTAATCATAATTTCTATGGCAAATGAACCCCCTCATTGTGTTCCTTTTTAAATTAAATGTTTTACGTGTTACCAGTTTATTCCAATCAAGATGGCTTCAGGTGTGCCATACTTTTGTCATAAGTAAGACAGTAAGCACTCTAGTTGTTCTTAAGAACACTCTGGGACATTCTGTCATTGGGCTATACTTAGGCTACATCTGGGTGATATTTGGGCTACATTTGGACTCTTTTGTTTCTGGTGGCCATCTTGGGAGATTTATTTGTTATGAAGTTTCCTCATTTCCTCATTTACTGCAGTCTCCTCAGTAGGAAATGCTTTCAGTTTTTTACTTTGGTTCCATCAAGAAGGCATTCAGATGTGTCACACATTTGCCATAAATTCTGAATTTTTAGCACTCTATTTGTTCATTAGATCACTGTAGTAAAGCTACTGCTCACCAGGGAAGTCTGCTGCTGGTATTCAAAGTGCATGTTTCAGTCTGCATGTCAGAATTATTTTATGAAATAGAAGAGGATTTGAGAAGTCAAAATGTGCCCTAATTTTTCTTTCTGCAGCACTAATCATAATTTCTATGGCAAAATGAACCCCCTCATTTTGTTCCAATGTAAATTAAATGTTTTAAGTGTTACCACTTTATTCCAATCAAGATGGCTTCAGGTGTGCCATACTTTTGTCATAAGTAAGACTGTTAGCGCTCTAGTTGTTTGTTAGACCACTCTGGGACATTCTCTCATTGGGCTATACTTGGGCTACATCTGGGTGATATTTGGGCTACATTTGGGCTCTTTTGAATCTGGTGGCCATCTTGGGAGATTTATTTGTTATGAAGTTTCCTAATTTCCTCATTTACTGCAGTCTCCTCAGTAGGAAATACTTTCAGTTTTTTACTTTGGTTCCATCAAGAAGGCATTCAGATGTGTCACACATTTGCCTTAAATTCTGAATGTTAGCACTCTAGTTGCTCATTAGATCACTGTAGTAAAGCTACTGCTCACCAGGGAAGTCTGCTGCTGGTATTCAAAGTGCATGTTTCAGTCTGCATGTCAGAATTTTTTTATGAAATAGAAGAGGATTTGAGAAGTCAAAATGTGCCCTAATTTTTCTTTCTGCAGCACTAATCATACTTTCTATGGCAAAATGAACCCCCTCATTTTGTTACTTTTTAAATTAAATGTTTTAAGAGCTACCACTTTATTCCAATCAAGATGGCTTCAGGTGTGCAATACGTTTGTCATAAGTAGGACTGTTAGCGCTCTAGTTGTTCTTTAGAACACTCTGGGAAGCTGCAGTAGAACACAAAGGAATCAACTGACAGTCTCTGCCCTTTTTGGATGTGCATGTTTTACTGAGAATGAAAGACTTCATTCTCACATGACTGAGAAAGATAATGTGAATTTACAGAAAATATGCTCTCAGTTTAGCTTATAGATCACCTTCCAAACCTCTGTGGGAAAAGCATGAGAAAATAGTTCTCTCTCAAACATGATTCATGATATTACAGCAGAAGGCTTTTTCACATGGTAAAATCACCTTAGAACAAATCACAATTCCTAAAATGAGTATGGTACCATCAACAAATGATTTATAATGTAACTAAAGTCTTAAAACCTTCTATTAACTGCAATGCTTTTTAATGAGGTGCTATCATGTATATTGTATGAAGTACTGACAGCCAATCAGATCTCACGATAAGATGTGTGGTTAGGGTCCGCCCAGATATATCTATCTTTTTAACTCTAATTTTCTCAGGAACTACTGAACGGATTTACACCATTTAAGCAAAAGGCACGAGTCTGAACTGAGAACTACCACTTTGCCAAATTTGGTGTAATTCCATTCATCAGTTCGGGCTGTAGCTGCGTCAACAGTTCCTATGGGAAAATGCATGGGGAAAACATGTTTTGGGACCCCCCTTTTTTCTCGGCCCCCGCTTGACAAATTGCCATGAAATTTTCAGGATAGGAGCGGACCGGAGCTGGCCAAAAGTTTGGAAAATTTCATGAAGATTCGTCAATCGGTGTCAACGTTATTCCAAATAGAATGTTGCTGATTTCCTATGGAAAATAGGTCCTAACTATAACTACCTACTGGCGACTGCCAGTAGGTAATATGTATTTATATATATATATATATATTTATATATATATATATATATAAATATATATTTTTTTTTCACAGAAAGAAAAGAACCATAGGTTTCAGGGGTGTTATAGTTAGCTGGCCATTTCACTCGTACAAAACCATAGAAATTCCTCCATTATAGTTAGTTCTGCTAACTATAACTCACGCGCACTCAATGCACTGCTGATGATGTCACATATTGTATCATTCATGACATGGTCAGTGACATTACTGATGACATCACTGATGACATCTCAAATGACATCACTGATGACATCACTGATGACATCATCCAGTGAATGTGGTTTAGTTTGAAAATTAAATATGTATTATATATATACCAATCTGTAGATTGCGTGGATATATCTGTCTGGATGGAGGATTTAGTAGCTGTCTGACTGTCTGTTTAAGTGAGTAATTAAAAGTGTCTCACTTAATACATGGATTAGTAACTAAACTATGTGAATGTGTGCATCACTGTCTCTGTTGTTGTACGCCATGCTGCATCAGTTGGTCACTAACTACATGAGTGTGTGTATTAGTTATTGATTAGTTGGGTGAGTATTTGTATGGAACACTGAGTTTGTGTGTGCTTGGATGGGGTGTGTGCATGGTTGATTGACTAGGTGTATAGGTTTAAGAGTGCATGTGGAAACAGTTGTTTGGGTGACTGAGTGTATTTATTTGTGTTGGTGAGCGAATATATGTTTTAGTTGTACATCTTCAACAAAGTAAAAAAATAAAATGCATTGTATGCGAGAGTTGGTATATATAAATAAGTATGTGTAAAAGTCATTGATAGTGAGAGTAACTATATGAATGAGTGAATAATTGTAATGGTAATATTTTAACATATTAACTATGAGTTACTATGTGTTTGAATAAATGAGGTGTTGTTGAATAATTGTGTAGGTGAGTAAATGTAAGTGTGAATAATTTTTTTCATGAGTGAGTAGAATGATTGCATAACCGACTAAGATGACTGCTGATGTGTCAATGTCTATATATGTGTATAAGTGCATTTGATAGTGTTCCATTAATTAGTGACTGCATGTATAAATGATTCTGTTGTTGAATGGGGAGTTGTGTGTGTTGACTTAGGAATCAGTGAGTGGGTATGTAGTAACTGGTATTGGTGTGTCAATGGTTTCAAATATGGAACTCTGTATTTTACAGTGAGTGATGAAAGGTTATACTAGTGTATGATGAGGTGTATCAGATTTTCACGTGGATGATGTCATCAGTGATGTAATCAGTGATGTCATTTGAGATGTCATCAGTGATGTCACTGACCATGTCATGAATGATGCAATATGTGACATCATCAGCAGTGCATTGCGATCGCGCGAGTTATAGTTAGCAGAACTAACTATAACGGAGGAATTTCAATGGTTTTGTACGAGTGAAATGGCCAGCTAACTATAACACCCCTGAAACCTATGTTTTTTTCTGTGAATTTCTAAGGTTTTTTAAATGCTAATTACTAACTATAAAGTCTCTGAAACCTATGGTTTTTTCAGTGAATTTCAAAGCTTTTTTAAATGCTAATGTCTAACTATAACGTCTCTGAAACCTATGGTTTTTTTCAGTGAATTTCAAAGGTCTTTTTTAAATGCTAATTTTTAAGTGTGATAGTAGTTATACCTATTTTTTTGTACTGATTTTCTACAGTTTTTTAACTGTTTATTTATAAATATTTTATTCATTAAATAACATTATATATTTTTCTGAAAAGTGCAAAAAATAATTTTAAAAAAATTCAAACTGAAATATTGATTACATTTTTTGTTTTCATTTTTTATTTTAATATATTTATATTGTTTTCTTTTCAAAAAAAAAATTCCAATTTTTTATCGGAGTCGCACACTCAAAGTGTACACATCACGATGGGTGCGTGGATTCTAGCCACCATTTTAGAAAAGTCGTGAAGGATCCGCGTACGGTGTGCGGCGGCTGTGTTTTTTTCAGTTACATCATATACATTTAATATTACGTGATGTGCGCAATTGGTATGCGACCAGTCGGCAACTTCTGCTCCCATGCATTTGCGACAAATGCGCATTACGGTACGAGATGCTTGCGCGGTGCCGGGTCCCACGTGACATCATATACGTGCTGGGGCGCGATGGGTGCGCAACTCCTGCAAAAAAATTGTATGTTCCAAAATGATATGTATGTGTCTTTAATATACATATTAGGGCAAGAGATTATCTAAGATATTCCTAAAAATAATATATTTGTACTTATAATAAACTTATATTATTTTCAAATATATTTTCGTGAAGTCGGCTGAGTGCATCGTGAGCGCAGAGAACCAGGTCAGCAGAGCTGATGTAGAGCCAGAGAAACCAGGTCAGCAGAGCCGTTGTAGAGCCAGAGAACCAGGTCAGCAGAGCTGCTCTAGAGGCCGAGAACCAGGTCAGCAGAGCTGCTGTGGAGCCAGAGAAACCAGGTCAGCAGATCTGCTTTAGAGGGAGAGAACCAGGTCAGCAGAACAGCTTTAGAGCCAGAGAACCAGGTCAGCAGAGCTGCTCTAGAGGCCGAGAAACAGGTCAGCAGAGCTGCTGTAGAGCCAGAGAAACCAGGTCAGCAGAGCTGCTTTAGAGGGAGAGAACCAGGTCAACAGAACTGCTTTAGAGCCAGAGAACCAGGTCAGCAGAGCTGCTCTAGAGCCAGTGAACCTGGTCAGCAGAGCTGCTTTAGAGCCATAGAACCAGGTCAGCAGAGCTGCTCTAGAGGCAGAGACCCAGGCCAGCAGAACTGCTTTAGAGCCAGAGAACCAGGTCAGCAGAGCTCTTTAGAGCCAGAGAACCAGGTCAGCAGAGCTGCTTTAGAGGGAGAGAACCAGGTCAGCAGAGCTGCTTTAGAGACAGAGAACCAGCTCAGCAGTGCTGCTCTAGAGCCAGAAAATCCAGGTCAACAGAGCTGCTTTAGAGGGAGAGAACCAGATCAGCAGAGCTGCTTGAGAGCCAGAGAACCAGGTCAGCAGAGCTGCTCTAGAGCCAGAGAACCTGGTCAGCAGAGCTGCTTTAGAGCCATAGAACCAGGTCAACAGAGCTGCTTTAGAGTCAAAGAAACAGGTCAGCAGAGCTGCTCTAGAGCCTAAGAACCAGATCAGCAGCGCTGCTCTAGAGCCAGAGAACCAGGTCCGCAGAGCTGCTTTAGAACCAGAAAAAACAGTTCAGTAGAGCTGCTTTAGAGCGAGAGAACCAGGTCAGCAGAGCTGCTTTAGAGGGAGAGAACCAGGTCAGCAGAGCTGCTTTAGAGCCAAGGGACCAGGTCATCAGAGCTGCTCTAGAGCCAGAGAACCAGGCCAGCAGAACTGCTTTAGAGCCATAGAACCAGGTTAGCAGATCTGCTTTAGACCCAGAGAACCAGGTCAGCAGAGCTATTGTAGAGCCAGAGAACCAGGTCAGTAGAGCTGCTCTAGAGCTTTAGAACTAGGTCAGCAGAGCTGCTCTAGAGCCAGATAACCAGGTCAGCAGAGCTGCTGTAGAGCCAGAGAAACCAGGTCAGCAGAGCTGCTTTAGAGGGAGAGAACCAGGTCAGCAGAGCTGCTTTAGAGCCAGAGAACCAGGTCATGTAGTTTTAACTTCAGATACCTACTGAATCCACTATTCACACATCTTTGGGTAGTCACACACCCCCCACCGAACCACACACACATTCACTCTCCCATAAAAAATACTCAGTTAACTTATTCAATAAATAATATAGACTTTCACGTAGCTAGTAACCAACTGGTGCAGCAGTTTACACAACAACTGACAAAGTGATACACAGTTAGTTACTATCCAATATATTTAGTGAGACACTATAAATTAGTCAAGTAAACAGTCAATCACACTGCTACTAAATCCTCCATCCAGATATTTATATTTATATATCCACCCATTCTTCACTGCAAATTGTTATATATATATATATTTATTCACTTAAAAAACCATAGGTTTCACATATGTTATAGTTAGCTGGACATTTCACTCGTGAAAAACCATTGAAATTCCCCCGTTATAGTTAGTGCAGGCAACTATAACTCACGCGACCGCAATCCTCTGCTGATGATGTCAGATATTACATCACTGTATTTAGACACTTATTTACCCATGTCTTCTTCCATTGATTTTTAGCTATACATATATTACAAATATTTTTTTTTCAGAAAGACACATATGTCATCAGTGATGTAATATCTGACGTCATCAACAGAGGATTGCGGTCGCGTGAGTTATAGTTGCCTGCACTAACTATAACGGGGGAATTTCAATGGTTTTTCACGAGTGAAATGTCCAGCTAACTATAACATGTGTGAAACCTATGGTTTTTTAAGTGAATTTGCAAGGTTTTTTAAATGCTAATTCCTAACTATAACGTGTGTGAAACCTATGGTTTTTTCAGTGAATTTGTACGTTTTTTTAAATGCTAAGTTATGTATTTATTTTATTTTATTTTTTAAGGTTTTTCACCGTGCGCGTACCGTACGCGCACAGTGCGCTTCGCGCAACGTGCGCGTGCTGTGGGCGCGCGGTGCGCTTCGCGCACCGCACGCCCACGTTACGCAGTTCACGGGATTTTTCAGTTTCTACCGTACGCACGCGCTACGCGTACTCCGCGATTTTCCGCAAAAAAATTAACGGAAATTTTGGCCCTTGGGGGTCCTTCTGGGACCCCCTGACTAAGGCTAGGGGGTCAGGAACTGTCCACCCTGCCCCCTTTTCACGTTCTCCACCTTTGTTTTTCACCCCCTCAGACTGCGAGAGACAAAATGGCGGCCGACACTTCCTGGTTTCGACCGATTCGAATGTTTACTAAGATTTAACAACCAATCAGAATCGCGCTCGCGCACGGCAGCGTGCGCGTAAGGTAAGTTTTACCGTACACGCACGGTGCGCGCTTATAGATATATATATGCTTTTAAATGCTATTTTCTCAGGAAATACTGAACAGATTTACACCAGACCTGCAAAAGGCATTATCCTGACCTGAGGACTACCTCTCTGCCAAATTTCAAGTAATTCTGTTCAGCCGTTCGGGCTGTAGCTTGGAGTAAAGGTCCTATGGAAAAATGCATGGGTAAAATGCGTTTTGGGACCCCCCCTTGTTCTCAGCCCCCGCTTGACGAATCCCCCCGAGATTTACAGGGAAGGAGCAGAGCGGAGCGGAGCGGAGCACCCCACCTATTTTGAAAATTTCGCGAGGATTCGTCAATCGGCGCCAAAGTTATTCCAAATAGAATGTTGCGGATTTCCTATGGAAGCACGATCCTAACTATAACTATCTACTGGCGACTGCCAGTAGATAATATATATATATCTATATATATATAACCGGGACTTGTTGTTACTGGTAACTCCGCGCCTTGCCCTGCATAGCACCAATCCACTTTGGCGTTTACCATCTAAATTCCCCTACGCAACACTCACCCGGCAATGGAGAACTCTGGGAGATGTAGTTCTCATCGGACTGCATCAGGTGTGCGAGCACATGACCTGGGGTGATGAGTGCCCCCACCAATGGGAGAGTTGCAGGACAATTTTAAAGGCGGGATTGTGACCTCAACCTGGAAGCAGCGGCATCTGAGGAAGGCAGAGTATGCCGAAATGCATTATGCCAAGCTGTCCATTAAAGTGCTTCCTGACAGATTCCCCGTGTGGCCTTCTCTTCTTCCTGCATGGAGGGGTTTTGGTGAATGTTTAGCGCGTCTGCCAGATACGCGCAAGGAGGCCCCGTTCTGCAAGTTGGCCAGAGCTCACCTGGTGTCTGCATCTGCAGTTGTTTTCTTGTCCAAGGTATCGGTATCGCTCTGGCCCGCCCTACAATGCAAGCCAAGCAGGGGCTGCTGCCAGTGGCAGCTCGTGACTTCACGAGAGGGGAGATTCACTATAATCAAACCTGCGGCTCGGCGGACACTTGAATTTGGGGCTGGAACGTTGAGGGGACTCGAGGGGGCACCAGGGCATTTTAACAACCGGGACTTGTTGTTACTGGTAACTCCGCGCCTTGCCCTGCACAGCACCAATCCACTTTGGCGTTTACCATCTAAATTCCCCCACGCAACACTCACCCGGCAATGGAGAACTCTGGGAGATGTAGTTCTCATCGGACTGCATCAGGTGTGCGAGCACATAACCTGGGTTGATGAGTGCCCCCACCAATGGGAGAGTTGCAGGACAATTTTAAAGGCGGGATTGTGACCTCAACCTGGAAGCAGCGGCATCTGAGGAAGGCAGAGTATGCCGAAATGCATTATGCCAAGCTGTCCATTAAAGTGCTTCCTGACAGATTCCCCGTGTGGCCTTCTCTTCTTCCTGCATGGAGGGGTTTTGGTGAATGTTTAGCGCGTCTGCCAGATACGCGCAAGGAGGCCCCGTTCTGCAAGTTGGCCAGAGCTCACCTGTTTGTCTGCATCTGCAGTTGTTTTCTTGTCCGAGGTATCGGTATCGCTCTGGCCCGCCCTACAGTGCAAGCCAAGCAGGGGCTGCTGCCAGTGGCAGCTCGTGACTTCACGAGAGGGGAGATTCACTATAATCAAACCTGCGGCCCGGCGGACACTTGAATTGGGGGCTGGAACGTTGAGGGGACTCGAGGGGGCACCAGGGCATTTTAACAACCGGGACTTTTTGTTACTGGTAACTCCGCGCCTTGCCCTGCACAGCACCAATCCACTTTGGCGTTTACCATCTAAATTCCCCAACGCAACACTCACCCGGCAATGGAGAACTCTGGGAGATGTAGTTTTCATCGGACTGCATCAGGTGTGCGAGCACATGACCTGGTGTGATGAGTGCCCCCACCAATGGGAGAGTTGCAGGACAATTTTAAAGGCGGGATTGTGACCTCAACCTGGAAGCAGCGGCATCTGAGGAAGGCAGAGTATGCCGAAATGCATTATGCCAAGCTGTCCATTAAAGTGCTTCCTGACAGATTCCCCGTGTGGCCTTCTCTTCTTCCTGCATGGAGGGGTTTTGGTGAATATATATATATATATATATATATATATATCAAAGAAACTTCCCAATGTGCAGTTGCGCACAGCAGCAGGAACGGACAACTTCAATCGCCAATGCTTGCAAATAGTATTTATTGGATATAAATTACGTGCCTAGTCCATGACGCGTTTCGAGCCACTCGGCCCTTGCTCACATGACCGCGTTACGTGCATAACAGTGCATTTAAAGGAAAATCACCAACCACCACCTGAAAACAATCTAATGGCATTGCTGAGGAAATAGAAAAAATACTATAGCATACTTGTTCATTGTTTTTACAACTCAGTGTCGTTTTCCAAGCATGATCATAAGAAACACAATTCGTTAAATGTATGACATTTTTTGTATAAACTGAAATTACCAGAGATATTACCAAAATCAAATAGTATACTTGATAGTCAAGTGATCAGAAACATTAGTTGTACAAATTGATTGAATCTGTCCATAGATACATAAACACAAAAAATATATATACAGAACCAACTCATACGTTGTCAATATGGAGACAAAAAAATGAGTGGTAAATTAGTTGGTCACAAAGACATTCACGATTAGACTTGGTACAAGGTGTGCAAACAGCAATAAGAAAAACGTAGTGTTGTAGGTGAATGGAAGTTAATACTGCTGGGTACAAATACCCCAATGAACTACTAGTGTAGTAACTCCACAGATTCATAGATAGGTAAACTGCTGTGTGCACATAGGATGGTACACTTGAATTTGTCAACTGGAATGACACCCTGGAAACGGTTGCTAGTGGTAATTGGATCCAAGTTTGGAGATATTTACAAAAGAGTAACAATATTTAAATGCCATAATCAAATAAGTGCTCAGTGCTAAAATACGAAGTGAATTGTGTTGAAAGTGCTAGTGATTAAAGAATTATATTCTAGGTATCAGCCGTAAAAGTCACCAACTCCAAAATGGAGAGGGACTAAGAAATACTGAATCGAAATATACGGTAAAAATACCTAAGGCTGATAACCGACCAAAGGGATCCCCCTTAAAAACAACCCAAAATATGTAGTAAGACATGCGGAACAAAAAATGAATGTACAGGTGTAATGTAATTAGGGGACAAAGACAGTATCATTGCTGTATAATGCTGTATAATGCACAAATGTAGATCAACATCCGGGTGTTGTTAGCAGTTGTATCAGTATCGGTGTTGATGTGACGGAATTGACAATGGCGTGTAAAGAGGATACAAGGATTGTTGTGAATCTAAAACAATAAGTAGTTAGCCAAAAAATATAGAAACATAGCAGCTAACTGATTCCTGTACCTCATGCACTGGCCAGATGTTGATTAAAGAAAATGGTGCATGTCTTCGCCTGTATTGAGACCTAAGGGGGCTTTTCGCGATTGCCTCCCCTTTTCTGGCTTGGTACGGCATCAATGACACAATATTTGAGGCAATTGAGATTATTGGCATGCACCATTTTAAAATGTCTGGCCACTGGATATGCGGGATCGGAATTGACAATAGCTCGTAAGTGCTGGAGAATGCGAGCATGGACCGGCAACTTAGTGCTGCCGATGTATTTGAATCCACAAGTACACTCTAACATGTAGACTGCATATTCCGTTCGGCAGGTGTAGTGCCCTTTAATAGGGTAACTTTCCGTTGAAAAGGCAGTGGTGTAGCTAGTTGTGGTTTTCCCAAATTTACAGGCGCGGCAGGAACTGCACCTGTAAAATCCCAATTTGGGAGATAACCAACTGCGTTTGGTTGTTAGTTCAGGACTAGATCTGTCTAAGTCATTATGCATGGAATGAGCTTTACGGAAAGTGATAGTGGGACTGATGGGAAGTACCTTCTTGAGAGTGGCATCTGTCAAGACAATAGGCCATTGTTTGTTAATGATGGTCTTAATGTCTTTGGCCTGTTTGCTATATGTGGTAATGAGCCTACATGAGACTCGGTTGCACTGTGAATCATCTGTTGGATTTAATGTAGGTGTGTTCAGAGAATGTGCAGTATTGCTTAGTAGTGATAGTCTATCTTTACTGTTGGCCTTCTCTTTGGCTGATTTAAGTTTAGTAGCATTGTATCCTCTCTATAAGAACCTCTGGGTGGCATCATTTTGATGGCGAACCAAATCATTGGGGTTGCTACAGGCTTGGCGTATGCGTAGATATTCTCCGTAGGGGAGACTGGTAATAGTGTGGGCAGGATGGAAGCTTGTGGCATGTAAAATGCTATTTCCTGCTGAGGGCTTACGATACAGACATGTCTCTATGCGATCGTTCTCAATGTAAACTTTGATGTCAAGAAAATTACAGACTAAGTTGTCTATGTTAGCAGTGAAATGTAAATTAATGGTGTTCATGTTGATTTTGTTGACAACATCCTTAGCTTCCTCATGAGTTCCATGCCAAATGACAAAAATGTCGTCGATATAATGCCACCATCGAATGACATGTTTGCTCCATATTTCCCCGTGCTCTTTCTGTAGGACATGCTCCTCCCACCAGCCCACGTGTAAACACGCGTAGCTGGGGGAGAAGCATGCCCCCATCGCCACTCCCTGTAGTTGTTGAAATAATATACCATCAAAAGTGAACACATTGTTGAACAGACACCAGCGGATCATAGATATCAACATCTTATTGTGGGAATAGAATTCTATGGATCTTTTGTTGAAAAAATATTCGATGGCTTGAATTCCGTCGGTGTGCCTGATACTGGTGTATAATGCAGCAATGTCCAACGTTATGAAACAATATTCTGATGACCAGATCTGGTTGTTAAGTTTGCACAAAAAGTCTTTACTGTCACGTAAATATGTAGGTAATTTAGTTACAAAGTCCTGTAAATAATAATCAATGTAACGAGAGGTGTTTTCAAAAATGCTTTTTTTGGCAGAAATGATTGGTCTGCCCTGTACAGGATTTGTGCCTTTGTGGACTTTAGGTATAAAGTAAATTGTTGAAAGAACAGGGTGTGAGTTGTGCAGGAAATTAAATTCATCTTTGCTGATCAAGTTGTCTCTTTTCCACATCGTGAGATCATCTTTATAATTTTTGCTGATTTTGTTAAACTCGGTTGTGTTGGTTCTGCGGTAACATTCTTCATCATTTAGATGACGATAGGCTTCTAGTTTATATTCCTTCTTGCCCCACAGTACTATATTTCCACCTTTATCGCTGTTGTTAATAATGATCTCATGATTGGTGCTGAGTTTTTTCATCAATTGGAAAAATGCACGTGGTTGATGTTTGGAATAAGCTCCCTTGGTTTTCTGCTTATTTCGTCTTATATGGATTTTCTTGAGTTCTTCAGTGATCCGATCGTGAAAAATATCAACCGCGTCCCGGGGCATGATAGGAACAAACGTGGAGGTGGGTTTGAAAGGACTTAGACCAGGAAGGGAGATGTTGATACCTTCTATGACTGTCAATTCTTGTGTGTCGATACTTGCAACATCGTGGTCATCATATATATATATATATATATATATATTTATATATATATATATATATATATATATATATATTCATATTTAAATAACGAACCAAATCACATTCACTGGATGATGTCATCAGTGATGTCATCAGTGATGTCATTTGAGATGTCATCAGTGATGTCACTGACCATGTCATGAATGATGTAATATGGGACATCATCAGCAGTGGATTGCAGGCGCGCGAGATGTAGCTAGTACAACTAGCTATATCGGAGGAATTTCAATGGTTTTGTTCGAGTAAAATGTCCAGCTAACTATAACACCCCTAAAACTTATTGTTTTTTCAGTGAATTTCTAAGGTTTTTTAAATGCTAATTCCGAACTATATCAGGCCTGAAACCTATGGTTTTTTCAGTGAATATATATATATATATATTCACTGAAAAAACCATAGGTTTCACACAAGTTATAGTTAGCTGTACATTTCACTCGTAAAAAACCTATGAAATTCCCCCGTTATAGTTACTGTAGGCAACTATAACTCACGCGACCGTAATCCTCTGCTGATGCTAATACTGTATTTAGACACTTATTTGCCCATGTCTTCTTCCATTAAATTTTAGCTATACATATATTACAATTTTTTTTTTTCATAAAGACACATATGTCATCAGCACAGGATTACGGTCGCGTGAGTTATAGTTGCCTACAGTAACTATAACGGGGGAATTTCATAGGTTTTTTACGATTGAAATGTACAGCTAACTATAACTTGTGTGAAACCTATGGTTTTTTCAGTGAATTTGCAAGGTTTTTTAAATGCTAATTCCTAACTATAACGTGTGTGAAACCTATGGTTTTTTCAGTGAATTTGCAAGGTTTTTTAAATGCTAATTCCTAACTATAATGTGTGTTAAACCTATGGATTTTTTATTTAATTTTGCACGGTTTTGCTTATTTTTTTTTTTTTTTGTGCATTTTTTTCCGTGCGCGTACGGTAAGCTGACGTTACGCGTACGTCACGTACATATCACGTAAGCGCACCATCCTTATGACGTACGGTGCGTTTTCGTAATACGTACGCGACGTACGCGTACACGCATGCGCGTTGCGCGGAACCAACGTCGCGCTTACACGGGTGCGTGTAATGCGCATGCGCGAGTGCCGTCATACGTACGCGCCCCGTAAGCGCTCCGTAAGCGTTACGTTTGCGCATGCGCACTTTTTTACGAGCGCGTACCGTAAGCTTACGGAGCACGCACGGTAGGTCATGTGACCCACAAGGAACACTTTTCATTGGCTTAAACTACTTTCAGTTCCAGAAACTTCAAACACCACACCCATTCCCCTCATTACTGCTTGAGATCCCTTAGGAGAAGGAGCTGGATTGACATTGGGATACAATGGCAGAACAGCATAGCTCTTCTGAGAGTGAGGCCAGCAGCACCACCATGATCCAGAGAAGGAGGAAACAAAAGACTTCTTTTGTATGGGAGTATTTTACTTTTCCAGAGGGGGAGAAAAAGGTGAATGCTCAATTGGTCACTAGCACACTTTGTGGCCGTGTTTTATCTAGAGGAAATCCAAGGAAGAAATATTCCTTTGGAAATCACTCTATGCAAAGACACCTGCAGGATAGACATCCCAGGACCTTTGCTCGACATACTGGAGAAAACTCTTCAGTAAGTCACCAGAGCCCAACCTCAGATGCTCAGCCGAGTACATCATCGGCAGCTCAGCTGAGCCCTTCCTCTGAGGTGGGAGCATCACCTTCTTCTTTTCCTGTGGACATTAACCCTCGATTTGGGAGGGTTGAAATGAGGTGTACAAGATGTGGTGGTCTTATTGTTTATGGGGAGATCAGTCTTCCCCTTATTAACAATAAGTAGACCAGCATGTTTGTAGACGCTTATAATATTCCCATTCTTTCTTTCCTCTATCCCTGTATTAACCCAACGGCTCTTATAAGAGCCAACCTTACCTCACAATTTTTTTTATTTTTTTTTAAGCTTTCCTTTTTGCAAATTTTTTTTTTCCGTGTGCGCACGGTACGCGTAATTCCGCGAATTTCGCGGAATTACGCAGTTTACACCGTGCGCGTACGCTACGAGCATTCGGCGATTTTTCGAAAAAAAAATAAATTTCATTTTTGCCCTTGAGGGTCCTTCTGGGACCCCCTGACCAAGGCTAGGGGGTCAGGAACTGTCGAGCCTGCCCCCTTTTCACATTATCCACCTTTTTTATTCACCCCCCTGACAGTGCGAGTGACAAAATGGCGGCTGACACTTCCTCCTTTCTTCTGCTTCAAATGTTTACTAAGATCTAACAGCCAATCAGATGTGAGCTCGCGCACGCCATCGTACGCGCACGGTAAGCGCACCGTAAGCACACCGTAAGCTGCCACAGATATATATATTGATTTAAATGCTATTTTCTCAGAATCTACTGAACAGATTTACACCAAACCTACAAAAGGCACTTCCTTGACCTGGGGACTACCTCTCTGCCAAATTTCATTAAATTCTGTTCAGCCGTTCGGGCTGTAGCTCTGTCTAAAGGTCCTATGGAAAAATGCATGGGAAAAACACGTTTTGGGACCCCCCTTTTATCTCAGCCCCCGCTTGACGAATCCCCCCGAGACTTTCAGGGTAGGAGCGGAGCATAGCGCCCCACCTATTTTGAAAAATTTGCGAGGATTCGACGACCGGCGCCAAAGGTATTCAAAATAGAATGTTGCGGATTTCCTATGGAAACGTGGTCCTAACTATAACTACCTACTGGCGACCGCCAGTAGGTAATATTCACTGAAAAAACCATAGGTTTCACACAGGTTATAGTTAGGTGGACATTTCACTCGTAAAAAAACAATGAACTTCCCCCGTTATAGTTAGTTCAGATAACTATAACTCGCGCACCCGCAATCCACTGCTCATGACGTCACATATTACATCATTCATGACATGGTCAGTGGCATGACTCATGACATCACTGATGACATCATCCTTGTGATAGAGTGGCGGTCGCGCGAGTTATAGTTATCTGAACTAACTATAACGGGGGAATTTCATCGGTTTTTTACGAGTGAAATGTCCACCTAACTATAACCTCTGTGAAACCTATGTTTTTTTAAGTGAATTTGCAAGGTTTTTTAAATGCTAATTCCTAACTATAACGTGTGTGAAACCTATGGTTTTTTAAGTGAATTTGTACATGCTAAGTTATGTATTTATTAATATATATATATTTTTTAAGGTTTTTAACCATGCGCACACCGTGCGCGCACGGTGCGCTTCGGGCACACGGTGAGCTTCGTGCACCGTGCGCATGCGTTGGGCGCGCGGTGCGCTGTGCGCACCGTGCACCATGCGCGCACCGTGCGCACACCCCGCGATTTAAACAAACAAAAAAAAATGTTTATTTCACCCATGGGGGTCCTTCTGTGACCCCCTGACAAAGGCTAGGGGGTCAGGAACTTTCTTCCCTGCCCCCTTTTCACGTTTTCCACCTTTTTTCCCCCTTTCCTTTTCAGTGCGAGAGACAAAATGGCGTCCGACACTTCCTGATTTCGACCAATTCGAATGTTGACTGACATCTAACAACCAATCAGTATTTCGCTCGTGCATGGCACCGTGCGCGCATGTGCGCGCACCGTGCGTGCACGGTGCGCGCGTACAGATATTTATATGCTTTTAAATGCTATTTACTCAGGAAATACTGAACAGATTGACACCAGACCTGCAAAAGGCACTTCCCTGACCGGAGGACTACCTCTCTGCCAAATTTTAAGTAATTCTGTTCAGCCGTTCGGGCTGTACCTTCGACTAAAGGTCCTATGGAAAAATGCAGGAGGAAAACGTGTTTTGGGACCCCCTTTTTTCTCGGCCCCTGCTTGCCGAATCACCTCAAGACTTTCAGGGTAGGAGCTGAGCGGAGTGCCCCATTAGTTTTGAAAATTTCGCGAAGATTCGTCAACCGGCTCCAAAGTTATTCAAAATAGAATTTTGAGATTTCCTATGGAAACACGGTCCTAACTACAACTATCTACTGGCGACCGCCAGTAGATAATATATATATATATATATATATATATATATATATATATATATAAACTCCAACAGGTAAATGGAAACGGGTACAGACCACAGCACGCTGTAAAGTTCAATTAGTGCAGATTTATTTTTCCCAGTCGATCGGCATGACGCGTTTCGGCCGCGTTACCACGGCCTTGATCACATGACATTTAAGGAACCAATCCTTCAAGATATAGTGCAAAGTGGTGGAATCCCTCCCAAGTAAACCAATGGATTGCGGCATACAGAAAAACAATATATATCAAAGTCCACATTTGTCCACAAACAGAGCGCACTCCACACCGAGTAACCCACGTTTATCAAGATGGCAGGTAGGCTGGCATGTACTGTTGCAATAAATTAGTGCCTAACGCGTTTCAAGCTCAATAGCTCTTGTTCACAGGCAAGCGACAACAAAATCAAGAGTGCAGGCTGCTGGTCGGCATTTAAATTCATTTTTATTTCCCGCAGGTGAGTTGGAAAGTTCACACATTTGCACCATGGGACTAGTAGTCCATTTGCATAATAACACTCGTATTGTGATGCCACTTCAAATACTTTCAAATAATACCTCAAATAGGTCAAACAGTTCCATGACCCACTGTCCCTGCAAATAACATCCCTCAGGTTTCAGGCACGTTATAGTTAGAAATTAGCATTTAAAAAACCTTTGAAATTCACTGAAAAAAACATAGGTTTCAGGCACGTTATAGTTAGAAATTAGCATGTTAAAAGCCTTCGAAATTCACTGCAAAAAAAATTCCCCCGTTATATTTAGTTCAGCTAACTATAACTCACGCCCCGCAATGCACTGCTGATGACGTCACATATTACATCACTCATGACATGGTCAGTGACATCACTGATGACATCACTGATGACATCTCAAATGACATCACTGATGACATCATCCATGTGATAAATTGATGTGTCTTCTCACACTCTAATATAACCTTTGATGCACCCACTCTAAATTACAGACTGCCATTCTCAAAACCAGAGACACACCAACACCAATAACTACATACCCACTCACTGATTCTTAGGTTTACACACACATCCACTCACTCACCCATACTTATGTTCACTCAGTACAGGACTATCATATGCACTCATACACCTATATAGACACTCACACACCGCCACTCATCCATAGAGGTACTCACGCACCTAGTCAGTCATGCAAATAATTAATCACACTGTCATTTACTCACCTATACAGTTATACACACACCAGCTCACTTACTCATACAAATACTAGCACATTCTTACGCTCTTATACAATCACTGATACAAGCACACACTCATCCATACAGCCACTCTTTCAATCACACACTCTCACTTATAGCCATTTATGTACTCCAACACATATATATACTGCTTTAAACATATGTATTTACTCACACATGTACCACTGAAATATACATTCACTCACTAACACACCCATACACACACTCACCCACCCATACAGTCTATCATAGATGCACTATTGAAACCATGCACCCAGTGAATCACCCGGTCACACACACCCCACCCACACAAACAATCAGGCACAAACACAGATACTCAGACAACCAATCAATAACCCATAGAGACACTCATGTAGCTATTTGCAAACCCATGCAGCCGCTTACACACCAACAGAGAGACGGATACAGAAATTCACACAGTTTAATCACAAACCCATGCATTCAGTAAGATACGTTTAATCACTCACTTATAGAGTCAGTCACGCACCTACTAAATCATCTATTCAGACACTTATACACCCACTCATTCTTCAATAAGCCTTTGCCTATATATATTAAACATATTTAAACTTTACAGAAGCATACAGTCACTGGATGATGTCATCAGTGATGTAATTTGAGATGTCATCAGTTATGTCATCAGTGATGTCACTGACCATGTCATGAGTGATGTAATATGCAACGTCATCAGTAGTGCATTGCGGGGCGCGAGTTGTAGTTAGCTGAACTAACTATAACGGGGGAATATCTATGGTTTTGTACGAATGAAATGTCCAACTAACTATAACTTTCCCTAAAACCTATGGTTTTTTCAGTGAAAAGAAAAAAAAAATATATATATATATATGTGTGTGTGTGTGTTACCATCTAGATTCAGAAAGCAAACCTAATAATGTACATAAAGAGTTGTTAACCCCTTCTGTGCCCATGACGAGCAGGACTCGTCATGGAGCACAGTCGCGCTGTGCCCATGACGAGTCCAGCTCGTCATGGCACCCACCCACGGGGGAAGCGCTGGCGCTCCCCCCGTGAGTGGTCGATCTTTTTTTTTTACTGGGAAGGCAGGGGAACACCTTCCCCTGCCTCCCCTCTCCCCCCCGCGTCATCAATGACGTCAGCGCGCAAGCCGCGCTGACGTCATTGGAGGTTTCCCGTTTGTTCTCCGTGGCGCAGGAAGCTATTTGCTTCCTGCGCGTCGGAGAGTAAAGGTGAGTTTTGGGGCTGGGGAGGGGGGATTTTTGCATCGGTGGGTTTGGGTTAGGGTGGGGGCACTATGGAAGGCCCAGGCATACCAGAGGCTCGGCTTCGTTCGTGTGTGCCTGTTGTTGCTTCCCTGTGAAATGGATTCAAATTTGAAAAAGGCTCGTCTTTCTAGTTGCTTCCCTGTGAAATGGATCCAAAAATGCCGAGAAATGCCCTTCTTTGTAATTTTTCAAATCCAAAGTGCAGCAGCATGATTTTTGCATCGGTGGGTTTGGGTTAGGGTGGGGGCACTTTGGTATACCCAGGCATGCAACGAGGCTCGGCTTCGTTCCTGTGTGCCTGTTGTTGCTTCCCTGTGAAATGGATCCAAATTTGAAAAACGCTCGTCTTTGTAGTTGCTTCCCTGTGAAATGGATCCAAAAATGCCGAGAAATGCCCTTCTTTTTTTCAAATCCAAAGTGCAGCAGCATGTAGAGAAATAGAATTTCTTATATGAGAATAATAGCAAGACAGAGGGGTTGCAAAGTGGCCAGATTGTTTTTTTTTACATCCAAATACACCAGCATCACTTTACAGAGTTTTCAAGTGAAGTGCTACTTTCATTTTCTCGTCTTTCTTTGAAGAGCATTGTTGTTTCCAGGTTGGGAGAGTGTACCATTCCTGGAGGTACTGCACTACCTGGTTGATGGGTGGATTGGAAAACACAATGTGTACCATGGCTCTGTGTTTATGGATGTGGTCTTTTTATACCATACTGCTTACTTTTTGTAAGGATGTAAGCAATGGACAGTGAAACGGTTCCCTTCAGGGCCCTCTAGTCATGTCCATAACTTTTCAGGTGAAACCACTCGCTGATTTCTGCATAGTTAGTGAGAGATCGTTTAGGTAACCATGTTGTTTCTGCTTACATTTCACATGCTTTGCATTCCCTATGAGTGGTTGCTTTTTTTAAAGTTTTTTTTTAGGCAGCGTATTACTCTTATCAAGTGCATAATTTGAATTGAGCCACATCCAAGTTTTTATAGCGGGTACAATTAGGTTACAGCTGAAGGCAGTGCGAGTTTCAGTGGGCAAGTATGGTGCTCAGTGGGGATGTGGCACTATGGCCAGAGCTTTGCAATTTGGAACTGGGTGAACCGGGTTCCGCATTCATGACCAGTCCACCACACCACTGTACTGAGGGAGCACATTCCCATGCTAGACCGTAGAAAGCCCCACTAGACCTTAGAAGGATTGATGTCTTAGCACAAGCAGGTGTACCCTAGTGGTGTCAATTGTGGGTTAACCTTGAAGGCCTGTCCACCACAATCCATACTGAAGTCCATCTCAAATTTCCCACCTCCCAGCGTTCCCCTGGGTCTCCCGGTAAAAATGGTGCCTCACTTGTGTGGGAGGCCCAAGTACCCGCGACAGGCAAGGGCCCAAAACGTAGTGAGGTGACATCAAAATTGCCTATCTCAAAACCATCTGGTTTTGCAAGGGGGGTTACCTGGGTTTTCGGCCCGGTGCTCAGCGGCCATCTAGGGAAACCTACCAAACCCATACATTTCTGAAAACTAGACACCCGGGGGCTTCCAGGGAGGTATGGCTTGCGTGGATCCCCCAACGTTTCCTTACCCAGAATCCCCTGCAAACCTCAATTTTAGCTGAATAAATCACTTTTTTCACACATTTTTGTGTGGGAAAGTTGTGGCATCACTGGGCTCACTCAAATTTACCACCTCCCAGCGTTCCTCTGGGTCTCCCAGTAAAAATGGTGCCTCACTTGTGTGGGAGGCCTAAGTACCCGCGACAGGCAAGGGCCCAAAACGTAGTGAGGTGACATCAAAATTGCCTATCTCAAAGGGGGTCACCTGGGTTTTTGGCCCGGTGCTTGGCGGCCATCTAGGGAAACCTACCAAACCCATACATTTCTGAAAACTAGACACCCGGGGGCTTCCAGGGAGGTATGGCTTGCATGGATCCCCCAATTTTGATGTTACCTCACTACGTTCTGCGCCGTTTCCTGTCGGGGGCACTAGGTCAACCAACACAAGTGAGGCTTTGGGGAACGCGAGGTGGGTGGAAATTTGTGGATCCACGCAGATTCCGGAACTTTCCACGACAGAAATGTGGGGAAAATGTGTTTTTTTTGACAATTTTTTAGGTTTGCAAGGGATTCTGGGAAACAGACCCTGGAGGGAAGCAGTCAAGTCACCCCATCCTGGATTCCCCTGGGTGTCTAGTTTTCAAAAATGTATAGGTTTGCTAGGTTTCCCAAGGTGCCCGCAGAGCTAGGGTTAAAAAACTAGAGCTAGGCACTTTGCCAAAAAAGGGTAAATTTTCACTGCGATATTGAGTTGTGACCACGTTGCGTTTTGCGCCGTTTCCTGACGCGGGCACTATGCTTACACACACAAGTGAGGTAACATTTTTATCGGGAGAGTTAGGGTAATTCAGGTTTGTAAAGGAACTGTTATTATCTATTGAATTTTGATGCATTTCTGCCTTCCAAATGAAAGACATTGTGTAAAAAATAAGTCATTCTAAAAAATGACTGATAATTCTCATGCTAGTATGAGTATTCCCAATTTCAGAAATGTGCAAATATCTACTGTTTCTAAACTCTATATTTTGTTCCCATTTCAGAAATACATAGGTGTCTTTCATACCGATTTTTCCATGTACACATTTTTACAGAATAATTACTATATACCCGGTACATAATAAAAAACCATTGCAAGTTGCTGCTCAGTTTTTGGCTCTGGGCTCGTCGGGTTCTTGGTGAACCTACAAGTTCTATATATCCCCACAACCAGTAATGTCCACCGGATGCAACGGTATATTGCTTTCAAAGAGCTGTCATAATTAGAAGAAGTTGACACAAAAGGCTGTTTTTTTCAACTAATTTTCAATTTATCCTATATTTAACTGTTTGTTTCTATAAAAAAACCTTGATGGATCTACACAAATGACCCCTTGCTGAATTCAGAATGTTGTCTTCTTCTCAAAAATGCATAGCTTTCCAGGATCCGTTATTGCTTTTGTACCCATTTCTGCCATTAACTGGAAGAAGGTCAAAGCACAAAAAATAGCAAAAATAGGCTATGTCCCAGAAAAATGCCAAAACTGTGTAAAATATGTTGGGTTTCTGACAAAAGTCTGGTATCCCAAAAAAGCTGGGAAAATGGTGATTTCAACCCCATAAACCCTTTTTTGATAACATTTGCAGGGAAAAACCCAGATGCTTTCATTTGCAGCCTGTTTCTCCAATTTTTCCGGAAAAAAACAAAATTTTGCTGTATTTTGGCTCATTTCTGTGACCCCTCCAGGGGAATGCGCAAACCCTGAGTACCTTTAGAATCCCCATTATGTTGGAAGAAAAGGACGCAAATTTGGCGTGGATACCTAATGTGGCCAAAAAGTTACAGGGGCGTAAGCGCGCACTACGCCAAATAGCCAAAAAAAGGCTTGGCACAGGAGGGGGAAAAGGCCTGGCAGCGAAGGGGTTAAAGGGAGATTTTTATGCCTTGTGAGGGATGCCAAATGTAATTGGCTCAATTGATGGTACACATGTGGTATTGGTATCACCACATGCACAGGAGCAGATTTACCGCAACCGTAAACATTTTCACTCGATTAATGCCCTAGTGGTATGTCTTGCGGACATGTCAATTTCACATCTGTGTGTCCGTTTCCCTAGTTCAGCCCATGATGCCTACATCATGTGGAATAGCAGGATACCACATTTGATGTCACAGCTGCAGAACCAGCGTGCCTGGCTTGTCGGTGAGTAGTAGGGCTTTACCTTACGTGTCATTCCTGATCCATGACATGTTTGTCTGTTTGTGTGCAGGTGACTCTGGGTACCCCAACATGCCTTGGTTGCTCACAGATACGTTTCAATGAGGCACATGGGCGGACCAGCTGAGTCATAGAGCGGACATTTGGACTACTGAAAATCCGATTCCGCTGCCTGGACCGGACATGAGGGGCCCTCCAATATGCACCTGAGAAGGAGTGCAAGATATTTATTGTGTGTTGCATGCTACACAACATACCAGTGAGGGAGGAGGTGCATCTCATCAAAGATGATGATGGACAGCAACCGCCAGCACATGAGGATCTTGGCCTGGGACATGATGCGAGTGACGATGAGGGTGAGGGGGATGTACGGACTCAGCTCATCAACAACTTCTTCTCCTAATTGTGAGTATACATTGATGTGTTGGCAAGAAATCTTGCTTCACCTGATGTGTTTGGGTTGTGCACTGTGTGGGCATATGTGTTTCTAAATGGTAGGATTTTAGCATTTATGTGTCCCTTGAGTCACTATGTCCTCCCAATCAGTGTTGCCATGAATATTTGGATATCTTCAAAAGTTATTTGAATTGTGTATGTAATGTGTTTTGTAGATGTATGCAGTTGTGTAGTGATTTCAATACTGTTGTATGTCTGTCATTCACAGGTTCCATATGTTGTTATCTGGTGACATGTAACCTCTGAAACGCACAATACGGTCACTGGATGCAACCTTTCATGTTTCCCAGACACATCATCCCACACACCCCGGTGCTGGCATGTCTGCCATAGTGGTTGCATATTTTCTCACTTTTATGTGAGGGTACCTTGCATCTGATGTTCTGTTTACTAATTGTGTATGTGTAATAAAGTTGTGCACCAGTTTGTGGTGTGCTTCCTCTGTGTCCACACACCAGTGAATCTTTGGCATGCTGTACCTGAGGGCTGATTGGCTCTGATTCATCATTTGTGTGTACTTGCAATTCACAATGTGTGAGACAAGAAATGAGATGGGCATGGTGTTTTTGTGTTGTGTTGATCTAGGAGTGTGTACCTCTTAAATGTGTCACAGCAACATGAATCAATTTACAGTGTTTGGATTGCTCTAGGGGTTCCCCTGCCCAGTCTTACTTTAGCATTTCATCACCTATATGTGTCAAAACCAGTCAAATTCATCACGGAGTCAACAATTGTGACTTGGAGTGTTTATTTACATACATGTGTGTGGATGATATAGATGACATGGAGTGCTGTACAGTGCAATGGGATTCCAAAGTTCACAGAGGAGTTGGTAGAGCTGGTTGGTGGAATTGTCAGAGTAAAGTCCACAGTCAGTAGATCCATTAGTTCAGAACAGATCCTCCACCACATGTGGGAGAGATGGGGACAGTCGACAAGGTGAAGGGTTTGCACACAAAGGTAGACATCAGGGAAAGGTGTTCACTTCCTGGGTGATGTGCAGGGCCAGCTGCCTCTCACTTGTCCTTCTTTGGACGACCCTGCGGCTTCTTTGGGGGGGGGGTCCCTCAGGTGTAGACTGTGGCGGTGCACTGGAGTCTTCGTCAGAGTCCACCACCCTACCTGTGGCAGTTGCAGTTGTTAAGGCAACTGATGTAGTGGGCACACAGGGAGGTGGGGCCATGTTGTTTGCAGTCTGACGTTGGCATCCCAGTATGTCTCTGTGCACCGCCGTAACATCATCCAACTTGTCCATCTTTGACTCCATGCGGGCCATGTGTGTCTCCACCCGCCTGCTGTTCTTTAATGTCCCTGAGGTGCCCCACAATCTGGCCAAAGTCTCTGGTGCATTGCTGGCATGCATTAATGATGCGTACCAATTGGGAATCAGCTTGGGGTTCAGCAGCATGTCCATGGGGTGGCCTCAGCCTGCCCCCACTCCCACCACCCCTGCCACCACAACCAGGTTCTGCTGTGTGGATGGTATAGATGACATGGAGTGCTGTACAGTGCAATGGGATTCCAAAGTTCACAGAGGAGTTGGTAGAGTTGGTTGGTGGAATTGTCAGAGTAAAGTCCACAGTCAGTAGATCCATTAGTTCAGATCAGATCCTCCATCACATGTGGGAGAGATGGGGACAGTCGACAAGGTGAAGGGTTTGCACACAATGGTAGACATCAGGGAAAGGTGTTCACTTCCTGGGTGATGTGCAGGGCCAGCTGCCTCTCACTTGTCCTTCTTTGGACGACCCTGCGGCTTCTTTGGGGGGGTCCCTCAGGTGTAGGCTGTGGCGGTGCACTAGAGTCTTCATCAGAGTCCACCTCCCTAACTGTGGCAGTTGCAGTTGTTAAGGCAACTGATGTAGCGGGCACACAGGGAGGTGGGGCCATGTTGTTTGCAATCTGACGTAGGCATCCCAGTATGTCTCTGTGCACCGCCGTAACATCATCCAACTTGTTCATCTTTGACTCTATGCGGGCCATGTGTGTCTCCACCCGCCTGCTGTTCTTTAATGTCCCTGAGGTGCCCCACAATCTGGCCAAAGTATCTGGTGCATTGCTGGTATGCATTAATGATGCGTACCAATTGGGAATCAGCTTGGGGTTCAGCAGCATGTCCATGGGGTGGCCTCAGCCTGCCCCCACTCCCACCACCCCTACCACCACAACCAGGTTCTGCTGTTGCAGACACAGACAACACTGGGCCTCCTCTGGTGATGGCACTGGTGGAATTGGCAGCCACCACCAGGCTTCCCTGTGTTGCTGTGCCCTTGGTGTTGGGTTGGGTTTGTCTGTTCGTGTTAGTAGGGGTCATCTGGGTGTTGTCAGATTGAGAAGGAATGGTGGCAGGGGGTGCAGATGTTACTGCTGCTGCACGCTGATCCACTCCGGAGAGGCCAGGTTGTTCATGGTCATCGTCAGAGGAGTGAGAGGCATCCACACCAGCCTGCTCTGTGTCAACTAGAGTCTGGGACTGTGAATCTTCCTCGTCTGTTCTTGAAATCTCCCCATCTGCACCTGTGGGTGGAAGAGACACACAATGTATGTTGTGGTTCAGCACACATAAACGTTTCAAACACATTCAATTCTGTACAATGCTTCATGATTAGCGTATGTGCATGGATTTCTCCTCAATTATCACAGTCAGATGCTGATGTAGGTTTTGTACAATTTCCAGATGCGTTTTATGTACACGTATAGCTGTGTGCATGGACAGCTCATGTATTTTTAAGGTGCCAAAACGTGCACTCCCCTGCTTCACACAGGTGTGTTGTTTGTTGTTGGTGGGAGGGGTGTGTGTGGCAGGGCCTGATGGGAGTTGTAGTGTGAGGTTGCACTCCTTCTCCCCCCTGGACTGGATAGGACCCCATGGGCCATGCTTCTAAGACAGTGAGTCTGAGTACATGTTCAAGTTGCCTGACAGTGGTGTCTTGGTGTTTGTTGGTGTCCAAGTCCCAGAAAGGCCTGTACTTTGATACTCCCTATGAGGTGAGCCTGGTGCATGGGCCTATTCCTGGGGCAGGTGGGATGTGGACTATGGCCTGGGACTCCAACTCCCATCATGCATTTGACTCCACCCCCCTTCCCAGAACACCCATGCTTCCTTCCTGTGAATCAGCTTTCCTGGTATAGGATGTGTGCAGACAAGATGATTGCTGCATGGGACTGGTGTTCAAATCCCATTGCCTTGCTGTGTATTTGCACTCAGTTTTGGGACTTTTGTGAATGGACATCTTGCAGGTATGTTTGTAGTTACAATCTGCATTGGGACACAATTATCACCATGGATTGCATATCCTCCACCCGGGCCCAGTGTCAGGCATCTTGGAAGTCGGTTTACCTTGAGTCTCAGGTTGTGTTTTGTCCAAAGTGTCTTGTTTGTTATTGGTGGGTGGGGTGTGTGTGGCAGGGCCTGCTGGGAGTTGTAGTGTGAGGTTGCACTCCTTCTCCCTCCTGGACTGGACAGGACCCCATGGGCCATGCTTCCAAGACAGTGAGTCTGAGTACCTGTTCAAGTTGCCTGACAGTGGTGTATTGGTGTTTGTTGGTGCCCAAGTCCCAGAAAGGCCTTGTGCTACCCACACCAGAGCACAGTGTCTCCAATCTTGCCTGTACTTTGACACTCCTTGTGAGGTGAGCCTGGTGCATGGGCCTATTCCTGAGGGCAGGAGGGATGGGGACTATGGCCTGGGACTACGAATCTCACCCTGCTTTCAGCTACACCCACCAGTCCAGCATGCCAGACCATCCTTCCTATGACTCAACTTCCCTGGGAGTGTGTGTAACTGTGATAGCTTGATTGCTGACGGTGTTTGGTTGTGTATGGGGCCAAATCACGGGGTGTTTGTCATTGGGTTTGTACATGTATTGCCCTAGGTACATGTTACTGGGATATTACAGGTATTGTGTTTCTCTAGGTGGCATACACATGAGAGGATAGTTATGTTTAGGTTTATGTGGCTTGATGACAGTGAATGTTTTCTCTGTCCCCCTGACATTATTGTCTGTGGGTGCTGATTGCTGTGACATCACATTTTATAATAGTTGTTTGTGTACTGGTGGGAACATGGCCCGCACCTTCTCCTCCCAGGAAGTGAAATACACCAGTTTTGTAGGAGGACCACCACCAGTGGGCTGGCTTAGGGCATGGTCTTTGCTGATGAGTTTCTTGACCCTCCTGCGTATGTCGTACCACCGGTTCCTGATGTCGTCCATTGTGCGCATGGTAGGTGATAAGGCATTCACCTTGTCGACAATCCTCGCCCACATCTTTTTTTTCTGGGATAGGGGGGTCTGTTGGACCAGGGAACCAAATAACTGTGGCTCTACTCTGATGATTTCATCTACCATGACCTCCAACTCACTGTCTGTGAACGTTGGATTCTTCTTTGGGGGCATGGTGATGGGTGGTGGTGGAGATGGATGGGTGTGTGAGTGTGGTAGTGAGGGTTGGTGAGTATGTGTATGGCTGGGTGGCTGTAAGTGTGCCTATTGTGTGGTGCTAAGTTGTGTAGTGTGTAGGTTGTGGCTGTATGTCTCAGTGTGGTGGTGTTGTCTGTTTGCAGGTCTGTGAGATTTGCAAGGGATCATGGTCTGGATTTTTGGCCTTTTTATTGCTGGAGTTGTGGGTGTGTCTTGGTTTGAATTTTTTTTTTATTATTTATAACTGCCTGTTTGGCCTTTTTCTGTGTCAATTACATGATTTCTTTAGGCCTGTCGGGGACGTTCAGTTGTCCGGGTCGTACGCTTGTTGCGTCACTTGCGGTGTGATCCAAGTCGGTCACACTGACATTGTGCTATGTTGCATGTTTCACGTACGCGCCGGTCACGCGGGGCTCTTTTTATTGCCAATGTCTCTGGTCTGTGCGAATCGGTTGTACGGCTTGGACTCCGTGCGACTCGCTTTTGTCCATGACCCATTGCATCGTACTTGGCTGGTTGTAAGGCGCGTGTTCGTGTCGGTCGTAACTGTAGCCGTTCTGTGTCGGTCGGAAGGTTTTGGTTCAGTTTCCAGGCGGCGGCACTGTTTTCCATACGTTTCGGTCAGTCCGGATTGATTCCGTGCGAGTCGGTTGCATTTTGACCGGGACACATCTTACTTGTAAGGTCGTACAGTGCCTGTACGAGTCGGTCAGACTTCAGTCCTGGTCCGTGTCGGTCAGAACGCTTTCCGGCCCGGATCGGAATCGGGCCCTTAAAGTGATCACTGTACCTACTAATGTAATACATGACCTCTGGCACTGTTGTGGGCTGACTGGTGTCTTAAGTAGTTAAAGAGCTAGAGCAGCAGTATTCTAATATCTAAATGCTTGTTTATTCCTAGATATTTAAAAGATAGTGGGGCATGTTCTCAAGGACTTATCGCCGATTTATCAGCACTTTAGCACCGCAAAAATAGAGATAGATTTATCGCCCTATTCTCAAGCTGGTGCAAACTGCCGATATCGCCAGTTTTCCAGTGATAATTGCCACAAAAAACATTGCCACGGATGAGAGCGACAACTAACGCTAATGATATGCAGAGTACGTGTTCCCGTGCAATAACACACGAAAACACCACTTCGCGATATTCTCAACGACCAGCCAGATCGGCGAATCGATCCAAAAACAGGCAATAAGGCGCGTTACAGCAGGGATTTAACACCTGCCTATTACTGGTGTTAAGCAAGTCGACAACCTGCAGTAGGAAGGGAGCCCAGCCCAGAGCCACATCTGAAGACCAACAGATGCCATGGAGCCAATGATCATGCAGCTTGGAGACCCAAGAGGGCTAAAACACCAACTGCCCCCACCCCCATGTCCTCCCCCAGACCCCCAGTCCCTGGTCGTTACTCACCCTGTTGCTGTTGGCTCAGGTCATGTTGTGCAGTGTCCGGTTCCCCAACTCCTGCCGCCGTCTCCCCAATGATGACTCAGGACACCATTTCCTCCATCTCATCCAGCTCCTGTTGTGTCACTGGACTCCCACCTCAAGTCCGAATTTCTGCTTTCAGGTTGGCTGCGAGTTTCAGCTTGGTTTTGCTCAGTCCAGCACTTCTTGCAGTCGTCCACTTCCCTTCTCTTCACTCCGACTGCATTCACCTTGGCCAAGTTGGACTGTCATATTCTATTTATGGTTGCCAATGACACAGTGGAGGTGATGAACAGTTGGTGGTGGTGTTCTATCACCTCTGTAATGAGGATCTGGTTTTCCTGCGGACTGAAATGCGGGTTCCTCTTCTTCTTCTTCTTCTCCTTGCCCTTCCCTGACCCTAAGGTCCCATGCTGGTCCTCCATGGGGCTTGTGGGGTTCTGGTTGTCCTCTGTACTTGCTCCGACTACCTCCATGGTGCTTCGCAGTTGTTTGTGTTTTGTTTGTGTTTTTTCTGGCTGCTTTATAGTGATTTTTCCCACCTGACTTGTGGGACTTGCAGGCCTGGTGCTGTTTATCGCTGAATTTTTATAGCAGCACGTTTGGGTTTAGATTTTTATTGCCGTCCCGGTAATTTTAACGCGGACATTTGACGTGTTATCGGGAAACTATTGCATATTACCGTTGTGTTGAGAATACAACGTTAATACGGAGTTATTATCCCGTGATAGACGGTGATATGAACAATTGCGTTAACCTTTTTTGGCCATGATTATCACACGTTCTTGAGAATATCCCCCAGTGCTGCTTATAGCTGGAAATATTAGAGCAAATGTTGACTACTCTTAACCCCTTGGGTGCCAGGCCTTTTCCCCCTCCTCTGCCTGGCGCTTCCCTAGTGGGTGGGTGTCATGACGAGATAGTCTCGTCATGGGCACAGCGCGACTGTGCTCCATGACGAGACCATCTCGTCATGGGCACAGAAAAGGTTAAGCCTGGCATTTGTTGTTGTGATGGAAATTGAATGTATTGGTCCAGATACAACAACATTGCCTCCAACACATCACGGAGAACACGACTGAACATAGTCTGTGACACCCCACCAGCACCAGCCACTGTGTATTGGAATGTTCCTGTGGCAAAGAAATGTAGGGCTGCCATCACCTTGACCTTGGGGGTCAGCACAGTTGGATACGTACATCCAGGTTGCAAATGTGGGTACAACTGCACCTCCAAATCCTCTATCAGCTCGCGCGTGAAGCGGTACAGTCGGATGCAGTCCTGTTCAACCATGGTTGCAAGGTTTGAGAAGGGTCCGTGAACATTAGGTGCCCTGCAGTACTTAGGGAAACAAAGCAAGTTTTTCAGTTCACCCACATCTGTGGCAATGACCAGGCCAAATAACACAAGCTACATCACATCAGAACACAATAGAGTCAGGTGTGTGCAATTCTGCATGGACACATATGCCACACATGTGGCCCTCATAAAACATGTCACCTCCACATGGTGACACAACAAGTGCCATGCTCTGCTGTCGACAAACTGTGGGCCCTGTCACAGTACTTTGGAACATATGGTACAGGACAAATACACACCGCAATGGTTAGTGAGGATAGTTGTGTTGTCAATGTGACAACGGGCTGCCAGTCACACACATGGGGAACATGTAATGCGACGTGGACACAGTCACCATGAAACGTCTGATGTACACGTCCCAACACAAGCAAGACACACAGGATGTGCAAACAGGCTTATCTGCATGTCAGACGTGGATGTCTGTGACACACAGGCACAACATAAAATCACAGGACCAAGTGTGATGGAGGTTGGGGGATGACCAACTCCCAAATACAAATATGTCCATGTCCCCAGTATTGTTTGAAAATACTCATGATGTACCACACACAGCAAACCCATGGACACACATTACATATCATATGCCATGTAGGGTTCATGTGACATGGAAATACTCAATGTGCCCCAGTCAATGTGCACAGGCCATGTGTGTTGGTCACCAAAGTCCTGAAGCACAGTAGGGAGGTGCATCACACACAATGCCTTATGGTGACCATGGGACATGGCACATCTTGGTAGAGCGTACCACATTGTGCACATCAAACATGCAATGTGTACACATGTATACACACATGTGATGCAGCATGAATAGTGAATGCCTGTACTGTGTGACAGGCTGTCACTGTGTTGTCCAGCCCCCTTTGTCCATATCAAAACATTTTGGTGGGCAGCCTCTGCCTACCAAATGCAATGGTGACACTTGTGTGTGCGATTCCATGATACGCTTCAGACACTTTTGCGCTGATGCGCACGCACATCTTGCTCGTAGGCTGTAATGTGTATCTATGCGGGTGCGATTCCGTGAGATGCGTTGGACACTTGTGCACCGATGCGCACGCACGCCTTGCTCATAGGCTGCAATGTGTATCTATGCGGGTGCGATTCCGTGAGACGCGTTGGACACTTGTGCGGCAAAGCGCATGCATGCCTTGGTCATAGGCTGTAATGTGTATCTATGCGGGTGTGATTCCATGAGATGCGTCGGTCACTTGTGCACTGATGCGCACGCACGCCTTGCTCATAGGCTGTAATGTGTATCTATGCGGGTGCGATTCCGTGAGACGCGTCGGACACTTGTGCACCGATGCGCACGCACACCTTGCTCATAGGCTGTAATGTGTATCTATGCAGGTGCGATTCCGTGAGACACGTCGGACACTTGTGCACTGATGCGCATGCACGCCTTGCTCAAAGGCTGTAATGTGTATCTATGCGAGTGCGATTCCGTGAGCTGCGTCGGACATCTAGGATCCAAGGCGTACACACCCATTGGCTAATGGCTGTCATGGAGACGAGCCTTGTGTTTTGCTACGTGTACGACTCATGTGCTGCTAGATTCAGTTGGGCCTATGCAACAATGTTGCAAATACAATGGTGTCAGGATGCAAACGTTTGAACAACGCTGAAGGCGTGTCTGATGCTTTCCAAGACATGGATTGGGCCAATTTGGATAATGCGAATGAGTCTGACCTATCCCTTTGCCCGCATCCAACAGATAGTACCTCTGTAGCACTGATTTAAGGCTGTGTGTTCCCCCCAGACAGCACTTGCTTGCACTACATGCCACAGGACTGGGTCACATCACACCACTGCTACTTTCTCTGCATCCTCTGTCTCCTGCAATGGCATGTACTAAGGAGAGGGCCCCAGCATTCACTGAGGAGAAGAACCAGGCCCTGCTGGACAGCCTCCTCCCACAGTACTGCAAGCTGTATTGGAAACCAGGGGAGCAGGTGAGTGTGGAGTCCACTGCCTTGCCATTTTTACATGTAGTCTGACTGGCACTACTAGCATTGTGCAGTCAAAGGGAAAGCATGCACACTGAGTAAGTTTAAGTTTGAGAATGTGGGGATGTATGTACACAGCTGTCAATGTTTCAGATTGTCTTACGGTCCTCTTTCCCGTATTTAAATGTGTTGATGAATGACATACAATTGACTAATAGTGACACTTCCTACATGCAAAAGTTAGCATTGATGAAGAGGGTAATGTGACAATGTCTGCCATTCCAGCCATCTCAGCAACCATAACTGTGAGGGCAACTAAGAACTGCTGCAATACACCAGACATGTAAGGTTAGCAATCTGTAGGAGGGCCTCATGGTGGTTTGGGAATGAGAAATTGCCAATTCATTGCAGTGAGATAGTCCCATGAGACACTGTGGCCTCCTACTCTTGTGTGTCAGCCAACCCTTCCACCATTGTGAACAGTTATTAACATGTGTATGACTCTGTGACAAGCTAGCCTGCCATAGCTTTTTGTATTTCTGAGCTTTTCTATGTGTTTGACAGGGACAGACATCTGACATGTAACTATTGGTGCCACACACAGAACAATACATATGTGTGTAGTAACTATGATGTGCATTTTGGTGTACTCAACAGATTTGTGTCATCTGCTTCACTAAGTACTTGTGATGTCCTCTATGATTAGGTATACCAAGTTTTAATCCCACAAACTGTGATGTCTCATGTTGCTTCTGTGGCTTTATCATGTTCTATCAAATGTGTGTATAATGTGGTTACCATGTATACATGACCACTACTGGAGTTCCATTCACAGTGCAAACATTGGTGTGGCAAGTTTCTGAATGTGGACTAGCTATGCACTGAGCCTGTGACAGTAGTCAGCACTGACTGATGGGCCAGACTGGCCTGTGGAATCATGTGAGACACTAATTTCTGGGGCATACTGTATTGTGACGTGTGTCTTGTACTGCAACGACAGTGTGCTAACTCTACATTTCAAGTTATGGGCTGTATTTCTGTCTGCTATTGGAAGTAGGTTCATCATATCAACAATGTGATCATGCCACCACAAATGCTGTTCCAAGACCTGAGTCAGTGTCCAGGAATGTGACATGTGTGTCACGACACATGACAATTACGTTCAGAGCAGATCAGAGTCCTGGGTAGTCTGCCAATGCCTGCACATGTGCTGTCCGACATCATACATACTATGGGCTGACAGGTCCATTATCATTATGGGTACTGGGGCATGCTTCCCTGGCAGACTCATTGGTGCCAGGTTCACCCATGTGTTGGTTTGTATTTATATGATTCCAGGGCTTGCTCAGTGATGTGTTGCATTTAAGTTCATTAGTCCAGTAAATACAGGTGACTGTTGTGAATCTGTTTATCCTCCTTGCTGATAAGCATCATCGGCAGACACTGGAGGGGACAGCTCCATGGACCGTGAGGAGGGCCGCAGCCAGACTGGATCCGCTGTGGAGGAGTCTGAGGGAGCAAGTGGCACGGAGGGTGAGGGAAGCCACACTGAGGGCGAGTCAACAGCCACTACATCTGCTGCGGATGACAAAGGCTCAAGTGATGATTCCCAGGAGGGTGCAGGTGTTTCAACACCAGAGAACACTGACAGCGAGTCTGTCCCCGCAACCTCCACCATCTCTACCCTCCCAGTTGCTCCCATCCCAGATGTCCATGGAGCCCCCCGTGTTAGGGCAAGAGTCTCCTTCAGTCCAGGCACCGCACCCCCTGCATCTGTCTCCCCACCTGCCCTGAGTGTTGAGTCTGTGGACCTGCTGCAGCAGATCCATGTGGGGCAGACATCAATGCTGAGTGTCCTCCATGCTCACACTAATCTGTTTACACAGTTTGTGTCATTCGTGAAGGGCATGTCAGCAACTATGTCTGCCCAACAATGGATCAGTCAGTCCATGGCCTCCTCACTGACGGCAGCAGTGTCCCTCCTCCAGCAGTCCCTCACCCCACCTACCTCGGCACCACCCACAGTGACCACTACATTCCCCCAAACAACAACACTCACACCTGCACCAGCACGCACAACAACAGGCCAGAGCAGCACATACACAGGGAAATCCAAGTCTAAATGCACCAGCACGCACACACAGGGGACTGAAGGCACACACACAGGGGATAGGGTGCACACACAGCCAAACATCCACAACAAGCCAGCAGTCCTCAGACACCTCTCCCACCAAGACCTCTTCCCGTGACTCCCCTGCTAAGCCCCCTTCCCAGAAGCTCTTCCTCTGTGAGCTTGGCCTCTTCCCTTCAGATACACCTGTGCCAAATCATAAGGGGAAGAGGGAGTCACCTTGCCAGGAGGGTACACCCACCAAACCACGCACACCCTCACCCAAGAGCAGGGACACAGAGGCTCCCCTGGAAATCACCAAGAACCAGGAAGACCCCACGACATTCACACACTCCCACCACACACTCTCCGTCCTCAAGCTCCCATGCCACCACTCTTGTGTTCCCCTGCCACACCCTTCCCCAGGTTCACCCACTCACCGCTGGCACATCCCCAAAGTCATTAGGCCCTCCCCCTTCCACAGACACTTACACAACACCCGGCCCTCAGCCTGTTCCAGCAACCGCAGTGGAGCCTGTGTCCCCCCAACTGTCCTGGACACTGCAGTGGAGCCCCAGCACACTCCATCGGACATGCTCACTGCAGTGGAGACCCCACAGACTGACCCTGACCCATCCACTGCAGTTGCTCCTGTGACCCCTGTACCCACCACCACTCACCTGCCTCACTCTTGTGCACCCTGATCCTATCCCTACGGTGCCTGGCCTGCCACCATAGATGCCCCACCAAAGGGTGATGTACCCTACTGTGTGTCAGTGCAGGCAAGCTATGGCTGACATGTTGTCAGTTGTCCCCCATCATGGACTGATATCATGGACTGGCCATTGGCCTTATTGCATTTGGGGCTTGAAATTTCCCCTTTACGTTGCAGAATAAACTTGTTATGTTATTGCTGTGACTTTCTTCTCATGTAATCGATGTTGCTGAGGTGTGTAATTAAGTTGCTGTTGTGCTATTGTCATTTTGCCAATGTGTGATATGATGCCGTGATGTGCCTCATGTGTGCCATGGTACATGAATCATATAGCAGTATGTCTCAAAATCATCATTGTGTGTCAATTCAGATTCTCAAGATCACAACTGATGTTGCACAGGGATTGGGACAGCCTTTGGAGTACGTCACATCTTTTTTTTCCACTGTTGCACATGTTTTGTGCTGACATGTGTGCACATCTTCCTTCTTACTGACTCAGCCCGTCAGCAACGGACATGCATTTTCATGCATGGGGGATGAACAAGTCATCTGTGCCATCGGTGCAACTTTGCCAAAAATTATGTTTGGAGTATGTGCTGGTGATTTAAGGGACACTGTAGGACACAGGCTGATGTGACCCAAACCTTCAGTCAGAAGTAATAGGTGGCTCACTGGCAGACTCCTATACTGACATGACTTGGCCCTGCACAGACGACTGTTGGCACAGCTGAGGTTACACATGAGTGGAGTCACCTCATGGCAGTGTGTAACCTCGTGTCATTGACTGGGCCCATCTGTTGTGTTCTATGTGCATGTCTCAGTGTGTTACCGTGCTTTTTTACACACATCCTACATTCCCTGCAGTTGTGCCTGACTGTGATGCTTGCTGAGTTGCCCTGTGTTGCCATGGGTGTTAGGACTGGGTTTCCTGAGATGTGGGTTATAGGGGAGTCATTGGTGTGTGTGTGTGATGTAATGGCCCTGGTATTTGTGCAAACTCACATGGTACATACCCAGGACTCTGCCCTGCACTTTGTTATTGACAAAATCAGGTTGTTTTCACATTGTCGTGTCTTCATGTGCCTGGGTTACTTGTATATGTGTGTCAGTGCTTCCACTCATCAGAACCTAGCCTTCAATGTCTGCTGGTGTGAAAATGTGTTCTTTGTGGGTATCCATGTGCTCTCCATTGTTCGGGGACTGTTCCAAGGATCCCCATGTGTCAGATAAGTGTCACGTCATGCACATGTACCTCATAATATATGGTGTGTGTTTCATTCGCAAAGGATGTTGCCTGGTCATGTGTGATGTGTTTGTACACCTTAGTAGGCCTAGGCGGAAAATTTTGTTCCGCTCGCGGAATTTGTGATATTTTGACATTTTCGAGTTCCGCGTGAGCGCGAAAATGTCAAAACTTTTGCAACCTACCGCGAAACTGAAGTATTTTTCTTGTTCGCACTTTAAAAATGCATTCTCGCGCGCATGGTCGCGACTTACCGGGTCCCTGCGTTCGCCAACGAATTTTCCTATCCGTTCGCACGCGCCACAAGATCTTGGATTGTTGGTAGCCGGTCGCGCTATCCCGCGAGAGTTTGCGATCGCGAACATGTCATTGCGATCGCGAACAGGAAATAGGCATCCCGAGCAACATGGCCGCACCCATTAGAGACCGTATGGGCAAGTTGGAGATATATTTCCCCGCAAGCACGCAAAAACACATTGCGAACAGGCGGGAAAAGCAATCTCCGTATCTTTGCGAAAGTTTCGCATGCTCACGGAGATTTTGCGCAATTTCGCGATAATTTGCGAAAGTCAATTTCGCAAATTCCGCCCACCCTTACACCTTAGTCCCCCTCCACCATGTGCAATGTCAGCAGTACCTGTGGGATTGCTGCTGCTCATTGTTGCAGATGAAGGTGTGTGGCTTCTGGAGTGTGCATATGTGAGTGTTCTCATGTCTAGGACACTACATACATGGAGGCCTGAAGTCACAGCACATGGTCATTTATTTTTCTGAGGGAGTGTGATGTCAGTTTGGCTGTCACTACCTGCCACAGTGCGCACAATGCACATGTGTCTGTGCTCACCAGTAGAGTGTACTACCAAAGTGTTACATGCAGAGGGCTCATCATACAGGCTACTGTTGCAACAATGTGGGCTCCTTGTGGATATTGATGGAGGGGGTCTGTCTCTTGCTGTTTGTTGGTGTGCAGCCAAGCTTATGTCACATGGCTGTGTTGTGTGACCATTAATGTCACAATGGCTGATTGGCCACATGTATGTAGCCAGTTCCTGTGTGACTTTTGGATGGCAGTGTGTACACATAGATCTGTTTTTATTTAAACACCACAGGATGTGTGTCGTACTACCCTGGGTACACTGAGACACACACACATGTGGTGTTCATTTTGCAGTGTGGGGCTGGCTGGTTGTGTTTGGGCACCTGCACCCATGCGTTGATATGGCTTTTCTGGACATTGCCTGCAAGTCGGGTGTAGGTATTGCCGTACTGTCCCTGACACTCCTCCCTCATCATTCTGTGCATTCTTCATGGTTATTATGTTCCATTGCTACCATGGTATGGGTCTTGATTACCTGAAGGGTGCAATCTACACAGGATTCCTTAGTATGTGTGTTTGTTTGTGTGCATATGTGTGTATGCATTCTGTTGGGCACTATTTACATTGTGTAGTACATTGGAGGCATTATCAGCTTACTTGTGCACTGCTACTCTGCACATGTCAAAGGGATGTTAGTCGACGCAGGTCACTTCCACTCCACAGATGTGTGTTTGTTTGCACACACCCAGTACTTAGCCACTACACTGCTTGTGGTGTTACAACCAGGAATCTGACGTGCAGAGAAGCATTGTCTGACAATTTTGGACAGGCACTCATATTTGGATCCCTGCGGTGGGGTTTGGCACCATAGATGCTATGTTCGCGATGTGCATGGATTTATGATGCCAGAATCAGCTTTGGGTCACAGTTGCAGGGAGTTCACACACAATACACAATCTTGGAATGATGGTAGGGTGAGGGGTGCTGGTACTACAAGACATATGGGCGGGACTGCTGATAGTGATGGGCATCCACCCCCATGCAGGTGGAGTATGCAGATAGTAATAGGCATACACCCCCATGCAGGTGGAGTATGCAGATAGTGATAGGCATCCACCCCCAAGTGGATTTGGACTGCTGGGGGTGATAGGCATCCCCCCTGAGGCTCAAGGACTGGGCATCCACCCCCTATGTGCTGGAGATTGCTGATGGTCATAGGCATCAACCCCATTTGGGCTAGGCACTGCTGCTGATGATGGCCACCCCTCCCCCGCCCCCTCCATTGGTTGTTTCTGCTGGTAGTTATGGCTATGTACCCCCTATGGGTGTTGTACTTGCCGTCTGCGTGGTACGTGTCGATTCCTGTTGTTGAATCTGTCATAGACGTACAGTGCAGGGATGACATGCGCGATCGGACACATGCTTGGTTCGTCTCGTACTCTGCTGTCCATGTTGTGGCACGAAACGACGCAAAGAGACTCCAGTTCCGGATGCTGAGACGTGCCATCAGTGGCGAACCGTTTGGCGCGTAGGAAGTGCGCATCGTACTTGCCCGGCCGGAAACTGCTGTTTAAATGCTTCCAGACGAGTCGAATTCTGCGGTTATGGTTCCGGCTCGTCCGGGAAATGAGGCTGATTTCAGCGGCTCGGTCGGCATTCGGACACATTTCGCATCGTACTTCCTTGTACGGACGGGTCGGCTAAGGGACAGAGTCGGTCGTAAGGTATGGCTACGGACGGCTCTCGGAGGGCTGTCCGACCCGGATCAGAATCGGCCCCTAAGTGACATGGTCATTGGTGTCAGTGACAGGCTTATATCTCAATTTACTTGTGTGTTTTCAAGTGTGGATATATAGCCCAGTTAGATTTACATGAACCTCATTATGCTCTGACGGTTTACAATGTCAACAATAGACTTAAAACGGGAATCTTTTTTACTGCGATCTCAATCTATGACCCTGGAGATACAGACGCGTGATTAACTATTTCAGCCTTTACGTAATTCATTTAGCTGTAATCAATAAATCACAAACGATGTGAGGCGAAGAAGGACGAGTCCAAGGAATTAAAAAAAATTAAAGAGACAAGACTTTTAGGGGCGCCTAAATTCAACATATTAGTGCATAATAAAGCCCTATTCCCACAGTCCAAGACCTTCCTGACGTCAACTGCAGAGTCCCTGCAAGCCTATAAATTAAAAGCAGAGGAGAAAATGAAAAATAAGACAGTGTTTGGGAGTATACGTGAGTTGGTTACTGATACCCAGTGTTACTTTTAGATTATTCATGTGAAATCCTATTTAAAAAAACAGAAGGCCTGTTGCTATTTTAAATGTTACCATTTCCACAAGGGGACTAAATAAGAAATCACAAATTTGGGCATTATCGTTCAGCCGAGCATTGCACAGCTGACACTGTCGGCTTCAATGGAGGCATTTGGTGAGAATGTTATCAATAATATGAGCCGCTGAGCGAAGCATGATGAGGTTCGTAACATCTACAGCCCTCGGGAGATAGCCGCATTCAGCATCTTCCAAGTGATTCATTCGCGCTCGCCTTATTTATTTAGCAGTAGAATAAAAATGTGTGTGTTTCCTTTTGAACACAACAGGAGACGCCTGACTGATGGATTCCTTTGAATACATATTAGATGCCGGGAATACGTGGCACAGTGGCTTACAGTCCTGTTGCCATCTGCTCTGGCCTGCAGATCCCAGGTTTGAATGGCAACATTGCCAGCTCAACCTTTCATCTCTTTCAGTATCATTTAAATGGATAATGGTAGCACCTTATCTACAATGTTTGGAAGTATCAAAATATGTTAAAATAACAATTGATGGACAGAATGAAGAACAATGTCATGCATTCACCCCAGTACAGATATCTGGGCCTAAATCCATCGTTTTTTTGCTCACCATGCCATTCCAGTTTAAACCCAGCCATATACAAATCAGTCTTGACCCTTTTTTTTGCGCCCAATGGGAACAGTCCAGCCCGAACTGCAAGGCCAGGTCCTCCCTGGACTGGAAACAAGCATCCTAGGACTGTGCTATCACTTTTTTAAACGTGTTCAAAGAAAATCAACTATTTTAGACCGGCTCCGAGTCATAACTTTGGCCCAGATTTACTAAATGCTCGCGCAAAGCAGCTCAACAGCCAAAAATGCTACGTTGTGTTGCATTAGAAGGAGCGAGCAGGAAAATACCATATTTACTCTTCTCCTTAGCGCAGATGCACACATTTGTTGCCAGGCAACCATGCACACACCTTTGCGCCATACTGCATGGTTGTCTGCATGAGTCTAGCATTTGTTTTGTGCTAGAAGGATGCCCTTCCAATATAAAATACAATGGGGCATATTTACAAAATTGTCATGCAGCATGGCAAGTCACCATGTCGGTCTGCGATGCGCCGCACTGCGTGACAGGGAAAGGGTTAGGAATGCTTTGCATTTAAGTCAATACGGCACATTCCTACCTTTTCTCCTGCGCTGGTGCTCTTTTGGCAGGCTAGGGCCAATGCAGGCAACCTTGCACCATGGTGCAAGGGGTCTCAGCTTCATGCAGAATTGTTTTTGTGCCGGAAAGGGCACCCATTGGGAATCGCAAACAGTGTCTCAGATACTGTTGCACATTGGCAATTGCGAACCGCAAATTGCGACTAGCAATTTGCGAGTCCCAATTGCCAATGGTCGTACATCTGGCCTATATCCCTAAGTGTGATAAAGTAAACATGCATGTTTTATTAATGAAGCACATGGTTTAGCTAATGCACAAACATGTCAACGATACGTTGAAAAATAGTAACTATAAAATGGTAAATGCTTAGAATCATATATTGTGCTGTGTTGTATTTTTGAATTATATGTATATAAAAACTCAGTACAGAGGGAGCTGTGGTAAAATATAATGGCATTTACAACCCACTGTAAAGTGCAGAAAAGTGTGCACTTTCCACATGATCACGTTATACACATCTTGCAAAAGTGCTTTTTCAAAGGCTATCCTTAAGAATCAACACACTAGCAAAAGACGTCTATATGCACATCCTGTTTAAGTGCAACAAATGATCTGATTTTTGTGAAATATAGTAATGATATAAAATGCATTGATAAATTGCCCCAAATCAACGGTCTTCTTTCAAATGTCTATTTAGATATTAGATGTAGGACATATGTAGTACCAGCTTAATTTACGTCTGTGTTTTGAGGTGTTGCACAGTTATTTCAAGTTCAATTTAAACAATGTACGTGTATTTGTAGGAAAGTTCCCCTTTTTTCATGGTTACCCGCTAACTCTTTGCCAGAGTCTTGATGTCAACTTGACTGACTGTGTGCTGGAACCCTGCAAACCCTGCCCCAGCACCTGTGTTCTTTCCCATAGACTGTCCTTTGTTCCACAATTGGCACACCTCTGGGCCACATGTAAGTTCCTTGTAAACGGTGGCCCTGGTATCAAGGGCCCTGAGATCAGAGAGGGCCATTGAGGGCTACAGCATATATTATGCCACCCTCAGGGACCCCTCACCTTAACACCCACACACTGCCAATGTAGGTTGCGTTCTTTGGTGCAGACCAAACTGAAAAGAAGACATGGCACACATCCCTGTACACCATGTCCATCAACACTGCCTGTTGGATCGGTAAGTCACCCCTTTAGCAGGCCTTACAGCCCTAAGGCAGGGTGCACCATTCCACAGGTGAGGGCATAGCTGCATGAACAACCTGCTCCTACAGTGTCTGTGCCATTCACAGATGTAAGTGGAGTGCAGCCATTTTGTGTAGCTGACCTGAGAGGTTGTCATTACAAATGTCACTGCTGCATGATGGCTTTACTGAAAACTGAGAAGATTGGTACTAAACTTCTCAGCATATTAAACCCACAATGATGCCAGTGTTGGATTTATTATAAAATGCACTCAGTGGGCATCTTGGAGATGCCCTCTAAAAACGTCCAACTACTAGTGCATTGGCTGACTGGTCCCCGCCACCCAGCCACCACCAGACAGGTTTCTGACCTCATAGGGTGAGAGCCTTTGTGCTCCCAGAGGTCAGGAACAAAGCCTGCTCTGGGTGGATGTGCTTCACACCTCCCCCCTCGCAGGAACAGCAACACTTGGCAGGGAGCCACAAAGGCTCTCACCTTGTGATGTGCTCATTTGGGCAGCTCCCACTAGTGGATATGCCCACCCCCCTGTCCAGGCCCCACTTATGGTGGCAGGACAGGTGGGAACATTAGTAAGCAGAGTAGGAGTGTCCACTTCAGCCTGGCAAACCCCTAGGGTCGCCAGGAGCTGAGGTGAATCGCTCTCTTAGAAATTCTCCATCTTGAATTGGAGCATTAGACCCAATAGACACAGATATGTGTCCCTCTCCCCAAAGGGAGGGGACACCCAAAGGGTGTAGTCACACTAGGGGACAGTAGCCTTTGGCTTCTGCTCCGACCTCAGTAACACCATTAAATTTAGTATTTAAGGGTTCCCCTGAACCTTGTTCCTCAGAGTAGATGGACCAAAGAAGAAGATGGACCAGGACCACTGCTGGACCTGGAACTGAACCGCTGCAGACTGAACCTGACAAGAACCCCGCTACCTGCACCCGGTTCAACCACTGGATCTGCTATCCTTCCAGAAACCCTGCCAGGCCTCCGAGAAACCCCGGAGACCACGCAAACTTCCTCAAAGTGCCAAGAACCTCCATTTGGACTAGAGGCTTTAGTCCCCGGCATCTGCTGATAAAAGACCAACCAGAACCACCGCAGGGAGTACCGAACCTTGCGTCGACGTGACTCCTTGCTACAAGAGAACACCAACAACTGCCTCAGTTAAGGGCCGACACTCCTGTTGATGCAACTCACTGCTACCCAAGACCTCCTAAGTCCACAGTGGTAGATGACCGGCACTTGTGCTGATATGACTCTGCCCATCCAGAAGAAAGCACCACAGCAGGATGGCCTCCACGACCTCAAGGGATCCTCCCGGCCCACGACCGTAGCTTTTTCCAGCTCTGTGACCCAGAGCCGGTACGCTCCTGCAAGTGGCCCTATCGGTCTCCTCCTGTAATGCCTGCACAACATGACCACCCCAGGATGGTCTGACAGCAGCGGAAGCCCCTCCAATTTACAGCAACCAATCACCAGTGACCGCAGCAGTACTTGTGTTGGCTGCCTGCTGAAACCTATCCTACTAATTACCTGCCGTTGACCGCAAGGGTAAATATCATTGCTTAAATTGACCTCCTCGGTGCTGATACTGTGCCCAGTGGTGGCCTGTATACAAAGTATCTTCTTCTAGACAAAAACGTGTTTCTTTGTACATGAAAAGTATTGGTTGATGCTATACAAACCTATTGCCAAGAATATCGAAAATTTTGCATAATTGGAAAGCCTTGTCTGTGACTGAGTTTACTTGGTTCCTAAAATAAAATGAACTAAGGTAATATTTTCACAACCATTGGCCTGGAGTAAAGTCAGTGAGCATGTGTTTCTGTCTTTGTATGAGTATGTACAACAAATGCATTCACACTACCCTCTGATAAGCCTAACTGTTCAACCACACTACCACAAACAGAACTGCTGGTATTATCTACTTAAACCTCTGCCATACCTTTGGGGACTCAATAGACTCTGTGCACACCATACCTCTGTTTGGTATAGTAGGTACAGTGCCAGCTTCCTACATTGGTAGCTCAGAGGTGAGGTCTACAACTTTGAATTTGTTGGACTATTCAGCTAACACCTGATCACATGACAGAACTCCTAAATTGTCTTTGGAATCTGATTTTTTTGAATTAACAATTTTTCTAAATTTGAAGTCTTGTTAGGGCGTTAGGTAAGTCCCTTCTAGCATTTTTAGAAATTTGAAAGTTACTATAGCTAGGGGTAAAAGTATTTAAGAAGATTTTTGACCTCTTTAAAAAAGATCCCCACTCTTAGTATAATAATGACTGATACAAAGGACAGGGTCGAGAATCTTGACTTCAGCCCCTCCATCCATCTAGAGGTGAGAGAGTTAAGGTCTCTGTGTACACTTAAAAAGATTTCCACGGGGTCCCAGCTTTCCAATGTCAAGCTCCGAAATGTCTTGGCAGATTATGCAAGGGACTACCCTTTCGAGGGGAGAGATCCTGACTCAGGAGATGATGACGTTAGTGACATGAGGACCACCTCCAAACTCCCTCACTAAATGACGAGAACAGGGTCCATGTGCCCTTGACTTCAAGAGTAGTACTCACCGCACCTAGGTCTCACACAGATGAGTCAGGTCCTGACGAGATCATTAATGACAGCCTCAATGAGGAGGACATCCTTCAAGCAAGGTTGACCAAAAGAATAGATCTAGAGTCCAGACTCCTGGCTCTGGAAAAAGAGGGAGCAAAGATTGGCTTAACTCCCATCAATGGTGGCAACAAACCAAATAGCGAAATAGGGCAATCTTATGCCCTAAAAATTCAAATCTCCAAAGAGATTGTCCCCAAATATGAGGGAGGTGATGACATCACCAAATGGTTCACATCCTTTGAGAGGGCCTGTGGAATGAGATAGGGAAGAAGTCAGGCTGGGGAACAGTACTTTGGGAACTGTTCACTGAAAACTGGCGGGACAGACTTCTGATCCTTAGTGCGAAAGATGCTGAGCTCTACGACCTCATGAAGGGCACCCTGATTAAGGGCTTTGGACTCACTACTGAGGAGTATATGATTAGATTCAGGGAGGCTCACAAACCCAAGCCAGTCCTGGGTTGAGATCGAGTGGAGAGGTGTGGTGCAGCAGCCAGGTCAGCTGACTTCAAAGCACAGGGTTCACAATTCGATCCCCGGCTCCGGTGGCACCTCAGCTCAGCACCATGTGACTCTGGGCAATAGCTCACTTAATTTCCACAACGGCCTCCAGCGCCTTGAGACCCATAAGGGTGAGTAGTTCGCTCTTTATAAATATGGATTTACATTTACATTTTTACTAGGTTGACTTAATTGACTACACAGTAAAAACAGTAGATGGTTGGGTAAGTGGAAGTGAAGTGCATGACTATGTTGGGCTACATAACCTGTTGATAAAAGAACACATGTTAAATAACTGCACTAACAAAAAGCTGCATCAGTATCTCTTGGACCTAGGTTTCATTGCTCCCTAAGAATTGGTAAAGAAGGCAGACCATTTGGTCAAGACAAGGGTGACCAAAACTTCCACTGGGGGTAACCAAAAGAAAGGAGTTATAAAAACCTCCCCATGGAAAAAGGGGTGATCCCCCCAAAGATTAAATCCAAGAGTCTTCTAAAGGCCCCCAAAAACCTGTTCAGGAGGGTGGGCCCCCGAAGTCTTCCCAACCCACTGGTGAGTTTAAGGGTACACATTTTGATCCCCTACAGGCCAGGTGTCGAACCCGTAAGAAGGTAGGACACCAAACTGGAGATTCTGCCTGTCCTAACAAGAATACCCCGGGCCCGATTCACAGAACTAACTTAAGACAAAATCCTAAACTTACTACCATTTTGGTATTCACAGAAGGCACTTACTCATTTTGGTATTCACAGAAGGCACTTACTCATTTCGGTATTCACAGAAGTTAGGAGTCCTAACTTTAGGACTCCTAAATGCCTTCTGTGAATACCGAAAGTCTTAAAATTAGGATTTTTCTCAGTTTAGTAGTCGTATAGTTAGGACTCCTAACTTTAGGACTCCTAAATGCCTTCTGTGAATACCGAAAGTCTTAAAATTAGGATTTTTCTCAATTTAGTAGTCCTAAGTCTAAATTTAGGACTACTAAATTGAGAAAAATCCTAATTTTAAGACTTTCGGTATTCACAGAAGGCATTTAGGAGTCCTAAAGTTAGGAGTCCTAACTATACTACTACTAAACTGAGAAAAATCCTAATTTTAAGGCTTTCGGTATTCACAGAAGGCATTTATGAGTCCTAAAGTTAGGAGTCCTAAACTTAGGACTACTAAATTGAGAAAAATCCTAATTTTAAGACTTTCGGTATTCACAGAAGGCATTTAGGAGTCCTAAAGTTAGGAGTCCTAACTATACTACTACTAAACTGAGAAAAATCCTAATTTTAAGGCTTTCGGTATTCACAGAAGGCATTTATGAGACCTAAAGTTAGGAGTCCTAAATTTAGGACTACTAAATTGAGAAAAATCCTAATTTTAAGACTTTCGATATTCACAGAAGGCATTTAGGAGTCCTAAAGTTAGGAGTCCTAACTATACTACTACTAAACTGAGAAAAATCCTAATTTTAAGGCTTTCGGTATTCACAGAAGGCATTTAGGAATCCTAAAGTTAGGAGTCCTAAACTTAAGACTATTAAATTGAGAAAAATCCTAATTTTAAGACTTTCGGTATTCACAGAAGGCATTTAGGAGTCCTAAAGTTAGGAGTCCTAACTATACTACTACTAAACTGAGAAAAATCCTAATTTTAAGACTTTTGGTATTCACAGAAGGCATTTAGGAGTCCTAAAGTTAGGACTCCTAACTTCTGTGAATACCGAAATGAGTAAGTGCCTTCTCTGAATACCAAAATGAGTAAGTGCCTTCTGTGAATACCAAAATGGTAGTAAGTTTAGGATTTTGTCTTAAGTTAGGTCTGTGAATCGGGCCCCCCTCGTCTACCTTCAGTTATTGCTTGTGTGGCAAATCTCCAGATGAGATTAACAGTGTGCCCAGAGTACATCAGGGACCACACTGAAGTTGTTTTAGTTTCTGAAGTGGAGAGATAGTTGGCCACTTTAGCTGTTTGGCCCCATAACTTAAAAAAGTACCTGCAATACCCCTTAGTTAACTGGACTAGAGTAGAAACCCTAAGAGATACAGGTGCCATTGTCTCTATGGTGAAAGATACACCGGTTTTCCCACTACAATACCTGACTAGAAAAATCTATACAGTCATCAAAGCTGACAGTGTCACTACAGACCATTCCATGCTATGGTGACATTAGACTGGGGGAGTTACTGACCTGAAATAGGTAGTGGTCTCTACGAAGCTTGCAGCTGCCTGTCTGCTTGGAAACGACCTGGAGACCTCAGCATGGGCTGCAGTAGAGCTTAGAACCCATGCAGCCATGCAAATCCTTGAGACACTGTGTGCGAAGACAACAGCACAAACTGGAGCACAGGGTGAAAAAAGTGTTAGAGCCTGGAAGAATGGCTGAACCTTCCAAGAGGAAATATAAGAAGACTGGGGGACCAGCTTCTGAGCATCAAAAGACTCAGGACCCCTCTCCTCAGGAGGAGAACTTGTTACCACACTAGGATCCGAGCCCATGGGACTTGAACCTTACCAGGTCAAGCTCCTAGGCCAAGGGGGGCCCTCTAAGGAACAGCTGTGCCTTGGGCAGCAGGTCTGTCCCACTCTTGAAAGCCTGCGATAGCAAGCTTCTGCATGAAGCCCCGCCCCCTTAGCAGCACTTTCTTGGCTTGGGAGATAATGAGCTCAAGGTCTCGTCCCTGAGCTCAAGATCCTGTCCCTCCCCCCCCTCCCAATAGGCCCACATTCTTAGTTCCTTCCACTCATAGAGTTAATTTTGTTTGGAGGTTGACAGGATTGATACTATCCTTAAGAGAAATACCGATTTAACCCTTATTTGTGCATCGATTTGCTTGACTTTAGTTTCGCTCAAAGCCACGTCACACCATTATAGTTGATTTGGCCTTGGGTCAAAACCGAATGATCTTCATGCAGGTTCTCACAGACATAGGCCCTTTGGGAGCATTAGCAGGGGATATCTTATCACGGTGAACTGCAATATTCCTGCAGCACTAGCGGGTACATTTGATGCTAAGAATCTTTATCACTCGAAAGATGATTGTCACTGCTTTGAACCACACATATTTTTCAGGCACAGCCTTTAAGCAAAGTGCCCAGTCCACAGTTTTAATCCTCCACCGATTGCACACACCACCTAGTCAGTTGCAGAAACACATGAAATATGTTCAGGAATTTGTTTCCTATTGTAGTCTCTTAAGAAACACTGTGTGTGGAGAAATGCTCTGCACTCATTTCAAAATCCCAACTTGCTTTAAACTGTTACTCTGATAATTTCCTGCTGACATGCATTTGTAATCAATCCAAACATCCTTTTATTTTTCAATGCTACTAAATGGGTTTCGATCCTAAAATCATTGTCTCAGACCTTCCAAATATGATTATAGGTATGAAATTGCAAACATAGGGGTGCCAGCAGTAATCTTCAAAGGCACTTTGCTTCCCTTAGCCAAAGCGTAAGATTCATTTCAAAGTCATTTTCTGAAATTAAATCACAGACTTGCATGAGGGTCAAATATTACCCGGTGTGGTAAACGTAGCGGAAGGTCAATTGGAGACACTCACGGCCTTATTTATAATCTTCTGGACTTAGAGGTAGGGAACTGATAAAAAAAATATAGTAAGCACAGCTGAGTTAATGCAATGTTGACATTTCGGGTGCACAAACTGATCATTATGCTTATATAAAGGCAAACACTGCTCACAATCTGCACCTTTGATATTTAACCTTCTCTTTAACACCTGCTTTTTAGTCCCTGCTAAATTATGATGTTTAAATATTCAGCATCTTTGGATTGTTTTTCGACCCTGCCTCCTACATCCCAGCTTCTTCACAAAGACTGTGGAATCTCAACCTGGTAGATGGCATTACAATAAAGGCTTCAAGTGCTTTGCACTTAAAACAACACATTCATATTTTAGGCAAGAGACCACTAGTATCGTATGGTTTATTACTCTTAATTTAATTCTAAATGCTAAAACGTTTTTCGCCTAAAATAATTAGATGGAAACAGCAGTGATTTCACTAGTACATCTATATCACCTCAGAGGGTGTCTATACAGCCAAACAGCAAGAGTCCTTATGATTGTGCTGAGATCAGACTTACTGCTAAATTAGATTAGAGTCCCTATTCCATTTGTACCTAATATTTTGAATTGCTGTTAATGTGGATGTGGCACTCTGTGCCGATAACAGAAACTGCAAGGCTCTGAGAAAATGGCTTTTGATAGCACTTTTAGGCGTATTTGTGACATTCTGCGAATGGCAAAGTTTTCAGATGAATGTATTGTGTTGACCAATAACAAACAAGTGCATGTGTGCATTGTCAATTTAAATAAATGTGGAAAAATACTAGCTGCAGCGTCGTCTTTTACTTGTGGGAAAAATAAATGTGGAAAAATACAGATAAAATGCCCAAAAATAAAAATGGATAAATACAGACGGAAATGGCAAAAAAATAAATACCATAAAACCGGGAGCCTTATTTATAAAAGAATTCACGCAACCCAGCAAACCACCTTGCTGCACTGCATGAAAAGGCAGGAAGGCACCCTATATGCCATTATAAAGCACAATCCTGCCCTTTCGTAGCACTGACACTTTTGGCTGCTTAGCTCCAACGCAGGCACTCATGTTGCAAGATAGGATTGTTTTTGTGTAGGAAGGGACATCTTCCTGTACAAAAACAATCCCCAGAGCAATTTTCCTCTTTCTAAGTGTGCAACACTACTACAAAGAGGTAATAATGAGGGGAAATAAAGATATTTCTCCGCGTTGCACCTCTGGTGGGGAGGCATACAAGTCATACGCGTTCTCAAGTCTACCAAATATGGGAATAGGTCTAAATCCATGGATGGATGTGTGGGAACTCCCACGCTCCACCAATGGCATGCCTCCTTGTCTCAGAGTAATGCAAGGCAGTGATTTGTGCTGCCTTGCATTATTCTAGCTTGATAAATCTTATTTGGGGTTTATGTCTCCCTTGTGTCCCCTTGTCTGCATTATTACAGCAGCGCCTACAATGCAACAGGCAATGAATGAACATGGGGATCACCACATTACTATTGTAACCTTAGGCTCAGCGCTTCTGGTTTCCTATCACAGGTTATGCGTTAGCTAGGCATCAGGTTCAGGGTGTATGAGCACCTGTGTGCTGTTTAGCAGAAGTATGGTAATCTTTGGCATAACACTGGGAACTTCTGTTGAGGATTTAGCCTGTCCGGCCAACAGCAGCAGCTGCCATCCCCCAAGGTATGTGCCAGCAGGGGGAGGGGATACACACTTACAGTCACCTTCACTTGGAAGACCTCCCTAGGTCCCCTACAGATGAAAATGATCATCCGGCCAACCATGTCAGTGTGGGCCAGTTGTGGCAACCGTCAGGTGTGAAGTATAGCTTTGTGGCGTGCGGTGCCCTCAGGTCGTGGTGCAGGTAGCGGCTCAGCTGTCATCCAGCAATGTTGGTGAGACGGGGTGGTGGTGCGAAGAAGAGAAGTGCTCGCTGCGGTGCTGACAGGCCTATGCAGGCGGCAGTGCCGGTCAATGGGAGCTGGTATCAGGAAGCCCAGACTGCAGTGTGGGACGGGGCAGTGTATTGTGTGATTTAGGAGCCGGCCCTCAAACCACTGTGCAGGCAGTGGCAGCATTATCAGCTTACCACAGTGGTGGCAGAGTGAAGTGAAGAGGTGCGAATTGCAGTACCCACAGGTCGTGGTGCAAGCAGCGGCTCGGTGGCAGTGGTCGGCATCGGCAGTGAGACCAGGATTGCTGCGCGAAATGCGGCGGTGCCCTCGCCCTCTGTGGTGTCTTCAGATCACAGAGGGTGTTGGGCTGTGGTTTCCCTCTGTGGCAAGTGGAACGCACAGTTCCAAAGGCAGTACCCAGAGGAAGGTGAAGTCTTTGCTATTTCTGAGACTTCTTGAACAAGTGGCAAGCTCTACTTCAAGCCCTTGGAGATACTCAGCAGAAGAAGTTACAGGAAGTTCAGTCCAGTCCCTTCTCTGCCCAATGCAAAAGCAGCTACTGCAGGCCAACCCAGCAAAGTGGTAGTCTCTCTTCACGGCTTCCCCTTCTTCCTGGCAGGTTCCTTGATCCAAGCGAGTTCTAAAGTTCTGGGGTCCAATATTTATATCACATTTTCCTTTGTTCTCTTTTGGCAGAGAGCCTCTCAGTTCAGTCCAAACTGGCTCTGTCCTCTCTGGTCCAGCTTCGTGGCAGGAGGTAGAGACAGCATTGTGCAGAGGAGTCAGAGCCTATTCAGGAGCAAGGAAACCCCCTCCCACTACTCGAAATGCCGCCCAGGTCTATTTAGCTCAGCCCTGAATCATCCAGGCAAGGCAGGATACATCTCTAACCCTCAGTGGTTTTCTACAGAGAATATACATCCCCAGCCCCTTTCACTCCAAAACCAGACAGTCAATACACAACCCAGCAGAGTCACATAGGATGGCTAAGCAAGAAAATACCTACTTTCTGAAAGTATCTTTCACTATGTACATGTTCATATAATGTATTGTTCTTTATGTTTTCTGGACAGCCGTTGAAAAGAGAAATACAAAAATACATAGATACACATGTTTTGATATATGAAAAATAATATATTTAAAACATAAGTTACTGGTTGAGAAGTTGCACACATGTTGGAGGGATCATTTATAAGCCCTTCAAGTACTTAATGTCGAATGAAAAACATTATTTACAATTCCCCTTGAAGAAATTTCGTTTAACCGACATAACTGTTATTAGCTTATAATTGTACACCCAGGTTCTAAGGTACACAGTATAACTCCATTGTATTTAATAGTACTTTCTGAAAATTGCATTTTCAAACACCCAATTTACAAACCATCTTTACGGAAAGATGTGTTATTAAATTCTGAGTTCAGGCATACTAAACTTCATTCTCTTGTCTTGTCCCAATGGAAACTTAGCTTGTAAGATTTTACAAAGCAACTCCCATTCTAGCACATGGGTCAGATAGCCATGCAGTAGTGAAAATTGAAATTTGCAGTATTTCACTATCAGAACATGTTGCACACATCAGTACATGTCCTACTTTTCACATACACTGCACCCTGCCCACAGAGGTACCTTGGGCCTACCTTAGGGGTGACTCACATGTAAGAAAAGGAAGGGTTAGGGCCTGGCAAGTGGGTGCACTTGCCAGGTCGACATGGCAGTACAAAACTGGGCACAGACACTGCAGTGGCAGGTCTGATAACTCTTTGAAAGGTTGCTTGTGAGGGTAGTACAATGAGTGCTGAAGGCCCACTAGCACATCATAAAGGAGAGTGATGCAGTTCGGGACATTGGGGGCTGGGATCAACACATATTTTGTCATAAGAAAGTACCCCCAAGACCATTAATCTAATCGTTCCTTAGTTTAAGAAACCTAAATGTTGTTTCTCCTATCGTCAATAAAATGACATGTTATTGATTACAACTTTCTCAAATATTGTACACTGAGATATATTGTGCCTAAAGGATAAATCCTAAAGCCAAGGAAAGAAACAAGGAGTCCTGTTTCTCAATTGATTACTTCTTAACACTTAAAGACAAAACAAACTCTGTACATGTACTGTTTTTCACACATTTAAGGGTGTATACATTATGAATACATTAATTAAGAACAAGACATATACAGAAATGAACAATACAACTCATTAGTCATTAAACATATGAGAATGAACATACAGAATAACATGTCTAATGTCCTACATTGTCGAGTTAGTGGGTTGATGCTAATTTTGAACCCTCTTGTGTGCAGTCCAAAATGTACTGCTTGGCCCGACACATTTCTACCTTCATGTTGGGCCTGGAGTGTGTTTCATTGAAGGTCTTCTTCAGGGCAATAAACTTTGTGAACACTGTGTGAATATTAAATCAAACAATTAATATCTGAGATATAGTCTTCCATTTCCTATAGCAGCGGTATATGGAAATAGTTTCCACATGACAATGAACTTAATAGGAAAACATACCATTAAGACAGCTAATTCTTGCTGCTTTCCTCCAGTTGTGTGATGGATTTCTTTTTGGATGTGTCACTCTGTACCTTGTTTCAGCATGTGGTCTCAAATTGGAATGAACGTGGAACGTGATTATATGCTGTTAAAGATTTTCATTTGGAGGCTTGTATACATTCTAATCCTTATTAATTTCATGTAAGGGAATGGAACGAATGAGTAATCATACGTTAGTGCAGTTTTTTGGAAGCGTCCGATGGATTTTTTGGGGTCCTAATGGATGTTAAAGTAAAAGTTGTCACCTTTCCTGAAACATAACTTTGAACTGGGGTGTATGTAACAATAAATGATGTTTTAATCATTCTCTGCCTTTCTTTAAAATACAATCGCATGCAAGGGGCCATCCTTTGTCAGTGAATGTGTGGCCTGGAGGTCCATGCTTGTGCCTTATCTTTTGATAAATGGCACATCTAACATTATGTCACTCGATTAGGTGAGAGTGGATCAGTGGGGTAGCCAAAATGCGCTTCTGGCTGCAATCTTGTGGCATATATCGGAAGAGGTCAGCGTGTGGGTCTTAGAGTCTATGTGGTTTCAGGCATTGACAGTGCATTGCGCTCATGTCTGCATGCTTAACGTGCAACATGTGATCAGTGAAAGAATGCGTCTGGGAATTGGAGGTGTGAATTGATAATTACCTTGAATGCAAAGGCCTGGCTTCTATCGTGGGAGTCTGTCTGTTCCTCGGGTACGTGCAGAGCCAACCACGGTGAAAGTGGAGGTAGGTGGGTGGAGCCCTACTTAAAGTTAGGCTGCCTGACACATTCACTTCCTGTCGGGGTGCGTGGCATATCTACTTCCTGCTAGGGCTGAGACTCCTGTGTGTTCTTTTTAATTCATCCAACTTTATCCTAAAGTTTGGTTACACATCGTGGTATCAGCTTGGCTGTTCTGTAAAACGTTTTTTATTCTTAGGTTAACGTCTACACCATACTCACAGATTGGTGTGGGGTTTTGGCAACAACCCCAGAGTTATTTCACAGCCAGAGCCCAAATACCAGATTTAACAGTGCAACTGCCTCAAATATGTAATCGCATTACATATGGGTTTACCGTGATTTTCAGGAATATTGATTATTGTTATTCACTTATTCAAAAACATTTTGCACATGTTTGAGGACTGTTTAAACCATTTTACAAGCTCAATGAACTTCAATTGATTCTGCATTAACACATTAAATCAACATATTGGTACCTATTTCTCATAAGACTAAGGGCCCGATTCACAGAACTAACTTAAGACAAAATCCTAAACTTACTACCATTTTGGTATTCACAGAAGGCACTTACTCATTTTGGTATTCACAGAAGTTAGGAGTCCTAACTTTAGGACTCCTAAATGCCTTCTGTGAATACCGAAAGTCTTAAAATTAGGATTTTTCTCAGTTTAGTAGTAGTATAGTTAGGACTCCTAACTTTAGGACTCCTAAATGCCTTCTGTGAATACCGAAAGTCTTAAAATTAGGATTTTTCTCAATTTAGTAGTCCTAAATCTAAACTTAGGACTACTAAATTGAGAAAAATACTAATTTTAAGACTTTCGGTATTCACAGAAGGCATTTAGGAGTCCTAAAGTTAGGAGTCCTAACTATACTACTACTAAACTGAGAAAAATCCTAATTTTAAGGCTTTCGGGAGTCACAGAAGGCATTTAGGCGTCCTAAAGTTAGGAGTCCTAACTTTAGGACTACTAAATTGAGAAAAATCCTTATTTTAAGACTTTCGGTATTCACAGAAGGCATTTAGGAGTCCTAAAGTTAGGAGTACTAACTATACTACTACTAAACTGAGAAAAATCCTAATTTTAAGACTTTCGGTATTCACAGAAGGCATTTAGGAGTCCTAAAGTTAGGACTCCTAACTTCTGTGAATACCGAAATGAGTAAGTGCCTTCTGTGAATACCAAAATGAGTAAGTGCCTTCTGTGAATACCAAATTGGTAGTAAGTTTAGGATTTTGTCTTAAGTTAGTTCTGTGAATCGGGCCCTAAGGTCTTAAGTAACATATGATGGTGTGTGGTGATATATAAGTTAATCAATGCCAATTTTCACATATTTAAAGGAAACCGAGGCAAATCAAACGCTTTATAGGTATAGTTGGCTTCACCCTTTTATGCATTGACAGATCAAATCAACACTTTAATGGGTATGTCTAGTCAAGCTAGGATCTTTTAGCATCGGGGGGAATGTATTGTGTCTGTATTAACCTGAGGGTTACATTTCTGATTCTATGTTGTTGGGCAATGTCCAAGTATGCATTAATTTGGTGTTTAGTGAGGCTATTCCCTAGTGTTTTGCTCTCATCAGGTGTTTCCTAGATTACCCTGTCTTAAGAAAGTACATTATTGTTCATCGTGAAATTCCCCCGAGTCTTTCTTTAAAAACATTGGGCTATCTCATTGATTTTGTTTAGGTCATTGGTGGTGGTATGAAGACACAGTATCATTTTAGCCTCGAGTCTGGAAAGGACAAAGTCAGTTTTCTGGCCTTTGGCATGTGTTAGAATGGTCCATTTCAGTTGCAAAGGTCCATGTTTCATTCCTATACAATGATGAACCATAGGAGCATTCTGTACTTTGCATTTAATATGTGACCTGTGCTGTGTGATCCTTTTCTTAATGGCCTGGGAAGTTTTCCAATCAACACTCAACATTGGAAGACATATGAGTAATTCAAGACAAAAATCAGAGGTTGAAAAAATCACCAGATTAAAGAAAAAAAGATGAGAACTGCACTCCACATAGAAGTGCTCTTGGAGCTCCTAAGAGCTGGCACAATATCTGTAGGACTTCAAGTTAAAAGCGAACCACTCATCTTTGTGGACCACCCTGAATACTTGGAATATTTTCAGCCATATTGGAACCAAATGCTCATGGGACTGGATGTTTTTATCCATCAAGACGGCCGTAAAACTGAGTCTAAAAGAATTGGAACTCATTAAGGAACTTGAAGAAGCTCTGCCTTCTAATGAGACCGCTGAAAATGCACAAGCACTTTTGAACAAATTGGAAAAGGACAACGCCGTTTTTAAGAAAAATACAGAAGACTTTAACAAAACCAAACTACAAAAAGATATTAGCAAGTTCAATGAGAAGAAAGTATATCCATATTTGGACAAAGACTTTTACAAACAATCAAAACACACAGGGGTTTAAAGACAATTCTTTGGAAGAAGGAGGAAGAAATGTATCTCGTTTTCAGACCCCTCATCATGCTCAGATAGCTCAAGCGACACAGAGCCCTCCACCAGTGCCAGATATAATCAGCAAGGTCAATTCTTTCTAGCACAGGAGCCTTTTTTAGAAAGGGAACGAGGACACCCATGGGGACGCAACAGAGTCAAGCAATGGTTCAATCCGAACCAATATCAAGGAGAAATCACCACAAGGAGACAGACATAGAGGTGGTAGAAGCAGAGCTGATCCCCATATACAATTTATAGAACTAATGACTAGATCATGATGAAACCAAACTACTAAGTAAAGGTGTGTCCTTAATTCCAACTACGTGCCCGTATTTTATCCAGACAAGACTAGAAATGCTTCAATTATTTCCGAAGATGCAACTGCAGATATTCTTCTCTGAGCAAATATGTCAACAAGAAACCATCTTCTCAGGCCTTTAAGAACCATCTACCTTCTATCCACCAACAACCAGCATGCCCATCGAATTTCAAACATTCAAAAAGAATGCCAGATATCGAATTACTGGAAAGCAAAAAGGCCTATGGGAAATCGAATTTGACAAAAGTTGAAAAAGAAGCCCTGATACGAATCAAGAAGGACCATGATGTAATTATAAAACCCACCGATAAAGGTGGAGGAATAGTTATCATGGACAGGAACAAATATGAGAAAGAGGTGCTCCACCAACTAAATAATCTAGACCACTACAAGAAAATCAGAGACAATCTGAGCAGTATGGTGACAACCAAGCTAACAGAGCTACTTCATGAAGGAAGAGAAAATGGCTGGCTATTAAAGAAGGAAGCAAAATATCTATTCAATAAAACCCCCCCGAAAGCCTTTGTTATACACTCTTCCAAAAATTCACAAAGATCTTGCCAATCCACCAGGGAGACCAATGATCTCAGGGGTTAACTCGATCTTAGAAAGACCAGCAAAATATGTCGACACCTTCTTAAAACCACCCATTTCTGAAATTCCTAGTTATCTACGAGATACCATGCAAGCAATCAACATCTTAGAAGGTATGCCGTTTGATCCAATCTCAGACACATTCGTAACTTTAGACATTGTTAATCTCTACAGGATTATTCCAAAAGACACTGATCTAGAAGCATAAGACATTTTTCTTGACAAAAGGGATCGCCCGTACGGGATCCTCACAGAGAACCTGCTAAAAGTGGCAGAAGTATACTTGAAATATAACTTTTTCAAATTCAACTATCAATGTTAGCTACAAATCAAGGGGACAGCAATGGGTTGTACCATCACTATAGAGATGGCCATTATGTTTATGACGTCATATGAACAAAAATGGATTTATTACAACAATCCATATGAGGAATACATTATCCTATGATAATGTTACATTGATGACGTTTTCATGATTTGGAGAGGCCCCAATGAAAAGATCGTAGAATTTCAACATTGGCTAAATGGTTGAAGCCATGATATTCAATTTTCCATAAGTATTAACAAAGAAGAAATTAATTTCCTGCATATCACAGTCAAACATGATGACACTACAATTTATACAACATTTTACACTAAAAATACAGACAGGAACAAGTTTTTGCACTATTCCAGTTCACATCAGAGGAATGTACGTTATAATTTACAGTACAGTCAATTCCTGAGGATCAGAAGGAACTGCTCCCAACGGGAAGATTATTTTTGCAACACAAAAGCCTTGATGAATAAAATATAACAGGGCAATTACCGACGGAAACTCCAGTAGAGAGCACTCAAAAAGGCTTGGTACATGCCCCAAGAATCTTTGATGTTCCCCACAGAATGTAACAGCAATAACCCCCTGGTATGTGTAACCACATTCTCCCGTGTAACGAGCGAAATAAAAAAAGATCATAAGTAAGAACTGGACAACTGTGAAAAGTCATGAAAAACTGAAGGGGGTCCCCTTATTTGCTCTAAAAAGGAAAACAACTTGAGAGACAATTTGGTGAGAGCAAATACAACTTGCAAGAGGGAAAATGTATCCTCACGCACAATGCTTGACTTACTCCCACTCAAAGGATATCTCAAATGTGGAAACTGAACATCATGTGTGAGCACAGTGGAGTGAGAACAATTTACCTACCGTGGCACAACAATAAAACATTCAGAATTTACCAACTGCAACACGTCAAATGTGATATAATGTGGGATATGCTGTGTAATTTGGCATATGTTGGGAAAACTAAAGCATAGAATCAGAAATATAACCCCAAGGTTAATACAGTACAATACAGCCCCCGATGCTAAAAGATCCTAGCTTGACTATAAATACCCATTAAAGTATTGATTTGATATGTCAATGTATAATCGGATGAAGCCAACTATACCTGTAAAATGTTTGATTTGCCATGGTTTACTTTAAATATGTGAAAATAAGCATTGATTAACTTATACATCACAACACGCCATCATATGATACATAAGACCTTAGTCTTATGAGAAATACGTACCAATATGTTGATTTAATATGTTAATGCAGATTCGATTGAAGTTAATTGAGCTTGTACAGTGATTTAAATAGTCCTCAATCATATGCGAACTGTTTTTGAACAAGTGAATAACAATAATCAATATTCCTGAAATCACAGTGAACCCATATGTAAAGCGATTACATAATTGTGGCAGCTGCACTGTTAAGTCTGGAATTTGGGGTCTGTCTGTGAAATAACTCTGGAATTGTTGCCCAAAACCCCACACCAATCCGTGAGTATTGTGTTGACGTTAACTTAAGAGTAAAAACCAGGTTACAGAGCTGTCAAGCCAACACCACGCCGTGTAACAGACTTTAGGATAAAGTTGGATGAATTCAAAAGAACACAGAGGAGTCTCATCCCTAGCAGGAAGTATATACGCCAGGCAACCCGACAGGAAGTGCATGGGTCAGGCAGCCTAACTTTAAGTAGGGCTCCTCCCACCTACCTCCGCTTTCGCTGCAGTCGGCCCTGCACATACCTGAGGAAAATGCAGACTCCCACAATAGAAGCCAGGCTCTTGCATGCAATGTCATTTTTCAATTTACATCCCCCAATGCCCAGACGCATGCTTTCACTGATCACGCATTGCGCGTTAAGCATGCGTACATGAGCACATTGCAACGTCAATGCCTGAAACCACGGGGACTCTAAGACCCACCCACTGACCTTTTCCGGTATATACCACAAGGTTGCAGCCAGAAGTGCATTGTGCTTACCCCCCTGCTCCACCCTCACCTAATTGGGTAACATAATGATATACGTGCCATATATTAAAAGATGAGGCACAAGCATGGACCTTCAGGCCACACACTCACTGACAACGGATGGACCCTTGCTTGCGATTGTATTTTAAAGAAAGGCACAGAATGATTAAAACATAATTTATTGTAACATACACCCCAGTCCGAAGTTATGATTCAGGAAAGGTGACGACTTTTACTTTAACCTCCATTAGGACCCTCAAAAATCCTTGTGACGCTTCCAAAAAAACCTGCTCTAAGGTAGGATTACTTCTTCGTTCTATTCCCTTGCATGAAATTAATAAGGATTAGAATGTATTCAAGCCTCCAAATAAAAACCTTTAACAGCATATAACCACGTTCATTCCAATTTAGGACCACATGCTGAAACAAGGTACAGAGTGACACATCCAAAAAGAAATCCATCACACAACTTGACGAAAGCAGCAGGAATTAGCTGTCTCAATGGTAGGTTTCCCCATTAAGTTCATTGTTATGTGAAAACCATTTCCATATACCGCTGCTATAGGAAATACAAGGATATCTCACAGATATTAATTGTCTGATTTAATATTCACACAGTGTCCACAAAGTTTATGCCCTGAAGAAGACCTTCCTTAAAAAACACTCCAGGCCCAACATGAAGGTCAAAACGCGTCGGGCCAAGCAGTACATTTTGTACTGTACACAAGAGGTTTCAAATTGAGCATCACCCCACTAACTCGACAATATAGGCCACTAGACATGTCATTCTGTATGTTTCTTCTCATATGTTTAATGACTAATGAGTTGTATTATTCATGTCTGTATATGTTTTGTTCTTAATTAATGTGTTCATAATGTATACACTCTTAAATGTGTGAAAAACATAACATGTACAGTGTTTTTTTTTAAAAATGTTAAAAAATAACCAATTGAGAAACAGGTCTACTTGTTCATTTCCTTGGTTTTAGGATTAATCCTTTGGGCGCGATATAGCTCAGTGTACAATATTTGAGAATGTGTTATTTTATTGACGATTGGAGAAACAACCTATAGGTTTCTTCAACCAAGGAAAGACTAGATTGATGGGCTTGGGGGTACTTTCTTATGACACAAGAAGGCCCACTTGCAGCATTTGAATTTCAGGCCCTGGGCACACACAGTGCAATGCACTAGGGACTTAGAAGTAAATCAAATAAGCCAATCATGGAAACACCAATCCATAAACGCAATTTACACATGGAGCACTTAAACTTTTGCACTGATCAGCAGCGGCAAAGTGCCCAAAGCATCTTGATCAGCAAAAATAAGATCCAGCACACATCAAAAAATACAGGTGGCAGAGGAAAAAAGACTGAGAAAACCAGCCAATTATGGCAGGTCTAACATAGGACAATTATTGCATCTGCTATATTCAAAACACTTTTGTATCTGAGTTTTAAGGATTGCAATAATAAGCTTATCTGACGGGGCCAGATTGTAATCAGGACCTTAGAATGATGATCCATCAAGCTGAGCTAGGGGGCATATTTATTGTTATTATCTGATAGATTTCAGACGTGATTTATATTTTGTTATGTCAGTTATTGTTTGAAAAGACAACCAAATCTAAAAAGGAATAAAAAGTGCCTCTTTTTTGATGGGTTCAGGACCAAAAATCACTTTAAAAATGTAATTCCTTATTAGGTCTGGATGTAGAAAAATCAAGTTTGAAATACCTCATACTATCGTTATTCTTAATTTTGTTTATAAAAGTTGCAATAGGAAGCAGTACATAAAGAGAGTGGCCTTGATGCCACTCCCCACCCTTAGCATTTGGCTGTGATGAGTTGAGCATTGCTTGCATGGTCTACTCATCAAAACAATGGCCTTTTGAGGATGGTTACCTTGCCCTATCTTGGCACCCAAATTATTTTAGTGATGGGGACGTTATATTTAGCATGTGAATAAGACCCTGTATGTGCTATTTGATGCTTTTTTCATTGTCTGTCATAACAACTGCTTATTTGCTTATTTATGACTATTTTAATTAGACAAAACCAAAGGAAATGATGGACGGAGTGTTGAACATTGCAAGCACTCACCCCCCGTCAACTGATCTGGGTTTAATCCACGACCGTTCTTTAGCCCACTCTTCCACCCCAGTTCAGACATGGCCATATGCAAATCAGTCTGAGCCTGTGCCTCATGGGAACAATCCAGCCCGAACTGCCAAGCCATGTCTTCCCTGGACTGGAAACAAGCTTCCTAGGACCGGTTTCTGGCATTTCAGCCGTCTTCAGCCAGGCTTGCTTGAATCCAGTGGCAAAGTGAGCAAGGGACTCACGTCTGAGCATACCCTGCCAACTTATGGCGAACAAAGCAAAACCAAAGAAAATGATGGACGGAGTGTTGAACATTGCAAGCGCTCACCCCCAGTCAACTGATCTGGGTTTAATCCACCACCGTTCTTTAGCCCACTCTGCCACTCCAGTTCAGACATGGCCATATGCAAATCAGTCTGACCCTGTGCCTCATGGGAACAATCCAGCCTGAATTGCCAAGCCATGTCTTCCCTGGACCGGAAACAAGCTTCCTAGGACCGGTTTCTGGCATTTCAGCCGTTTTCAGCCAGGCTTGCTTGAATCCAGTGGCAAAGTGAGCAAGGGACTCACGTCTGAGCATACCCTGCCAACTTATGGCGAACAAAGCAAAACCAAAGGAAATGATGGGCGGAGTGTTGAACATTGCAAGCACTCACCCCCAGTCAACTGATCTGGGTTTAATCCACCACCGTTCTTTAGCCCACTCTGCCACCCCAGTTCAGACATGGCCATATGCAAATCAGTCTGACCCTGTGCCTCATGGGAACAATCCAGCCCGAACTGCCAAGACGGCTGAAATGCCAGAAACCGGTCCTAGGGAGCTTGTTTCCGGTCCAGGGAAGACATGGCTTGGCAGTTCGGGCTGGAAAGTTCCCATGAGGCACAGGGTCAGACTGATTTGCATATGGCCATGTCTGAACTGGGGTGTTAAATACTAATATTCTAATATTTTTTGCATTGTAAAATTCTGCCTGGGGATCACTGATTGCTCTCTGGAAAGGAGCGAGGAACTGTGGGGAGATGCGCATTCTATGGCTGTATTCATGCTCATGCTCCAGGGTGGGCGCCCATCTGCCCCCCTCCCCCGGATACAGACTGTTGGACTTGGCCCTTCTGGCAGGTTCACCCCTGAACTTTTTTACTTTTTATTGGTGACTTGGTGGGGTGATTTTTCGTTTCTGCGCACTATCCCTGCGTCCCAGGGTAAAGTGCGTGCGCACTCTGAGTGCATGTGGTGAGATAGGAATGCATGGGGAATGTATGTGTCCCTAGTAGTTCCTGATGCGTGGGGTGTGCAGGCCCGAGTTTGGTATGTGCGGACTCGTGTGATTGAATGCTGCGCGATGATGTGTGCGGCGTGCATGTACCTAGTGTGGAAGTGCCACTTCTAGAAGTGGGCACTTCGGTGTGCAGTGTGAAATGTGTGCCTTGTCGCATGATTGGCTGGTTGAGGTCATGTGACGGGCTAGGGATTCCCCAGAGTCAGGATGAGTCACCCAGTGGTGAATGGGGAGATCAGCAGCTAGATGGGTGGGAGGAGTACACCTGGGTCCTGAATAGGGCAGGGTTTTCCCCACACAATGCTGGCTCCGCCCCCTGTGGTGCGACTGACGACCCTAGCCCTGCCAGTGAATAGAATGAGGGGCTGAGCACATCAAGGGTGCTCCCCAACCAGCTGCGACTGGTTTGCCCCCTCACCCTGAACCCAGAACAAAGGGTTTTAGTGTATAAAAATGGGGCTGTGACCCCACAGAAACTGTTCACTTCCAGGATCCTGAGGGGGGGCTGCTGCTGCTGGAGGCCAGGAGGAACCGCCACTTGGGACTGCCTTCCTGCCCTGGAGGGCCCAGTGAGCTGGCCCCTGGCCCAACCTTGTCCCCCTGCCTTCCTGACTGAACTTTCCCTGGACTTTGTTCCTGGACCCTGCCTTTAAGCGCCTGGAAGCGCTTTTACTGGACTTGTAGCGCTAGGAGCGCTTTATTTGGGCCCCCAACATCCAGAAGCGCTTTTTGTTTTACTGGTAGCGCTAGGAGCGCTCTACCTGTGGCCCCAACAGCGCTACGATACTTCACGGGGGGAACCCCGACGTAGGGATTCCCCCGTTTTGGCCGAGATCGAGCGGGAGCCCACTCCGCTGTTCATGCCGTGTATTACGCGGGTGCCTACCCCGCTTATTTAATTATTTGGTTGGCGGGTGCCCACCCCGCATTATTGCGACCTCGAGCGGGTGCCCACCCCGCTCGTATGATTAATGACGAGGGAGCCTACCCCTCATTGTCACCGCATCACCGCCGCAGCCCGAGCTCCCAATAGACTGCCGCGTCGGAGCGGCCAACAGGAAGTCAGGCAAGTCTTGTGGAAGACGTGGGCGGGGCCTCGCCTCAACCCGGAAGCCGACGGGAGCCTACCCCGCGCTCCGGTCCACGAAGCAAGAAGAGAAGCGGAGCTGGAGGTTCGGCGGGAGCCCATCCCACCTACCGAAGAAGAAGAGAGCCCCGCGCCAAGACCAGGAGCGCCGCCAGAGTCCCGGTGAGTGGGGACAACCGTGTGGTGCTCGGAGCGAGGGCACTCCAGTGGGGGCATTGTCTATTTTAGAGCCGAGTGAGGGTCCAACACCCCGCATTGCTTCCTTCATAGAGCTGGCACGCTCCCACGTTACGGAGGCATTGTGTGTTCTAGAGCGCTGGTGCGCTCCAACGACGGGGCCCCATCACTTGTCACGAGCCCACGAGGCTCCCACACAGGGCATATTTGTAGTTTAGAGCCTGCAAGGATCTAGGGGGCAGTCCCTTCTGTTCAGAGCCCACGAGGCTCAGGGGGCCTTAAGTGTTGAATCAGAGCGGCCCCGTAAGGCAGTGGGCCGCTCCAACGAAGGAGCACATTATTATTTAGAGCCTGCGAGGCTCTAGGGGGCATTCCAGTTGTTTCAGAGCCCTGGGAGGCTCCAACGTTGGCCCCAGCTTTTTTCCAGTTGCCCAGCACTTAGTGGGCAACTGCTACGTTTAGGTTGTAGCCTCTGTGTTTTGGCTGGCGCAGCTTGCGCAGCCTTACCCTAACATTTGGACACAGGGTGCCCTTGCCCCTTCACGGCCAGTTGGCCTAGGGACTGCCACAGATAGTGGCTAATGTGAGTTTTTGCGCCATTGTTCCTAACCTGCACCTCTGAATCTGTTTATACGTCATGTGCTTTGCTTTACACCTCTGAATATATTTTATGCATTCTGTGTTTATGTGCTTAGACCCCTACAGGTAGAGTGATACTTAGGTGGTTGTTTTTCTCCTAGTACAGGTGGTACTGGTGAGGTCCTGATTCCCTGCGCAGTATTTTCCTAAGGTGGTTAGGGTTGCGTAGGTAGCACTTACTTGTTACCAGTAGTTACTGGTTGTGTGCTATATGTTCTATTTTTAGTGCTAAAGTGATTGTATGTGCTATGTTCTAAAATATTATTCCTACGTTCTAAGTGCTATTTCTACAAAGTGCTAATTCCTGACAGTGGTCCATGTGGCCCTGTCCCCTGTATATATAATCCCTTGTAAATTCTGCCCGTGCCTGTTGGCACATTGTAAAGTGTGTGTTTTTATCTGATGTGTTGTGTATAATACAAAGGCTATTTTTATGGAATACCTTGTGTGGAGTTTCCTTTGTAGTGGGCCTTGGGTGTTGTTGCTGGGTGCGCGCGCAAACGCTTTACACATCGCCTCAGGGATAAGCCTGACTGCTCGTGCCAAGCTACCAAGGGGGTGAGCAGGGGTTATCTTTGGCGTGTAACTTCCTTGCCCTGACTAGAGTGGTGGTTTCTGCCAGACTTTGGCGCAAGCCTTAGCCAACCAGAAATCCTATTTCTAACATTGGTGATCAGCGGTGGGATTTGGACTTGCGTTTGCGCTGTACCGCAGCGTCAACTGGCCGCACTACAAAACTCTGCATTTAGATAAATCACATGGTATAGGGATTATTGTTCTAAGTTTGTTTTTAATTGTCATTTCTTTGGAAATGTGTTTTTGTGCACTGTGAGTTAGGTGTCCCTAGCTCGGCAGGGTAGATCATCCCCCTTAGTGCATTGTGTTTCTGGATTCACCAGAGGGTGGGATCCAGTGGTGGCAGCGTAATAGTGTCCTGTACATTTGTCCCCCGCCCTGCGCCCAGAGTTGGTACCTGTGTCACGTGGTGGTCAGGTTGAGGAATCAGGGGTGGTAGAAACTGCCTTACCAGTCCGAGGGGAGGATTGTGTGTGGATGAATGGTGTGTGGCACTAGGCAAGTGAGTGTGAGTTCTCTGGGATAGAGAGCTTGCTGAATCCTTTGTGAATTGTGTACTCCTGTGTTAAACGCAGACCCCTAGGTTCCCTGTGTGATCTTTTCTCTAGAACGTCTGCCAGAATGGAGCCTGCTTTTGATCCCAGTGATCTAGTTTATTACGGTATGCAGGAGTTGGAAAGGTTCTGTAGGGAGAGAAACATAGGGGTGAGAGAGTCAGACACTGTGTACAAACTGAGGAACCACATGATTGGATGGCAAACAGGTGAATGGGAACGTGAGCGCAGGGAGGAAGAAAGGGCCCGGGCCTCACACCTGGAGGGTGGTGGGTCTGTGGGGAGCCCTGAAGATTCAGAAGGAGATGACAGTACCTGGACGCCAGTAGAGAGTGAGGACCCCATAGGTAGGGAGTCCCTTGCTGGGTCCAGCGTAGGAGCTAGCGCCTCATCCCTTTCCCTGTCCCCTGAGCACAGTGGTAGTTTTCTGGATTCCCCAGTGAGGGTGGAGTCCAGTGGTGGCAGCGATATAGAGTGCAGTACAGAGAGTCCCATTCCCAGTTCCCCGAGTATGGTACCTGTTTCCCAAGAGGAAGAGTATAGGTTGAAATTCAGGGGCAGTAGGAAACTGTCTCACCAGTCTTGGGAGGAGTTTTTGGAGGGATGTAATGAGGCAATGTCCGATTGGGTGGAGCAGAACTCGGAACGTACTTATAACGGCCTGTATGATCTGGTTCTCAAAGAACACCTGCTCAGTTGTTGTGTGCCGGGGTTGCGCCAACACCTGTTGGGGTGTGGATTGTCTGAGCCATTTGAGCTTGCAGAAAAGGCAGACCATTGGGAAGGTGCTAGAGGTCTTCTAGAGTCATTAGTGAGTGATTCCAACAATAGTGGGTCAGAGATCCTCCAGCCCAGCGTGGTGGAGGAGGCTCAGTGTAGCCCAGCTAGGTCCCAGGATAGCGAGCAGGGTGTAGGGGCTCACTGCCTGGCTCAGTGGACCAGGAGTGAGGGGGTGACCGAGGGTCCCCAGACGCCCGAAACCCTGCCTCAGGACTTGGATGGTTTCATGAGGGAACACCAAGTTGGGGACCTAGGCTGTCCTGTTAGTCCACTTGAGGAAGATCTCTTAGTGAGTAGAGGACCTGGAGCGCCTGTAAACAGGGCTCCTGTGGTTCTGGAGTCTGGCAGTACCGCTCCGGTAGGGAGGGTACAGGAGTCCAGCGTGAGTGATTGGGGGATGAGTTCCCCAGTGGAAGAGCCGGTGGGTCAGGGACTTCCCAGTTGGGCTAGGATCCCGTGTAGTGACCAGGGTGACACCACTTCTGTTCTGGGGGATCTCCGCGCACTGTCAGGTGGACAGGGGACGGGAGATCAGCGCCAGACAGACAGTCGCTCGACATATGTGTCATTTGATAGCCTCAGGGGGATGGAGTGGAAGTCCCCAAAAGTCCTGGAGTGCCAGGCGATTATTCCACCAAAGGTTCTAGGCCGGAGGTTGGAAGGCCAGGTTCGGGATCAGCCTGACCTGAAGAGTGGGACGTCTGTAATCAGCGTCCCGACCGGTTCTTCTTCCAGAGGTACCGCCCCAGTTGGTAGGGAGCAGGGTTCTGGAAGGGGGTGCAGAGGGTGGGAGACCCCACCTCTGACCCTGGTACAACCTGAAGGGTTAAACCCTGGGTTGGAATGGCGTTCTAGGTGTACCCCTCGCCAGAGGAGGAGGAACCCTAGGAGAAGAGGTAGGGGGAGGAGAGCCTTCCCTGAGACTCCTGGTCCGCCTGAGGGTGTAGACCCTAGGCTGGAGAACCAGTGGCAGTCTAGTCCTGTCTTGCAGAGAGGAAGAGTGGAGAATGGCCGCTATGTGCCAGGGGTTACTACCCCCCACTCTGTGATTGGGCAAAGACCGGTGGCACCTGGGTGGCCTAGGGCCTGGAATTGGCCGCGGACAGCTTGGGAGTACCAGTGGAGTAGCCCAGTTGGTCCAGACAGTGGTGTTAGAAAGAATTCCATGGGTTCACCGTGGCGTAGAACCGGAGGGTGTCCCTGCAGTTGCGGGCCCGCGTCCGTGTTCTATCGCCCCAAGCAGGGAAGTCCATCACGGTGGTGATTGGTCTGCCCTGCGTTTTGGCTGGAAGGGTGTTGTGTTGGACTTGGCCCTTCTGGCAGGTTCACCCCTGAACTTTTTTACTTTTTATTGGTGACTTGGTGGGGTGATTTTTCGTTTCTGCGCACTTTCCCTGCATCCCAGGGTAAAGTGCATGCGCACTCTGAGTGCATGTGGTGAGATAGGCCTGCCATCCCATAGGAATGCATGGGGAATGTAAGTGTCCCTAGTAGTTCCTGATGCGTGGGGTGTGCAGGCCCGAGTTTGGTATGTGCGGACTCGTGTGATTGAATGCTGCGCGATGATGTGTGCGGCGTGCATGTACCTAGTGTGGAAGTGCCACTTCTAGAAGTGGGCACTTCGGTGTGCAGTGTGAAATGTGTGCCTTGTCGCATGATTGGCTGGTTGAGGTCATGTGACGGGTTAGGGATTCCCCAGAGTCAGGATGAGTCACCCAGTGGTGAATGGGGAGATCAGCAGCTAGATGGGTGGGAGGAGTACACCTGGGTCCTGAATAGGGCAGGGTTTTCCCCACACAATGCTGGCTCCGCCCCCTGTGGTGCGACTGACGACCCTAGCCCTGCCAGTGAATAGAGTGAGGGGCTGAGCACATCAAGGGTGCTCCCCAACCAGCTGCGACTGGTTTGCCCCCTCACCCTGAACCCAGAACAAAGGGTTTTAGTGTATAAAAATGGGGCTGAGTCCCCACAGAAACTGTTCACTTCCAGGATCCTGAGGGGGAACTGCTGCTGCTGGAGGCCAGTAGGAACCGCCACTTGGGACTGCCTTCCTGCCCTGGAGGGCCCAGTGAGCTGGCCCCTGGCCCAACCTTGTCCCCCTGCCTTCCTGCCTGAACTTTCCCTGGACTTTGTTCCTGGACCCTGCCTTTAAGCGCCTGGAAGCGCTTTTACTGGACTTGTAGCGCTAGGAGCACTTTATTTGGGCCCCCAACATCCAGAAGCGCTTTTTGTTTTACTGGTAGCGCTAGGAGCGCTCTACCTGTGGCCCAAACAGCGCTATGATACTTCACGGGGGAACCCCGACGTAGGGATTCCCCCGTTTTGGCCGAGATCGAGCGGGAGCCCACTCCGCTGTTCATGCTGTGTATTACGCGGGTGCCTACCCCGCTTATTTAATTATTTGGTTGGCGGGTGCCCACCCCGCATTATTGCGACCTCGAGCGGGTGCCCACCCCGCTCGTATGATTAATGACGAGGGAGCCTACCCCTCATTGTCACCGCATCACCGCCGCAGCCCAAGCTCCCAATAGACTGCCGCGTCGGAGCGGCCAACAGGAAGTCAGGCAAGTCTTGTGGAAGACGTGGGCGGGGCCTCGCCTCAACACGGGAGCCTACCCCGCGCTCCGGTCCACGAAGCAAGAAGAGAAGCGGAGCTGGAGGTTCGGCGGGAGCCCACCCCGCATACCGAAGAAGAAGAGAGCCCCGCGCCAAGACCAGGAGCGCCGCCAGAGTCCCGGTGAGTGGGGACAACCGTGTGGTGCTCGGAGCGAGGGCGCTCCAGTGGGGGCATTGTCTATTTTAGAGCCGAGTGAGGCTCCAACACCCCGCATTGCTTCCTTCATAGAGCTGGCACGCTCCCACGTTACGGAGGCATTGTGTGTTCTAGAGCGCTGGTGCGCTCCACCGACGGGGCCCCATCACTTGTCTCGAGCCCACGAGGCTCCCACACAGGGCATATTTGTAGTTTAGAGCCTGCAAGGCTCTAGGGGGCAGTTCCTGCTGTTCAGAGCCCACGAGGCTCAGGGGGCCTTAAGTGTTGAATCAGAGCGGCCCCGTAAGGCAGTGGGCCGCTCCAACGAAGGAGCACATTATTATTTAGAGCCTGCGAGGCTCTAGGGGGCATTCCAGTTGTTTCAGAGCCCTGGGAGGTTCCAACGTTGGCCCCAGCATTTCTCCAGTTGCCCAGCACTTAGTGGGCAACTGCTACATTTAGGTTGTAGCCTCTGTGTTTTGGCTGGCGCAGCTTGCGCAGCCTTACCCTAACATTTGGACACAGGGTGCCCTTGCCCCTTCACGGCCAGTTGGCCTAGGGACTGCCACAGATAGTGGCTAATGTGAGTTTTTGCGCCATTGTTCCTAACCTGCACCTCTGAATCTGTTTATACGTCATGTGCTTTGCTTTACACCTCTGAATATATTTTATGCATTCTGTGTTTATGTGCTTAGACCCCTACAGGTAGAGTGATACTTAGGTGGTTGTTTTTCTCCTAGTACAGGTGGTACTGGTGAGGTCCTGATTCCCTGCGCAGTATTTTCCTAAGGTGGTTAGGGTTGCGTAGGTAGCACTTACTTGTTACCAGTAGTTACTGGTTGTGTGCTATATGTTCTATTTTTAGTGCTAAAGTGATTGTATGTGCTATGTTCTAAAATATTATTCCTACGTTCTAAGTGCTATTTCTACAAAGTGCTAATTCCTGACAGTGGTCCATGTGGCCCTGTCCCCTGTATATATAATCCCTTGTAAATTCTGCCCGTGCCTGTTGGCACATTGTAAAGTGTGTGTTTTTATCTGATGTGTTGTGTATAATACAAAGGCTATTTTTATAGAATACCTTGTGTGGAGTTTCCTTTGTGGTGGGCCTTGGGTGTTGTTGCTGGGTGCGCGCGCAAACGCTTTACACATCACCTCAGGGATAAGCCTGACTGCTCGTGCCAAGCTACCAAGGGGGTGAGCAGGGGTTATCTTTGGCGTGTAACTTCCTTGCCCTGACTAGAGTGGTGGTTTCTGCCTGACTTTGGCGCAAGCCTTAGCCAACCAGAAATCCCATTTCTAACACAGACATTCACACAGTTTAGTCACAAACCCATGCATTCAGTAAGATACGTTTAATCACACACTTATAGAGTCAGTCACGCACCTACTAAATCATCCATTCAGACACTTATACACCCACTCATTTTTCAATAAGCCTTTCCCTATATATATTAAACATATTTAAACTTTACAGAAACACACAGTCACTGGATGATGTCATCAGTGATGTAATTTGAGATGTCATCAGTGATGTCACTGACCATGTCATGAGTGATGAAATATGTGACGTCATCAGCAGTGCATTGCGGGGGCGCAAGTTATAGTTAGCTGAAGAAACTATAACAGGGGAATTTCTAGGGTTTTGTATGAGGGAAATGTCCAGCTAACTATAACACCCCTGAAACCTATGTTTTTTTCAGTGAATTTCTAAGGTTTTTTAAATGCCAATTCCTAACTATAACGCCCCTGAAACCTTTGCTTTTTTCAGTGAATTTCAAAGGTTTTTTAAATGCCAACTCCTAACTATAACGTGCATGAAACCTATGTTTTTTTCAGTGAATTTCAAATGTTTTTTAAATGCTAATTCCTATCTATAACTTATCTGTAAAGATATCATGTTTAATGATTTTGATAGGATTTCTATATTTTTCAAATTCAGTGTGTCAATTTCATTAATTATGTTTTTTTTTAATTCTTTTTTATCACCATTTTTTTGATTTTTTTTTAATTAATTCTTTTAAAAATTAAAACATATTTGTTTTTATTGGGTTTTTCAAACATCTTTTTCTATTTTAAAAAATATTTTTTTAAATATATGTTCAAAACTTTATTTTATATATTTTTTTTGCCTTGTTTTTGGATCCGCGCACCCTATGCGCACGGTTCTCGATCCCTACGCGTTAGCATCCACGCATGGTATGCGTTGGGTACGTGTTTAGTGCGTGATCGCAATGCGACCGGTACGCGGCTCACAGCCTATTCGCGACACGTTCGATGTACGTAACGTGACGTTTACGCGCTTCTGCGATGCGTCATCTGCGTCCAGGGTGGGCGCCCGTCTGCCCCCCTCCCCAACCCCCTCTTACCTGCTGCAGTCACCAGCACCCTACTCCCCTCTTACAGGCAGCCAGGCAGGAAAAGGAGTAACCGTCACGGACGGCCAAAGGCATAGCTACGCCACTGGTATGCTCTGTTATTAGAAACGTGAGCCTATATAAGGTAATTCCCCAATTTATATTGAGCGATAGCCCTTTATAAATGAGGTACGCCCACATTTGAATTAAGATCCTTTTCCAGAGTGATGGGTCATTTAGTTTTACAGTTGGGACCTTTGGGCTCCATCTGTACGCCAGGACAAACAGACCAAATAATCATCTGCAAATTAAATTTTAATGCAACAAGCATTAATGAACAAGGCCTTTGCATTTTGAGGCATATTAAATGTGCCAGTGTATGCTTGCTATCATGCGTGTACTTCAGTTTATGACAGCTAATCTGCTCGCTAAATGGGATGAGATAATGGTTAACTATTTCCTTTAAGCACGATAGATTTAATGTGAATGATTTAGTATAATCAAGCAAAATTATGCAGCTTGAAAAAGAAGAAATTCTTGTACGTTACTTTTAACCTTTATCTTTCAGCATCAGAGGCCCTCTCGGTTTCTGGCTCATTGAAACAATGTTTAACATATACCGTGGATCTTGGAAGTATGTTAGGCCTCTTGTTGCATCACAACATCAATATTCAAAAAGTCCAGAAGGCACACTTCTCTAGATAAAGGTCCAATGAAATTACTTAAAAGACATTTCAACACTTTGAAACTACCCAGTTGTAATCTTGGTTGCACTTTTCATAAATAGCATGGCCTGAACCCTCATTTGAAAATTGTCCTGTTTATTGGATGTAAAAGTGTTCAGGCATAAGGTCATTAATAGCATAGGAAATCTCAGATTTGGCCTGCCTACATTAAGTAACAGAGAACAACAGAAAACAAAACAATGACACAACCAGGTCTGGTGAACTTCCAATTATCCCGGCCTAATTTGTATAGTTTTGGGAATTTTGTGTTCTGCTTGTTACCAGAAATTCCTGAAACTATGTTATTAGACCACATCGCGTATTTACGCTCCATTATTGTCAGAAATTTACTGTCAGGGCTTGGGAACAACAAGAACGACCAGAACCCGAGCAGCTGTTGCTCTCTACACTGTTTTGCCCTTTTTTATTTAGTGTGAACCCCGTCCTCGCATCAAAAAATAAACAGAGAACATCTTTCACACTAAAAAATAGCACTAAGTGATGGTTTTGTATTTCATGTAAATCTCGCATACATTTCCTTAATTTTACAGAAATTTTACATATTTCCACAAAGGCAATTTATGCGAATTTCGCACACACCAGAGCACAAAATACAGTAAACTAATGACACAACAAAAATATATTTAGGTAGAGCTCGAGCGAACTTTGGGGCATATGTATCAAACTCCCCTTTAGCGAATCTCAATTTGCGAGATTTTGCGATTCGCAAAATCAGATTCGCTAAACGGGATGTATAAAATAAATCGCTAATCATTTGCGATTCCTTAATAATCGCAAATAATTCGCAGAATCCCGTATTGCGATTTCTTAATAGCGAAATTCGCTAAATAAGAAATCGCAAAAACGGGAATCTGCAAGCCTGGTGCAGGCTGATGACATCACAAACAGGAAACTGTAGTGATTGCCTGCACCTGCTCACCTGAGCCACACCCAGAGGCTGCTTGTGGAGTGTGAGGAGGCTTTCCTGGAGACAGCAACCAGCAATGGATCCCAAACAAAACCAGCAGGGCAAAGATGCAGAAAAAAGAAAGAGAAAACACAAGTTTTCAGAAAAGGAGCAGGGGGTCCTCATTGAGGAGATGGTCTGCAGCCATGAGCTCCTGTTTGGGAAGAAGGCACTCAAAGTCCCAGAGGCCAGGAAGAGGAAAATCTGGCTGGAAATACAGAGCAAGGTGAATGCTGTTGGAGTCACCACACGCACCATCGAGGAGCTGCGCAAGCGGTGGTATGATATGCGCCAGAGGTCCAAGGAGAGGGTGGCAGCCAGACTCAAGGATGCCACTCAGACTGGAGGAGGACCATCCACTGCAGAGCAGCCAACCCCCCCATGAGGAGCTCGTGGAGTCAACCCTCCTGCCTGAGAGCGTTGGTGGTGTGGCTGCAATCGACAGCTCCGACCCCTCATCCAGCAGACAAGGTAAGATGCATGCCAAATCACCCTGCACTCCTCCCCATCCCTTGCACACTCCCCCAAATGCGCATAGTTAACTCCCAACATGCCAATCCAGCCCAGGTCTTACAGCACACCCAGCAATGCATCATGGTACTCGTAGTACTGTGTCTGACTGTGTGTCCATGACACCATCACAAGTAAATGCAACATATGTGTTTTGGGGATCATTGAATAGAAATGTGTCAGAGGTTAGCCGTCAAAGATTTGTAACTTTATTGAGTGCCACATGCAGACAGTAACACAAACTCATATAGTCCCCTTTACATCCACAGCACACGCCATGCCACAAGAAGACAGCGCTGAGGGAGAGGAGCCTGCAGACCCTGCGGACTCCAGCGATGAGACAGAGCAGCAGCCAATTCAGCGCAGGAAGCGCGCACATGTGCCCCCACTGCCTCAATTTGAGGATGAAGTCCCAGCAACAGGCGATGACACCGACAGGAGAGAGGGGAGTCAGGGTGTGACAGACATGCCCCGTCATGATGCACCAACACCAAGGCAAAGGGAACAGGCCATTTCCAGGTCAAGGCCCAGGAGCAGCACTGCAACAGAAGGAGAAGGCACCGTGTTCTCCGGCTTGGAACAGTGCATGTTGCAGGAACAGCGCCTGCAAAGCAAGGCAATGCGGTCAATGAATCGCCAGCTAGGCCGCCTACATCAGGACAATCGCAACATGGTAGCGGCAATACGAGAGCTCTGTGCCACTTTGAGGGACACCCAAGCTGCCAATGACAGGGCTGGACGACGTGCCAATGCACGGCTACACAATTATACTAAGGCAGTCAACCGCCTCTGCACCACCACCAGCGCACTCACACGCAGAAGCGTAACCATGCAGGTGGACATGGCACATTGCTGCCAGGACATAGCATGAGGGCTGGCGCAGGTGACCACTGCTGTGGAACAGCTGCAGACAGCCAATGCAGGTGGCAGCGCACTAATGGCCTCTGCTGAGAGTGAGGACACATCGAGTCGCAGCAGCATCACTCCAACCTTGCCAGGTGAAAGACGCCGCAGTGGCAGACAGGTAGCAGGCCAAGGGCGCACCATGGGGGTCAACCACCCTGGACGGCACCGACGGAGGTGATCATCTGCGGGGACACTGACTGCAACACGGGTGCATTAACCCGCAAAAGGCTGTTTGCCCTATTTCTTGTGCCTTCTCTGCACTGTGTGTACAACATGTGCTGGGGACAATTACAATTTCTTTCATGTTAAGTGTGATTAAACACTTGACACATCATCAGGCTTTGTAGTCTCATTTCCTCAATACTCACCTAAAAGTAGTTTTGTGTGATCTCAGTCCGTCTCTGGCGTCCAGCAGCTGCCCCAACTCCTGGTGCTGGTCTGGCAGGGGGAGCAGGGCGCTCGTCATCCGATGTGTCTGTATCGGTCACATCAATTGTGGTGCCTTTCCTCATTGCCATGTTATGTAGCATTGCACAGCTTGCCACGATTTTACAGCAGGTCTCAGGGCTGTATTGCAGTGCGCCTCCACTTTTATGCAGGCACCTGAAGCGGCTCTTCAGGATTCCGAAGGTTCGCTCAATGACACAGCGTGTAGATCTGTGTGCCCTGTTGTAGCTCCTCTCACTTGCATTTGCAGGATCCAGGTATGGGGTCAGGATGAAGTCGCGCACTGCATAGGCACTGTCACCTGCATGGAAAAAAACACAATAGGTGAGTCAATGTCCCCCCCCTCAACTGATGTAGTGGATGTATTGATGTGTGCAATGTATTTACCGAGCAGGTACCCCTCCACAAACTCTCCAGCACTCAGACGTCTGTGTATTCCACTGTGTCGGAAGATGAAGGAGTCATGTGTACTGCCGGGGTATTTGGCTACGATGTCTGTGATGTGATACTTAGCGTTGCACACAATCTGTATGTTGAGGGAATGGTAGCATTTCCGATTCCTGTAGACATATTCAGTTTCTGCTGGGGGTGTGATGGCCACATGGGTCCCGTCAATGCAGCCGATGACGTGGGGGAAACGTGCAATCTGGTAGAAGTCCAGTATCGTTTGTTGTAATGCCTGTTGGGTGGTGGGGAAGTAAATGTGATGTGGGAGCCTCAGTTGCATTGCATCTAGGAAGGCATGGAAGAAGCGCGAAAGTGCACTCTGTGACACCCCACCAACCTCCGCTATGACCCGTTGAAAACTCCCTGACGGCAGGAGGTGCAGGGAGCACAGGACCTGCACATGTGTGGGAATTGTTTGTGTCCTGCGAGTAGGGTGCTCCAAGTGGGGTTTCAGCTCCTCAATCAGGTCCATTATGGTCTGTGGGTGCAGTCTGTACTTGTCATAGATCTCCTCTTCAGTGTTCTGTAACAGGGTGATGCGCAGCCTGAAGATACGTTCCTGTCTCATTCTCCTGTGTGCAAGGGCCCGAATACGCAGCCTCCTGGCTATCACGTACATTGCAGCCATTGTGGGTGTGTTTGTTGCATTGTGGGCTGGTTTTTGTACCTTGCACCAGTTTACCACCTGCAAGCAATTGGTGTTAATAGCGATTTCTTAATTTGCGAATTTCGTGAAATCGCAATTTGCGATTTTTTCATACATGTGTTTGCGATTTCTTAGCTAGCGATTTCTTGTTAGCGATATTCGCAACGCTAAGGAATCGCAAATTAGGTATTCGCTAGGAAATTCGCAGTTTTCTTGTTTCGCAGCCTAAGAAATCGCTAATTTAGCGATTTCTTATTTTTCAGTTTGGAAGTGTTTCATACATATGAAATAGCGAAAAATCTGTCGCAAACGCTGTTTTTTGCGAATCGCAGCGTTTGCGACTAATTTTTGCTTTCATACATATGCCCCAAAGTAAACAGACAAAGCAGAACACAGCATCATAACCACAGTACAGCAAAACAACAACTCAGTGTAATAATCGCAGAAAAGCCCAAGAAAGAACACAGTACATGGCCAGCACAAAAAAACACAAGCACAGCTAATTGTATAAACCTTTTTGTCAGGCATTACTACCGCCCCAGGACTGTTTCATAATATAGTAGTAAACGTGTTTCCTTACCACGAATGGCATGTCATGCTGTCAGTCAAAAAAGTTGTGTTATCCTGCTGTGTTCGTTTAATGCGGTCTTCGTGTGGAAACTTTAGCCTATTAATTCACTGTAAAAATTGAACTGCACTGAGAACTGATGATAATCTTTATTTGCATGTTCATTGCACTATGATATTGGGTTCATGCTCCTCATTATAAACTCATAAAATTGAAGTGCACACAGTTCCTTGAAATAACCTTTTATGAATTTAGAATTAAGTTAAATATGATTTCTGAAGAATTTGGAGCAAAGATGGCAGTGGAACACGGCCCTTGAAACACCAACTCGCATCGCTTCATGGGACACTTTGGTCTGGTTGTTGGCCTTGTTAAATTCTGAGTTTTCTCACAGAAAATGCCCACCAAGTCGACTGCCTCTTTCTAGATTTAATGGTACCAGCAGAACAGACCACAGGAAAAGAAAATGCCCTGTGAACAAGCGGCGTGTGATATCTGGCACACTTGATCCTCTGAGGCCTGGGACATTGGAAGAGCAGGGACAGCTGAATGGTCCTCCTCTGCACTCAAACAGGGGATAGGACACCAGATCCTTCCTGTCAGCAATACTCCTGATTGCCTGACGTCAAGGCATAACTGGGGATCTGGTTGCAGCACGGCTGGTGGTGGTGGATTCTTCCAGACACCGAGGGAGCACCGCTAAAACCAGAATCACCCCCAAATTGCACAGTAGATTGGGAATATGGAGGCAGGTTGGAGGAGTGGGTGACCTAATTGCCATCCAAGCCTTGTACATGTTGTTACTAGATCTTTGGTAACATTTAAATCACCATGGATCTGTTTTACCCTTTCTTCAACTTTGGATGACAAATGTGTAATCCAGATAGCGTGAATGTGATAAATTTAAGGGGCATAGTAGCTCCAATGTGAGCCACCCAGAGTGTTAAATTTCCTAATATAAATGCCCATTTTGTTTTTCTCAAAACTGGGCTTGAAAGTAGGAGGAGATACAGGGCTATGAGGAGAAGGAAAAGCTCAAAAAGATTAGTGGAAAGAAGAAGAAGAACATTTTGCGCTATTCTGATCTCCTAAAGTGGCAATTCAGACACCGAACATGTGCCCCAGAACACACAGGTTGCAGCTTCCAGGGCATGATAAGTAGGCCTGGGCCAAAATTCCGTTCCGTTCGCGGAATTTGCGATAATTTGGCATTTCCGCGTTCCGCGGAGAGCGCGGAAATGTCAAAATTTCCGCATTCCGCAGCTTTGCGATAATTTTTTTCTTGCTCGCGCTGTAAAACAATACATTCTCGCGCGCGCGCGATCGCCTTACCTGAATCCCTGCGTTCTCCGACAAGTTTTCTTGACCCGGTCGCGTTCTCCACGAGATGTTGGATTTTGGTAGCCATTTTGCGCTGTCTCGCGAGAGTTCGCGGCCGCATTCAAGTCATTTTTCACGCGATCACGTCATTTGTCGCGCGATCAGGTCTTTCTTCTCGCGATCATGCACCGCGCGAGTATGAGAAGATTGAGATCTCGAACATGTCATTCTACATCGCGAGCCAGAGAATGAGGACGCGGGCACATGAAATCGAACGCGAACAGGAGAAAGAGACCGCGAACACGTCATATCCAACGCGACAGGGACAAAGAAGAGAACGCGATCATATCGTTTTCGACACGCCGGCGGAAGTAATGTGAAGCTGGAGAACTCAACAACGTAAAATTTACAATTTGGAGAGGAATATCGGCTCTAGCAGCATGAAACCATCTGCAAATACTGATTTTGGATGAAAAGAACTCCTTACATTCACATTTGGCTTTCCTTTTTTGTGCAAGGACTCCAGGAGTCATTTTTTTTTTACAAAGTGGAGAGAGGGAGGAAGTGACACAGATTCTCCAACTTCCTGTTCCTGTCCAGCAGGCTCCTCCCAGTGCTTTGTCCATCTCCTGCTCATTCTGCCTTTTTATTTGGAGCTGGAAAGATCTCTCTTTTTGTCTGCTGCATCATTGCAATTGGATTTCAGGATTTTTGGAATAGGATATTTTACAAGTAAGTGGTTGTTGTGTTTGATTGTGGGCATTGCAGTTGTTGTGTAACTACAATTTATTTTTGATAATTAATTATCATCATTCCTTTTTGTTTTTTTTAATTTATTTTAATTTTGTGGGTTGTAGTAGTAGGCCCGAGCTAGCCATGGGCATGGCCTCATGGGTGTGTGTGTGCATGATGAAGCAACTGTTCCTTTTGTTTTTTGAATATATTTCATTTTCAATCACATTTAGGGCATGGATGGCATTGGATTGAGTTGGGGAAGTGTGTTTTTTGGGGTGGCCTTGCTGATGTTGTTGGGCCTGGACATGTGGCTGGTGGCCATTTTGAGGCCTAGGCCTGCAAGCTTGCCTGGCCTTGTCTGCCAGCAGGCCTGCTTTCATCCACTGCTACCAGAGCAGGTAGCCACAGCTTTAGTAATCTACTGTTTTCTGTGTGCTCTGTTGATTTTAGACATCATTTTGGGCATGGATGGCATTGGATTGAGTTGGGGAAGTGTGTATTTTGGGGTGGCCTTGCTGATGTTGTTGGGGCTCGCCATGTGGCTGGTGGCCATTTTGAGGCCTAGGCCTGCAAGCTTGCCTGGCCTTGTCTGCCAACAGGCCTGCTTTCATCCACTGCTACCAGAGCAGGTAGCCACAGCTTTAGTAATCTACTGTTTTCTGTGTGTTCTGTTGATTTTAGACATCATTTTGGGCATGGATGGCATTGGATTGAGTTGGGGAAGTGTGTATTTTGGGGTGGCCTTGCTGATGTTGTTGGGGCTCGCCATGTGGCTGGTGGCCATTTTGAGGCCTAGGCCTGCAAGCTTGCCTGGCCTTGTCTGCCAACAGGCCTGCTTTCATCCACTGCTACCAGAGCAGGTAGCCACAGCTTTAGTAATCTACTGTTTTCTGTGTGTTCTGTTGATTTTAGACATCATTTTGGGCATGGATGGCATTGGATTGAGTTGGGGAAGTGTGTATTTTGGGGTGGCCTTGCTGATGTTGTTGGGGCTCGCCATGTGGCTGGTGGCCATTTTGAGGCCTAGGCCTGCAAGCTTGCCTGGCCTTGTCTGCCAACAGGCCTGCTTTCATCCACTGCTACCAGAGCAGGTAGCCACAGCTTTAGTAATCTACTGTTTTCTGTGTGTTCTGTTGATTTTAGACATCATTTTGGGCATGGATGGCATTGGATTGAGTTGGGGAAGTGTGTATTTTGGGGTGGCCTTGCTGATGTTGTTGGGGCTCTCCATGTGGCTGGTGGCCATTTTGAGGCCTAGGCCTGCAAGCTTGCCTGGCCTTGTCTGCCAGCAGGCCTGCTTTCATCCACTGCTACCAGAGCAGGTAGCCACAGCTTTAGTAATCTACTGTTTTCTGTGTGTTCTGTTGATTTTAGACATCATTTTGGGCATGGATGGCATTGGATTGAGTTGGGGAAGTGTGTATTTTGGGGTGGCCTTGCTGATGTTGTTGTGCCTGACCATGTGGCTGGTGGCCATTTTGAGGCCTAGGCCTGCAAGCTTGCCTGGCCTTGTCTGCCAACAGGCCTGCTTTCATCCACTGCTACCAGAGCAGGTAGCCACAGCTTTAGTAATCTACTGTTTTCTGTGTGTTCTGTTGATTTTAGACATCATTTTGGGCATGGATGGCATTGGATTGAGTTGGGGAAGTGTGTATTTTGGGGTGGCCTTGCTGATGTTGTTGGGGCTCGCCATGTGGCTGGTGGCCATTTTGAGGCCTAGGCCTGCAAGCTTGCCTGGCCTTGTCTGCCAACAGGCCTGCTTTCATCCACTGCTACCAGAGCAGGTAGCCACAGCTTTAGTAATCTACTGTTTTCTGTGTGTTCTGTTGATTTTAGACATCATTTTGGGCATGGATGGCATTGGATTGAGTTGGGGAAGTGTGTATTTTGGGGTGGCCTTGCTGATGTTGTTGGGGCTCGCCATGTGGCTGGTGGCCATTTTGAGGCCTAGGCCTGCAAGCTTGCCTGGCCTTGTCTGCCAGCAGGCCTGCTTTCATCCACTGCTACCAGAGCAGGTAGCCACAGCTTTAGTAATCTACTGTTTTCTGTGTGTTCTGTTGATTTTAGACATCATTTTGGGCATGGATGGCATTGGATTGAGTTGGGGAAGGGTGTATTTTGGGGTGGCCTTGCTGATGTTGTTGGGGCTCGCCATGTGGCTGGTGGCCATTTTGAGGCCTAGGCCTGCAAGCTTGCCTGGCCTTGTCTGCCAGCAGGCCTGCTTTCATCCACTGCTACCAGAGCAGGTAGCCACAGCTTTAGTAATCTACTGTTTTCTGTGTGTTCTGTTGATTTTAGACATCATTTTGGGCATGGATGGCATTGGATTGAGTTGGGGAAGTGTGTATTTTGGGGTGGCCTTGCTGATGTTGTTGGGGCTCGCCATGTGGCTGGTGGCCATTTTGAGGCCTAGGCCTGCAAGCTTGCCTGGCCTTGTCTGCCAGCAGGCCTGCTTTCATCCACTGCTACCAGAGCAGGTAGCCACAGCTTTAGTAATCTACTGTTTTCTGTGTGTTCTGTTGATTTTAGACATCATTTTGGGCATGGATGGCATTGGATTGAGTTGGGGAAGTGTGTATTTTGGGGTGGCCTTGCTGATGTTGTTGGGGCTCACCATGTGGCTGGTGGCCATTTTGAGGCCTAGGCCTGCAAGCTTGCCTGGCCTTGTCTGCCAACAGGCCTGCTTTCATCCACTGCTACCAGAGCAGGTAGCCACAGCTTTAGTAATCTACTGTTTCCTGTGTGTTCTGTTGATTTTAGACATCATTTTGGGCATGGATGGCATTGGATTGAGTTGGGGAAGTGTGTATTTTGGGGTGGCCTTGCTGATGTTGTTGGGGCTCGCCATGTGGCTGGTGGCCATTTTGAGGCCTAGGCCTGCAAGCTTGCCTGGCCTTGTCTGCCAACAGGCCTGCTTTCATCCACTGCTACCAGAGCAGGTAGCCACAGCTTTAGTAATCTACTGTTTTCTGTGTGATCTGTTGAATTTTTAGACATCACCTTCCTGAGAGTGTAGTGTGGCTGTACACAGTACTAGTAGTATAACATAGCTCTAGTTAAAAAAAAATCATAAATGGCTAGACTATCTTTTGTTTGCACTAGTACAGTACTAAGTAACTGAACCACAAAAACAAATGCAACATTTCACTGATGTTCTTCTCCTGTCTTCTTTGCTTTTAGGTGCACAAAAGACAGAGTAGGAGGTGTCATCGGCATCACCTGGCTACCCGTTGTACTGCCAGCCAGACAGAAGTCCTGCTGCGCATCACGCCCACGTGTGACCAGAACTTGTTGTGCATCTGCCTCCTGCCTGACGTCGGAATAAGATGGCCCCAAAGAAAGGTACCAGGTCCAGTACCAAGAAAGTTGCTGGTGAGAAGAAGGAACAGAAAAAGGAAGTGCCATTAACCACGACTGGTGGTGTGCCGGCCAAGGTTTTTTTTGGCACCAAAGCGTTGTCCGGGAACCAAGCTGGGAGCAGCACAGCGGTCCAGCAACCCCACCAACCTAGGCCCAAGGGCTTTACTGTCGCAGAGGTAGCCAGTCTACTAACGGGCAGCGATGTTGAAGAAATGTCATTACCGCAAAGTAGTACACAATCAAGTTCAACGCAGGCGCAAACTCAGCAGATCAGTGTGCAGCCGCCGCAACAAGAACAGCAGCAGCCGGCGCAACCAGAACAGCAGCATCAGCCGGCGCAACCAGAACAGCAGCAGCAGCCGGCGCAACCAGAACAGCAGCAGCAGCCGGCGCAACCAGAACAGCAGCAGCAGCCGGCGCAACCAGAACAGCAGCAGCAGCCGCCGCAACCAGAACAGCAGCAGCCGCCGCAACCAGACCAGCAGCAGCAGCCGCCGCAACCAGAACAGCAGCAGCAGCCGCCGCAACCAGAACAGCAGCAGCCGCCACAACAGCCCACCATAGTAGTTGTTGCTCCTGACGTAGGGGCATTTCAGGAAATCGAGCTTCCTGCAGACAAAGCGGAGCGAAGTCAAACCACTGTTTCAGAACATCTATTGTCTTCCAGACCACCAGCAAGGAAAAGGAGGCTTAGTCCATCATCTTCTTCTTCAAGCCCCGCTTCTGATGATCGTGATGACACTTGGGTCCCACCAGCTCGGTCTGAGAGTGAAGTACGCCACAAGACATTGCTTCTGAAAAGGAAGGTCCCAGAAAAACTTAGAGTTATGGAGGTAGATGTAGAAGAGGGGGGTGATGATGTTGATGAAGACGAGCCAGTCATCACGCACATTACTCCCGCCCCAAAGGGATTGGAGACCGACATTCTAACCCTATCCAGAAAGGCTGCTACTGAGCGGGATGCAGCACTGATCTCACCAACACAGGTTACACCACCACTACCTCCAGCTGCCATATTTTCCAAGGCCCGGCAGGGACCTACATCCAGCTCAACCACCTCAGTAGGAAGTGGTAGTAAAAGTCACAGTGTAGGTGGACAGGGTCACATATTTTCAAGGACCCCCTCAAGTTCATCTGGTGTTGAAAGTGGCACATCCAGCAGTGCCAGAAAGTTCTCCTCCCCAGTTTGGGACTTCTTTTCTGTTAGCGCCAAGGAGGAGAACATTGCTATATGCGCAATTTGTCGGCAAGGTGTTCGGCGTGGTAAGCTTGGTACAAACTATGGTACCGGAGGACAAGCAAGTCATCTCAGAACACACCACAGTATTGTGTGGGAGGATCACATACTTAAGTTAAAAGAAAGTAGGAAAACTAAACCCTTTGAAGTTGGTCAGGAATCAGGGAGCGATATTATTGTGGTGGCAGGTGAAGAACAGGGAGGCATTTCTAGCCCTGTCTCCAGTAGTGCAGTCACTGCAGTGGTAACGCCCACATCCTCCTCAGTAACATCAGAGTGGCACCGCAGTAAGAGCCATACTCAGAGTGTGGGTGAGACACCAAGGCGACCGGCGGTGAGTACCTCAATGAGACAATCTGTGTCTTTGAGCCTTAGTGGGTTAATGGCACCACTAAGGAAAGTAAGCCAGCCTACCATTGACAGCATGTTTAGGTTGGAGGGGCAGTTCCAACGCAACCACCCAACGGCACGATTGTACAATGCGAAGCTGGCTAAAATGTTAGCGCTGGACCTTCTTCCTTTTTCATTTGTGGAAGGGGTGGGTTTCCTTGAATTTGTGTCTGCCATCTGCCCGAAATGGAAAGTTCCAAGCCGGTCCTATTTCGCAAGAATTGCTGTCCCGGCACTACATCATGATGTGCTGGAATTGGTTGGACAAGCTTTGCAGAAGAGTGCTGTGCACAATATCCACCTGACAACAGACATGTGGACCAGTTGCCAAGCCACAGATTACATGTGTATCACTGCACACTGGATCTCTTTTGTGGGGGTTAAAGATCAACTATCTGCACGAGGTGTTGTTGACACAGCTGCGATTTTTGAAGGTACTCGGAAACATGCAACTGTAGCCATGTTCGCCATGGAGAAATCTCATACGGCTGAAAACATTTTAGAAGAGTTTCGCACCAAGGTTTTGGAATGGCTGCAGCCCAGAGGGCTTGGTATTGGTTTTGTTGCCACAGACAATGGCAGTAATGTACTTAAGGCCATGGAACTTGGTTCCTATTTCAGGGTTCCGTGTTTGGCACACTGCATAAACATTATAGTGCAAGACTTTCTGAAAAAAGAACCCATAGTAAGCAATTTACTGTCCATCTGCCGAAGAATATGCACTCATTTCAGCCATTCTTTTAAAGCTCGGAAGCAGCTGAGGATCATCCAACGTGACCGTAGGGTGCCAGTCAAGGCACTCATCCAGGAGGTGGCAACACGTTGGAACTCAACGTATTACATGCTTGATCGTCTGTACGAACAGCACAGGTCACTCAATGATTATGTCTGGTACAGAAGCAGTGATGCTAGTGTTAAAGGCATGACCCTTCAGAGGGAGCAATGGACCCTAATTCAATGCCTGACTGAGATGCTGTCTCCTTTTGAGGTCTTCACACGTGAAGTCAGCAAGGAGGACTGTACAATGGGCCAAGCGATCCCATTGTTGCAAATGCTAGAGCATGAGCTGAATAATGTGTCTGAATCCTACAAAGGTGTAGAGGACAGAAGGCAAGCCCATGACTTGGTGGAGAGCTTATCCAGGCGCTTATCAGAAAATGTAAGGACACAAAATAAAATTTTGTCACAAGACCATTACATTTGTGCCACAATTCTGGATCCACGTGCAAAATTAGGACTATTCCGTTCTTTTTCCGACACTGATGTTGCCCGCTACAAAAGTTGTATAGCTGAAGCAGCCATCAAGTTTGAAAACGAAGGGCTGCTAATTAAAAGCCCGCCACATCAACCCACAACAAGTACTGATACTGAAGCAGGCCATGCAGAATCAAGTGCAACTTCGTCGGCTGAGGGCAGTGCGGTTGGCTCACAATCGCAACACTCACCATCACCATCGACTACAAAAACAATAACTGGATCATTCTGCCGAGTACAATCATTATCAGATTGGTATGTAAAGATGGGCTTTAAGCACAGTGCTGATGCACAGAAAAAACAGCACAAAAGCTTACCAGCAGCAACCCTGAACATTGAGCGGATGGTCCAGGCCTATCTGGACGACCAAACAGAGGTGTACGTTGATCAAAACCCATTGCAGTATTGGTATAGGAAAAGGTCTGAATGGCCACAGCTCAGCAGGCTGGCGATAAGCTATCTGGCTTGCCCTGTCGCAAGTGTCTCTTCCGAACGTGTTTTCAGTGCTGCAGGTTCCATTGTAACCTTGAGAAGGACCAGTCTATCTCCCAAAAACGTGGAGAGGTTAACAATGATCAAAATGAATCAGCACTTCATACCACCGAATTACACAATGCATGAATCAACAGAGGAAGATGAGGACAGCGGCTCAGGTGACGGAAGTATTGTGTCAGATGATTACCTACTACTGGAAGATCCCCCAGAGTTTGAGGACGAGCTATACTTCCCTGACAATTAGGCTCGCACTTACTGTCTTCCTCCCTTTTTTCCCCCTTTGTTTGTGTCTGTTGTTCCGGTTATAAACTTGTGAATCGCAACCAATGCATTATCACCGTCTTCTAATCTTCTAATTTAAGATACAAGTTTCAGGTGTCTGCCATTTGACACTACAGTCCTCAGAATCCAGCTCCTCCGCTCGATCATACTGCATCTCCTGGTCAATTCCATTTCCCTCATGAATGATGATTGGATGATGGTAACAACAAATTCAAACTTTCCTCGTCCTTCCAAAACAAGTGGACCATGAATCTGATGACTTCTATAGCTATCCTCCTTCAGAGCCGAGAGAGACTGGCCATTAACTGAAAATAAGATGCAACAGGTAATGATTGATGCCATGCATTGTCCGCAGAAAAGCAGACTGAGTGATGTAGATTTTGTTGTGTGTGTTGCGCATGAATGAATTGATGTAATTGTGCACTGCCACTAATCAACATTCTATAGAACACACTAATTTTCCTCTTCTGGCAAACAAGAAATGTGTACTTCTCTCCTGCATCTTGGTGATACATTGCTTTTAATTCAATACAGGAAGGGGACTCACTCAATCTGCTGCGCAATGCAAATGACTGTGACTTAACAGCACCGTCCATCATGATGATGGCGAAAGAGACGGCCTGCAGCGTTAACGAGATGAGATGCAACAGGTAATGATTGATGCCATGCATTGGCCGCAGAATAGCAGACTGAATGATGTAGATTTTGTGGTGTGTTTCGCATGAATTGATGTAATTGTGCACTGCCACTAATCAACTTTCTACAGAACACACTAGTAATTACTAATTTTCCTCTTCTGGCAAACAAGAAATGTGTACTTCTCCTGCATCTTGGTGATACATTGCTTTTAATTCAATACAGGAAGGGGACTCACTCAATCTGCTGCGCAATGCAAATGACTGTGACTTAAACAGCACCGTCCGTCATGATGATGGCGAAAGAGACGGCCCGTTAACTTAAGATGAGAAGTAACAGGTAATAAATGATGATAATTAATGGCATGCATTGGACACCTGACTCTGAGCTATTGGTCTTTGTGTTTGCGTTGTTTGTTGTGCACAAAGTGAATGATGTCAAAGTGTACTAGTGTTAATCTATCTTTCTGTACACAATAAAGAATGACTCAAGTCAGTAATATTTATATTTCTACTCTTGTTGTGTTCTAAAAATTACACTTGTACTGCAGGCCGATCTTCAGTCAGTAGAAGTATCAGAGCTGATGATGAAGTCAGGAGGATGTTTCATGAGTGGCATAAAACGGAAAAGCCTAAAGGTAAACACGTGAACCACAACCACAGCACACCCAAATGTCTGTGTAGAAGTTGAATAGAGTGTAGCGGTGGGATGACTGCAGTGCATTGATTTTACTAACTTTAACTGTAAAATGCTATGTCTGGAATGGATAATGTGCTTTGCGTTTGTCCAACTCTTTGAGAGAAAAAAAAAAGGACTCTAAAGTGTTAACGTAGGATGTGCTAATGGTAAGCACTGTGGGCCTGATCTCTCCTGTTACTGTTGAAGGTCTATGCTGGAAACAGACTACAGTAGAGATGATGCATATGCATACATGCCACCTCGGAAAGTGTTCTTGTTGCACTACACCATCACTTGTGCATTTGTTTTCACTTTCTTTCTGAATATCCCCTTTGGTTTTCAATCTAAAATTACAGGCCGGGCCTTGTCCAAAACTTTGTAAAACATTACAATGCATATTAATTACCTTACCAATCAATCACCTTTTTATTCCAGCCGGGCAGTGGCGAGTGGTGAGGCGACACACCCAAGATTGATGGACGAGAGGAGCAAGAGGAATGCCGAGATGCAAAAAACCAGTCCACATTTTTGACCAGGATAAGACAGTAACAGTATCCACTTTTCACTTCTTTTAAATAATTTGATTAATATCTTGTATACATTCTTTACAACAGTGTGTTCTTGGAGTTGTTATTACCAATCATCATTACGTTTGCTCTGTGTTTACGATTCTTCACTACCAATATTTAAAATTTCTATTTGCTATCTGTTAAAGTATTAAGGCCGGAACAGAACAAGAAATAGAAGTGTATGTAATCCGGGTCTCATCATGCATGCATTTCCTTTTTTATACCTTAACATATGGAATGGATATGGTATGGTAGTCTTCAATGATTGTCGTTTGTTTGTCTATGTATGCATACTGTTTTTCTATGTCAAACCTTTCCCAAAATCCCCCTTCCCATCCAATCAACGGACCCTAACCCTCTTCCCCCGGGCTGTGTGACTTATTGTCGAGGTGTAACTAAATTAAATGTACACCAATACTTAATCACACACTTGCTGGGGCGGATGTGGTGAAAGCAACACTACTTCAATTTCAATGCAGAGCGATGATCTTCTTCTGCTTGCCCACCCATGAGTAGGATATTTCACAGGTTATTTTATTTAACAAAGGAACATATACCTCAGCATGAATTGCCGGCATTGATTTGATTTGTTTGTTGTCATTCCTCATATACAGCACTAACTGTTAGACTGTAGGCATAGCCAAGTCGACAAAACTATAGTTTGTAACTCTGTCTAGTAGGCTATCCTCATAATATCCAGCATTCATTTTTTTTGTCAAATATTTGAGCATATATTTGTTGCTCGGTAAATTCTGTGATGTACTTCATTCAACTACTCCTCTAACAGTCTCTCAAAGGCGATTGACTATCTCCTTTTCTTTTTTTGGAAATGCTGCTACCCTGCCAGTGTATACTACTACTATACTACCACCACCACCCCAATCATGGCATGTATGAAAAAGGAAACCATCTTCACCATGCAGCCAGTGCTGTGCCACAGTTGGACATAAACATCAAGCACCGGTAAGAGAGAAGTTTGGGGGAGGCAGAATCAATAATGGACATGTTGTCAATGATGTCAGTTTCAAACACCACTCCAAAGAATGCATAGTAGGACCAGTCAATGAGTGAGGTGTGTCGCATCTATCTGTTTGTGTCTTATACAGTCAGCAAATTATTGAAATCAAACACACGCTATGGGCGGCCATGCACCAGCAAAGAAACAGTGTGATGTAAAACAGTTACCCCACCTACAAAACATTAACAACATTGCATGTAACATAGAAAAATATATTTAATTGACCCTAACAAATAAACTAAACCCACAAAAGCTGACCCACCCCCCTCCCTAACCCCAACGACTGTCCATAGAAATAGAGAACGCCCAAACGAGTGAGGAAACAAACAGGAATTAAAAAAGGGGCAGTGACAGGGACTAACTGGTGGGGCGGGACTGGAGGAGGACACGAATCTGGTCCTCTAAATGGGCGACGCGGCGTCTAAGGCCGCGGCAGTTGCAACCACAGTGGGGGGGGGCACCGGAGATGGCACGGTGGCGGCGGGCAGCCGCCAGACGGTGGCGCCGTACCGCTGGAGGGCGGTGGCTGGGGCCCGGGGCACTGGAGGAGGCTTGAATTGCTGCTGCACTCTCCTCCTCCTCCTCGGCTAGGACCACCAGCCGCCGGTATTCCTGCTGGATTGCCTCCAGCTTCCGGCGCCGTGCCTTGGCGGCCAACTCCTTCCGGTTGATTTTCGGAGTAGCTGTGTATCAAAAAGAAAAAAACAAGACAATTGTAAAATATAGTCTTAATAAAACAGTAGGACAAGGTAATTATTTATACACATAGTGGCATGGTAGAGTAGCACTATAAAATAAAGCACAGTAGTACATAACATTTTAAATGTCACCCGTCCTTCTTCCTTCCACCTGTCTTACACTTTTTAGTTGAACAGTGCACCAGGTGCTCTTCTCCATAAAACTTTCAAAGCGGAGTTGAAATCAGATAGATGAGGCCATTGGTTACTCAATACTCTGGCTCCTAGTCCTATACCAATTAAAGGGAATTCTAGTCTTCTAGTTCACTCTTCAAACGTCCCCAAGAACTCATACTTACTTACGACATCGGATAGCGGGCGGACTTTGTCCGCCCGCCATCCGACTGCTAAAAAGGGTGGGGGTCCCGTGGGGACAATTAATTAGGATGATGCGCCCGGCACAGTGGCGGGCGCACCCTGTTATTTTAAATTTAAATTCTGGTTGGCTTTGCTGAAAGCAATGCTAAAATGTTGTGCTGCTTTTCCAAGCACAACATGACGGGCCTCGCACGGAGCCTGTCACGTTTTGCTTTGAAAGTCGGGGGGGTACCATAGCATCGGTAGGTACCCTCCATGGGGGCCCCCAAGCATACTCTGCAATGTGTGCATGCCTTTCCGTGGCGGACGGTAATGCCGCCACGCAAAGGCATTCCAAAATGCAGATTATATGGCTGCCGGTGTGGTGAGAGAGACACCACCGCCATATTGAACCCTTTTCCGCCTAGACATGTCTGAATATTTTCTACAGGGATGGCGGGAGGTTTGCCCCTGCTGTGACGGCAGTGAATTCCAGCCAGCCCGGCGGGGGCAATACGCCCACCATCCTAATGGGGCCCTAATTCACAACTTTACAGTATACATATACATACAGTACACCTTTGCAGTGAGTGTGCTGTCAAGTTCAACAATAGTTAAAGATTATGAATCTAACTTACCACCGCCTGCCACTGGTGCTGCCACTCCCCCTCCGTTGCTATCTGCAACTGCCGCATCCTCGCCCTCTGCGTCGCCTTCGCTGGCCCCAGCAATGGTGGTCGGTAGTGCGCCTAGAAAACATTACACATTTATTAGGCAACATATACACCTCCCCCCTATTGATCAGTAGCAAGGTTGAAAAATGAGTTAATACTAACATAAATCACTAGTACAAATCAGGTAGTAGTAGAGTAGACACTAAGTTATATGATCATTGTAGCATTTGCTTGATTAGCCCTAGCCATGCACATGTGACGTTACCTTTACCTTGCAGCTTCTTAAGACACCTTTGAGCCCACATGACCTGCCTCACACTGCTACTGTCTAGTCTACGCGCTGCGTACAGGCGGTCAACAAACATTAACAAGCCACTTTTTTAGGAAGAACTGGTGTACTACTGTTACTGTTAGTCCATATTGCTTATCCATAGATGCTACACTTTTTGGCACGGCTGAGAAATGCTTGCAAGTTGCAATATACTAACGCACACCATTTCCTTTTTTCGCATTACAGACGCAAGATTCGCTTCTACGAACCAGAGCTTCTGAACGATGCACCAACTACCAGTACTAGGTTCTTCTGAGGTGAGGGGTCCCTTCACTCACATCTTCATTTATAAATGTATAGAAACTAAATTGCTATGGGATGGTGGTGCTGCCTTCCACCACTTCAGTTATCATGATTTAATTCCCAACTGTATAAGTGTAACAATGTATATTGTTTTAATGTTATTGATTTGCCGGTTGGTGCTGCTAAGATAACAGTGTACAGACCTTCTCAAATCGAAATAAAAATTTTAAACTTACATAGACTTTGTGGTATTTGGTGTGGAGTGGACTAACTTACACGATTGAGCAAATTAAAGTAAGGGTGTGCATGTGAATTGCTTCCACGACAGAGGTTGGGTGTGTTAATGTTCTGGGTTGTCTACTTGTTGGTTGTCTTGGGGGGAGGGTTCCGAGACCTAATAGGTATGACAAGACAGTACTATAGTCAAGCAGTGGAATTGTGGTGGGTGCGGAATTTCTGATTGAGGTGTGCAAGGAAGGTCCATCCTACCATCACCAACATCCTATTTTCTGGTGCAAATGTATGTGCAAGATCCCTACAACAGTTGTATGTCCTATAGGGTATCATATCAAAATATTAAGAAATCTGGTAGGGCTGTTGCTGTGAATTTTCAAAGCCTAAACATCAACAAGAGTAAAAAGTAGTACAAGACAACGACCCAACGGATTGTACGAGCTACTGGTGAATATGAGTTTTATATTACAACCTTTCACAAAGAGTGGCACTGGGCAAGACTAGCTACTACAGTACAGACAGACAGACTGATAGTATGTAGTAGTACTCAGTCATCATAGCGGAGGCAGGGATAAGCTTTTTGAAACCGTACAGATCGAAGGATAATTGGTGGTAAAAAAATAGCATTTGGAAACACACTATAGTTCGGGAGAAATGGGGCAGTAAAAGTTATGGAATAAGAAATATTATTAAAAACAAGAAGACTTACTGGGGCCAGCAGAGGAGCCCTCAGCGGTGTCCTCCTCGTGGTGTTCCTGTCCCGCCGACTGCCCAGTCCCTGCCCGTCTGCCCCTGGGTGCTGATGAACAGGAAAGATATAAGAAAGACAAACATTGATGGATGGTGTCAACTTAAGCAAATACAATTTTTTTCAACAACGGTCAAAAAACACTTATGTAAACAATTGCAATAACTACATTGACCGATCTCATCTGGTCAACATGTAATATCGGGGGATTCGCAGTTCGACTACTTAAGTTACTATTTATCAACAGTAATCCATTCTTCCATTCTGATTCCAGAAAACTAAGTTACAAGTAAGCCTAAGTATTAGTACAACCTACCACCCAACCTAGCCCACCTATTCCAGGCATGCCAATTGTACATTAAGTATGCATTTCGACTGTATTCCTCAACAATGTGTATGATCCAATCATGGAGGACACATTAACATGACTACATTTTTTGTATATACACAATTTTGGTTTGATTGATGCTCATCTGCTACTGCTAAGTAACTGCAAAGCCTACCTCCACTCATTGAACAAACTAGAAAGGTTCTAAAGACTGGCGTACTAGCAGCACGTCACGTAACTGAGTGAGGGGGCATCACGCATACCACTAACCAATTAGAAGCTCATACAAAGTACCTAAACCTATGTATCAATCCGCCTCTATCTATTAGTGACAGGACAAAGTAAGGAGTGGACATGAGTCACTGTAGCATTACGTAACTTAATTTCTCTAAAATAAACTCGTAAAGAATCACGCTAAGCAAGCGCAAACGCAAAGCTGCAAACAAGTAAGATTAGTAGTAGCGCAGAAGAGCACCTGTGTCATAATCACAGAAGACTTTTAAACGTTATTAACCTGGAATGTATTGCAAGCAGCAACATTCTATCTGGTTGGAAGGAAAAAAAGATATTCGCAATATATAACATAGAGCAGAAGAACAGACACAAAGTTGTAATAATTAAATAGGTACTCACCAAGCCCCGGGACCTCCACTCCTAGCAGGTCCAGCAGGTCCTGCTCACGGTCCAGGATGTCGGACCACCGGTGCGTCAGCTGTGCCTGGGTGCGCCGGACCCCAGAGATGCGAGACACTGCCCGGCGCACCTTCCCCCACCGCTGCCGACGCTCCCGGAGGCCGTACCCGGACCCAGGCCTGCCACCTGCTGCCAGGGTTGAGGGGAGGTGGCGCTGCACAAAGAAAATTAGTGCAGCCAACTCCGCCTCCCCAAATAAGGCCCGTGCATGCACCCCTTGTGGGCGCCGCCTTCCGCAAGGAAGGCGGTCGCGGCTCTGGCTGCGCCGGCGAACAGCCCTGCCCTTGGACATGGTTCTGGGGACGGGGCGGGAAAGAAAAGGTAAAATAAATAAAGGAGTAAAGGAAATAAATAGCAGGCAATACAAAGAGAAAAAGTAGCTAAAAAACAAAAAAAAGGTACACAAAAACCAAAAATATAGAGGCAGGAAAATAGTTAGAGAAATAATAAGTAATAAAGATCCGAAAAAAGTGGCTATAAACAAAGGATTGAAAAGATTTAGGGAGGATTGAAAATCAGGCCCCAGAACCATGCAATAGAGTGGAAAACAAGATGGCCGCGCCCGTTGCGACCACGTGCGCAAGTTCGCGCGATATTTTCTCCCTGAGCAAGCAAAAAGCAACGCGATCAAGTAAAAGCGATCGCGAACAGGAAATATCGACCGCGAACATGCATTGCGCGACCCGGAACAGGAAGTAAACAACGCCAGAGGGCGGGACAAGTGAAAACAAGATGGCCGCGCCCGTGAGCGACCGCATGGGTAAGTTGGCGACCCGCGAACACGCAAAAAATACCGCGAACAGGCGGCAAAAAACTTCCGCATCTTCGCGATATTTCCGGCGTGTTTGCGGAGATTTTCTGCATTCTCGCGATAATTTGCGGAGGTTAATTCCGCAAATTCCGCCCACCCCTAATGATAAGGTACCCAGATGGGATAAAGTACATGAATCAGGATTGAATGCTGCCAGAATGTTCTGACTGGCTTCTTTTTGGCCAGCAATGGCTAATATACCTTCCATACCCCTCGAATTCCTACTAGTTTCGATAGAGGAACTACCATCAACAAACATTGGTTCAGAAATAAACATAGTTTCCACCAAATCCCCCAGTTCCTGCACCCATGAATTAGCATGTTGTGAATTCCCTGTAAAACAAAAGCATGCCATCAAAACAAAAAGACACTGTTTTAACTGGCACTGTGGATTCTTTATCTATCATATCCTCTAACCAAACAACTTCTATCGAGCGACTGTCAACTGCTGAGAAGCAGCCGAGGTGGTGGCTTTCAACATCTAATAAATGCAAGCCTACAATGGAATTGCAACACAACAATCTCCTCTGTAATTAGACATACAAGGCAGGCCTGCCAGGTAGGTTCAAGATGTATCCAGTCATTTTTAGCAAGTCCAAGGAGATTAAAATGAAACTTCAGACAACATCACCTTAGACCTCAATGCAATTGAAATACACTTAACTAACATAATTACTTTCAACGGTGCACAAACCCAAACAATACCCTGCCCTATAGATATCCAATGTACCAAGTTATGCACAACCCAAGAGCAGGTATAAAGAAAATAATGGGGCATTTAAAAGACCTGACTTCAACTTTGCTATAAGTCGATCCATTTCCATTTCAATCAACATTATACCAGGACCAGCCTCAATCGTTGGAGGTGAAATCTATCTCTGATCCCAAAACAACAAGCAGGGCTTAACTACCTCGCATTTCAGAGTGACATTGTTGAAGAGAATACTGGATACTTAATGATTAAGTTGAGATTACGAAAATCGGCAAGTGAAGGTTGTAGTTTCAGGCTTATAACCGATGGATTTGAGACAACATATCAGTTCTGAGGAGAATCCAAGAAATAGAACATGGGTTAGAAATGCGTCGGCAATCACAACACAACCATGCAAGCATGAAAATAGGCCATGTTGGGCGGGATACAAATAAAGAATTGATGGAATAGACCACATGTCCACTAGGATCATTAGTTTTACATGGGTGTGTAGCCCATTTATGAAGGAAATTGTAAATATGGTGAAAGAAGATAATACATTGTTTTCCTTGTTGGGCATGAAAAGGCAGAACTGTTAAGGTTGTGAATTTGTATTAAAAAAATGATTATAAAACTCATTTATATATTGGTATGTACAGGGTTGTGTGTATGAATGTTGAGTGGGTACCATAATTAGTAGTTGTTGTTTTTCTCTGACACACAATAGCGGAGAGGAGGACGTCCCGTACACTTCCCGGCATTTAAATGAGTGCGGCAGGACAGAGGAGGCAATAGACTGTACAGCCCCTTCGCTCCCGCACATCTTTGGCGGCAAGAAGAAAAGATTAACATAAAATGAGCACTGTTATTGAGCAGTGTACTTGTTTGGGTTGGAATTTTGGTATTGTTCATTCTGGAAGGACCTGTAGAAACAGAGGTCAATTGATCCACATAATAAGTTTACAGTAGCGATTGAATCTCCACAACGGGATGATATTCTTCATATAAAGCGAAGTGTATCGCACAATAGATGGGATCTCCTATAAAGGACATAGAAACCTGACATTATAAATGAGAATTCTAACATTCTGGTCTTGAAAAAGATGGAATAATAAATTAACCATCGAAACGTGTTGACGCATCATACAACGGAATCCAGGGTAGAACCCAACCTGCAGATACTAGAATAATTATTGTATCCAGGCCAGGTTACGGCATTGGTACCTAGGATACATTTTTCCAAAGATAAGGTGTACAGTCTAGTCCACTTCTCATTTTATGTTGGGGTCAATGTGATTTTGTGTACTGTGTAATAGTGACAAATTTTAAATGTATGGTTTTTATGAATTATTTAACTAATTTGATTAGGATATTGATGCTGTGTAATGAAATTTTAAAATTATTATATTAATTAATTTTAATAAAACATGTTTCCTGAGATTCTTAATGAGTGATTCACCATATGATTTTTTATCCACAGTGGGGGTGGTTTGGTATCATAGTTGTAGCAAGGCGTACTATTGAGTTTCTTGCTTAATTTAAGTCACATCCTGGTGACTATTGGGTCGTGTTGTTATTATTATTTCTGTCCAAGGGAAATTTTGTTTAACAAGCATGAAAATAGGCCATGTTGGGTGGGATAAAAATAAAGAATTGATGGAATAGACTACATGTCCACTAGGATCATTAGTTTTACATGGGTGTGTAGCCCATTTATGAATGAAATTGTACATATGGTGAAAGAAGATAACACATTGTTTTCCTTGTTGGGCATGAAAAGGCAAAACTGTTAAGGTTGTGAATTTGTATTAAAGAAAATGATTGTGAAACTCATTTATATATTGGTATGTACAGGGTGTGTGTATGAATGTTGAGTGGGTACCATAATTAGTAGTTGTTGTATATAGTTGTGCATTTATGTTTGTCCTCATTATGTCTCTGTATGTGATTTTTTTAAACAATATCTTAAAAATGAAGAAAATGACAAATACTGATCACTGATATTAAATAGGGTGCTCAGAAAACTGAGGGCCCGATTCACAGAACTAACTTAAGACAAAATCCTAAACTTACTACCAATCTGGTATTCACAGAAGGCACTTACTCATTTTGGTATTCACAGAAGGCACTTACTCATTTCAGTATTCACAGAAGTTAGGAGTCCTAACTTTAGGACTCCTAAATGCCTTCTGTGAATACCGAAAGTCTTAAAGTTAGGATTTTTCTCAGTTTAGTTGTCCTAAAGTTAGGAGTCCTAACTTTACAACTCCTAAACTGAGAAAAATCCTAACTTTAAGACTTTCGGTATTCACAGAAGGCATTTAGGAGTCCTAAAGAAAGGAGTCCTAACTTTACTACTACTGAACTGAGAAAAATCCTAACTTTAAGAGTTTCGGTATTCGCAGAAGGCATTTAGGAGTCCTAAAGTAAGGAGTCCTAACTTTACTACTACTAAACTGAGAAAAATCCTAACTTTAAGACTTTTGGTAATCACAAAAGGCATTTAGGAGTCCTAAAGTTAGGACTCCTAACTTCTGTGAATACCGAAATGAGTAAGTGCCTTCTGTGAATACCAAAATTAGTAAGTGCCTTCTGTGAATACCAAAATGGTAGTAAGTTTAGATTTTGTCTTAAGTTAGTTCTGTGAATCGGGCCCTGAGTGTGGTAAAGAATTTTTTCAGTATTGGCAAATTTCAGAAAGTTGGCATTTTCATGTCTTAAACATTTGGTGCCTGTATTCTGAATCAGATGGCTAGGTGTAGCTGGCGGTTGGTCTTTGTGTATTGCTCCCAGACAGTAAGACAAAGGATAATAGGTGGTAGCAGGGTGGGTCATCTCTGACTTGACGAGGGGGAGGAGCTGTTACCTACCACACTTGCACATCATGAAGGCCCTGCTAGGCACACTCACAAAGGGTTTGACACTAATCATTTTTGACCTCAGATAAGCTGGGTACAGTGCAGGGAGACAAGAAATTCCAGACACCAATGGGAATTAAAACCTCCAGAACCTTCTCCTACTTCAAAGGGGGCTCCAGGTATAAAAAAGGGACCCTTAGACCCCACAATTCAGTACACATCTGGACCTGTAGAAGAAGGACTGCTTTACTGCTTTGCTGCAAGAAGGCTTGCCACTCCGCTGCCCTGCTGTGCTGCCCTGCCCTGCTGCCTTGCTGCACTACTGCCTGAGTAAGAAGGACTGGACCTGCATCTTGAACCCAGGGCCACCAGAGTGGCTCCAAGGGCTAGATAACTGACCTCCTGATCAGAGCCACATGGATAGAACAGACATTAACAACCTTGAACAACCTTGAATGCAACCCCTGGTCTCTGACAGTTGTGAGTCCTGCCCCCCAAGTGGTGCCACCACAATCCTGATCCCTTGGAAATTAGCCTGAAGGAGTTCTGCCAGCTCAATTGTGGTCTAAGCAGAATCGACACAGCGTGACACACCTCGCAAAACTCTGCAACAGTACTGCTGTGTGATGCATCCCTGACGCAGGACTTTGCATAGCAGCACTGCACCTCCTCTGAACCACCACTGTGTGATGCATCCTTGATTAAGCCCTTTGTACTGCAAACATTTCATCGATGACATCTTCGACAATGACAGCGGACCCTGCAAAGCAAACCCTGTAAATTATTTGGAACCAGCCGGTACACAAAGCATTCTCAGCATAGTACTTCTCATTGCTGGCTCCTTGTTGACAGCATCCTTGAAGATGATGGAGAGCCTCATTTTATTTTTATTTATTTATTTTAGCGATTTGTAAAGCGCCTGGTGACCCGAGGGCATCCCCGCGCTATAATCTTGAAGGCGAACCTGAGGGCAAAAAGGGGGGGTTTTTATTTAGGAAACAATATCGTTTTCAATTTCTTCCTGAACAGCAGGTGATTGGATTCCAGTCGGAGGGTACGGGGGAGAGCGTTCCATCTCGTGGATGCATTAATCGAGAAGCGGCGGCCACCCGAACGTGTCTTCTTATGTCTAGGGACATTGGCCAGATTCTCATTCTCCGAGCGGAGGGACCTGGAGACTTTGTAAGGCGTAACCAGGTCTCTTAAGATGTTTGGGCCGGAACCGTTAAGCAGCTTATGTGCAGTGCAGAGGGTCTTGAAATCGACCCTTTGGCAGATTGGAAGCCAGTGAAGATCCTGGATTGCTGGCCTGGCTGATGCTCTGGAGGGGAGATTCCAGAGTAGCCGGGCGGCTGCGTTCTGCGTTCGCTGGAGTTTGGACAGGGTAGATTCTGGTGCTCCGAGGTATATCATGTTACAATAGTCCAGCCTTGCGAGCACCAGGCCCTGTACTAGGAGCTTCCTGGATAGGGGCGGGAGAAGTGGGAGGATCTTCCTGATGGAGCGCATTAGGCCAAAGCAGGTCCCTGCTGTCTTGGTAGCTTGAGTCTTCATTGACAGCTCGGGCTCTAGCCATACTCCTAGGGTTTTAATTTCCTGTTTCGGGGTGGGGATTTCCCCGAAAACGGCTGGCCAGACCGAAGGAGGGATGGTGGACCACTGCTTGCCCAGAAACATGACCTCGGTCTTTGACCCGTTTAATTTGAGTGCTGACTCACACATCCAAGTGTGGATATTTTTAAGACAGTTTTGGAGATTGTCCGGGTGTTTGTCCAATTGGGAAAGTGAGACGACTAGTTGGGTGTCGTCGGCGTAGCTTACTATTTTAATCCCGAAGGGGGTGACCACATCTTCAAGGGGGGCCATGTAGGCATTAAATAAAGTTGGGCTTAATGAGGACCCCTGGGGGACCCCGCTCGTGAGGGGGAGGGTGGCAGAGTGGAATTTGCCATCCCACACCTGGAACGAGCACCCTGAGAGGAAAGACTCTATCCACTTGAGCGCTGAACTTGCAATCCCTGCAGCAGCTAGCCGATGAAGAAGGACACGATGGTTGACTGTGTCGAAGGCTGCGCTTAAGTCCAGGAGGATCACTGCCACTGATCCTCCTGAATCCAGGATGCATCTCACCTCCTCGATGACGGCGAGGAGGGCGGAGTCCGTGCCATGACCTGGACGGAAACCCGTCTGGGACTGCCGTAAGATGTTGTTGGCTTCTAAGTATCGTGACAATTGGCCATTGACCAATTTCTCGGCCATCTTGCTGATACCAGGGAGGAGAGAAATAGGTCTATAGTTCGCCATGTCGGCTGGGTCAAGCTGGGGTTTCTTTAGGAGTGCCTTAACAATTGCACTTTTCCAGCTGGGGGGAACCGAGCCTTGGGAGAGTGATGTGTTTATGAGCTCCGTAATTGTGGGCACTACGACTGCGGCTACAGTTTTGAGGAATCTGATCGGGGCAGGGTCTAACGGGGATCCGCTTTTCATTTTGGTTAAAGTGGATTCTACCTCGTCTCTTGTTACTGCTTTAAAGGAGGTGAGCTGGGGAAGCACGCTATTTCCTGCGTAGTTAGTGGAACCCTCAGCGTTCCTGTTGTTGGGTAGGCTAAGAGGGGGCAGAGATGTTAAAATGCGATCGATTTTAGCATTGAAGTAGTTGGCCAGCTCATTACTTCTGTCCACAGGAGGTGTGTTAGATGAGGGTGGGACAGGTTTTTTCAGTAACTCTTTAACGATGAGGTATGATTCCCTTGCCGAGTTAGTAGCGTTTTTAATCCTGGTATCATAATGAGAGGCTTTAGCGAGTTTTAGGGAACCTTTGTATGTTCTCACCGTTTGCTGATACGCAACTTTGCTTGCGTGCTGCCAATCTTTCCTCCATATCCGTTCTGCTTTTTTACAGTGTTTACGGAGGATCTGGAGTTCCGTAGTGTACCATGGAGCGGATCCTGGTTTATCGTTCTTATTCTCACGAGTTTTTATTGGGAGGATGGAGTCAAGGGAAGTGGTAATCCATGCTCTGAATTTACTGTCCGCGGTAGTCGGGTCTTCCGAGGGGGTCGGGATCGATGAATTCAGTGTTTTGGTCCAATCATCTGGGGATAGTCTGGCCCATGCTCTATCTTTAATATAGGTGGTGGGTTTGTGGAGTTTCTTGGATACTCCTGGGAGGCGGAAAGGAACCATGAAGTGGTCCGTCCATGGGAGAGGAAGGGACTTAGTGACTTGAAGAGTGGTGTCATTCGTGAACACTGGATCAAGCAGATGGCCTTTAGAGTGCGTGGCACCAGAGTTAGCTAGGTGGAGGCCAAATGTAGCCAGTTCTCCAATCAAGTCAACCGCTCCTGTATCTAGGGGGTCATCGAAATGGATGTTAAGATCCCCTATTATGGAGAAGTTGGGGGTGGAGTGGGCTTGAGATGCGATAGTCTCAAGGAGAGCTCTAGTGAAAGAGCTTGTATTGCCGGGGGGACGGTAGATTAGGAGTCCCACTAGTGTGTGGGTCGGACCTACGTGGATGGTAAATTGGAGGCTTTCAGAGTCCGTGATCTGGGCGTCATTGATTCTACAGGTGAGGTGGTCACGGTAAATAATCGCCAAGCCTCCTCCTCTACCCAAAGGGCGGGGCTGGGATTGTACCAGGAAACCTGGGGGAGTAGCCAGGATGACGTTTGAGTCCGAGTGGTTTGTAATCCATGTTTCTGAGAGGAACAGGATGTCAAGCTCATGATCTTCTATAAGATGGTTGATTAGCAGCGCGTGTCTGGGGAGAGAACGACAGTTCAGGGTGGCTAATTTGAGAGCTGTGGGCAAAGTATGTCGGCAGGGGAGCTTGAGCTGGACAGGGCGGCAGCGAGTGCATGTAGTGTATGGTCCTTCAGGATCATATATATAATTGCATGCAGTATCAATAGGGGGTCTAAGACTAAGGAGGTCCCGGCGTGAATAGTTTACCACGAGGGCAGTCTGGTCCGGCAGGGGTTCTGGCCCTAGGCCCGGCTGTGCGCGGACGGGCGCAGACGGGCTTGCCTTAGGCGCGCCTTCGGCACGCAAACGGCGCTCCCGCTGCGCTCGTCCGCTGCGCTTCCGTTGACAGCACATGATGTAGGGGGCAGGGGGGCGTGGCCTTCAGGGGGCGTGGCCTAAGTTCTCGCCGGCTTGGCGTTTGTGGCAGGGAAATGTTAAACAGCGAGTGAGCGCTAGGTCCGCTGCTCGCTGAATTCCCAAGTGCAGGTGAGTGCCCTGGCGCTTGTTAGCGCGTGGTGAAATAAAAGTACAAGTTATTCAGTGACACAAGCAATCAACAAGTTTTAAAACCTCCCGGCTTCCGCCTCAGGAGTGCGCGATCGTGAGATTCAAAGTCGCTTGTAAGCAGCGCTTTAAATACCGCGTCAGGGGGGCGTGGCCTTCAGGGGGCGTGGCCTAAGTTCTCGCCGGCTTGGCGTTTGTGGCAGGGAAATGTTAAACAGCGAGTGAGCGCTAGGTCCGCTGCTCGCTGAATTCCCAAGTGCAGGTGAGTGCCCTGGCGCTTGTTAGCGCGTGGTGAAATAAAAGTACAAGTTATTCAGTGACACAAGCAATCAACAAGTTTTAAAACCTCCCGGCTTCCGCCTCAGGAGTGCGCAATTGTGAGATTCAAAGTCGCCTGTAAGCAGCGCTTCAAACACCGCGTCAGGGGGGCGTGGCCTTCAGGGGGCGTGGCCCAAGTTCTCGCCGGCTTGGCGTTTGTGGCAGGGAAATGTCAAACAGCGAGTGAGCGCTAGGTCCGCTGCTCGCTGAATTCACAAGTGCAGGTGAGTGCCCTGGCGCTTGTTAGCGCGTGGTGAAATAAAAGTACAAGTTATTCAGTGACACAAGCAATCAACAAGTTTTAAAACCTCCCGGCTTCCGCCTCAGGAGTGCGCGATCGTGAGATTCAAAGTCGCTTGTAAGCAGCGCTTTAAATACCGCGTCAGGGGGCGTGGCCTTCAGGGGGCGTGGCCTAAGTTCTCGCCGGCTTGGCGTTTGTGGCAGGGAAATGTTAAACAGCGAGTGAGCGCTAGGTCCGCTGCTCGCTGAATTCCCAAGTGCAGGTGAGTGCCCTGGCGCTTGTTAGCATATCACAGCCTCCAGGCTTCCCGGAACCACCGATACATGACGCATCTCCACTACAGGACCTAGCATCACCTCTGGTGTGCAACACATCAATGACAAGGGGCTCCAGAACCAGGACTTAAGGTACTTTGTTCAGCCGGCCTAACTGGGTCTCTGTAGTTGGCCCATTGCTCAATCGCTGTCAGCCTGAACTTGTGATAACCACAGTTGGCACTTTGTGCTTCTAGGCACTGTTTTTACTAAAAACTTTAAAATTGGATATCTCTGGTTCTACTGATTGGATTTTTGTTCTTGTGGCGTCAAATTATTTATTAAATGTTATTCTATTTTTCTTAATTGGTTTGGGAATTTTCTTTCAATGTGTTTTCACGTTATTACTGTTTTAAGTGCTGCATAAATACTTTACACATTGCCTCTAAGTGAAGCCTGGGTGCTTTGTGTCAAGCTCCCAGAGGATTGAGCACAGGTGAATTCGCAGTTTGCATGTGTGTCAACCTGACAGGTATTGTGGTGTCCGCTTGAGTTGGGTTTCATCCCCTCTCAACCACTAACCCAATGTCCAACAGATTCCCTAACAATCGAAAATGCACAAAGAATATGGCAAAAGTAGAAGAGATGTTAAAATAGATTACAGAAAACAAGCCTCAACACCAAGCAGAAACAAGTGGAACTTAGAAAAAGTTATTGTTGCAAATGTGGATTATAAATCACTTCTGTCTGCAAGTGGTCAACAATTCCCAGTAACCAGAAATTTCGAGATCAAAATAGGTTAAATGAAGATAAGAATATTGCCTCCCTAATAACCAGAACAGAAAAAGGACTGAACATGGTAAGTAAGATATGAAGTGACTGAGCAGCAATCTAGAAGAATATAAATTAGTTCATAGCTGCATTTTGAATTTGGTTCATAAAACTGTGAACAAATTAAACTTTCAAGTTGTCCAGATTTAGATCAATATGATCTCTCCATTTGCCATTCTCTCAACTGAGAAATCTGAGGAAAAAAAACGAGAGACAAAGGTCATAAACTTATACAGAATTACGAAACATCCACCCCTTCCTGATGACATGACTAAATCTGACACAAATACTGATCCTAAAAGATTCAAACGCTGAGTTACAAGAGTAATTCTGATTTGCGTTCTAGATTTTTTTTTAAGTTAAGACTGGCTTCAGTATTTATAGTGGAGTGTTCTAATGAACAGGAGTTCTAGAGGGGGGACACTGGGACTAAGGGATAAAGAAGGAGGACACGGGATATGCAGGGCTTCTGGATGCCCCGATTGGAGCATGACGATGTACCCATGGGGCAACGAGCAAAAAAAAGAAGGAAAACAAGGTGATTCATTTGTCTATATTTATTTTACTTTGCATTGCTAAGTTCAATTCACCGAGAATCAGAAGTTCATGAGAGTTTAACTTGTAAAAGGCCTGAATGATAAATTTAACAGTGAGTGATGGAAGAACTTAAAGCACTATCTTTACATACTTTTGTCTACAAGAGATACACCTCCATATGGGTGAAGCTGTAAAGATCCTTGACTCATTGAGTCTCCAGCACTACCTATGCTTCTGCAGCAGTGCTTCTGTCTAGGATGTAGTGATTCCAGTTCTCAATAAAAATTGAAAAAGGAAAATGAAATCTAAGAAAGAATAATCAGGAAACTGGCCAGTAGCCGATATCAAATGCAAAAACAAAAGTTGACGGACAGAATGCGGAACAATGTCATACAATCACCCCAGTAAAGAGATCTGGGCCTAAATCCATTTGCCATTCCTGTTTGAACCCAGCCATATGCAAATCTTGACCCTGTGCCTCATGGGAACAGTCCAGCCTGAACTGCCAAGCCAAGTTCTCCCTGGACTGGAAACAAACATCCTAGGACCGGTTTCGGGGTTTCACCTGTCTTCGGCCACGATAGCTTGATTCCAGTGGCATGGAGGGCACGGGACCCACATCGGGGCATACCAGTCCCACTCTGGGTGACAAATGCAAAAACAACAGTTGATAGACAGAATGCAGAACAATGTCATACATTCACCCCAGTACAGAGATCTGGGCCTAAATCCATTTTTTAATGCTCATCATGCCATTCCAGTTTGAACCCAGCCTTATGCAAATCAGTCTTGACCCTGTGCCTCATTGGAATAGTCCAGCCCGAACTGCCAAGCCAGGTTCTCCCTGGACTGGAAAAAAGCATCCTAGGACTGGTTTTGGGGCTTCACCCCTCCTTAGCCAGGATAGCTTGATTCCAGTGGCATGGAGAGCACGGGACCCACGTCTGGGCATACCCGTCCCACTCGGGGTGACAAATACAAAAACAACAGTTGATGGACAGAATGCAGAACAATGTCATACATTCACCCCAGTACAGAGATCTGGGCCTAAATCCATTTTTTTAATGCTCATCATGCCATTCCAGTTTGAACCCAGCCTTATGCAAATCCGTCTTGACCCTGTGCCTCATGGGAATAGTCCAGCCCGAACTGCCAAGCCAGGTTCTCCCTGGACTGGAAACAAGCATCCTAGGACTGGTTTTGGGGCTTCACCCCTCCTCAGCCAGGATAGCTTGATTCCAGTGGCATGGAGAGCACGGGACCCACGTCTGGGCATACCCGTCCCACTCGGGGTGACAAATACAAAAACAACAGTTGATGGACAGAATGCAGAACAATGTCATACAGTCACCCCAGTACAGAGATCTGGGCCTAAATCCGTTGTTTTTTTGCTCACCATGCCATTCCAGTTTGAACCCAGCCATATGCAAATCAGTCTTGACCCTGTGCCTCATGGGTACAGTCCAGCCCGAACTGTCAAGCCAGGTTCTCCCTGGACTGGAAACAAGCATCCTAGGAGTGGTTTTGGGGTTTCACCCCTCTTCAGCCAGGATAGCTTGATTCCAGTGGCATGGCTTGTTTCCAGTCCAGGGAATACATGGCATGGCAGTTCGGGGTGGACTGTTCCCATGAGGCATAGGGTCAAGACTGATTTGCATGAAGCTGTGTCTGAGCTGGGGTGGAAAAGTGAGCTAAAGAATGATGATTGATTCAACCCAGATCTGGGACTTGGAGTGAGTGTTTGAAAAGTTTCAGCACTCCGTCAATCATCTCTTTGTGTTTGCTTTGTTCGCCCTAAGTTGGCAGGGTATGCCCAGGCGTGGGTCCCTTGCTCACTTTGCCAATGGATTCAAGCTAGCCTGGCTGAAGAGGGCTGTTAGCCTGAAACCAGTCCCAGGATGCCTGTTTCCAGTCCACGGAAGACATGGCTTGGCAGTTCGGGCTGTTCCCATGAGGCACAGGGTCAAGACTGATTTGCATGAAGCTGTGTCTGAGCTGGAGTGGCAAAGTGAGCTAAAGAATGATGATTGATTCAACCCAGATTTGGGACTTGGGGTGAGTGTTTGAAAAGTTTCAGCACTCTGTCCATCATCTCCTTGTGTTTGCTTTGTTCGCTTTAATATGGCAGGATATGCCCAGACGTGGGTCCCTTGCTCACTTTGCCACTGGATTCAAGCTAGCCTGACTGAAGAGGGCTGTTAGCCCGAAACCGGTCCCAGGATGTTTGTTTCCGGTCCAGGAAAGACATGGCTTGGCAGTTCGGGCTGGACTGTTCCCATGAGGCACAGGGTTAAGACTGATTTGCATATAGCTGTGCCTGAACTGGGGTGGCAAAGTGAGCTAAAGAATGATGATGGATTCAACCTCAGATCTGTGACTGGGGGTGAGTGTTTGAAAAGTTTCGGCACTCTATCCATCATCTCCTTGTGGTAGCCGATATCAAAGCAGGAGAGAACACTTTTACTACTACTGCCCCTACACACCAAATATAGGTGATGTAAGAGTTTTTGAAGAGATTGAAATAGACTGAGCAAACCAGGAAAAACCATTATTGGTTTGTGGCGATTTTAACTTCATACAGTCATGGACACCACAAACCCACCACTCACAGAGAGAAGTAAAAAAGCAGGGACAAATATTGAGGATATGATCATTATATTGATGGACAATTTGAGGGTTCCACATTTACTGGAAAGACATTAAAACGAATCGTTCCTCATAAGTAATTTGCTAGAATAGATATGGAACTAGTATCTTGTGTCCAATTTAACACTAATAAGCCAGTAAGAAGGAAATTACTACTGAAATGGATTCCTTTATCTTCATACTGCAAGAGTACTTTATCATGCATCTTAAAAATGCAGTTCAAGACTTTATAGAGACTAATGAGGGAACTACTTCATATGCAATATGTGACAAATTAAAAGTATTTCTTTTGGGTCTTGCAAAATAATGTAATACTTGTTGAAATGTGATTGAAAGCAAAATGAAAATAGTTTAAGATCTAAGTTGAATATTTTGATCTTGAATATTTCAAATATATATCTTCTAACAAAGAAAATGGTAATCATATATACCAGCTATTATGCACCATAAAAGGTCAAATCAAGGCAAAGCACCTAGCCGATATAGACAGACAGGTTATGAGTTGTAAATTGTAGAAACTGATGGGAAATCACACAGGAATCATACCTATACAATTAAAGCACAGCAATCCAAATGGATGCAATTTGAAAAGTTGAATACAGTCTTGACTGTTTTGGATTTGATTGACACCAATGCACACCCTGAACAGGGTTTTTTTTTTTATCCCGGAGGCAAAAAGACATCACTATCATTAGTATACACAGCCTTACTCGAAGCTGATGACTGTGAACTATAGATAAACTTAAAGTGGGATGCAGAATTGGGCTTCCACCTAAAAGATGAAGATTCGGCAAAAATCTTTACTCTCTCTGTGCAGTTTACCAACTTGATGCACATTCTGTCTTCAGTTACACAAGTGAGGACCTTGCAATGGTCTGAAACAAGGTCTTTTTTTGCAGAACATCTCCAACAGAGCAGCTAGAAGTAAGTGTTTTCTAGAATTGCATCCTCAACTAAAGTCCTTGAACATTAGATATGGTTTGGTACATCCATGCTTTTTCAAAATTACTTAATATGAGAAATTGTGTACTTTTGAGGACCTAGTTCAACGTCAGGACTTCCTTCATCTGCATCAGTATGATTACAGGGAGACAGGTTCCACTGCTAAGACATGACTGTTTACCTCTTCTATCACATTTCAATGTTTTCATGATGCATAATCCTATGGTTTGTTTCCCATGTTTAGGTGTTACTTGTTTTTGTAACATTTCTCATCTAACACTCCTGGTTTTTTTTCATATTGCCTTTCAGCAGCAGAGTGTGCTATGGATTTACAGGCACATGCATCAAGCACAAAACCGGTCGCAAACGGGCAGATTCTCAGAATCTGCCACTTTGCGACCGGTATTTTTGCATTTGGGATGCATTATCCCAAATGCACAAATCGCTATTTAAGGAATCTCAAAATAGCGATTCCTTAAATAGCGATAGCATTTAAGGAATCCCTAATTGAGATTCCTTAAATGCAATGCATTACAGTTTTAAAAATAGCGATTTCGCTATTAGCGTGAGCAAATTACCATGAGGCTGGACTTCATGGTAATTTGCGAAAACTTAGAAAAATGCACTTATTTGCATTTTTCTAAGTTTCATGTTGCGCACACACATGCCCTTAGAGCATGTGTGTATGCAACATATGTGCAGAGTTAACATACATGGGTGGAATAGGGTGTCATTTTGACACCCTTGCACCATCGAAATTGCGGGAGCAATTTGCGAGTACCTACTGGTACTCGCAAATTGCTCCCGCAATCTCTAATTCATTCCTATGGGCCTGGAGGCCCATAGGAATGAATGGGAAGACATTCCTTAATTGCGACTCGCAATTTGCTAGTCGCAATTAAGGAATTTGTGGGAATCGCTATTTCTTTAGCAATTCCTACATGCATAGGGTTTTGCTATTCCTTAATTGCGATTCCTTAATAATCGCAATTAAGGAATCGCAAAACCCTATGATGATGCATGTGCCTGTTAGTCATTTGCCTCCATTAGCCCTGCCCTAATACTATTATATATCAATGGCGTCAACCCCCTCTCCCTGGCACTTGTTGTACGTTTACAGTTACATGTTTTATCCCAATGTTATATCCATGCTAGATTATTGGTTAAAGTCAAATTGTCCAATCAGACTCCCCTTCCTTTATCTAATTATATTTTGTATCTTGTCTTTATTTATTGCTGTGTTTGCCTTTCAATTTTCTTTTTTGTTATTGTCTGCCGGAACTGGGACCGGTCCAGCTTCTTTAAGTGTTCCATAACCCCGTCATCCTTTGGGGTGTTCTTTTTTTGTCAGTCTAAATCTATAAGCAACCAAGGATTTTTCTTCCTGTGTTCTCCCCTAGTTCTATTCACTGTTTTGGGGTCCTTTTCCCCATCTTTTTCTCCTTCTCTTCTTTTGCTCTTTATTTGTCTTCTTATCCTTTCTCCATTCCACACTTGTTTATTCATATATTCAGTATTATGCTTATTACAGTTATTGTCTACTAATGTTTCCTATATGTATGAACCTTAGAGTCACCCTATGCAAAGTTAAAGGATTAAGAAATCCTGTTATGCACCAATGTGTTTTATCTCATCTATCCAGACTGAATTGTCTGATTAATCTTCAGGAAACACACCTCACTGATGTAGATATTAGTAAGCTTAAAAAGCAATGGGTGGGTGAACTCTATTTCTTCCCTTCTGTTCTTCGTATAAATGGTGTGGTTATACCGTGCTATAAACACTTCAATATATTGCATTTTACCCACGACAAGGGTAAATTGATTTTAGCTCAACTTAAAATTGATGATGCTATTTTCATAATATTACATTTTGATGGCCCGCAAACCCAGATTTAAACTGTTGGAAGCAGATTTCTCAAAAGATTGCACAATATTCACTAAGAACTTCATATTGGGTTGTTTTTGTAAACAGATCTTCAACTCCTTTCCTGCTATGTACTCTGAGGCAGATTTACAACCCCTTTTTGCGTCACTTTTAACATGGGAAAAGTGAAGCAAAAGTGGTGCACGGGGCTTGTAAATCTGACCCTCTATTGTTAAGTTTACTTCAGATAAAGCCCACCAAGCTTTCAGGTGTACTATTACGCAACACGCTTTATTTGATTCCTAAGATTATCTATTCCTACTCTCAAGGAATATTTCTTTCATTTGGCACCTCACAATTCCCACATCAGAATGTATTATTTCTTCCTGAGTAAAAAACAGACTCAACACCTAGTTCCTTTCGAGATTGGCTCAATTTTGATCTCGGATCATGCCCCTGTCTGTACTGATCTCAAAAATTCTTCAAGATACCATATTCAGATCTCGCTGGAGATTCAATAATACGTTATTTTCTGATATCTATTTTCTTATGTCCTGTGAAACCTTTGTGAATTAATATTTTGAAAAGAATGAATGAGATGAGACTTCTTTTCATTTTGTTTGGAATGCTTTTAAAGCTGCCTCTGGCAGATTGATTATTAACTATGGTTCTTCAAAAAGGAAGGCTTTGAAAAAAGAATCCACCTCCACTTTAACTAACATTAAATTATTAGAATGTCGATATTTACATGTAATAACAACTAAGCGATTTGGATGCTTGGATAGCAGTAAAAATTCATTTGAATACATTTTCTACAGATAAAGCCTGTGTCACACTCCTCAAGATTAATGCCAGATATTATGTGGGTACAATCAAAGCTGGCACTTTGTTAGAAAGCTGCTTGAAATGTAGGAAAGACAAATCTTCCATCAAAACTATTAGCAATTCAGCACTCAATTGTTTCGATACATGGATATTGCTAATGCTTTGTGGACTACTCTGAGACCCTTTATATCCCTGAGTCTCACCCTTCTGAAGATTTAATTGAGTCATATTTCCCACACTCTAAAACCTGCCAACCCACGCTTGATTATTTTGTCACTCTTGAGCACCCACTACCAAAAGAGGCACTATTTTCAGCAGTTAAATGCCTTCCAACTGGAAAGATGCTGGGTCCGGACGGTTTTACAGTAGAATTATATCTCCAATTTTCAGAATTTCTATTTCTCAAGGTATTTAAATGAATGAATAATGTTCTTTCTACGAGTCACTCCTCAGGTTCCTTTACAGAAACCATGATTTGTCTCATTCCCAAAAAATATTGTGATCTATCCCTTTGAAAGATTTATGGCGCTATCTTATTAATAAACATGGACTGCAAAATGTTCATTCATGCATTATCCCTGATATTAAAAGACTTAATGCCTGACTTAGTTGATGTCAAGCAATCTGGTTTTGCAGAAAATAGAAATATGGTAGATAGCTCATGCATCTTTCTGAGCATTCTTAGTAAAGCCCCTAAACTCAAACACTCTCTTGCTCCGATGAAAAAGCTTTTGATAGGGTTACTTCGCAATTTCTTATGCAGGCCTTAAGCTGGCACGGGTTTTTGGTCTTTGATTCCTACAATTAATCTTGTTACTTTACTCATTGTCTCATTCCACGGTTATGGTAAATGGAGTACAATCACCATACTTCCCTCTTAATAGAGGTACAAGTCAAGGATGTTCATTATTGCCCCATTGTTTATTCTCATGCTTGAGTCCTTCCTGTCTTGATTGAAACGTTCGGATAATCTTTCTGGTTTCTAAATTAAGCATGCCTATTTTAAAATCACTGCATACATTTTATATATATATATATATATATAATCTACTGGCGGTTGCCAGTCGATAGTTATAGTTAGGATCGTGTTTCCATAGGAAATCCGCAACATTCTATTTGGAATAACTTTGGCGCCGATTGACGAATCCTCGCGAAATTTTCAAAATAGGTGGGGCGCTCCGCTCCGCTCCTTCCCTGAAAGTCTTGGGGAGAAAAAGGGGGGTCCCAAAACGCGTTTTCCCCATGCATTTTTCCATAGGACCTTTAGTCCAAGCTACAGCCCGAACGGCTGAACAGAATTATTTGAAATTTGCCAGAGAGGTAGTCCTCAGGTCAGGGATGTGCCTTTTGCAGGTCTGGTGTAAATCTGTTCAGTATTTCCTGAGAAAATAGCATTAAAAAGCATATATATATCTATAAGCGCGCACCGTGCGCGTACGGTAAAACTTACCGTACGCGCACGCTGCCGTGCGCGAGCGCGATTCTGATTGGTTGTTAGATCTTAGTAAACATTCGAATCGGTCGAAACCAGGAAGTGTCGGCCGCCATTTTGTTTCTCGCAGTCTGAGGGGGTGAAAAACAAAGGTGGAGAACGTGAAAAGGGGGCAGGGTGGACAGTTCCTGACCCCCTAGCCTTGGTCAGGGGGTCCCAGAAGGACCCCCAAGGGCCAAAATTTCCTTTAATTTTTTTGTGAAAAATCGCGGAGTACGCGTAGCGTGCGCGTACGGTAGAAACGGAAAAATGCCGCGAACTGCGTAACGTGGGCGTACGGTGCGCGAAGCACACCGTGGACGTATGGTACGCGCATGGTGAAAAACCTTAAAAAAAAATAAAAAAAATACATAACTTAGCATTTAAAAAAACGTACAAAGTCACTGAAAAAACCATAGGTTTCACACACGTTATAGTTAGGAATTAGCATTTAAAAAACCTTGCAAATTCACTTAGAAAACCATAGGTTTCACACATGTTATAGTTAGCTGGACATTTCTCGTGAAAAACCATTGAAATTCCCCCGTTATAGTTAGTGCAGGCAACTATAACTCACGCGACTGCAATCCTCTGCTGATGACGTCAGATATTACATCACTGATGACATATGTGTCTTTCTGAAAAAAAAATATTTGTAATATATGTATAGCTAAAGATTAATGGAAGAAGACATTGGTAAATAAGTGTCCAAATACAGTGATGTAATATCTGACGTCATCAGCAGAGGATTGCGGTCGCGTGAGTTATAGTTGCCTGCACTAACTATAACGGGGGAATTTCAATGGTTTTTCACGAGTGAAATGTCCAGCTAACTATAACATGTGTGAAACCTATGGTTTTTTAAGTGAATTTGCAAGGTTTTTTAAATGCTAATTCCTAACTATAACGTGTGCGAAACCTATGGTTTTTTCAGTGAATATATATATATATATATATATATATATATATATATATATATTCACTGAAAAAACCATAGGTTTCAGGGGTGTTATAGTTAGCTGGACATTTCCCTCGTACAAAACCCTAGAAATTCCCCTGTTATAGTTAGTTCAGCTAACTATAACTCGCGCCCCCGCAATGCACTGCTGACGACATCACATATTACATCACTCATGACATGATCATTGACATCACTGATGACATCACTGATGACATCTCAAATGACATCACTGATGACGTCATCCATGTGATGAATTAGTGCATCTTCTCACACCCTAATATAACCTCTGATACACCGACTCAAAATTTAAAACGCCCATTTTGACAACCATAGATACTCCAATACCAATAACTACACACCAACTCATTGACTTTTAGGTCTACATACATGTCCACTCACTCACCTGTACAGTCACTCATACTTACAGTCATTCTGTCCATTTATACACCTATATAGACACTCACACACCACCAATCATCAATTGAGGTACTGACACATCTAGTCAGTCATGCAAATAATTAATCACAGTCCAATTTACTCACCTATACAGTTAAACACACTCAAGTTCACTTACTCATAAAAATACTAACAAATTCTGTGTCTTCCTGCAGAAAAATAAACAGCACATGACACAGATATCCTTGCACTATGGCGCATACAGCCACTCCCAAAATCACACACTCTCACATATAGATAGTTATATACTCTTACACACATATACACTGCGTTTCACATATGTAGTTACTGACACATGTACAACTGAGATATACATTCAATCACTAACACACCCATACATACACTCACCCAACCATACAGTCCATCACAGATGCACTCTTAAAACTATGCACCCACTGAATCACCCACTCACACATCTAGTCACAGAGTCACACACACCCTACCCACACAAACACTCAGGCACCCATACAGATACTCAGACAACCAATTAATAACCCATATCGAAACTCATATAGCTATTCACAAAACCATGCAGCCACTTATACACCAACACACAGACACATACAGACATTCACACAGTTTAGTCACTAGTCTGCAGTAAGATACATTTAATGACTCACTAATAGAGTCAGTTACGCACCTAGAAAATCATCCATTCACACACTTGTACACCCACTTATTTTTCAACAGGCCTTTCCCTATATATATATTGAACATATTAAAACTGTTCAGAAACACATACTCAATGGATGATGTCATCTGTGATGTCATCAGTGATGTCATTTGAGATGTCATCAGTGATGTCACTGACCATGTCATGAGTGATGTAATATGTGACGTCATCAGCAGTGCATTGCGGTGGCGCGAGTTATAGTTAGCTGAACTAACTATAACAGGGTAATTTCTAGGGTTTTGTACGAGGGAAATGTCCAGCTAACTATAACACCCCTGAAACCTATGGTTATTTCAGTGAATTTGTAAGGTTTTTTAAATGCCAATTCCTAACTATAACGTGCATGAAACCTATGTTTTTTTCAGTGAATTTCAAAGGTTTTTTAAATGCTAATTCCTATCTATAACTTATCTCTAAAGATATCATGAAAAGCATTCTTTTTTAAAAGTAGGGTGCACATTAGTTTTGTGGAAAAGCATCTTTGTGATTGGTTAAGAAAAAGCAGTTTCAACGTGGAGTACATATCATAGGATAACATTTGCTCAGCTCAACCACACCTGCTACTTGCATTTGGAAGGCACTGTTCGAACTTAAAACAATCGTCAACTTTTAACCTGCACGTGTCATTAAATGTTAAAGAAAATGTTACAAAAATATATTGTAAAGTTTTAAAAAATTGATGAACTTTTAATCTGCACGTATTGTAGAATGTTCTAGAAAATGTGTTGATAGAATACGTTGCACTTCTGACTTCTATGTGTTGTTGAATATTAAAAAAACCCAGTTCATATGGAAAATTAAAAAGAAACCAATAGAGAAGTTTTGAAACCTAAAAGAATCAAGGAACTATTCTAATTTTTTCTTTACATGTATTTATGTGTGCAGCAACAACATTATAGACAGAACAGCACTAGGAAGAGGAAGAAGCAGGGAGTGGGGGGGACAGGGGAAGATGGGCAGAATGGCACAGATGCAAAATTAAGTACAGCACAAGTATAGACAAACAATGGCCAAAATTTAACACACTAACAAGAAGCACAAGTCACCCAACCCGCCAACATCACACCACTGAACGAGCATAGAAGTGAAAACCACGCTGTATTCATACAGGATGTGTACAAAGGCCAGTCGTTGGTGTTGTGGGATGTCTGCGACCATGGTCATCATGGATGAGATGCCCAGCATGTGGCACATGGTCGAGTTCACTGTGTGTTATACTGCCAAACGGCTGCTCCTCCTTCCCACGAGTCCCCACACTTTTGTACAGTGCGCTGTTGTATCTCGTGCACTCGTACGGCACACCATTGTAATGCCTATTTGCGCATGTCCTGCTACATTCCAACTACAACCTCACAGTGCCGTTTGGAGGTGGTGCATGCCAATTTACAACATCGACTGCTGCGGCTCTTGAAACAGGCCACACCAGAACACAGAGACACACTTACCGCACTTCCTGTACACGGACATGTCCGAGACACCCCGTTCCCCTTGCCGGATAGGCACACCCCTCCACTGACCTGTGAACCCCAGACCAGCACACGCCAGTTGTGCATGCAGGAGGATGCGTGCGTAGCTACACATCCAGGCTCACTGCCAACGGTGAGGTGACAGCACACTGTGATGTTGCAGGGCTCGTGCTTATCATGCTAAGACAATGACCACAGGGACACACTTACTAAGATGTGGGTTTGGGGGGCATTGGCGGTCCTGGAGTTGTTGAGATAAGTCTTCTGTCCCTCATGGGTATCCCTGTATCATGCTCATTGACTCTATGGCACCCACCTGTGGGTGTTCTGGTGTGGCTCCTGGCTGTGTTCCCTTTCATGGTGCAGGTAGTTGTCCTGCTTAACACCAGCAGAAAGCAGGTGTAAAATCCCTGGTGCTAACGTGTCTTATCGCCGGAATTTGTTTCGCATTGCAATTGGTGTGAAAGTTGTGATGTGATTTTTTTCGTGTGCAGAACAATATACGAACTGAGCAGTGTATCTCGTCAAGATCCAGCACCTGACGCACTATTCCCAATCAATATAAATACAATGAGATTTCTTAATAGATGTTGTGTGTACACTGTAAGTGCAGCCAATACATCAGTGCAATACAATACAGGATTTTAGTATTTAGAATAAATCGGAAAGGTGCACCTCGTGTCTTTTTGCATGGGAACAGCTACTGTCCATTTCATTATCAGCACTTTAACGGAAGTAAAGTTGAGATAAATCTAACACACTATTCAGAAGTTGGTGCAAACTGCAGATATCACCAGTATTCCAACGATAAGTGCCCCAAAATGTAACACCATGGTGGACTCCATCAAATAACAGTAATAAGAGCAAGAAAGAGTCACACAGCAGTTAAGAGAACAACCAAAAACATTATGAATTTTTTTTTCAAACTTTATTTTTATAATAATAAATATATAAACGATAAACTATTTTCAAACTTTATTTTTTTATTAACATAAATATAAGCAATAAACTAATAAACAAAAGGTAACCACAATAATACAAAACAACAAGGCGGAACACTCCTGTGGGAACCATGGATGTCGACGACAGACCTGGAAAATCAGAAAGATTGTTAAAAAAAAAACAACATGGTATTCTCAACAAAATACCACAAGAAACAAATCACAGATATATAAAAGGCATACAGCTAACAACATTTTATAAGTTTAACTTACAAAAACTCTACATGTTGCCGCTTTAAAATATTTAACGAATCTGAGGAATTTTTTTTGCAGAAGGCACCACGCCCACACTGTTTTTCTTCAGTGGTGAGGACATTTTTTACTTTTTCCAAGGGGCAAACAAAGACCAATGCCACCTTCGTCACTCGCAAGATTTGCCAAAGTGTTCTGTTACGAGGGGATCCTAACAAAAAATACTCGTGCGGCACAGCAAGTATGAGGAAACACCTAAGGACCCTTCACCCAAACAATCTTGCACGAGAAGAGTGCAAACAGATGAGAAACACTCCTGTTCTGTATCTGTAAAAAAGAATCACAAATAAATGTATATTAATAACTTTCAAATTTATACTATTCCATTACTGTACAAACACATTTTATATAAAAACTGACTAAGAAACTATAGCCCTGAACCACAAGTGTGACGATGGTTAAAACACTACATGCATAGTGCATACTACTTTGAAGCAGTTCATGCCCTAAAGCTTACCTCACTAAAAGACTACATGCTAACTGACTAAATGATTACAGTACTATAAGAAGACACACTGGGTGAGTGACAGGGTGTTTGCTAGAAGAGTATGAATACTAACTAGGGAATTGAAGGTGTGAAACACAAGTGTGTAGGTGATTAGAGGACTGCATCCATACTGCATAGGCATTTAAAACAGTCCATGTGCTAAGGCCTGGCTCACTGCATGACTACTTGGGTACTGACTGAATGATTAGAGTACAGCAAGGAGAGTACCTAGGTGAATTTATAAGTGCTAGGCTTTTCGCACAGGGAATGGATTAGTACTTGGTACTGAATGGGTCACTAGAGGAGTGCAAAAGCAGTGACAAGTGCTGGACTGTATGGATACTGACTAGGAAATTGAAAGTGTGAAAGACAAGTGTCTAGGTGGTTAGAAGACTGCATGCATAGTGCCTAGGGGTTTGAAGCAGTCCATGTGCTTAGGCCTGGCTCAGTGTATGAATACTTAGACACTGACTGAATGATTAGAGTACTGCAAAGATAGTATCTTGGTGAATTTATAAGTGTTTGGGTTTTAGCACTGTGAATGGATTAGTACACGGTGCTGAATGGGTCACTAGAGGACTGCAAAGGGAGTGACACAGTATTTTGTGGAAGTGTATGGATACTAACTAGGGAATTGAAGGTGAGAAAGACAGTTGTGTAGGTGGTTAGAGGACTGCATGCATAGTGGATCAGGGTTTGAAGCAGTCCATGTACTAAGGCCTGGGTCACTGGATGAGTACTTGGGTACTGACTGAATGATTAGAATACTGCAAGGAGAGTGCCTGGGTTAATTTATTAGGGTTTGGCGCAGTGAATGGATTAGTACATGATGCTGAATGGGTCACTAGAGGAGTGCAAGGGGAGTGACAGGGTGTTTGCTGGAAGTGAACGGATACTGACTGGGGAATTGAAGGTGTGAAAGACAAGTTTGTAGATGGTTAGAGGGCTGCATGCATAGTGGATAGGGGTTTGAAGAAGTCCATGTGCTAAGACCTGGCTCAGTGCATGAATACTTAGGCAGTGACTGAATCATTAGAGTACTGGAAAGAGAGTGTCTTGGTGAATTTATAAGTGTTTGACTTTTAGCACAGTGAATGGATTAGTACATGCTTTTGAATGGGTCTCTAGAGAACTGCAAAGGAAGTGACAGGATGTTTCCTGGAAGTGTATGGATACTGACTAGGTAATTGAAGGTGTAAAAGACAAGTGTATAGTATGTTAGAACACTACATGCATACTGCATAGACATTTGAAGCAATCAATTTGGTACTTAGAAACTGACTAAATAATCAGACTACTTCTAGGACAGTGCTTATGTAAAACTTTTACATTTTCAGTTCTGCCACAGTGAACAGAATAGTACATGGTACTGCACCTTAGTGTCAAACCCTGACTCATTTTGTCAATGCATAAGCAAAGACTAGCTTCTTATGCTACTAAAACTTGACGACATTAGAGGTTTTAAATTAGTTATCTGTCAGCAAATACACGATGTTACCAAATGCTTCTCTCACAGTGGTTCTCAAATGCACACAGACTCACAGTGTGATTCTAGACAACAACCACTATACCTAGGAGTTTACCAAAAATCATTCACTACTGTGGAAGTGGTAAGGGAACTGCACACAATCTTCATATTTCAGGACTGCACTTTTATGTCAAAGTCTGACTCATATAATCAAAGCATAAGCAAAGACTGGCTTCTAATGCTACTAAAACTTCACAACATGACCGGTTTTAAAACAGGTATCTGTCAGCAAATACACGATGTTACCAAATGCTTCTCTCACAATCCTTACCCAAATGCACACAGACTCACAGTGTGATTTTAGACAAGCAACACTATCCTAGGAGTTTACCATAACTCATTCACTAGTCTGGAAGAGTTAATGGTACTGCACACAATCTACATATTTAAGTACACCACATCAGTGTCAAAGCATGACTCATTTAATCAACGCATAAGCAAAGACTGGATTCTAATCCTACTAAAACTTCACAACATGACAGGTTTTAAAACAGTTATCTGTCAGCAAATACACAATGTTACCAAATGCTTCTCTCACAATCCTTACCCAAATGCACACAGACTCACAGTGTGATTCTAGACAAGCACCACTATCCCTATGAGTTTACCAAAACTCATTCACTACAGTGCAAGTGGTAAGGGAACTGCACACAATCTACATATTTCACAACTGCAATTTACTGTCAATGCCTGACTCATATAATGAAAGCATAAGCCATAAATGTCTTCTAATGCTACTAAAACTTGACAACATGACATGTTTTACAACACTTATCTGTCAGCAAATACACGATGTTACCAAACACTTCTCTCACAGTGGTTCCCAAATGCACACAGACTCACAGTGTGATTCTAGACAAACAATACTATCCCTAGGAGTTTACCAAAACTCATTCACTACAGTGGAAGTCTTAAAGGAACTGCACACAATCTACATATTTCACAACTACACTTTAATGTCAATGCCTGACTAATTTAATCAACGCATAAGCAAAGACTGGCTTCTAATGCTACTAAAACTTGACAACATGACAGGTTTTAAAACAGTTATCTGTCAGTAAACACACAATGTTACCAAATGCTTCTCTCACAATCCTTACCCAAATGCACACAGACTCACAGTGTGATTTTAGACAATCAACACTATCCTTGGACTTTACCAAAACTCATTCACTACTGTGGAAGGGGTAAGGGGACTGCACACAATCTACATATTTAAGTACAGCACATCAGTGTCAAAGCATGACTCATTTAATTAACATATAAGCAAAGACTGGATTCTAATGCTACTAAAACTTCACAACATGACAGGTTTTAAAACAGTTATCTGTCAGCAAATACATGATGTTACCAAATGATTCTCTCACACTGATCCCAAATACACACTAACTCACAGTGTGATTCTAGACAACCACCACTTTCCCTATGAGTTTACCAAAACTCATTCACTACAGTGCAAGTGGTAAGGGAACTGCACACAATCCACATATTTCACAACTGCAATTTACTGTCAATGCCTGACTCATTTAATGAAAGCATAAGCCATAACTGTCTTCTAATGCTACTAAAACTTCACAACATGACTGGTTTTAAAACAGTTATCTGTCAGCAAATACACGATGTTACCAAATGCTTCTCTCACTATCCTTACCCAAATGCACACAGACTCACAGTGTGATTTTAGACAATCAACACTATCCTAGGAGTTTACCAAAACTCATTCACTAGTCTGGAAGAGTTAATGGTACTGAACACAATCTACATATTTAAGTACAGCACATCTGTGTCAAAGCATGACTCATTTAATCAATGCATAAGCAAAGACTGGATTCTAAAGGCTACTAAAACTTCACAACATGACAGGTTTTAAAAACGTTATCTGTAAGCAAATACATGATATCACCAAATGCTTCTCTCACACTGATCCCAAATACACACTGACTCACACTGTGATTCTAGACATGCACCACTATCCCTAGGAGTTTACCAAATCTCATTCACTACAGTGCAACTGGTAAGGGAACTGCACACAATCTACATATTTCAGGACTGCACTTTTCTGTCAAAGCCTGACTCATTTAACCAAATCATAAGCCATAACTGTCTTCTAATGCTACTAAAACTTCAAAACATGACAAGTTAAAACAGTTATCTGTCAGCAAATACATGATGTTACCAAATGCTTCTCTCACAGTGGTTCCCAAATGCACACAGACTCACTGTGTGATTCTAGACAAACAACACTATCCCTTGCACTATACCAAAACACATTTCCTCATCTAGAAGTAGTACTACATTTTAGTATAGAAACATAACATAACTCATTTCACAAATTCATAAACAATGACTGGTTTCTAATTCTACCAAAACATAAAAACAGCACAGTTATCTGTCTACAAACACATGAAAAACACAAATGCTTATCACAGAATTGTTTCTACATGCACACACATTGTAGAGAAAAAAAGTACTCCGTACACTTTAGCAGGCAAAATACAGTAGTCTGATTAAAATCTACATACATCCCCTCACAATTAAATAACTCATCTTTCAAGTTCTTTTGTAGATTAAGCAGTATATCAATCACTCACCATATTTTCTTTTACAGAATCTCTGCACTGTGCACCTCTCAGCAAAAGCAAAGAATGGAAAAGTGTCCCTTTCATTTTCCACACATATACATGTAAACATCAAATCACAATCCTTTGCACATAAACTCAAAAGCAAACACACATTTCTATTGGTTAAACATTTCAACCCTTTTCAACTGAAATACATTTCAACCCTTCCCCCAATCTGCATTCTGCCTGTTACCATAGAAACAGGTCATGGAACACTGCACTGAGCTCACAGGTCACAAGTTCAGCACACAATGTTCCTACACAAGACAGGAAGTGTGCTTGACTTTTCAACATATCAGCTTATCATATATAATGTTCCTTATAATCTGTTTTTGTTAACCAATAACAATCATACCTTTAAAAAACAGAAATATACACCCTACCTTTAAGTGTAGAAAGTTGTCATATAACCAATGATTTCTTGTCGTTTTTCAAAAAACGTTGCCATGGATCCGCACACCCACCGTGAGAGAATCCATGCATCCAACGTGAAAGGATGCGCACCGTGCGCGCATTTCCCCATTTAAAAAAAAAAAAAAGGGGGCCCCAGAGGGTCCTTCTGGGACCCCCTAAGCACCTCTAGAGGGTCAAAGTATTTCCACTCTGCCCCCTTTATATGTTTTACACACTTATTCCCCTTGCATCTTCAGCCTCGCTTCTACCGAGGCAGAAAATGGCCGCTAACAGCTCCTGGTTTTGAATGTAGAGAGACACTCGACAGCCAATTAGCATTCAGCACGCGATCGTGAGGGTGCGCGCTCAGTTCGGGGAGGGTGCGCTTACGGTGCGGGTACGGTCCGCGGATCCTCCGCGGCCATAGATATCACTAACTTTTTTACCCTAATTTTCTCAGGAACTACTGAACAGATTCACACCATATATGCAAAAGGCACGAGTCCGAACTGAGGACTACCTCTTTGCCAAATTTGGTGTCATTCCGTTCAATGGTTCGGGTTGTAGCTGCGACAACAGATCCTATGGGAAATTGCATGGGGAAAACACGTTTTGTGACCCCCCCCTTTTTCTCGGCACCCGCTTGACGGATCACCGCAAAACTTTCAGGGTAGGAGCAGAGCGGAGCTGGGCAAAAGTTTGGAAAATTTCCCGAGGATTCGTCAACCGGCGCCAACGTTATTCCAAATAGAATGTTGCGGATTTCCTATGGAAAATAGGTCCTAACTATAACTATCTACTACCCTGAAGTTTTCGGGGTGATTCGCCAAGCGGGGGCCAAGAAAAAAGGGGGGTACCAAAACGTGTTTTCTCCATGTTATTTTCCATAGGAAACTTTAGACACGGCTACAGCTCGAACTGCTGAACGGAATTACACCAACCTTGGCAAAAAGGTAGTGCTTGGTTCAGAAAGCGCCCATTTTTTTAAATGGTGTAAATCCGTTCAGTAGTTGTTGAGAAAATCAAAAAATAAAAGTTTCGATATTTAGAGGCACGAAGGATCCGCGGACCCTCCCGACCATGAGCTTTATTCTAATTGGCTGTCAACACTCCAAACCAGGAAGTGTTGGCAGCCATCAGAAAACAGAAAAACAAATGCAAAAAACAGGAAAAGGGGGCAGGGTAGAAACACCCTGACCGCCTAGGCCTGCTCAGGGGGTCCCCACAAGTACCCCCAGGGCTCAAAATGCATATATATATTTTTTAAATAAAACAGCCAAATTCAAACTGGGTGCGCGAATCCGGCCAAGAAAATAAAATGAAATGTGCTTCATTGTATTGAGGTGAGCCAGGTGAGCCAGGTCCCGGGTGCAGTGAAAAAAAAGTGTGGGGGGCCCCAATCCCCCCCACACTGCCCCAGGGACTGCCACCTCCCTGGGGCAATATTAATGGGTTACGGGGGGCACGGAGACCCCCCACAGCCCCAGGGACCGCCACCCCCCGGGGCTTCTTTTTAAATCCGTGGGAGTGCCTTGGAGGCCCCCCAAGACCCGGGGACCGCCACCCCCGGGGCTTTTATTAATTATTTAGCGGGGGCACACGCCCCCGCGCTGCCCCGGGGACCGCCATACACTGGGGCTTTTTAAAATTAAAATATTACACCTGTGTGAGGGGCTCGAGCCTCCCCACATGTTCCGGTGACTGCCACCTCCCCGGGGCACTAATATTTAAATGCGGGGGTTCATAACGGACCCCTGAGCTCGGGGACCACCACCTCCCCGGGGCTGTGCAGATGTTGGAAGAGGGGACACGCAGCCCCCCTACTGGAACCGATGATGGCCCTTGCGACTGCCACCCCTAGGGCCGGCTCCTGCAGTGTCGTGGGGTGCCAAATAGCAAATTGTGGTTTGTGTTTTGAAAGCGAGAGCAGGGAAACCTGCTGTCACTTTCAAAAATCAAACCAGATTGCTTTTCTTCACTGGGAGCTGCATATCAGCAGCTCCTCATGTGGAAAAGCAATGTCGGCTCCCGCTGGAGGCGGGGAGCCGGTAGGGACCGTTGGGGCATTGGGGCTCCCCCCACGGTCCCCAAATAAGTGGCCAGGCACCGGGGGATGCGGTCCTCGTGGCCAGAAGTGGCACGGGAGGGGGCCAAGCGGCCCCCCTCCCCTTTGAATATTTTTTAAAAGGCAGGCCAGCCCTGGAGATGGGGTCCCCGGGCCCATGATTGGCCTGAGGAAGGGGGCCAAGCGGCCCCCCTCCAAAAAATAAATAAAAAGGCAATGGCCAGGCCCTGGGGGATAGGGGCCCCGGGGCCAGAAGTGGCCTGGGAGGGGGACCACGCGCCCCCCCTCCAAAAAATAAATAAATAAAAAAGGCCAGCCCTGGAAGATGGGGTCCCCAGGGCCAATAGAGGCCTCAGAAGTGGGGCCACGCAGCCCCCCTCCATTAAAAAAATAAATATATGTGGCCATGCCTCGGGGGATGGGGTCCCCGGGGCTGGATTGGCCACGGGAGGGGGGCCCACACGGCTAATTCCCGTTCTGATTTATTAATTTTTTTAAAGGGGTGAGGGCCTTGGGGATGGGGTCCCCAGGGTCCAAAAAGCAAAAAGAAGGGGGCCACACAGCCCCCTTCTAAAAAAAAGAAATGAAAAAAAAGACCGGCATCGTATCGGATGCCCCACCCCCTCCCAGCAACACTCTGCAAATGCGCCCTGTGGCGCATTTTAAGTTGGGGAATTAATTCCCCTTCAATACTCGGGGTCCCTGGGGGCCAACTAGCCCACTAGGTACCTCCAGTATGCACCGCAGGGCTGCGTTGCAGAGGGGTGGTCCGAGGCCTTTTTACACCTCTCTGCAATGCAGCTCTGTGGCGCTTTCTGGAGGTACCTGGAGGGCTAGTTGGACCCCAGGGACCCTCAGGATTCAAGGGGACTTTATCCCCCAACTTAAAACGCGCCACGGGCGTGTTTGCACAGTGGTGAAGGGAAGGGGCGGGACCTGTGGTGACATGTGTGTAAACCTGCTCTGTGGCGCATTTGAAGTTGGGGAATTAATTCCCCTTCAATCCTGAGGGTTCCTGGGGGCCAACTAACCCACCAGGTACCTCCAGTAAGCGCCACAGGGCTGCGTTGCAGAGAGGTGGTCCTGGCCATGCCCCTTATTACACCTCTCTGCAACACAGCTCTGTGGCGCTTACTGGAGGTACCTGGTGGGCTAGTTGAACCCCAGGGACCCTCAGGATTCAAGGGGACATTACCCCACAACTTAAAACGCGCCACAGGGCGTGTTTGCACAGTGAGAAGATAGTGGACAGGGCCTGAGGTGACATGTGTGCAAACACACCCTGTGGCGCATTTTAAATTGGGGAATTAATTTCCTTTCAATCCTGAGGGCCCCTGGGGGCCAACAAGCCCACCAGGTGCTTCCAGTAAGCGCCACTGTGCTGCATTGCAGAGAGGTGGTCCAGGTCACGCCTCTTTTTACACCTCTCTGCAATGCAGCTCTGTGGCACTTACTGAAGGTACCTGGTGGGCTAGTTGGACCCCAGGGAGCCTCAGGATTCAAGGAGACTTAATCCTCCAACTTACAACATGCCAGGGGGCGCGTTTGCAGCGTGGTGGAGAAAAGGGGGCATGGCCTTTTCTACCTCTCACCAATCCCACTGTGTGAGGCTTACTGGAGGTAAAAGGTAGGCTAGTTGGCCACTAAAGGACCCCCAGCAGTGAAGGGGACTTCAATCCCCATCCAAGTGCGTGCCAGGGAAAAAGTTTGTAGAGTGGTGGGCAAAATGGGCATGGCCTGGTACAAGTACTTACCAGTGCGGCTGTGTGGGACTGACTGGAGGTAATAGATGGGAAGTTGGCCCCCAAGGATGTCCTTGGGGGCCAGCTACCCCTCTTGGTACCTCCAGTAAGTCCCACACAGTGGGATTGCTAAGACGTCTTCGGAGGCCATGTTCCCCTTTCTCTACCGCTCTGCAAACGTGCCTCGTGGCAGACTATGGGATGGGAGATGAAGTCCAATTTAGTCCTGAGGGAGTTTGGGGGCCAAAAATCCCTCCTGTAAGTCCTACGCAGCAGAATGCCTGAGCGTTGGTTGGACGCCCAACACCATTTCTCCACCACTCAACAAACGCGGCTACTAGTTAAAGTAGCATATTTCTGCACCTCTGACTTAGAGGTAGTTTTAATCTCCCTGCCCTATTATGTACTAGGGCTTTACAGAGGAGGTCATGCTAATCACAGGGGTACCCAAATGCATAGTGTTCCCTAGTGTATCTAGGTGTTTTCACTGTATTATAAGTGTCTTTTAGCATAGCACTGGCTCTAGGCCTGGTTAGTCAGAGTCGGTTACCACCTGTACCCATCTGAAAAAGTCGTGAGCACAGGATGATTTTGCAGCAGGCCTCTTTCTGCTCCTCTGATGGTTCCTTCTGCACATGTCTTGCTTCTTTCTGCACTTTTCTTCGTTTTTGTGGACTTTTGTTGCGTCTTTCCGCATTTCTTTTGCTTATTTCTGTGTGTTTTTTCTTCTTTCATCACATGTCCTACCTCTGTAGGCATAGTTAGAAACTAGCATTTAAAAAACCTTAGAAATTCACTTTAAAAAAACATAGGTTTCAGGCACGTTATAGTTAGAAATAAGCATTTAAAAAACCTTTGAAATTTACTGAAAAAACCATAGGTTTCAGGCACGTTATAGTTAGAAATTAGCATTTAAAAAACCTTAGAAATTCACTGAAGAAAACATAGGATTTAGGGAAAGTTATAGTTAGTTGGACATTTCACTCGTACAAAACCAGAGCAATTCCCCTGTTATAGTTAGTTCAGGTAACTATAACTCGCGCCCCCGCAATGCACTGCTGATGACGTCACATATTAAATCACTCATGACATGGCCAGTGACATCACTGATGACATCATTGACATCTCAAATGACATCACTGATGACATCATCCAGTGACTGTATGTTTCTGTAAAGTTTAAATATGTTTAATATATATATAGGGAAAGGCATTTTGAAGAATGAGGGGCTTTCGATAAATATTTGCGGGGGCACACAGTCCCCCCGCAGCCCCAGGGACCGCCACCCCCGGGGCTTTTTTATTTTAAATGGGTGGGGGGCCTCCAAGGCCCCCCAAGCCCTGGGGACCGCCACCCCCGGGGCTTGGAATTTAAATGGGCGGGGGGCCTCCAAGGCCCCCCAAGCCCCGGGGACCGCCACCCCCGGGGCTTTCTTTATACATTTGCGGGGGCGACATGGCCCCCCCGCAGCCCCGGGGACCGCCACCACCTGGGGCTTGTTTTTTAACAAAAAACCTACCTGTGTGGGGGGGCTCGAGCCCCCCACATGCCCCGGGGACCACCACATCCCGAGGCACTAACTATGCAAATATGGGGTTCCGTTATGGACCCCCGAGCCCAGGGGACCACCACCTCCCCGGGGCTTTGCTAATGTTGGGAGGGGGGCCGCGCGGCCCCCCTCATGGAGCCAGTGATGGCCCTGGGGACCGCCACCCCCCAGGGCCGGTTCCTTCAGTGTCCACCCCGGGACATTGCTGTTTTCAATGACAGGACGGGAGCCTCGCAGCTCCCGCCCTGTCATTGCAAACTCTGGTTTGGGTTTTGAAAGCGAGAGCAGGAATCCTGCTCTCGATTTCAAAATCCGAACCTCATTGCTTTTCCTCACGGGGAGCTAAATCTTAGCAGCTCCCCATGTGGAAAAGCAATGCCTGCCCCCGCAGGAGGCGGGGTGCCATCGGGACCATGTGGGAATTGGGGACCCCCCACGGTCCCCAACAAGAGGCCAGGCCCCAGGGGATGGGGTCCCTGGGGCCAAAAATGGCCTGGGAGGCGGTCCACATGGCCCCCCTCCCCCATTATAAAATACAATTTTTTTTTTTAAACACGGAAAGGCTGGCCCCGGGGGATGGGGTCCCCGGGGCAATAAATGGCCTGAGGAGGGGGGCCACGCAGCCCCACTCCAATATATATATATATTTTTTAAAACATGGCCATGCCCCTGGGGATGGGGTCTCCGAGGCCGAATATGGCCTCGGGAGGGGGGCCACGCGGCCCCCTTCCCATGTTTTTAAATAAAATAAAAAATAGGGGTCAGGCCCTGGGGGATGGGGTCCCCAGGGCCAATAAAATAGGAAAGGAAGGGGGGCCACACAGCCCCCCTTCTTAAAAAAATAAGACCGGTATCGCGCCAGAGGCCTCGCCCCCTGCCTGCAGCACTCTGCTAACGCACCCCCTGGCACGCTGTAAGATGGGAAAGTAATTCCCCTTGAATACTGGGCGTCCCTGGGGGCCAGCTAGCCCACCAGGAACCTCCAGTACGCGCCAGGGAGCTCCGTTGCAGAGAGGTGTTCAGAGGCCATGCCCCATTTTACACCTCTCTGCTACACTGATCTGTGGCGCTTACTGGAGGTACCTGGTGGGCTAGTTGGACCCCAGGGTCCCTCAGGATTCAAGGTGACTTAATCCCCCAACTTAAAACACACCACGGGGGGCGTTTGCACAGTGGTGAAGGGAGGGGGCGGGGCCTGAGGTGACTTGTGTGCAAACATGCCCTGTGGCGCGTGTTGAGTTGGGGAATTAATTCCTCTTCAATCCTGAGGGTCCCTGGGGGCCAACAAGCCCACCAGGTAACTCCAGTAAGCGCCACAGAGCTGCGTTGCAGAGTGGTGTAAAAAGGGGCATGGCCTCTGAACACCTCTCTGCAATGCAGCTCCCTACCGCAAAAGTGTGGAAACGCGCCCTGTGGCGCGTTTTAAGTTGGGGAATTAAGTCCCCTTGAATCCTGAGGGTCCCTGGGGGCCAACTAACCCACCAGGTATGTCCAGTAAGTGCCACAGAGTTGCATTGCAAAGAGGTGTAAAATGGGGCATGGACTCAGACCACCTCTCTGCAACGCAGCTCTGTGGTGCTTACTGGAGGTACATGGTGGGTTAGTTGAACCCAGGGACTCTCAGGATTCAAGGGGACTTAATCCCCCAACTTAAAACATGCCACGGGGCGCCTTTGCACAGTGGTGAAGGGAGGGGGTGGGGTCTGAGGTGACATCTGTGCAAACAAGCCCTGTGGCTGTTTTAAGTTGAGGGATAAAGTCCCCTTTAATCCTGAGGGCCCCTGGGGGCCAACTAGGCCACCAGGTACCTCCAGTAAGCACAACAGGCCTGCGTTGCAGAGAGGTGGTCCAGGCCACTCCCCTTTTTATACCTCTCTGCAACACACTCGTACAAAATCATAGAAATTCCCCCGTTATAGTTAGTTCAGCTAACTATAACTCGCGCCCCCACAATGCACTGCTGATAATGTCATATATATATACATTCCATATTCCTTTGATGATTCACAAGCATACTCTGAGGTATCTGGATATAAACGTAATATTGAAAAGTCTAAAGTAATGCCCTTGAATAAGTTCTGCCTTAAAACTCCTCACACTGAGGCTGGTTTATCCTGAAAGCCTACCAGAATTAAATGCCTAGGGATTGTTTTTTTTATGGTAAAAACCTCTGAGATTCTTTATTAACACTCTTCTTTCCAGGATTTCTAACAAATACAGGGCTGATCACAATTATCTTTGCCCTGGTGGGGCCACCTGGACGCCATCAAAACAAAGCTACTTCTACTTATCAATTTTACTCATTATGAAGTTGCCTATCGAAATTTCCAAGAAGTATTTTGTTGCTCTAGACCACCTATTATCTCATTTTCTCTGGAATAGGAAACCAAGGGGCATATCAACAAGGGCTTTATCTCTGCTTTTTTGGCTTTAAAAGCGAAAAAAGCAGAGATAAAACTAGCGCCCTATCAACAACAGGGTGCTAACACGCAAATTTGCATGTTAGCACCCTTTAACTCTACGCTTCCCCTTGCATCTCTAATGAGATGCAAAGGGGGCGTTCCAGAGTAAAATAATAGGAGAAATGTCGCTTAGCGACACTTCGCCTATTATCAAGGATATCGCTAACCCTGTTAGAGATAAAAAAAAAGCAGCACTGACCGCGGTCAACGCTGCTTCTAAATCTAAATCTTTCTTTCGCCCTGCTTCTCGTAGACAGTTTGTGAGGGGCCAGGGTAGGTTTGCTTCTGGCCGTGGTCGGGACCGTAAGGCTAAGTCCCCTCCGCCTACCAAGCCACGTTCCTGACTCTTTGGCGGTGGTTCCCGGGTTGTTAGTTGGAGGGCGGCTGCGCTTCTTCCTGGAGGCCTGGGTTCAGTCTTGTTCCGAAATTTGGGTGTTGGATATCATTCGCCAAGGTTATGTTCTAGAGTTTACGGTTCCGCCTCTGGACTCCGGTGTTCGACCGACTCCTTGGCCTTCGAATCCTGCGAAGCGGTGTCATCTTTCTCACGGGATCCTGGACCTTCTTCGGGAGGGTGTCGTTCAGGAGGTTCCTCCTTCGGAAATCGGGATGGTGTTTTATTCCGTTATCTTTCTGGTTCCCAAAAACACGGGGGGTTTCCGCTTGGTTTTGGATCTACGGGTCATGAACAAATGGGTACCCCGTATTCCTTTTTGCATGGAGACTTTGCAGAGGGTGATTCCTTTGGTGCTGCCGGGTCACTTCATGTGTACCCTGGATCTTCAGGATGCGTATTACCATGTTCCGATACATCCTCGGTCCCGCAGGTTTCTGCGGTTTTGTGTTCGTGGGCGTCATTACCAGTTCATGGTGTTACCGTTCGGTCTCCGGGCGGCGCCGAGGGTGTTTGCGAAGGTGGTGGCGCCTTTGGTCACGTGGCTTCATCTCCAAGGGGTGATGGTGTATCCCTACTTGGACGACTGGTTGATCCATGCTCCATCTCGGGTCCTGTTGCTGGAGGCCAGGGAGGTGGTGTGCTCGGCGTTGCGGGCCCATGGTTTCCTGATCAACTTGCTAAAATGTCAACTGACGCCGCCTCAGGACATGGTGTTCATTGGGGCCCGCTTCCGTTCGGATATGAACCGAGTGTTCCTCCCCGAGGCTCGGGTTGTTACGTTGGTGTCCCTTGCCAGACGCTTCAGGGAAGGGGGTGCCTTTCCGGTGCGCCTTTGGTTGCGTCTTATGGGTCTGATGGCAGCGACTGTTTTTACGGTGGCCTGGGCGCGTTTTCATCTGCGCCCCCTTTGGGTGTACCTCCTGTCTCTCTGGGACCCCCTGTCCCGCGACTTGGCTGTTCTGGTTCCTGTGTCTCTGGTGGTCCTCCCGGTTCTTCTTTGGTGGTCTGTGAGGGGTCATCTGTCAGAGGGTCTTCCCCTGCAGTCTTCTTCTTCTCTGGTTTTGACGACGGATGCCAGCGCCTTGGTTTGGGGTGCGACCTTGAGGTCTCGCTCCTTTCAGGGTCGTTGGTCCATCCTGGAGAGTCGCAGGTCTTCCAACTGGAGAGAGCTCACGGCGGTGTCCCGGGCTGTGATGGGTTTTCGGGGTCTTTTGCTGGATCGGAATGTGTTGGTGCGGTCTGACAATATGGTGACGGTGGCTTATCTAAATCATCAAGGGGGGATTCGTTCGGCCTCTTTGAATGCGGTGGTGGTCCCCCTGTTTTGTTGGGCGGAGAGCCATCTGCTGTCTCTGACGGTGGTTCATCTTCGGGGGGTGGACAACTGTGTGGCGGATGTCCTGAGTCGGTGCTTTCCGGATTCTCTGGAGTTGTCTCTCACCCCGGTTGCGTTTCGGCTTGTGTGCAGGAGTTTGGGCTTCCCTTTCTGTACCTCTTTGCCTCCTGGCACAATGCTCAGCTCCCTCGCTTCTGCTCCCGGTTTCTGCAGGAGGGTTGCTGGGGGGTGGATGTGCTGTCCCTGCCTTGGCCGTCGCGTCTCCTCTATGCCTTTCCCCCTCTGGCGCTGGTTCCCAGGTTTCTGGCCCGTCTGTGTCAGGAAGATCGGGAGGTGGTTGCGGTCCTTCCGTTTTGGCCTCGGAGGTCCTGGTTTCCGACGGTGCGTCTTTTGGCGGTTCAGGGTCCCTGGTTTCTTCCCCTGTCTCCGTCTCCCCTGCGGTCTTCCCCGTCCCTGTCTCTTCTCCGGTTGCGGTTGTCGGTGTGGAAGTTGAGAGGCAGGGTTGGAGGCGGCGCGGTTTCCCGGAGCATCTACCGGTGGCTCTTCAGCGTTCCCGGCGACCTTCTACCCTCAAGGCTTATGATCGGCATTGGGGTAATTTTGGTCGTTGGTGTTCGGCATTGGGAGTCTCCCCTTTGTTCTGTTCCTTGCAGGTTGTCCTTCAATTTTTGTGGGAGGGTTTCGAGAAAGGTTTGGCTGTGTCTACTCTGCGTGCCCAGTGGGCCGCTGTTCGGGCTTTTCGTTCCCCGTGGGGGAATCTTTCGGATATTGAGGACTTGGTCTCTCATCTTCTCCGCAGTTTCACTGTTTCTCGGCCTGTGCCTCGTCCTTCGTTTTCCCTGTGGGATTTGCCTTTGGTCCTTCGGGTTTTGATTGGTCCTCCTTTTGAGCCTTTGGATGAGGTGGATTTAAAATTTCTCACTCTCAAGGTGGTGTTTCTGGTGGCTGTCACCTCTGCTCGTCGTCTTGGGGAGTTGGGGGCCTTGATGGCGCGGGCTCCTTTTCTGTCCTTCACGGAGGGTGGGGTGGTGCTCCGCCTGGATTCTTCTTTTGTGCCAAAGGTTTCTTCGCAATTTCACAGGTGCCAGGAGTTGGTGTTGCCTGCCCTGGGCTCTGTTTTGGATTCTCCTGGTGGTCCCCAGTGGTCATTGTTGGATGTGTGCAGGGCTTTGCACATTTATCTTGACCGCAAACGGTGTTTCGCAAGTCGGACTCCGTTTTTGTATCCTTTGGGGCGGCTTCGCTTGGGGGTAAGGCTTCTTCTGTGTCAATCGGCCATTGGCTGAAGCAAGTCATTTCCTTGGCCTACTCTCTGTCTGGGTCTCCTCCTCCTTTGGGGGTTCAGGGTCGTTCTACGAGAGGGGTGGCTGCTTCTTGGGCGGAGGTTCAGGGTGTTCCTCTCTCTGAGATTTGTAGAGCTGCCACGTGGGCTTCTTCTAATACTTTCATCAGGCATTATCGGCTCCTCAATCTGTTGGGGGATGATGGAGGTTTTGCATTGGGGGTGTTGAGCTCTGTTCGCTCCTGATGTTTTTTTCTTTCTTTCCAATAAGTCTCTGGGTTTGTTTGCTTTCCTGGTGGTTTGTTCTGTTTTCTGGGATGAATGCCGGTGTTTGCTTTGGTTTTTCTCACTTGTCCATGACGGTGTCGAGGACGGAGGGACCTGGGGGTAAAGTCCTATTACTCACCGGTAATCTTCATTACTCCGGGTCCCGTAGTACTCGACACCGTCATGACTTCCCTCCCTCCCTCCCTGTCTGCCGGCCTTCATTGTGGCTTGGTATTTCAGGAGGAATGCTGGGACGGTACTCCTTAAGTACTCCCAGTGGGAGGGGGAAGGGTATGTCCAGCATTCCTTTGTTCTTTTTTCTGTCAGTGAGATAGTTACATCTCACTTGTCCATGACGGTGTCGAGGACTACGGGACCCAGAGTAATGAAGATTACCGGTAAGTAATAGGACATTACTTATTACCTTCATTCTATAATATTGTTCTTTGGAATGGTGTGTTTGTTCTTATATATATTGAATTCTCACATAAATTAGAATATTAATCTAAAACAAAATATAGATTGTGGGCATTTGGTAAGTCTTTAGGCACGAATGATTTCAGGTGAAATAATGGTGAAACTGGATGGATTAGTAAACTATGAATGGTTTTTAGCCCAAATGATTGATATATCAGGACTTACTGGGTCTATCGGAATTATGACTTGCTGTGTTTCACCCAGGTATTTTGGCTGCTAAAAGCAGTCAAAATCCCCACATGAAATACTGGGAGAAAACATGAGGCAATCAGCGAGGAAACACCAATTCCCATGTTATTCTTTAAAGTCATGCATTGATCATTATTTCCTCCCCCACTGAATTACCGGAGTCCTGGCAATTTTAATTTGGTGGTCAGAAAATAATGGGGATTATTCCAGGCCAGTCACAATGAGGGCCCCCTTGTTACTTTGTCAGCCAACACACATCTCTCAAAGAAGTTCAACCAGCTCAGTTTCATCCCTCCCCTGTGTGTGGCGCTGTAGTTACTTGTAACAAATATGCAACACCATCATATGCACCGGAACGACACTATGTGATATCTCCTTACTGATGGTACATTCATTCACATTCTTTTTGTGGGTATATGTTTTTAAATGAAATGTTTTTAAGAAAAGACAATGTTAGTTTTTAAAGGGGCAGCTTTATTCATCTGTATTAATGGCAATAATTATGGTTTCCTAGATATGGGCTTACTCATTATTTTAAAATGAATTGCAATCCTAATCCTGGAGTCAATTTACTACATGATGCTGTGTCTTTGGAGTGAAAAATGTCCCTGGCCACATTCACATCTGAAGCCAGTGAACCATGGTCATATCAGTCAACACGCTTCAAAGAGTTAATTGTTTTTAACAAAGCCTGCAGCTTCTCATGTCAGTGTCTGCTATTGATGTCTATTATTCTGAGGCCAGCGCCATGATGTCCAGTCCAGTTATGAACTGATTGAAAAATCACTGGATGCCCTGAAAAAGAGCATTTAATCAAAACATAACACATGAATTACACATGCTGATTCTGATAACAGGTTATTCTTATTTAAGTGAAAAACTGGACTGATTTACAACCTGCTTCTATGTGCATATATATTTATAGGTGCAGGAGTTGATAACAATCTCACCATTATTGGAAGTAGTTTGGAGTGTGTGCAATGCACTTGATAAATCATTATCAAGTTCCCTTCAGTTCCCCTTGTTGTTAAAGGGGCTGGTAGTAAAGGGTTGCACGAGGTGGCCATTGCCTGTTTATTCACCCTAATGAATGGCTGCTCATTACTCGAAAAAGAGAAGTGACCAAGGGTGCTCAGGTTGCTACCTCCTAAGCAGTGTCTGTTTAAAAAACACTTATTACTCTACAGTGACAGCCCCTCGTCTATGTCTCTCCCAAGTGGCGAGGGTATGGAAAGAGACTTCCTAGAAATGTGAAATACGTTCAACCAATGTCTGTTCAAATCACTGTTGCCAAGCCCCGCTGTAGCCTTGGGATGTAACAATCATTGAAAAAACTATGGCACAAGCTTGCTTAAAAAAAACATTTCTACCCAGAGAAAGAAACCACAAATGTTTTTGAGTCATATGAAAACAGAAGTAAAGACAAGAATGATGCATTTAACAAACTGCGGGGCATATTTACTAGGATGGCGATAAATAAACGCAAAGCGCACTTAGCGCTTGTTTATTTATCGCATCTATCGCTGAAATTTATCACCCTGGTAACGCATTATTAACAACGCGTTACTCCAGGGCGATAATATTCCAGGGAAATGAACCAACATCGCTGGAAAACCAGCGATGTTGCACCCAAAATGGAGATAGCCTTGGTAAAACGACCCTGCGGTCGTATCACCATAATCCACCTCCCATGTTAGCTATGCCTTAGTCAGGAATTTAACAGATGTTAAATTCCTGCGTTAAGGCATAGTTAACGGGATTTAAAATATCGCTACCCCTCATTGATGATATCACGAAGCTGTAGCGATATTTTCCCATGGTGTTTTGTCAGGCACGCCTCCTTTGCATCTCATTAGAGATGCAAAGCGAGGCGTGAACAAGACGGGAGCTGAATCAAGGAAACACGCGCTAGCGTGTCCTTGCAAATAATGCGATACAATTGTTGCCGCTTTTCGCCCCAAAACGGATGCTAAAGCGGCGATAATTATATCTTCAGCACTTGATGATATGCCCCTGCGCCAACTAGCAGCCTCTGTCACTAAAATCAAAGACATGCTCAGGTGAAATAAACATTGGTGGTCAGTGAACAGTAACTATTTCAAGTAAAATAAAGTGAGTGAAAAAACACAATCTAGCGCCTAATGAAAGCTTTTAAGAGGAAAATGACAATGTTGTTTTGACGTGAGGTGTGAGGAGGAAGGTGCATTTGAATTAGCCACAGTACAGAGGGTTGGAAGAAAGAGTCCACCTTTTTTTGTTATTTCCATCAGTAACAAGGATGTCTGAGTCATGGCAGATTTTGGTTTCCCATTTACATTGATAAATTAATGTGAGTTATTTAATCTTCAGGGAGTGCATTCACGCAACTCTCATGTTAAAATCTTTTCATATGGTGATATAAAAGTTGTAAAATTGATGCTAAGTTGCAATTAGATAATTGTGTTACCACTACACAGGATTATGTCGTGAGCAATGGGTCAAATATACTAGAGAAGAATGACCTAGGGGAACTTGAAATGATTTTGGATCCTAATCATCCTGATTGGGTTGCATGCAAAAGTAAATTTCTGAATGCTGCAGCCAATATGGTCAACCCTATCACAAGGTTGGTTGGATGAATTAGGAACATTTAATGGTTTTTAACATCATATCATGTTGAAAAAAGATGGTCAACCTGTGGTGCACAAAGTTTGGAGGGTTCTAATGGGTTTGAGGAAGAAATTAAAATTTGAATTGGAAAAAGTATGCAATTTGGGAATCATTGAACCTATCAACGGTTTGAAATGGCTTGCACCTATGGTTTTCGCACGCAAGTTGTATGAGCCTTTAACATTGTTTCTTGAAATGCGTGACCTGAATTTGAATATTTGGGTTGATCCGCGGGATCCCGGGCTGGTTACACATCAGGTGCCCGAAGCGTGTGGTTGTGTTTGACGTAAGTGTGACTATAGCCAATGCCACCGGCTGGATCCATGGGGTGACTAAATTACATCACATATTATAAACTGTTTCCTTTCAGAGAACACTGAGAGCTGAACTGTAAGTTTGCCGTTAATCAAGACACAGAGATGGGTGCACCTTAGCTAGTGCACATCTTTCGTGTCATCACTGGTCCTGAAGAAAGCCTCGCAATTTAGCGCCTTGAGGCTGAAACATGTAGACCTGACCTTGTCACTTAATACACCTATGGATGGCAATAGCCAATTGAACCTGATAGGACATCCTTCTTCATTTTAATCTTACCTTATTATTCCAGAATAACGTTTTTTGGGGATTAATAAAAGTAATCTTAAAGCACATCCTCACTCATCATTCACTCTGCACAACTAAACCTGCTCCGCTGTAATCAGGTGTCGTAGCACACCCGAGAGACATTCAGCTGCTCGGTTGGAGAACCTATGAAGAAGCATGTCACCAACTAGGTTGGTGAGTGAGGATTCTTTTAAAAACTAAGTTTTACTCCTCTGTTTTTGTTCAATGCATTAATTTGTAATCTTCATGGAATTACTCCTTCTTTTGTTGTTAATATTGATTATTTAAGGGGACTTGGAGTGGTTCCACTATATGTAGAACATAGAGAGAGACCCCTTTAACCAACCAGGGGAGTAGGGTACTACTTGTAGGTAGAAACAGTAAATCCCTTGGTGGAAGATATTTTAAAACAATCACTAACAACAGTGTTAGGATGCACAAGCCAGAAATCTGACCTTTGCACTATAACAACCCCACCTCCTAATTATATAGCCCATATGGCATAGTTAAACAGATACAAAAACAATAATAACAGACTAACTTCTTTTTTGTAAAAAAATATTTGTGTTCATTTATTAAAACTTCATTTGTATGACAATTTTTTAAAACAACTTAAAAAAATATATCACTACTACACATTTAAAGTTGCTAAACAATACACATTCATTACAAATCCCCAATTCATAAAAACTACCTAAAATCTTTTCAGAGAGACACAAGAAGACAATATATTTTGGCATAAGGTAACACATCCGATCAGAAAAAATTCTTTACAGACTATTCCTGGATTCAATAGCTTATACAAATCTGCAGGGTAGACTTATTCCACTGATTATGTTAAATTATACCCTTTCTCTCTTTGTGTTTGAATATATTTGGGTTGATCGCCAAACAATCTAAATAGTGTTGGAAAGACAGGTTATCCTGGAATGGCTTCCCGTCAGCCTAGAAGTTTCTGGAAACTCACAAAGTAAAGTGAGAGGCCCACCATGGAGTACTTTCGAGATATATATCAAAGCAGGGAGTGGTGGAAGGTTCAATACTTAAAGAGTGAGACTGAGGTTTGTCCCACTTATTTAGTATTCGACATCTAACCACACCCTGCTATATCCTTTGGAATAAGGCCTTGAGTCCTTAACCAGTAGCAGCACACGACCCGAAGTGGTGTGTCGCAGGTAGCAAACACCTGTGAAGGGGCTCTACAGGTTGGTGAAATTAGGTCATCTTTGTATCTTTTTCTGCTGATAGGGTCCGGCAGTGACTGCAAGTGCACAGCATCACTGGAGTAAACTCTTTCATCTTTGGTCTAGTGAGTTAAGGGGCCTGTCATCGTGTGTTGGGAATGATGTCATGATGCACAAGGAAGGAATAATACATTAATTGAATACAGCACTCTCACCTCCCATTTGCATAAGGTGATCAAGCGGTCATTAAATAAGAACTGTGGCCACATTTTGAGGTGTTTATTATGTTTTAACCTATTGAAAAAACTAAAATGTACCCGGTACATGCCAACAAGTTTCAGACTAAAAGAGTCCCACTTGCATTCTAAAGGTTGTGGAAGGAATAGCCAATAGAAAGACAGCGATATTAGAATTCTCCAGTGCTCTGATTCTCCGGAGCAAGAAGAGTGACCCAACACCCCTCCCAGTATGGAATGCAAGATACTCACCATGAATCGTGCATACAGCTGCTCTCTACACATCACGCTTAAAAATTTTAGATATTTGTTTTTTCATAATAAATCAAGTGATTTTAAGTGATGTTGAGCTTTCTGTAAAAATGCTTTCTTGGTCTCTCACAACAGTCTCTGAAGAGTTTTCTAATATTCTGTCAGAATGACAGATTTTGCTGGTTTCCACTTTCAAACAAAGTCTATCCATTCAAACAAAACTTTACATACTACGCATGCCTTTGCACTATGGGACCAAGGTGATTGCATGGCACTAGGAAGCTCGTTTGTGGGCCAGCTCTGTAGAGAACCCTATCTCAGTATACATGCTTCTCTGTGCTCTCCTTATCTGGAAAGCAGTGCTACAAATTTGGTTGTTGAGAAGCTTTGCCCTACCTTTTAAAAACTCAGCCTCTATGTTTGTTCAATTGCAGAATCTTATCTAACTTTGATATGAAGATGGCAATACTGTGGTCGCAAGATGCTTGTGACGTGACAGTTCTTTGGGTCACTGGCATTCTTTTCCCATCATTAATATCCACATCACTATCATTTATTATATAACCTGAATTTCTAAATATATATAATGCATAAAATATGAATACGCTCTTTTACTTTAAAACATTGAATACTGCATGCGTTTAGAACAAAATAGCTGTGGTTGTGATTTCAATGTGGTGAAGTGCTATTGGTGTCCAACTTTGGGAAAGGGCAAGTTTTGTGACTTTGTATGACCAGCAATATAATATAGACACTCCTTAGCTCAAAGTAAAAATGTATGAGAGCGGGGAAGGGTGAACATTTGAAGGTGTGGGAAAGGACTTTATTGGTAAGATAAAAATGGGAAAGGAGGGATGCCTGATGGGGGATGGTGTATTAAGGATCTTGCATGTGCTTAATGGTTTACATACTAGTAATCCCCACCATTGTCTTCCTTTCTCAGGACTAGCATGGCCCACTGGCATGGACTGTCAAGAGGGTGCAGCAGAAAGAGCACAAGGAGATGCTGACATTGTTAAGCTATGCTTATTCTTTCCAAATTGCACAAATATTAATAATTTTAATGATTTAGAAATGTTTACTTCACTATGCTTTTTTGTGAGGGCATGTGTTTACCATTGTTGTTAATGTGTGAATTTGTGCAGCCTTGTGCATCAATGTTTTCCCTAATTATTTCAAAATCTATCCAGATTTGTACAGTTATAGATCTGGCAAAGTGTAAAACAAATGAAAAGAGAGGCATCAAATTGGAGCCTGTGGGACTGTACCAACAATGCTGCTGCCAATCAGGGCAACAAGAATGTTGTTTAGTACCGTTAGCTTATTGATTTATTTATTTATTTATTTATAGAGCGCAGTATTCATCCCAGGGGATATCAAGGCGCTAATAGCCAAAGAGAGGGTTAAACTGCTGGTACAGGGAGAGCAAGTGAGTATTAGTTTTTGGGAAACAGATGAGTTTTCAGTTTTTTTCGGAACACCAAATAGTTGGATGTGAGCCGTAGGTCTCTGGGGAGTTCGTTCCATTTCTTGGCTGCCAGATATGAGAAGGAGCGCCCTCCAGACCTTACTTTCTTGATACGTTTCGTTCTGGCCAATGCTTGATGTAGAGACCGTAGGTTCCTTGTGGGGAAATATAACTCAATTTTTCCCTGAAGTATTTTGGTGCCGCTTTGATACAGTACTTTGTGTGCGTGACTGAGCAGTTTAAATACAGCTCTTTAACGCATAGGAAGCCAGTGCAGGTTTTTCATGCACATTGATGCTGAGCTTAGTCTGCTTTTATTGCACACTAGTTTGGCTGCGGCGTTTTGAAGCACCTGTAACCGCGTGAAGAGAAACTCATTAATGCCCAATAATAGGGCGTTTTCATAGTCGAGTTGACTTATAAGCAGGGCTTGCATGACTGTTCTTCTGCAGTCCAGTGGGATCCAGGGGAAAAGCCTGTTTAACAGTTTCAGAGTGGCAAAGCCCTTACCACAAAGGGCCCGCACATGGTCCTTCATAGATAAGGTGTCATCAATGATGATGCCCATATTTCTTGTGCATTGCTTAGGGATTGGAGCAGCCCCAAGTGTTTGTGGCCACCATGTGGCGTCCCAAATCAGCTTGGCCTCTCCAAAGAGCAGGATTTCTGATTTCCCTCCATTTAATTTCAAACAATGCTCCTGCATCCATTGTGCTATTTCTGAGAAAAATTTATGTAACTTTATTTTGGTGACTTCAGCTGTGTGTCATCTGCGTAGGAGCAGATACCAATTCCCCACTTTCTACTAATTTCCGTCAGGGATGAAACATAGGCGTTAAATAAAGTAGGGCTTAGCGATGCTCCCTGTGGGACACTGCAGCTGATGGTACTAGATTTAGATTGGAAATGACCTAGTTGAACTGTTTGTGTTCGGTCACTAAAAAACGAGCTGAGCCATTTCATAGCTGTAGAGTGGATTCCCTTTTCATGAAGGGTTTCCAGCATTCTATTATGTGAGACCGTGTTGAACACTGCCGACAGGTCTAAAAGTATCAAAGCTACGGCTCCTCCCTGGTCAGTACAAGATCTGATGTTATCCGATACTGCCAGTAGCGTTACCTCCATGCTGTTGGCAGCCCTGAAACCAGTCTGAGAGGGGTCTAGTAAGTCGTTAGTTTCAAGGTAGTTAGATAATTGACTGTTCATCAACTTCTCCAAAACTTTAGAGAGATATGGAAGTTGGGAGATTGGGCGATAGTTTTCAGGATTGAGAACATCTGTTCCTGCCTTTTTAAGCAGAGGAATTACTACTGCCTGTTTCCAGATATCAGGGAAAGTGGCAGTGTTAACAGAATTATTGAAGAGCTGAGTGACATACGGGCAGAGGGTTGAGGTTGTCAAACAAAAATTAATGGGGACAGGGGTCTAGAGGGGATCCTGACTTCACTTCGCCCATTGCCTTTAAAACCTCAGTCTCCGTGAGAGGGGCAAAATTACCCATTTCCGATATTGCTTCTGGGTGTTGAGTCTAGAATTTCCGACTAGTTATGTCTTTTTTTGTAGTAGGACTGAAAGTGGAGTATATGTTGCTTATTTTATCCGAAAGGAAGTTGCTAATTTTTTCACAAGCTTCTACAGAAGGGGGTAGGATTTGGGACATGCTGGCTGATTTGCTAAGTTCTTTAACTATTTTGTATAACTCCTTTGCTGAGTTGCAGTTTTCATTTATTCGTTGCGCGTAGTAACTTTTTTTTGCATTTCTTATAGCGTGATTGTAAGTTTTAAGTTCGCACTTGTACCGTAATCTGTCTGGTTCCAATTTGGACAGCCTCCATTGATGTTCGATATGTTGGCACTTCCTTTTGAGTACCTTAAGTTGGGGTGTGTACCACTTCTCAGTGAGAGGCTTCTTCGATCATTTGGGCTTTAACTTAGGGGCGAGTTGGTCCAATGTCGTTCTGATTTCAGACTCCAGGTGAGCTGCTGCCATGCTCACTGGGAGATCAGTCAGGGTCTGGGTGTTAGGGGGGGAAAAATGCGATTGGAACAATGTCTCAGTAACTAATCTCCACGCTATGTTAATTGTCTGTTTGGGCTTAAAAGGTTGCGTTAGTTTAACCGGTAGTCCCAGTGAGAATGATACAAGTGAGTGATCTGTCTATAATAATGGTTTTATCTCTTGAATGAGTGTCGATTCAATGTTGGAAAATAATAGGTCGAGGGTATGCCCAGGAATATGGGTGGGCTCCTTGATCCATTGCTTAAGTTGGAGAATCTGCATGTCGCTTTCCAGTTGTGAGGCAACCGGATTATCAGCTTTTTCATAATGAACATTAAAGTCACCTATTACTAGGTAATTCTTATACTTCAGACAAACCGCTAGGAGTTGGGTAAGTAGCCTGGTACTGAGTTCAGTTTGGTGACCTGGGGGATCGTAAATTACAGTGCCGGCCAGTAAAGTAAGACCGTCATGGAGTATTTGGAAAGATAGTATTTCGTGCTCATCCTGTTGAGCTACTTGAACGGGCTGGCATGTCAAATGGTCTTTAAACAGTATAGCTACCCCCCCTCCCTTTCGGCCATGCCTATCTTGGTTGACAATTTTGTAGTTGGCTGGTAAAGCATTAGCAACGTCAGGGGAATTGTTTTTATCCAGCCAAGTTTCCATAATGAAAACAAGATCGGGGTTCCTTTCAGTGCTTTGGTACTGACCTTGCGTTAAAATATATGCAAGACAATTTATGGATGTCTGATTCCGTCTGCCTACCAGTCTGGCTTTGCCTCAGACTGCACCATTTTCAAGCAAGGCAGGAAAACGGGTCATACATGTATCCTGGGTGAGCTCTTGCACACCGTGTATGATCAGGGCCTGTATGGTGCGAGAGGGCTAGAAGTGCGTCTTTCTTGTATCCATAAGTGGTGCTTGGGGCTGGTTTATCAGAGGCAGGGGTTCCAGCCCCTAGCCCCGTCCGGCCGTGGACGGGTGCAGACGGGCTTGCCTTAGGCGCGCCAGCGGTGCGCCGGCTGTGCGTGTCCGTTGGCACATCGGTTTGATATCGCGGAGAGCGTGGGAGCCTAGCTCTGCCCTCCCAAAGACCGGAAGTGCCGAGCGATTAGTCCTCATGCTTCCTGAAACGCCCTCCACTCAATCGGCACACAGCCGCGGTGGACCGGGGCAAGGAAGCCAGCAGGGGACTAATAGGAACCACAGTAGTGCAAAGTAAGCAATAGTGCAAGATAAGTAAGTGAAATGTCTAGCAGATAAGATGTCTAACAGTTTTAAAATCGTAAATTTAGATCCATTTAAAATCAGGTTACTCTTTTGATCGGCAGCAGCCTCACCAAAATAACGCTTACACAGTCTGTTAACAGCAGGTCCTCAACTCACAGAGTTATCTGACTCGAATTGAAGTTTGCAAGCTAATTTCTTAACTTAGTTATAGGTGCATTGCAACATGGTCTTTAAACCCTACTTGCTAATGTACCTATGATTTACTACAACATTTACACATAAATCTTGGGGAAATCCACACAACGCTCTGTTTCAAATCCTGCACATTTTTGACCAAAGAATATGTGCATATAAATTCAGCTATTTACATTGGAATCCTTCATACTCCTTTGGGCAGAACAACACTCTGCATGATTGGACATCTAGTTTCCCGTTTTTCATTATGGGCAAGATCTTACAAATAAATTCCATCATGTCAAAACATAGTTGCCAAATGAGTTTTTAGGGGGGCAGCTGACCGGAGGGAAGTTTGCCCTCCGGGGCAATTGGGTGAATGGTGCAGATTAGTCCATATATGGGCTATGTATGGGCTACACAGTTTTGTTAGGCAGCCCAATATATACCAGGCCATTTTACATCAACTGTGACCATTTTGGGAAGGCGGCAGGTTGCCTGGACTTAATTGCACTGGACGCATGTGTCTCAGCGCCCCCACCAAATGAGTGGCAGGTGGGGTGGCCGCGGTAGTTATGGTGTGTTTGCCACCACAAAGCTCATTGCTGGAAGGAAACCAGAAGGTAGGCACCAAGGGCCGCTCACGTGGCAGGAGCGCAGCCCCCAACTTGGTGCATGGTATGCTCAGCGCCCGAAATGTAGTCCTGCGGCCCACACTGCAGTTTTTTGAAGGGGGGGTGATGCAAGCTGTGAAGGCCGTGCCCAGTATGATGTGCTCAATATCGGCAGCAGGGACCGCAGTGAATCCAGCCCCACTTGAGGGAACACATGCGACAGAAGGGCCTGTGAGGAAGGAGGAACGAAAGGGCCTTTATAGCTGGGGCGAAATTGCAGGCCCCCATCAAGAATAAAGCGATTGAAGGCAGCAAGTGGCACTGAGGTTGTGGGGCCATGAGGATTTAGCAGCAGGGGAAGCCTTGCAGGCTCTGGGTCCTAACAAAAGCAGGTTAAAGAGGCAGGTGGTACTGCATGGATGGGGACCCCCTCTAGAGAGTTTCTTTTAAGGCCAGGGAGAAGAGGGAAAGAAAGCAACATACATTGAAAATGCTCCCTCAAGGCCTATCTTTCTATTATCCAAAGACTAAATCGCTATTGGGCTCAATAATCACTTAAGTCACTTCAATGACACTATACAATCATAATTTGGTTGTCATTTTTTTAATATTTAATTTCTTTATCATTTATAAAAAAATGTTTTCTTCTTTAAAACTTTTTTTTTAAGTGTATACATCACGATAAAAGGTCAATCCTGTTATTACATCAAATACGAAAAACACATATAATATATTACTCCGCAAAAAGAAGGACCCCTGGAGAGAATCACATAAATACACCAATTTCACAAAACTAATTCAAACACATCCAAACTCATACAATCATCATACAAACTGCATCTGAACAAGGGGGAGATTGTAGATATCAAAATCTCTGCGACCAGGTTGAATAAATATGTTCACAAAAGGGTCTGAACATAGGGTCGACACGTGTTTCGGCGGTATGTGAAGAGTAGTCAAACCACCTTCATCAGGACCTTTCCAGACACCCACATAGAAGTCACAACACCCAGGGGACCTGAAAAGACATCAAAATAAATGTTATGAGCCCATAACCTATACTTTAATACATTGATTGGACCAAAATTCAAGAAACACAGGAGAAACTGTTATTCAACAAACACAGAGAAGTGACATTTTAATAGAGCCCACACCACCAACTTCTCTTGCTCCCACTACTCACAGATGGGAGTACTGAGATAGCAAGTTACTACAGTCAATGTTAAATATGAAAGAAAAGACAGAAAAGTCTCCATGAGTGCATGGGATGGTAGTTCCTTAATTGAAGTGAAGGCAGCCCCACTTGGGAACACAAGCAACAGTAGGGCCTGTGAGGAAGGAGGAACGAAAGGGCCTTTATAGCTGGGGCAAAATTGAGGGCCCACATCAAGAATAAAGCGATTGAAGGCAGCAAGTGGCACTGAGGGTGTGGGGCTATGAGGAAGTAACAGCAGGGGAAGCCTTGCAGGCCCTGGGTCCTGACAAAAGCAGGTTAAAGAGGCAGGTGGGGCAGAGGGGGAGGGGCACTAAAGTTGGCAGGCGAGGGTGGCACTGCCAGACCCGGGCCCATCAAAAGGTAGCAGGAGACACTGGGGGCAAAGAGCCATGGGGTTTGGCAGCGAGGGCAGGGCTTAGGGCCCTAGCTCACTAGACTTACAGAGGAGAGCTGCATGTGGTGCCAGGGGTGATCTGGCAGGAAGCTGGGGAGGACCTGCTGCCCTAGGGGGTAATGAGCTGGTGGAACCAGAAGGACAGGGGGAGAGGATTATGGGAGGAGAGGGGAGGGGCCTGCTGAGACAGGTAGTCAGGGCTGCAAGCAGGATGAGGGCCAGGGCTGGCAATATGTGGGAGCAGAGCAGGCACGAGGATGGGGACATGCAGAGGATGAAAGTTCATGGCAGTGGCTCCTAGTGTCCTTGTCCCAGGAAGGTGACTGGACAGGGCCCTCTTGAAGCTCTGGTCATTCTGGTCAGAAGAGGGAGAGTGGGTACCAGGGGCAGGACCAAGTCACCATTACAGTGCGGTAGGAAGAATGCAGGACCAGATGCAGTCACAACGGTGGGCCCGAAGGGGGCACAGCCATGGCCCGCATAGCAGACTTGTTGGACTGTAGCAGAGGGGAGGAACAGGATGCTGGGGAAGGGAGTTAGTGGGGCATGGGGATGACTGATCACTGGAATGATTACAGGCCATACCACAGGCCAGACTTGCACAAACAAGTGGGGCTCAGCTCAGCTCAAGCGTGGTGCAGGGACCCTCGGGGTTGATTGGCTGTCGTAAGGCTCGAGACAGTGCCAGGTCAGGCAGGCACAGCAGGACAGTGGTGATTAGAACAGGCCACAGGCACATGGTGATAAGGGGTGATGGCTGTGTGTGCCTGAGCCAAAGGAAGAGCAGGCAGGTGGGGATATTAACACCGGCACGCTGGACCTCCCTTTTTCTTTACAGGATTCTCACCAGGGCATTAGGGTGGACTCAGAGGAACTTGGTGCAGCTCAATGCCCCCAAGGAGAAGAGAAGGCAGGGTCTAGTTCCACCAGCCAGAGGTCAGTGTGGGATGGATCTTACACTGCCACAAGAAGGTCCGATGTGGCTTTGGCAGTGCTTCAACAATGGATAGCTAAGTACGGCTCCCAGGGTGAATAGGCTTGTCACAGAGCTGTGTAAAGCAGAGGTGCAACCGGAAGGACGGTTCATGGCCCTGGTGACACTTTGAAGTTCCAGTTGTCTATTAGCCAAGAGGGTAACAAGGCGAGGGGACACAGGTGGCCACGCCCATAGGGCTGCTGACTTGCAGTGAAGTTGCTGTATACTCGGATTGCGATGGGTTGTATTTAGCGGAAGGTGAACTGGTGGACATGAGGATACCCCCTGTGGAGGAGGAACACACGTACGTGGTGGCAAAGCTGGCGATGTTGTTCCTAGCATTTGCAAGCACGGCCTAATGATCGGAATGTGACTGGAATACGCGAAGCCCAGGAGTAGTCGGTGGAGGCCCTCTGCAACTGGTTAGGTGTCTGGATCCAGAGCGGAGGCCAACTTACACCAAGTTACCGTGCTAAGCATTCAGGGAGAGGTAAGGAGAGGATGTCCACATTGGTGGCTGCAGGTGGGGACGGGGGCAGAAGGAACCTCCACTTAAGGAAGGGGTTGTATGTGAAGGATGCAGCAGTGGGAGCAGAAGAACAAGGCTCTGGGACAAAAAGTGGGGTCGCCCAGGGGGCGTCTGAAGGGTCTCTGGCGCACCAACACACCGTGGCCAGAAACAGCTGAGGTGGGGGCCAAGGGTGAGCAGATCACAGCAGAGGAAAAGGAGTAAGGGAAGGGAGGATGAGGTAAGATAGAGGGACAGGATACAGGGAGTAATGAGAGCTCAGTACTAAGAAGTTAACTTATATGGGGATGACAAAGCATCTTGGTGCCCACTTAAAATTGGCAAAAAATAAAGGATTTGTAAGAGTACTATGTTGAGATGCAAAAGTTGCTACACAGGAAGCTTAGGGCAAAAGAAGGTTCCAAGGAGGAAGAGTATGTATTGTTAAAGCCGCCAACTGTGCTGACGACAATAGAGAACTGTACCATGGCGTTTTTGATTTTTGCCAATGTCTCTTTCAAAAAATATCCAGAAAGGTGTGTGGTGTTCAAGTATTTGGATGTAATCAGCAAAGCTTACATCAATTATGGGGATTATGCCTGGTTTCAATAGGGTAAGGAGCTCCAGGTGTGTTTAGCATGCAACCCTGACTCACAATGGGGGGAAATCGACAAAGACCTGTGGCAGCAACCAATTTGCCCAACCAAGTTCGGCAAATCATATTTACTGTGAGTGACCTTCCATTAGTGTACCAGCCCTTTCAGCCACTTTCCACATGAGGAGTGATGCTGGGATTTAAAAAATGTTTCTGCATGAGAGAATACTGCAAATTCTGGCATGAGTGCTCCAAGTGTAACGGTAGACACACTCTGGTACAATGCCACAGGGCAGGGCGCAGCAGACAGGGGCAAAAGACAGGACAGTGGACACCACACCACACCAAAGGCATTCCAGTTCACAGCAAGGCCATCAGGCTGACGGTTTTCAGGGTGGTCTGGGTGGTCAGGGTGCACACAAAAACAAGGCAAGAGCACATACTCCAGTTGATTTTGAGTGTTTGGATTTTTGGTTGGCCCAATATCACAACAGGGAGGAACCCCAGCTGAGTAATGGTTTTGGGAGGGCTTCAGGCTGGGGTATGAGGGCCCTAGGATGCAGAGGTGGGCCAAGAATTAAAAATCCTGGCTGAAGAGGGCTGAAACCCCGAAACCAGTCCTAGGATGCTTCTTTCCGGTCCAGGGAGGACCTGGCTTAGCAGTTCGGGCTGGACTGTTCCCATGAGGCACAGGGTCAAGACTGATTTGCATATGGCCATGTCTAAACTGGGGTGGCATGGTGCGCAAAAGAACGATTTAATCCAGATCCTTTGACTGGGGGTGAATGTTTTGATTTGTTCTGCATTCCGTCCATCAATTGTGTGTCTTTTGCTCAAGAATTTAAAATCAGCACAGTCTCACAAACAGGTGGTAAGTGCGGAGCTTCAAAAGGAAGTGCACAAGAGTAGAATGGCAGGCCCGATTGTTGACTGGCCACTGCCTAACCCAATCCAGTCTTCCATTGCTGTGGTACCTGTTAAACCTGGCATCATTGGCGTGGGCTTCCACTGTATTTTTGCCTTTGCCTCCTGTTATTATGCTGTGTGTTGGACTTTGTTTTTGCTGGTGTAGATGCTTTTGGCACTTTGCCACTGCTGTATCTGTGTGCAGTTTGGTACTGCCATGTTGATTTCCTTTTCTTACATAGTATTCACCACTAAGGTAGGCCCAAGGTACCCCTTTGGGCAGGGTGCAGTGTATGTGAAAGGTAGGACATGCCCTGGTGTGTGTGGCATGTCCGGATAGTGAAATACTGCCAATTTCTTGTTTCACTATTGCAAGGCTACCTGTTCCCATAGGATAGCATGGGGAGTTTGCTTAAAACATCTTATAAACATATCTACCCCTGGAAACAAGGTAGGAAAATAAAGTTTAGTATGCCTGAACTCAGAATTTTAAAATGCATCTTTTAGTGAAGACGATTTTTACATTCTGTCTTTGAAAATACCACTTTTAGAAAGTAGGTATTTTCTTGCTTAGCCATCCAGTGTGCCTCTTCTAGGATGTGTATTGACTGTCTGGCTTTGGAGTGACAGGGGCTGGGGATGTGCAGTGGGTCCAGAGAGTCTAGATGAGCCTGGGCTGGGCTGAATAGACTTGGGCTGCATTTAGAGTAGGGGGAGGAGATTTCCTTTCAACTGAATGGGCCTGGTCTGCCTTCCACAATGCTGTATCCACCTCTTGTCAGAATGCTGCACCAGGGAGGACAGAACTAGTTTTGACTGAGCACAGGGCTTCTCTGCCACCAGAGAACAAAGGATTTTGCTGCATAAATATTGGGGCCCAGACCTCAGAACCTTAAATCACTTTTGGGCTTCAAGAGGAACCTCTGCCAAGGAGAAGAGCTCGAGAAACTGGAGGAAGAGTACTGCCCCTTTGCTGTGTGCTGTCTGGGGTTGGCCTGTAGTGGCTGTTTCTGCCAAGGAGAGGAACCGTGTGTGTGTATCCTGCTTGCAAAGTGTTTCCAAGGGATTGAAGTGGAGCTTGCCCCCTGTTTAAGAGGTCTCAGGAACAGCAAATACCTCACCGTCCTTCTGGGCAAGGTCTCTAGAACGGCTGGTTTCAGACACCGCAGAAGTAAAGGTCAACTGACTCTGACACTTAGTCCATTGCAGGAGTCCATGTCCTGAAGGCACCGCAGAGAGCAATGCAACCCTGGTTTCATGATTCCTTCAACGAGCCGCTGTTTGCATTGCGTCCTATCGCCACTGCACTCCGCACCACTTTGCTACACGCTGCATAGATGTCACTAACTCTTTCACTGCCCTACTCGAACATCAACCGGCTCCACCTCCGCACCATGTCCTGCCAGCACCACATCGAGCACTGTCTCACCCTGCAATGCAAGTCTTGGTCTCACTGACTCCGCCCACAGAAAGTCCCTGTCTCCGAGTCTGTTGATGCTTTAGCTAAACTGTACCAATGCGGTTGACTGGAATTGTTAGACTCTGTTGTGTTCAGTATTGCGGTAGCCCCAAAAGGAGCTACCGAGTCAGAGGAACTGTGTTTTCATGTTATTACTTTAAGTTAAAGGTTATTTTGCACAGTAACTATTTTTATAGTATTGTATATTGGATTTTTTTAGTGTTTTCACTGTATTGCTGTGTGTGTGCACAATGCTTTACACACTGCCTCTGAGATAAGCCTGTCTGCTCATGCCAAGCTACCAAAGGGGTATGCAGGGGTTATCTTAGAAGTGTATCCCCCTTACCCTGACTAGGAATAAGGGTCCCTACTTGGACAAAGGTACCTACCTCTGCCAACTAGAGAACCCCTTTTCTAACAGTACCTAAAAAAGACAAAGGTCAATTTAGGCTCAAACAACATTTGATTGAACAGGTGGGGTGCAGGGCCCGAATGGCAAAGTGTGAGATTAAGGCTGCCTTCCATCGGGGGCGTGGCTTGGCCGGCTGCAAGATGGCCGCACACTAAGTGGGCTCTGCCGGCCAAGCTTCAAAATCCGCAATAATCCTGCAGGACATCGCACCTTACCTGCACTCCGTCACAATATCCGGCATCCCCGCGGCGAGAGGCATCACCCAGAGCTCCTCCTTGGCTGGTCGGCTGGGGGACACCGTTGGAGGCGGCGTCGGGCCTGTGATTTGGCTCCCGTGTGGGCCGCAACAACTCTTCCTGGGGCCGCGCGGGCTCCAGGCGCTGTCTGCTGCAAGCTGGGATTGGGGATCATTTCATTAAGCCTCCCGGTGAGTGGCGCTGCCTCAGGGGGTGTCTGCTGGTGTGGTTGGGGGTCCGTGGGCCAAGACTCCGCTCCACCCTCCACTGGCCGTTTTCACTGGCGGCTGCTGGTGCCCGGACCCGGTGACGGGGGTGGTGGCCCCCCGTGCTTCCCTGCTGGCCCTGCCCCCTGAGTGCTTTGCCCCCCCCCCCCGCTGCATCACGCTTCAGCCCGACCGGGCCGAGACTCTCTCCAGGGCCGTCTCTGTGACTTCTCTGGAGCGGCCCTCCCTTACGCTGCCACCCGTCCTCCCGGTCGCTGTGGGCCTGTTCCTATCCGCCTAAACGCACCATCACCTGGCTCCCCTGGCTGTCGGAGTGGACTTCTACCCAGCGAGGTCTCGCCACCGTGGTCCCCAGGCGCCGGATGTGAGTTGGGACTGCGCCTGCCTCCTGGTGTCTGTTGCCAGTCGCTGCGGCCTCCGTTGGGCCCCTCCCGCTCTGGGAACCCTCCCTGTCCTGCTGCTGGCATGGCGAGTCCAGGGGGTCCCCTGGACGTCGCCTGGAGGTGGGGGACCCGCCTGCGCCCTGTCTCCCCGCTTGCCGCGGACGTCGTGGGGTGGGGGGCGCCCGCACCCCGTTGCTCCATTCTTCCCTGAGGGACTGGAGGGACCGCCCGTGAGCGGTGGGTCGCAGCTGTCAGGGGCCTGCAGTTTTGGACCGGTCCCCCCTCTCATTCTTCCTTCGTCTGGGGGGTCCATGTGTTGGTGGCACCCCTGCACCAAGATCCACACTTGTACTAGGTGCTGTTGGATACCGGCCATCACCCAGCTGCTGCCCCTCATTGGCCGGCTACCACTAGGAATACCCCCCGGAGGAGGACATTGTTTGCCCAGCATCAATACAATTGTGCGGCCACTGTTATCTCCCCCCTCATCCTGGTGCCGCCCTGACAGCACTCCTTCATGTTGTTGTACTGGTGGTCCTCTGCGCAGGTGGCGTGGGTCTGGCCCTGCCCGCCCAATTTTGCCGGTCCTCATCATCGGTGCGCTGGTCTGCTGAACGTCTTCCTTGCCATGGGAAATTCTGACCCGAAGCAACCTAAGATTGCCTTCAACCTCCGCCGCTCCTCCTACCAGGAGGGTTCCAATGCTGAGGGGGGGGAGGTCGCTGAAACCTCCACGTTGCCCCCTTCCCGAGACGAGGACCTGAAGGCGATCATGCTGGACGTGAAGTCGATGGTTACAGGCATCGCCACCCAGCTGGACCATTTGTCGGCCCGGCTGGACTCCGTGAAGGCCCGTGTGGATACCCATGACAATCGCCTGCTACACGTGGAGTCCCGGGTCTCCGATGCAGAGGATGCCGCTTTGCAGGACCGTACAAAACTGCTGCAAATGGATAAGATATTGGCGGTCATCAGGGAGAAGAATGTGGATTTGGATGCCCGTTCTCGCCGAAGTAACCTCCGCATAACGGGCCTTCCGGAATCGACCAACATCACCCGTATGGAGGATTTTGTGGAGTCACTGGTCAGAGAGCTCTTCGGCAACGTCCTCTCATCTGTGTTCATTGTGGAGTGCGCACACCGCTCCCAGGGTCCTCGTCCTGGTCCCGGCCTACCCCCATGCCCTATCATCGCTAAACTGCCTAATTTCCGGGACCGCAACGCCATACTCAGAGCTGCACAGGACAGGGGCACCATCATCCACCAAGGCAATACCCTCTCCTTTTTCCCGGACTACACCACGACTGTTCAGGCGGCCCGGCGGGAATTCCTACCTGCCAAACGCATCCTACAGAAGCACGACATCCCATACTCCCTGGCCTATCCAGCGAAGCTCAGAGTCCACCAGGGCGCAAAGGCTCTAGTCTTCCCCGACCCTCGGGAGGCACTGGCGTTTGCCAAGAAGCTCGAAAAATCAGCCCGGCAACCAACGTCTAAATCCCCATCCGAGGCTGCGGACCGCCTTAGCGATAATGACTGAAGTGACTTTTAATGATTGCTGTTGTTTTCCCTCTTGTTTACGTGATGCCTGACTCTACCTAAACTTGGCCACCCTGCTTTACTGCAGGGGTGTATGCCTAGCCCTGCCATGCCCTCACGGGATGATTCCCAACTGCACTGCCATTTTTCCCCTTCCTAGTTGTGGGTTCCCGGGGTGGGGTGGGTTGGTGTCTCAGCCTGATTGGGGGGTTGGAGTGGGAGGGGGTTTGGGGGTCTTCCTGATTTTCGTTCTTAGCCATTTCAGTTGGGGGGGCTTGTTTGGGGTGAACGATGGCTCACTGTTCTTCTCGCTGTGGCCCAGGGTGGGTGGGTTGGGTTCTTCTGGTGGGTTTGCCGGGTTTTTTTTTTGTTTTCCTTCTTGGGATGTGGTTTTCTCATGGTACTGTTTGGTCTTTTGGCAGTGCCTACACATGTCCATTCCTAGACACTGCATTGTGCGTCTGGCTGCTAATTTTGCCGGACTAATGGCCATACAATCTCCACCTCCACGCTGCTTGTTCTGGGAGTTTTCTGTTTCTCTACAGGGGTGGTGGCTTCCGTTTGCTACTGTATGTTTTCCTGGTACAGTTTTCACAAGTTTTGACTGCGATCCTGCATTGTGTTACATGCTCCCTTCTGTTTCAGGTCACTGGTCATTCACTGGTTGTGATCATGCTGCTCCACTGGTCCCTCCCTACCCTTCTCTGCTGCACCTCATGTGGTTGGGCCCGTGGCGCACTGTCCCTGCTCATCGGCGCGCTCTGCTCTCAGTGCCACATCCGCCAGTCAGCTGCCTGCGTGCTCTCCACGCGCTGCTTAGTTGGTGGAGGTCCCCGGTGGGCTGCCTCTATATGCTTGCGGAGCCTCCTGCCTACGCCACTTTTCGCTGTCCTTTGAATCACGTTCCTTTCATTCCCACTGCGCCTGCCTGTGGTGCTTATAGTCGGCGTTGCGCAGCTTCACACTCTGGACCAACCTCTTATGGCTGATATTGTCTGCTGGACCTGGAATGTTCGCGGCCTGAATGACCAACGTGAGGCCCGACTGATTCATGCCCCCTTACAGTGGCACAAGGTAGATATATGTCTCTTGCAGGAGACACATCTGCTGCCCGGTTCTATTTCCAGACTCCAAGCGCGATATTGGGGGGAATCCCACTCCTCCACTTACTCGTCATATGCCAAGGGGGTCACAATTCTGTTGCGCAGGGGCCTCCCTTGGCAGACCGCCCAGGTACTCACTGATCCTGAGGGCAGGTATGTGATCCTCCATGGTTTACTATTGGCCCAGACCGTTACGATTGCCGCGGTCTATGGCCCTAACTCGGACAATCCAGAATTTTTAACCACATCTGGCACCTCATCTCCACTTGTGGCCCTGCTGCGGTCGTCTGGGGAGGTGACTTTAATGTCGCTCTGTGGGCGACCTTGGATCGGTTGGGCTCCCACTTGTCCCATCCACGTGCCTCCGCGGCTCTCACATCTATTTTAAGTGATAACTCTCTTTATGATGCTTGGTGCCACTTCCGTCCTGACTCCCGGGAGGGCACCTGCGTTACCGGCGCGAGGGGCTGTTGGTCACGCATTGATTTCTGGTTGACCTCACCGGGCATCCTGTCCTGGCTTGCTGACGCAGTGCACATGGCTCGCACCTTTTCCGACCATGCGCCGGTGCAGATCCGTCTCCGCCCTCCCCATTCCCCGCGGCGGGCTTTAACCTGGCAACTTCCCTCCGGCGCCCTCCAGGACACTGCCTTCTGTACGGACATCCGCACCGCTATATCCAACTATTTCAATTTAAACACAGGATCCGTGGACTTCGCCTCGACATTATGGGAAGGGTTTAAGGCCGTCATTCGGGGCGAATGCATTTCTAAACAGGCCGGTGTCCTCCGCTCCATCCGCACTACCCTGGCTAAGCTCGAGGTGGAAATAAAGGATCTAGATGCCGCCCAGGCGGCACACCCCAGTCCTGAGACGCTGGCGTTAATACGTCAAAAACACACTGAATTCTCGGATGAGGCTGGCCGTAAAATGTCCTTTTAGGGCAGGGTGGGTCGGGCTCGTCGCTTCGGTGAGGGGGACCGCCCGGGGCACACTCTTGCCAATCTTCTCTGCCCACCGCAAGCTGCTTCTTATATAACGGCCCTCAGTGATGGAGGCCCGTGTAGGACTACTTCCCCGGAGGAAATTCAGTCCCGCTTTCTGGACTACTATTCTCAGCTCTATTCCGCCGGAACTCCTCTGCCACGGGGGGATTTTGATCAATATTGTGAATTTATTGCGCTAGTCTGGTTGGAAGATCACCACCGTAAATTTCTGGACGAACCTTTCCCTAGGGAGGAATTACTTGCGGCCATCAGTAGCTTACCCGGGTACAAAGCCCCAGGCTTGGATGGCTTACCAGCCTCATTTTACAAAATGTATGCCGATCTCCTAGAACCAGACTTGGCAGCTATGTATAATGAATCCCTCGATACTGGTCTCTTCTCGTTATTGCTACGTGAGGCAATGATAACTTTGCTTCTGAAACCCGACAAACCTGCAGACCGTCGCAACCTCTACCGCCCCCTTTCCCTAATCAACATTGATAACAAAATCTTTGCCAAATTGATCGCCTCTCGCCTTCTATTACTCATGCCCCTCATAGCTCTTCCCGACCAGTCAGGTTTTATTCCCGGTAGGGCAACTTTGCATAACCTCCGAACACTTTTCTCAGTCTTGCATCAAATTAATCCTAACCTCCCAGCTGTGGCTGCCCTTTTAGATGCTACAAAGGCGTTTGATACACTGGAGTGGCCCTTCTTATTTTACCTCTTGCCGCGTATGGGCTTCAGCGAACTTTTTATGCGCAAGGTTAAACTCCTTTATACTAATCCTTCGGCATGTCTCCGTTTCAATGGCCAGGTTTCCGACCCTATTGGTATTGCTCGTGGCACACGTCAGGGGTGCCCTCTATCGCCCATGCTCTTTGCCATAGCAATGGAGCCTCTGGGCGCTAGGCTCCAGCAGCACCATACTCATAAAGGAATAGGTTTTTCGTCCCGCTCCCTACTCGTCTCCATGTAGGCGGATGATGTAACCCTATACGTCCGTCATCCTCAGGAGAACCTCAGCCCCCTGGTCCTGGAAATCATACGTTTTGGCTGGCTTTCCGGAATTCAAGTGAACTGGAGTAAGTCTGTCTTATTCCCCTTGACGGATGTCACCATGCCATTCACACCGGACTTTCCGTTCGTGTGGGCTTCTGGCCCAATGCGATATCTGGGCATCTGGCTGAGTAGAGACCTGGATGAACTGTGGAGATCCAACTTTGGGCGTGCGGTCGACTGGCTGGAATCTAGGATCCCATCGTGGAGCCGACTTCCGCTCTCCATGGCGGGCCTGATCGCAATCGCCAAGATGGTGGTCCTACCTAAATTTCTCTATCTGTTTTTAAACATTCCTATTCCTCTTACCCCTCACTTCTTTCGTAAATTACGCTCCCTCATCATTTCGCTCGTCTGGGCGGACAAACAGCCAAAAGTCGCATATGACATCCTTACTCTCCCCATGTCTGCCGGTGGTATGGACGTGCCTGATTTCAGGATCTATGCCTTGTGTGCCCAAGCCAGCTTTCTGCATTTTTGGATTCACCCTACCCCTTATCAGCCTCACGTCGACGTTGAGATGGATATAGCTTCCCCCTGGCCTCTGTCCACGGCTTTGTTTGTGCCCGCGGTGCGCCCTCGGGCGGAGGTCGACACGGTCGAGACGCTGCGCTGGGCTTGGTCCGGCCTACACCAGCTTTCCAGCCTTCCCCGACTTTCTGCCAATGCCGTGCCAATAGTGAACCACCCGGATTTTCCCCCACTTCAGCCTTCTGGCATGTCTAGGCATGCTTTGTTATCACTCTAGGCAACTGTTGTTAACTGTTCTCCCTTCTGGGTATACAGTTTTACCAGGAAACCAGATATCACATGGCCTCTAGGTATCTTGTCTATTCTTGTATTTACTTGATCGGGTGGAATATCAAAGATATTGAAGAAGACGCCTCACTCACTAATAGTGACATGCTTCATCATTGGTGTTTTCTCCACACCCAGATAAGATGGCACTATCTGGGCGGACTCAACCAAAGGTGTTTTTGGGAGTTCTTATATAAGATAATAGCTGGTTAAGCAGGGAACCAGATGTTGTGATATATTAAAAATACCTACAAGTATACCTCATTCAACTATTTTATTATTGGGGTACTTGTGGTATCATTAAAATCGTGTACTGGGGTTTTATGGTAAAACTGTATACCCAGAAGGGAGAACAGTTAACAACAGTTGCCTATAGTGATAACAAAGTTCTTGGGAGAGCGCAACTGGTCGGCCTTTTCTCTCACTCTCTTCTTGTGAAAAAAAATGTCTAGGCATGCGTCACGGATGGGTTTGAGGACGATAGCAGTTCTTTACCCAAAGAACACTTTCTATTCTCTTCCTGACTCCTCGGGGCCGCTGGACACACTTTTATTTTATCAGCTGCGTGCTATTTGCCGGAAACTACACCCCACTTTCCCTCAGCCCCCACCTACCATGCTGGCTCCGGATCTCATGTATACATCCCCGAAGCCACACAAATTAGTTACCAAATTATACGCGCTTACTTTAGTGGCCGCCCCTATCTCTTCGGATTGGGAGCAGGTGGCGTGGGGTGCGGATCTTGGTACTGACATTTCGCAGGCCGACTGGCTATACTGTTGTAACCAGACAAAAAAGCTGTCACCGAACTACCGTCTCCGTCTGATGCATTTTAAGTACTTGCACAGGTTGTAGCGCACCCCTGTTCAGCTCCACAGGCTCGGGCTCATTCCATGGGACGCTTGTGTGCGTTGAGCTGCCCCTTCCACGGACTTTGCACATTTAGCGTGGCTATGTCCTAAGGTCTCAGAGTTCTGGCGGATGGTGTGTTCCACCATTTCTGACATTACTAGTGTCACAGTGCATCCCGACCCTCCCCTGTGCCTCCTTGGTTTCGTATAATTCTGCCCGGATGCTTCCCGACGCCTGATTTCTATGCTGCTGGTCCTGGCTAGGTGTAGGGTGGCCATATCTTGGGGTTGCCGACATGCTCCAAGGGTTGAGAGCTGGCTGGAGGACGCCTCTTGGTGTCAGACTCTCCTGTCGGAGTTCTGGGACATATTGCCCACCAGGTCCCGACCTGTCGATATCTGGGGCCCTCTGGTTACCTATCTTCAATCCCGTTCCCACTCCAGTGGCGCTGCCTCTCCCGTGCTCCCCGTCGGCCCTGTGCCTGAGGCGGCCGCCGGTGCTGGTCAGTGACTGCCCCCTCCCTTTCCATAGGCATCCCCGCCTTTTTGGTACTCCCCACTGAGGCTATTATCGTATGTGTGCCCCCCTTAGAGTGGAAAGACCTCTGTGTAGTGGAGCTGTGATCCCAACCTTCATGTTTTTTCTGCTCACTGTAGGATGTGGTCTACTCATTACCAAATGCTTGACTTGACCTGTACTCTGTTGTTTTGAGCTGCAGTGTTGCACAGTGTAATGTGTCCGACCTGACTCTCCTCAATAAAGGTTTTTGAAAAGAAAAAAAACAGTCTGCCTTCCATCTGTTGCCGGTGCACCTGGAGCATTTTCAGTTGTTGAGTATCCAATTTGATGGCCAATGGTATGTAGACAATGTGTTACTCAAGGGATGTTTATCAAGATAGAAAGAGAGTTTAAATTACAACTCAATGAAAAGATTTAAAAGTTAGATTAATGGTGCTGCGGTACTGCTCCCGCTATATGACCGGGTGCCTAGTACATGCAGGTGTACCTGCTATCTTCAGATACTCAAGGGATATGCCATCTTGTGCACTTTTTTCGAGCGTTTCAGTTCCCTTCTCCAGTGATTGTTCATGTGGCACATAGGGAAAGGGACCGTGACACATTACCTTGATGATGTCTTTTGTGGCTCAGCCCTGTTCTGCGTACTGCTGTCAACAGTTGGTAAGCCTCAAGGAGCTCATGGGTGAGCTGGGTGTTTTGCTGGCTCCAAAGAAGACAATGGGACCTAGCTTGGTACTTTACTTTCTTGGTATTGATTTGGATTCAGTAGCCATGGAGGCACGGCTATGGTAAACAAAGAGACATATATGCAACTGCCGTTAGACTATGTGGCAGATTTACAAGCCCCATGCGCCACTTTTGCATCACTTTTCCCATGTTAAAAGTGACGCAAAAGTGGTGCAAGGGGCTTGTAAATCTGCCCCTTTGTTTGCTAAGCCTAAGGTGACTGTCAGTGAGGGACAAGTGTTACTGGGCCGCTTGAATTTTGTTTATTGGGTAGTGAGGGCAGGAAGGGCTTTTTTGCCGGTAGCAAAGCAGGTCAATAGCCAGACCATTGCAGACTCATCACCATATGCATTTGTTGGCAGGCGTGAAGCAGGATTTACGTATTTGTGGCACAGGCTTCTGGAGGGGTACAATGGCATTCCAATGGTGGCCCAAAAGAATGTGATTGTGATTGTCATATATATTCTGATGAAGCAGAGGGCTTTGGATTTGGTCAATCCTGGCAGGGCACATGGTACGTGGAGGATTGGTCAGTGAGCTGGAAACACAGAGGCAGGAGCATTGCCTTTCTTGAATTCTTTCCCCTGGTTATGGCAGTGACTCTATGGGGTCCAAAACTGGAACATAGGAAGGTGTTGTTTAGAATTGACAACATGGCAGTGCTGCATGTTGTTAACAAACAGTCGGCAAGAGATATGCAGCTCCTTAAGCTTTTGGGGGTGTTCGTAATGGGTTGTTTGAGACATGCTGTTTTGTTGAAGGCTAGATGTGTTCCGGGAGTTGACAATGAGATTGCAGATGCTCTGTCTCATTCACAGTAGGAGAGGTCCCCTGGGCTGGCCACAGAGGCAGACATGGTCAAGACACCCATGCCTATGGACATGTGGACCATAGGCGACAAAGGATGCCCCTCATGGTGGAAGGGTCATTGGCAAAGTCCACCAGGAACTCTTCTGCGCAGGAGTAGGAGGAATTCATAACTAGTGGTGTTCAGCTGGGTCTGAGGTTTGGAGTAGGGAAGAGGACGTTGTTCAGTTCATATTAGAAATGATCAACAAGTTCTATCCAGAGTCACAATAACTGAAAGTGGGCGGGGATTGCATTTTTTGGCAAGCTCCTATGGGGCTATGCACCATTGGCTAGGTAGTTGGGAAGGTGGTTTCCTGGAAGGATGTGTAAGGGAAAGGGGTTGTAGAAGGAAGCCCTTGACAAGACATCTTTTCAGCATGGAGTTGGGTCCACTGCCCACAATCTGCCATGGGCAGAGAAGGCGCTTCCGTTCTCAACCTTAATGTATTGGATGCTTTTTGGGGCTTTCCGGGTGTCGGAATTTGTAGGGAAGAAAGGGGTTATTGGGTTGGACTTGGGGGATGTGGTACGGCTGCTTGTGCCTGATTGTGTTTATTTTTTTCACTGTTTACTCTGTAATCCTCTTGGATTCTGCCCCACCACTGTTGCCCTTTTTCCCCCTTCTACCTGCCGTTTTTTTTCCCGTTCCCTCTGCCGCGTCCACCCGTGACCCCTCCAAATAACCATCCCGCTCCCGCTTCCCAGCTACTCATTCCTCTCCCCTTCCCTACATAATGGTGGTGGCTGCACGGTGGCGCAGAGGAAGCGCGCAGCAGGCGCGCCTAAGGCAAGCCTGTCTGTGCCTGTCCGCGACCTAACCGCGATCAGCGCCAGGACCCCTGGTTCTCCAAGGCCTCACCACTACGACTCAACCACCCTCCACGCACTCATCCCCGGAAGACATGCTGACTGTGCAAGATCCTCGCCAAACACAACCCACGGGCAGTTCTCATGCAGACCCTGCCGCAAATCCTTCACCATTGACAAAGCCCCCGCGACTGCCGAAGGAACGCCCGATGCACACACCACCAAAACCCTGACTTGCATCCTGCTCAACGTATGCTCCCTACACCGACACGCCATTGAGATCGGGGACCTCTTCAGTTACAGATCTTTTCGGTTTGAATTTTGTTCCCCTTCTGCAAAGGGTTCGCTCGATGCTAACTCGCTGGAATAAATTACCTTTATCATTACTGGGTAGAGTCGCCCTGATTAAAATGTCTATTTTACCATTATTTAATTTCCTGTTTTCAACAATGGCGGACTATTAATAAATATAATTTTTCCACATTACGGGGAGCCAATTGGCGCAGAATGATATTTTTTGGGAAATGGCTCCTCTATTATACCCCGGCGGTAATTGCCAAAATGTTTAGTAATTATATACCGATTTGCTTTCGTTGTCAAAGTTTCGCCCCCGCTAACTGGACACATGTCATAGTTGAATGTTGTATGGTCAAAGAGTTCTGGGTAGATATTTTTGCTTTTTTATCTTCTATTTTTCATATCCAGATATCTATAAATTCCATTTTGATGCTTCATGGCTTAGATCAGAATCTTAATCTCTCTGTCTCACTTGCAAAACTTTTATTTATTTGCATGGCAGTGGCCAGATCATTGCTACTTCAGAATTGGCGATCAACCCAGACACCATCTTTTTATGAATGGCTTCGTAAAATGCGAAGAGTTAAGATTAGTGAGCGCAACTATGCGGCGAGGATTGCAGGGGGGAGAAAATTCGAAAAAATTTGGGGAAACTTTTTTTGACTCTCTTTGTATTAAGGTTATTTCTATAATTGTTTTTGTTATTTTAGAAGGATCTTGGTTCATTGTATCTGAGATGTTCTGGTTTTCGTAACTTTATATTTTTTCTGTATTGTACTTGAATGTTGTATGACACCTTTCAGTTTCAATAAAAAAAAATAAAAAAAAAAAAAAAAAGAGATCGGGGACCTGCTTCACGCCCTCTCACCCGACGTCGCCTTCTTCAAGGAAACCTGGACCAACGCCACCTCTGGTCCTGACCTCGCCAACGCCATCCGTGACGGCTGCAAGATCCAGATAAAGGACACTCCACATCGCCCAGGAGGAGGACTCGCCGTCGCACACAAGACCCCCCTCCACCTCTCCGCATCCAGCACAAGTGACACCCACTCCAGAACACAACACCTCCACTTACAGATCCAGACAAGCCCCAGGACCACGCTGCGCGGCACCCTCATCTACAGACCGCCAGGACCTCGCACCCACCAAGCAACTACCATTGCTGAACTCACCACACCCCACGCCATCACCTCCATGGACTACATTCTACATGGTGACCTGAACTTCCACCTCGACAATGGCATCGACCCCGACTCCACTACTCTCCTCGACAACCTCGCCAACCTAGGATTGAAGCAGCTCATCAACATGCCCACCCACAGATCAGGTCACACCCTCGACCCTATCTTCACGGGAGGAAGAAATATCTGCTTCTGCCACACCACCCAGCCCCTCTGGGCTGACCACCACGGCGTCCACTTCACCTTCAACACCACCACCGCACCCAAACCCACCCTACACCTGCCACGACAGAATTGGAGCAAGGTCACAGAGGAGCACCTCAACAACACCCTCTGCCAAAACTCCCCCATCGCCACGACCGACCCCAACGTAGCAGCCAAGTAATTTCACCACTGGGTCTCCCGCTGCGCCAACAAGCTCGCACCCCTCCGCCCCCTGCCAAAAAAGCCCGCTAAAAGCTGCCTGGTTCAACACTGAACTTCAAGAAGCCAGATGCTCCTGCAGACGCCTAGAGAAAACCTGGAGCAACCTGAAAACCATGGAAGCACGGAACGACCACAAGAGCGCCCTGAAGGAATACCACCAGCGCATAAGAGACATCAAATGGACCTTCATAAGAGACAAAGTCCAGACCAACGTGATCAATGCCAAGTAACTGTTTAACGTCATATAGCAGGTCGAAAAACCCACCTGCGAAGCCACGGATGTCTCACCCTCCCAGGAAATCTGCAACAAGCTCAGCTCCTACTTCAATCTGAAGATCAAGGCCCTCTACGACAACTTCAGTGAACCAACGATGAGCACCACCCCCTACCCGCCGCTGCCAAAAAGCCGACCATCATGTCCTGGGATCCCGCTACAGACAAACTCATCACAGCTACCATGAAGAAAACCCACTCAGGAGCTCCAACGGACCCCTGCCTACATCATATCTTCCACAGGGCCGCCGCTGTCATCGCACCCGAACTAGAACTCACCATCAATGCCTCCCTCAGATCAGGCATCTGCCCAGATGACTGGAAACGGGTGGAGGTAAAACCCCTCCTCAAGAAACCATCTGCCGACCCAACGGACCTCAAAAACTACCGGCCCATCTCTCGCCTCCCCTTTGTGACCAAAGTCACCGAGGGACTCGTAAACACCCAGCTGACCGCCTTCATGGAAGAGAACTCCATCCTGGACGCCTCCCAGTCTGGATTCTGCAGCAACCACAGCACTGAGACCGCCCTCCTCGCTGCCACTGAAGACATCCGCATGCTACTCGACCAGGGACACACCGTGGCCCTCATCCTTCTAGACCTTTCCGCAGCCTTCAACACCGTTTCACATCGCACTCTCACAGCCAGACTACACGACATAGGGAATAAAAGGAGCCACCCTTGACTGGAAGTACACAAGGGATCTTCACTCAGCCCCACGCTCGTCAACATCTACATAGCCCCCCTCGCTGCCATCGTCAAACAGTATGGTATCCTATACTGACGACACCCAGCTCATCCTCTTGCTCATGAAGAATCCGGAAGACACCAGACTCAGTTTCCAGGAAGGGATGACGAACGTGGCAGCCTGGATGAAGGACAGCTGCCTGAAGCTAAACTCAGAGAAGACTGAGGTCCCCATCCTCGGTCCCTGCTCCTCCGTCTGGGACAACACCTGTGGCCCTCTGCCCTCGGGAGCCCACCCACCCCAACAGACCATGCTTTGAACCTTGGCATCATCCTTGACTCCTCCCTCTCCATGAACCTCCAGATCAACGCCGTCACCTCTGCTAGTTTCAACTGCCTTCGCATTCTCTGAAAGACTTTCAAGTGGATCCCCCCGACTGCAGAAGCAACGTCACCCCCGCACTCATTACCAGCAGACTAGACTACGGCAACGCCCTCTACGCCGGAATCAACAAAACTCTTCTGCACAGACCCCAGACCATCCAGAATGCCGCAGCCAGACTCGTCCTCGGGACACCGTGCCATGAGCACATGAACCAACACCATCGAGGCCTCCACTGGCTCCCCGTCGAGAAGAGGATCACCTTCAAACTCCTCACCCATGCCTACAAAGCCCTCCACAGCATCAGACCCAAATACCTCAACGAGACAGTATCCTTTCACGTACGCAAGAGGAACCTCTGCTCCGCTGACCTCACCTTGGCAGAGGTCCCCCGCATCCACAGAAACAGAACCGGCGGGATAGCTTTCTCCTACATCGCAGCCAAAACCTGGAACAAGCTCCCTGTGAACATCAGACGCTCCCGACCCTGCACACGTTCAGGAAGGACCTCAAGACCTGGCTCTTCGACTGATCCGGAGCCCCCCCAGCACCTTGGGGCCCTCACGGGTGAGTAGCACACTATATAAACCCCTGATTGATTGATTGATTGATTGATTGATTGTTTGATAGCAGGATAAAGTTGTGCCTGCACCAATCAAAGACAGACCAAAGGGTCATGGGATAGACAGTGGTGCTGCAGGAATTTCCAGTGCAGAGTCTGTGTCCAGTGAGTTGGGGCAAAAAACGGAGTGCGATCAACAGGGATGCACGGGGTGTGGTTTTTCACCATACTAATGGGGTGCGTTGACTTCTTTTCAGTTGCTTTTTCTGCTGCACAAGGTACTAACGAGTTTGGGGGAAGCCCCAGGTGACTATGGTATTCATTACTTCAGGATTAGCTTGGGCACGGAGGCAGCAAGAAGGTGTTATGGCAGGTGAAGGATCATGCAACTGGGTACGTGGTCTTTCATCAGAATGTGCAATTGGGGGGGATTGTTGAACTTAAGGGATGTTACGGGGGCAGGACCATTGGGGTTGGGGGTTCTTATATATGTTGTTTTTTCCGGTGCAGTTTCTGCTCCAGAGGCAGTTGAGCTGTCTATTTAGATTGCAGGACATTCCTTTATTGAGTGGGTGGAAAGACACAAACTACTAAAAGGTCAAGGACCTAATATCGGGTTCGACAAACGTTTTTTTAAGGTTACCTGGCATGGAAAAGAGGGGATGAGATGGTGTGAGCTTATGCATCATTTGAACAAGCTGTTGAAAACGCATAGATGCCCAGATGTTTTAGGGATCCACTGAGGTGAAAAGGACATGGTGGTTTGCAAGGTTCTGGCGTTGTTAAAGGAGATGAAGAAAGATGTGATGGAAATCAAGCAGCAATGGGCAGGATGTTATGTACTATATACAGAATTTGTCACCAGGATGGATTGAAGGGAGCGAAGATGCCCTCCGCCTTTGATAAGGCCAGGCACAAAGTGTACTGGAACATGCAGATTTTGCAGGGACAAGAGTTATGGTAGGGTGGACCACCTTCCTTTGAAATATGATTCACTGGAATTTTCTAGGGGCTATGGGGTACACTTGTCTCACTATGGGATAGAGGTATAGTTGTTGCAATTGAAGGAGGCTGTGGTAAATAAAATATCACGCTGTCATAATTTTTCAGATATCAATAAGATCATGCATAAAGCAAGAGGCTGAGTCTGTGGTATCAGATTCATAAAGGGCTTTATTCCAATAACTCGAGTCAAAGGGAGAATATCACCATCACCAAAAAAGGATCTGGACGGGGCTGAAAAGTATTCTCAATATTCTCAAAACATTATTCACAGAGTACAGTATATATACATTTCTCAATTGTACGTAAGCAAGAGAGCAAGAGAGAATGAGATAAGAGCATGTGGGCGTGTAAGTAGGCGTGAAGGTGGGCGTCCATGTGGGCGTCCACTTGATGATAATGGGTAAATTGTCATGTGTGGGTGGATACCTGGAGATGATTTTGCAATGTCAGCAGAAATACTTGGCAGAGATGCGCGCGCAGCAGCATGACGTGTGATTGACGCGCAACTAGAGGGTGAAGGGGACTTGACATTTAGCTCTACATGTGGAGACAAAAAGTCTGGGGTTATGTCAACCTAATCCCAAATCATATCTAATATCCTATGTTTAAAGAACTATGTTATCCACAAGGGAAGGGCTCTCGGACAGAATCTATTCTATACTGACTGTGTGCGTGTACAAGCGTCTAAGTGTCTATATGAGATGCAAGGGGGTAGGAATATTCCATGGTAACAGGGCTATGAATTACTTGCATGAGGACAGAGAAGCCGGGCCTTTTGCTTGGTAACTGGAAGAATGTTTACTTAAACTACTAGGCAGGAATGCATCGGCTGAGGGGGAAGCAGATAATTCGAAGGTGAAATACAGCTCTTGGCAGAGAATAGGCTGATGTCAGGCTTCGTGGGCCGCGCAGAGAATGAGACAAAGTTCATGGTCACAGATGCAGGCTCAGACTGGAGCTTTCAGAGGCAGAAGGCAAGAGGAGTTTCGATGGCAGAATCAGGGCCTACTTGCCTGGACTGTAAAAATGGCATAAGTGAACCATATAAAGCCGGTGGCCTTTCATATTTAGGAATGGAATATCCGGCCTGTTCATGGCGGATCTGACAGAGGACATGTTGACGGTGGACGCACATGTGTTTGCGTCATCAAAACTGGAACTGGAGGGAACATACATGTACTTGTGACATGCACATAGAACCGTTGGGGTCCAAGATAGGGGACATAACTGACCAGGAAAATCCACATTTCCACATTCCCTCCTTGTCCCCTACTTGCCCTTCAAGAGATATCAATCTTCATCAATCCATTGATCTGTTCATATAGCATCATTTGTTCTTCTTTCTTCTTCCGTGATCTTGAATGAAATCTTGGTGGTGGAATACACGATGTGGCACACAGACCACAGATCGCTGGTCCACATTGTAGACATAGACAGCAACTGAATAGTATGAGAAGGCCAATACCTAGGAAGGATAGGACCCTCCATCCAAAGGTAGATAATACACTCCAAAACCAACCGGACCAAGTCCAGGTGCCTGGATTCTGGTGTATCTGGCTTACAATCTTATGAAGGCGAGTTATGGCTTTATATACAGATGGCGAATTTTCTGGTATGAAAAATGCAATAGCTTGATCCGATGACCCTACAAGCTCCGCCCCTATCGGCCAGGATAACGTCAAGGACAAGACTATTTTGAAGCACAACAATCCGCATAGCAGACTGCTCTTCTGTTAAATTGCCTAAGGCGGAAATAGTTTCGTTCACTACTGCTTCAAGGGTTCTGGTTAATCTACGTATCAGCTTACTATTGGTAACTGTACCTATATAGGGAAAGAAACCTTTATTGAAATCTGTGTATTTTTCCCATGCTGCTTCAGTGTAATCGACAATTGGGAGATCTCTCTGCTGTCTATTGTGTACTAAATGAGTATTTTTATGATAATCAGGAGGAGCTAGGAAAACAGGTGGTAGGAGGAATGCTATGTAACAGGTACCATCCCAATCTAGAGGTATGCGTATATATGCGGTCTGGCCACATATAAAGTAGGAATGACGAGAAGCTCTAAATGTAGACTTGCCTTGATCACTGAATTTTATTACAGTGGTGCATTTACTATGGCCCATGTGTATGGAGCCATTCTTTCTTATACATAATTCCTCTTTTACTGGGAATACGGACATGGCGGGCAAGATTGGTGTAGTTTCAGATTCAACGTTCAGGATCATGAGGTTAAGTGTAAAATTACCTAATCCATATACTTCATTTCTTAGATCAGTTCCTGTTCTTTTGGGAAGTCCCTCCTTGTTAGGGTAGCAGACTTTAAGCAAAACTAAGTTCAGGTTTCCCCATACCCAGTTGTCTTGATAAACTGCGGAATTCGAATCTAGGGAATTAATCAAACTAAACCATGCTCCACAGGAGCCATTGTGTGTGAACGGATAGAGAATAAAGGGGCAAAACTCCCTTATAGTTCTGATAGGGGGGGAGTCGGCCACAGACCCAGCAGTCTGTAGCATTGCTAGTCTGATGTGAATGGTGCAGCATCTGAATAAAGGTATTGTTGCGTAAGGCAAGTCGATATGATAGCTCATAGGATGGCAGATCACTAAATGTGTGCTTTATGGTGTGCTTTATGGTATCATTAGTGGAGGAGTATAAGAGTGAGGCAATAGGAGGAAAAATAGCATGTAGTATTAAGCTGATACATATTATCGTGATGCTCTTAAGATATTGAAAAATTACAGTCACTATACATCTATTTGCTTCTTATCTAGCTCTCTTATTTTTGCTTTGTTATTGTCCAAGATCTTATGCGAGCCAGAATACATGTTCAACCGCTTCACCACCTAGTGGACTTAATTGATCAAACGGGTTCTGACTTTTTGAATCAAGGTTTAGCTTTGTGGAAACTTCTGGGCATTCTCCTCTAGAAAATGTTGTTCAAAATCCAAGTTCAAAGTTTTTTTTTTTCCTTTGTAAAAGAGTGGTGAAGGTGCACTTTGACTTTAACGGCCGTCCCCGTGGTCCAGAGCACTGACTTTGGCGCCTGTCATCCAGGAGCGATGGAGTATTCTTTGACCTGGGTGTTGTCAGGGAAGGCGGCAGCAACCTGCGAACAACAAGAGAGTAGTGCAGACATCAAGGAAGCCAGGTAATCTGTCAGCATGTTACTGTCAACATAAGTAATCTTTTAGGCATTGTAGTGCCCACATATTTTGGTGGTCTACCAAAGACCACTTCATAGGGAGATAAGCCTGTTCTAGAATGAGCTACTATTCGCATGTAAAAGAGGGCAACCGGCAGGGCTACCATCCAGTCTATACCTTTGTCTGCGCAAAATTTTAATGTCTGATTATGTCTTTCTACAAGGCCTGCTGCTTCAGGATGTCGCACACAATGGAATTTCCAGGTATACCCTAACAGAAGGGACACCTGCTTCATTAGTACCAGGACATATTTGTAACCTCTACATCTGTTTATTTGGATATAATCCATTTGGAGCACTTCAAAAGGGTGGTCAGGTGGATGGAATCCACCTTGTTCCATCGGAATGCCTTTACCTGCATTGAATTGGCAACAGATCATACATGTTCTGACCTTTTGTTTCGCTGCTGCACGCAGGTGCTTGTTGAACCATATATTCTGTAAGCTATCTATCATTGCTTTCTCTCCTAAGTGTGCAGGACTATGTGCGGTATTTATAATCACTTGTACCATGGTATCAGGAAGAAACCATGTGGATTTGCCCTTTGTCATCCAACCTTGATCAGTCAGTACCCCTCCTTGTTCCGATCATTTCTTTAATTCGTTTACAGTAGCATGTGTCTGAATGTCTTGTACATCCCTGGAAGGATCCCTAACTGTCATGGCTTTGGACACTTATTGAACCTGTAACTTTGTCATGTCTAGTGGGGTCTGAGCTGTCTGTTTAGCAGTTCGGTCTGCCAGATCATTGCCTTGGGAAATGGTATCTGTGGCTCTAGTATGTGCTTTACATTTTAGGATAGCTATGGCTGTTGGTAAATGTATTGCTTCCAGTAGGGCTTGAATAAGGGGGCCATGCTGTATCTTGGCCCCATGAGAGGTCAAGAAACCTCTTTCTCGCCAGAAAATCGGTGTAAATGTTTACTCTCAGGTGCTTAGCTCTTATGCACGCTTGTGTCAGGGCGATGAGCTCTGCTGCTTGTGCTGACAATATGTCTATTCTTTTAGTCTCTATTATTACAGTATCAGCAGTCACTGCATATGCTGCCACTAATTCTCCCGCCCCTGTCCTCATGCATGAGCCGTCAACATATAGTGTTAGCTCGGGGTCTGGGAGTGCAACATCTGTCAAGTCTTGTCTTGGTTTAGTCACGGTATGTATTACTTCAACACAGTTGTGTGGTGAAACGCTTTCTGTACTGGAGGGCAAAAGGGTAGCAGGATTCAGTATGTTGCATCGTCTGATCTCTATGTGTGGTTGAAATAACGTTGGCTCATAATCCGTCAGTCTAGCTACAGTCAGGTGTTGTGTTTGTGTCCGGTTCAAGAGAACCTCTACTGCGTGTGGTACTTGTACTGTCAGAGGGTGGCCCAGCACTATCGAGTCACTTTGTCTTATGGCTAAGGCCGTTGCTGCAACTGATTTTAGGCACGCAGGCAAAGCCTGTGCTACTGGGTCTAATGTACTAGAAAGATAAGCACAGGGCTCGTGTTTTCCTGCATGATCTTGTGTTAGGACAGATAGTGCTGTTCCATCCCGCTCTGTCACAAAAACATAAACGATTTGTTGTAATCAGGGTTTGCTAAAACTGGTGCTTGACATAAAGCTCTCTTTAATTCTTCAAATGCCACAGTGTGTTCTTGTGTCCAAGGGAGGACTTTAGTAGAAGCTGTATTCGGGGCTTGGACTAATTCCCCTGAAAGATCACAATAAAACATGAGAAAAAGGGGAAAGCACCATACCTATTTCCTCGGCTTAATTTCTAAGGGGGCTAATTTCTAAGGGGCTTAATTTCTTAAGGGGCTAGCGGGAAGCGAACCTCCTCAGGGGCCAGCAGAAAGCCAATATTCTCCTCCTTCCCCCCCTTTTTGACAGGAGGAAATCTGAAACAGATTTCACTGCTGTCAAACACTATCAAACCCTGTGTCTTGTCAACACTATTAATCCCTGTGTGTAGCTACTGGGCGTAAGCAAAATTATAGGAGATACACAGCGTATGTGAAACGGCGAGAAATCCTTCAAATTAATGTACAAACCTCATTGTGTTAGCTCATAAGCTAGCCAAATGACATCTCATATGCAAATGTCCCTATTACATGAACCTACACCAACCTGAAGTCAATATTAATACTAGGAGTCCCTAATAGGAATGCTAAATTACCTAAATATTCGGAAAACCAAGTTTAAGAACAGTTGTTAATGTTGATAATTAATAATTTATCTGCTAAAGGAATCAGTCAATGTGCAATAATTTCCACCTATACAATAAATAGCCTAATTCAAAAACAAGTCAACTTTTGGGGCCACCACTCACAAGAATGAGCTTACTAAAGCAAACTTTAAAAAGGAAATCCTGTCAGATATTTTCTCATTACCCTAAATACCGAGCCTTATTTGTCACTCTGTGGTGGCAGTCCTTATTTAAAACAGGCCTTTCAAGAGTTAAAATGCGAGTGCACAGATCATAATTGTTCCTTAATGTCCAATCTGGAAACATATGACCGAGGCTGCCTGTCTATAAGAGAAAGGCAGTTATGTGAAAAATATTTTAGTCTTGCATAGCCTTTTTCTTTTGTTTCATTCATCTCCAACACCAATTAGACATACACTGATAACGTGTTGTCTGCTATTTTGACAGCATGATAATGGTAATATCATGTCTGTGAAATTTAGTAATTGTGCCAAGCCATCAGTATACCGGGCACAGAAAGCATAGATAATTACACTAACATATATAAATGAGCAGCGATGCGTAATTACAGTACCTACAGCTCAGATGCGAACATTCTGGCCTGCTTAATTTGTCAGGCTTATAATCAATAACTTATTTACCTGCCCTATACAACCCCATCTGGCAGTGGGTCATCCCAATGATGACCGCGTCAAGTCTGACACACAGGATCAGCAACAATAATCAAAAAATTTTGAATGGAATAAAGCCCATTTTCTAAATGGGCTTTATTCCATTCAAAATGGCCGACTCGAGTCGCGGCCTTCAGGTTCCGTCACCACGAGGGTTCAGGAAGTGAAGTACAATACTTTATTGACAGACATGCATTTTTATAATAAGTACATTACAATGAAACGAATGTAGAAGGCGTAACATTTGATAAGAAAAGTGACATAACAGGTGCGTAATCGAAACTAGGCGTAATAAGGAATAAAAGAAACATGATTGGTTAGTATTATCAGACATAGGTGGATCTATAAGATAATACTTGGCATAGATGCGCGCGCAGCAGCATGACGTGTGAGTAACGTGCAACTAGGGGGTGAAGGGGACTTGACATTTAGCTCTACATGTGGAGACGAGAAGTCTGGGGGGTCAAGTCAACCTAATCCCAAATCATATCTAACATCCTATGTTTAGAGAACTATGTTATCCACAAGGAAGGACTCTCGGACAGAATCTAGTCTATACTGACTGTGTGCGTGCACAAACGCCTAAGTGTCTATATGAGATGCGAGGGGCAGAAAACTTTCCATGGCAGCAGGGCTATGAATCACTTGCAGGAGGACGGAAAGGCTGAGTCCTTTGCTTGTGAGCTAAAGGAAATGTTTACCTAAATCACTAGACAGGAATGCATCGGCTAAAGAGCAAAATAGATAATTCGAAGGTGAAATACAGCTTCTTGGCAGGCAGGCGAAAACTGGCCGAGGCAGGCACCGTTAGCTGCACAGGGAGTAGGACGAAGTTCATGGATACAGATGCGAGCTCAAGCTGAAGCTGTCAGAGACAGAGAGCAGGGAAAGGCTTTGAGGACAGAATCGGGCCTACTTGCCTAAACTGTAAAAATGGAGTAACTTAGCCATATAAAGTCGGTGGCCTTTCATACTTAGGAATCGAATATCCAGCCCATCGATGGCGGATCTGACAGAGAACATGTCGACGGTAGACACACATATATTTGCGTCTTAGAAACTGGAACTGGAGGGAACATACATGTACTTGTAACATGCATATAGAACCGTTGGGGTCCAAGATAGGGGACATAATTGATCAGGAAAATCCACATTTCCACATTCCCTCCTTGTCCCCTACTTGCCCTTCAAGAGATATCAATCTTCATCATTCCATCGATTTGCTCATGGAGCATCATTTCTTCTTCCTTCTTCTTCCAGCATTTTGAACGAGAACTGTGATATGGAATGCATGATGTGGCACACAGACCACAAATCGCTGGTCCACATTGCAGGCATAAACAACAACTGAAGAGCATAAGAAGGCCAATACCTAGGAAGGATAGAACTCTCCATCCCCAGGCTGATATCACACTCCAAAACCACCCGGACCACGTCCAAGTGCCTGGATTTTCGTGTATCTGGCTTACAATCTTATGAAGGCGTGTTATAGCTTTATATACAGATGGCGAATTTTCTGGTATGAATATGCAGCAGCTGGATCCGATGACCCTGCAAGCTCCGCCCCTATCGGCCAGGATGACGTCAAGGACAAGACGATTCTGGAGAACAACAATTCTCATCACTGATTGTTCCTCTGTCAGATTGCCTAGGGCGGCTATAGTCTCGTTTACTACAGCTTCAAGAGTCTTGGTGAGTCTGCGTATCAGCTTACTATTTGATATGGTACCTATATAGGGAAAGATACCTTTATTGAAATCTACATACTTGTCCCATGCCGTCTCAGTATAATCGACAACTGGGAGATCTCTACGCTCTCTATTGTGTACTAAATGAACATTTCGATAATAATCAGGGGGAGCTAGGAAAACAGGTGGCAAAAGGAATGCTATGTAACAGGTACCATCCCAATCTAGAGGCAGACGCATATATGCAGTCTGACCACATATAAAGTAAGAATGGCGAGAAGCTCTAAATGAAGATTTACCTTGATCACGATATTCTACTGTAGTAACGCATTGGCTATGGCCCATATGTATGGAACCAACTTTTCTTACACATAATTCACCCTTAACTGGAAATACTGACATAGTGGGCAGAATTAGTTCAACTTCGGATTTGACATTCAAAATCATAAGATTAGGCGTAAAATTACCTAATTTATACACTTCATTTTCTAAATCAGTTCCTGTTCTACTGGGGTGACCCTCCTTATTAGGGTGACAGACTTTGAATAAAACTAGATTCAGATTTCCCCATATCCAATGTTGTTGATAAACTGCTGTGTCTGGGTCTATGGAATTTAATAAACTAAACCATGCTCCACAGGAGCCATTGTGTGTGAACGGATGTGGAAAGAAAGGCAGAACTCCTTTGTTATTCTGATAGGGAGGGAGTCGGCCACACACCCAACAATTGGTGGCATTACTAGTCTGATGGGAATGATGTAACATACTAATGAATGAGTTATTGCGCAGCGCAAGTCTATAGGACAACTCATGTGGGGGTAATTCACTAAAAGAATGTTCATCAGTTATATTGAAAGCACGTTTAGAAACAGGATAATACATATGCAACAATATGCTTGCAGTAACTATTAAAAAACTCAAGGAAAACAAAATTAATAAAGTCACAATACAGTGGCTACACAGTAATTTACAATAAGCATGTCGTTTCATTATGATTCTGGACTCTACATCATTCAGACCTAAGGGATACATGTCGGGACAGATTCAACCGCTTCACCTTGGAGAGGACTTAAACAATCAAATCGTCCGACAGTTTGGATCTGGACCTGAGTTTCTGCTTATAGAGTTCGGTGCTACTGGCTTCAGCCAAAGGTAGCTTTGAGTCAATGGGGGAAGACACACGGGGAGTACTGTTTGTGTCAGGAGGAAGTCCATGAAATTTCTTGATATGGCTGGAATGCACCCAGCCTTTTCTCCCTTCGATCTTCACAGCTGTTCTGGTCGTCAGCAGGACCAACTTAGGAAGCCTCCACCTTGGCTCCAGTTGGGTTTTCCGATCGAAATTCCTGACGAGAACATAATCGCCGGGAATTACATCATGAGGTTTCACCTCGGTGTTGTCGGGAAAAGCTGCGACTACCTGTGAACGACAAGATTGTAGTGCAGACATCAAGGAAGCCAGGTAATCTGTCAGCATATTACAGTCAACATCAGTTATTTTACGGGGTATAGGCGTCCCCCACATATTCGGTGGTCTACCAAAGATCACCTCATAAGGGGATAGCCCTGTTCGAGAGTGTGCTACCATCCTCATGTAAAATAGCGCAACTGGTAAAGCTACTATCCAGTCCACACCTTTTTCCTGACATATTTTAGACAGTCTGATTTTTAAAAGTTGATTATGTCGTTCCACGAGACCTGCTGCCTCGGGGTGTCGGACACAGTGGAATTTCCACTGATATCCCAACAAAAGCGAGACATGTTTCATTAATTCGGATGAGAAAGGCTGGCCGTTATCTGAATATATAACACGTGGTAAACCGTACCGTGGGAAGAATTCTCGAACTAGCTGCTTGGCAGTAGTCGGGGCAGTGTAATCTGATACGGGATACGCCTCTGTCCAACGGGAGAGAGCGCAGACAACTACGAGAACATATTTGAATCCTCGACAACGTTCCATCTGAATATAATCCATCTGGAGGACTTCAAAAGGATGGTCAGGAGGCTGAAATCCACCCTGCTCTACGGGAACACTCTTTCCTGGATTAAACTGACAACATATCATACAGGTACGAACTTTTTGTTTAGCTGCTGCTCGTAAATGTTTGTTGAACCAAATGTGCTGAATGCTGTCTAGCATAGCCTTCTCTCCTAAATGTGCTGGACTGTGAACTGTAGCTATAATGGCTTGAACCATGGAATCAGGGAGAAACCATACAGATTTCTCCTTCGTCATCCATCCTTGATCTGTCTGGATCCCTCCTAGTTCAGTCCACTTCTTTATTTCTTCTGCTGTGGCATGTGTCTGTATGTCAATTACGTCAAGTGCGGGATCCTTAATTGTCATACACTGTGTTGGTGTCTGAACTATTGGCTTTGTCATGTCTAATGTGCGATTCTGAGCAGTCTGTTTAGCTGTTCTGTCAGCTAAATCATTGCCTTGAGAAATGGTATCAGTAACCTTCGTGTGTGCTTTACATTTCATAATCGATATAGCAGTGGGTAGATGTATTGCGTCTAACAAAGCATGAATGAGGGGTCCGTGCTGAATGTGGGCACCATGGGAGGTTAAATAACCTCTCTCTCGCCACAGCACGCCGAAGTCGTGTACAACTCCGAATGCATAACGTGAGTCAGTGTATACATTAACTTTCTTATTTGTGGCTTGAATACAGGCTTGTGTTAGAGCAATAAGTTCTGCTGCTTGGGCTGACAAAGTATCTATACAATTTGTCTCAATAACTTTAGTGTCTGTTGTGACTGCATACGCGGCCACTAAATCTCCTGTACTTGTTCTCATGCACGATCCGTCTACATACAACGTCAGGTCTGGATCTAACAATGGAACGTCTGTCAAGTCTTGTCTAGGTTTCGTCTTTATTTCAATGATTTCAACACAATCATGAGCTAGTGGGTCTGTTCCAATTACAGGTAATAGTGTAGCAGGATTCAATGTATTACACCGTCGGATCTCTATGTGTGGTTGAAACAATGTCAGTTCATAACCGGTAAGTCTTGCTATGGTCAAGTGTTGTGTTTGTGTTCGGTTCACAAGAACCTCTACTGCATGTGGTACTTGTACTGTCAATGGATGTCCTAACACTATGGCATCGCTTTGTCTGATTGCTAAAGCTGTCGCTGCCACTGATTTCAGGCATGCAGGCAAAGCCTGAGCTACGGGATCTAATGTACTGGAAAAATAAGCACATGGCTTGCGTGATCCTGCTTGATCCTGAGTGAGTACTGACAAGGCAGTACCTTCGCGTTCTGTAACAAAGAGTGTAAAATGTTTGCTATAACATGGTGTTGCTAAAACCGGTGCTTGACATAAAGCTTTCTTTAAGCTTTCAAAAGCTTGTGTATGTTCCTGAGTCCAAGGGAGAACAGTCGATGTGGCTGCCTCCTGTGTGGTTAACTGAATGAGTGGTTTTGCTAGAAATGCGTACTGAGGGATCCACTGCCTACAATATGAAGTGAGGCCTATGAAAGCCCGCACCTCCTTTTGTGTCTGGGGTATTGACATGTTAGCAATTAACTGGATGCGATCTGGTGTAAGCTGCCTTCCCTCCTTGGACAGCGAGTGACCAAGATAAATAACTCGCTGGACACAGAATTGCAGCTTAGAGGGAGACACCTTGTGCCCCTTGTCGGCTAGAAAATGTAAAACTGTCAGAGAAGCCTTTTCACATTCAGGTCCGCTTCTCGCGGTGATCAGCAGATCATCGACATATTGAAGCAGTGCAGTATTGACTGGCATGTGGATACTGTCAAGTTCTCGTTTCAGTGCTTGGCTGTAGATGCTGGGGCTTTCTGTGAATCCTTGGGGAGCGCGTGAGAATTTAAAGCTGCGCCCATTTAAACTGAATCCGAACAAATATTGGCTTTCCGGATCTATTGGGACGCTGAAAAAGGCATTCTTGAGATCGATTACAGTAAAGAATGTTGCTTCGGAATCAATTGCTGTCAACAATGATGATATATCAGGGACCACAGGGAATTGTGGTACAATGCACTTGTTTAGTTCACGCAAATCAATAACCAATCGGTACACTGGTGGGGCAGTAGGATCAGTTCGTTTAAGAATCGGAATTATCGGTGAATTACATACATTGGAGTCTGTTTCTACAACTACTCCCTGGACAATCAGCTCATCAATGATTTTCAGCAAAGCCACTACAGCATCATGCGGTAACTTGTATTGTCGCATTCGTGGTAGTACCACTCCTGCTTTCAGTGTGACTCGATAGGGTGTAATGTTCATGCAGCCAACATCCGTAGGGCCTAGTGCCCATAGATGTACTGGTAAAGTCTGTAGTCGGGGATCCATGTCTCTAGACACATAGTGACCTTTAAAATCACGTAAAAACAACCTTACTCCTTCCGGAGAACAACATATTATGGCTCCTAGTGCTTTCAGAGTTTTAATTCCTAACAGATTTTCTGGGCATGATTTAGTAAGCAATAAATCTGTAGTTCGTGTCAAAGGTCCTATCGTAAGTGGTAGAGGCTGTGATACTTCATTAACAATAGGTTTTCCTGAAAAACCAAGGGAAACATTTTGAGAGCCTGAGAGGGGTGCCCCTGGAACTTCACTACGTTTTATGGTTGTTCGACTTGCCCCTGTATCGAGTAAGAATTTTCTATCTTGACCTAATAATTCACTATGTACATAAGGTCCTTCTTGATCTACAGGGATCTCGATAAGCGGTAAGTCAACTTCCCTCTCTAGGCTGGTTCATGCGTAACGCTGATACTCAGGGTATTCATACTGTGCAGTCTGATACATTTGTCGTGTTGTGGTTTGTGTGGTAGTAGCAGGCAACGGTGGCGCAGCTGGCACAAACTGTATGGGTTGCTGTGAGGCTGGCATGGACTGTTGTTGAACTGGCATGGACTGTCCATGCTGCATAGCTCCTTGTTCATTCTGATCTTGTCTAACTAATCGTGGTCTCTCCTTTGCAATGCCTGTAGCTATATTATGTTTCAGGACTGGACAATCGTGTACATAATGGCCCAGTTGTTTACAGTAATTGCAGGTTCCCTTTACAGGAACTGCAGAATCACCAGAATGTGTCACACCCTTTTTGTGACCATCTGCTGGTACTGTCTGAGAAACTAGCATTTTCATTTTTGTATCCTTCATGCGTCTATGCTCGTGTTCTTGTTCATCCCTAATTCTATTGTGATGATACTGTAACATTTGTAGCATTTGCGACGGAGTGTTACTTTGCCAGGTACTCTCGAATTTCAATATTCTATTCTTTACTGGAGGCAATGCATTTTCCACTAATTTTGTCACAAATAAATGTGGATATGAGTCACTACTTGCTTTTATACCACTATTTATACCAAAACATTTTTCAAATCGAGCATAATAATCGCTTGTGTCTTCATCTTGCTTTTGTTTGCAGGCTGTGATTGCACCCCAATCTTCCTTTTTTGTAGTTAATAAACGTGGCAGTACCTGTACTAGTAAACCTGGTAACAGTTTAACTTTATCCCCGAGCCCTGAACCTGCAGTTCGGCCCCTTTCTTCCTCTGCTAATGCTGTCCAGTCTATCTTTTGGTCTCCCACTTCCCACTCTTTTTCTTTCAATTTTTCATAAATGCCAGCAGGCAAAAGCACCTTTAATATCGTCATAATATCAGGAAAGGTGTACTCTCCCATCAGTAACATGTCTTTAATTTCTCGGTGGAAACCCGCTGGGTCTTTATCATGACTAGGTACTACTTTCTTCATTTCTAATAATTCCATTTTTGATATGGGTGTGTAAACAAATACACGGTGAAACTCATTGTCTTCGCCTTTTATTGGGTGCACTTCTCGTAAATGTGTGTCTACCGTCGACATGTTCTCTGTCAGATCCGCCATCGATGGGCTGGATATTCGATTCCTAAGTATGAAAGGCCACCGACTTTATATGGCTAAGTTACTCCATTTTTACAGTTTAGGCAAGTAGGCCCGATTCTGTCCTCAAAGCCTTTCCCTGCTCTCTGTCTCTGACAGCTTCAGCTTGAGCTCGCATCTGTATCCATGAACTTCGTCCTACTCCCTGTGCAGCTAACGGTGCCTGCCTCGGCCAGTTTTCGCCTGCCTGCCAAGAAGCTGTATTTCACCTTCGAATTATCTATTTTGCTCTTTAGCCGATGCATTCCTGTCTAGTGATTTAGGTAAACATTTCCTTTAGCTCACAAGAAAAAGGACTCAGCCTTTCCGTCCTCCTGCAAGTGATTCATAGCCCTGCTGCCATGGAAAGTTTTCTGCCCCTCGCATCTCATATAGACACTTAGGCGTTTGTGCACGCACACAGTCAGTATAGACTAGATTCTGTCCGAGAGTCCTTCCTTGTGGATAACATAGTTCTCTAAACATAGGATGTTAGATATGATTTGGGATTAGGTTGACTTGACCCCCCAGACTTCTCGTCTCCACATGTAGAGCTAAATGTCAAGTCCCCTTCACCCCCTAGTTGCACGTTACTCACACGTCATGCTGCTGCGCGCGCATCTATGCCAAGTATTATCTTATAGATCCACCTATGTCCCTGTTCGGGCGCCATTCTGTGGTAAATAAAATATCACGCTGTCATAATTTTTCAGATATCAATAAGATCATGCATAAAGCAAGAGGCTGAGTCTGTGGTATCAGATTCATAAAGGGCTTTATTCCAATAACTCGAGTCAAAGGGAGAATATCACCATCACCAAAAAAGGATCTGGACGGGGCTGAAAAGTATTCTCAATATTCTCAAAACATTATTCACAGAGTACAGTATATATACATTTCTCAATTGTACGTAAGCAAGAGAGCAAGAGAGAATGAGATAAGAGCATGTGGGCGTGTAAGTAGGCGTGAAGGTGGGCGTCCATGTGGGCGTCCACTTGATGATAATGGGTAAATTGTCATGTGTGGGTGGATACCTGGAGATGATTTCGCAATGTCAGCAGAAATACTTGGCAGAGATGCGCGCGCAGCAGCATGACGTGTGATTGACGCGCAACTAGAGGGTGAAGGGGACTTGACATTTAGCTCTACATGTGGAGACAAAAAGTCTGGGGTTATGTCAACCTAATCCCAAATCATATCTAATATCCTATGTTTAAAGAACTATGTTATCCACAAGGGAAGGGCTCTCGGACAGAATCTATTCTATACTGACTGTGTGCGTGTACAAGCGTCTAAGTGTCTATATGAGATGCAAGGGGGTAGGAATATTCCATGGTAACAGGGCTATGAATTACTTGCATGAGGACAGAGAAGCCGGGCCTTTTGCTTGGTAACTGGAAGAATGTTTACTTAAACTACTAGGCAGGAATGCATCGGCTGAGGGGGAAGCAGATAATTCGAAGGTGAAATACAGCTCTTGGCAGAGAATAGGCTGATGTCAGGCTTCGTGGGCCGCGCAGAGAATGAGACAAAGTTCATGGTCACAGATGCAGGCTCAGACTGGAGCTTTCAGAGGCAGAAGGCAAGAGGAGTTTCGATGGCAGAATCAGGGCCTACTTGCCTGGACTGTAAAAATGGCATAAGTGAACCATATAAAGCCGGTGGCCTTTCATATTTAGGAATGGAATATCCGGCCTGTTCATGGCGGATCTGACAGAGGACATGTTGACGGTGGACGCACATGTGTTTGCGTCATCAAAACTGGAACTGGAGGGAACATACATGTACTTGTGACATGCACATAGAACCGTTGGGGTCCAAGATAGGGGACATAACTGACCAGGAAAATCCACATTTCCACAAGGCCCTGGCTAGAACATTGAACAATCACAGATTAGATGGTGGGTCCTAGCAGGGAAGGGTCAGAAAGTCCTGAGTGGCAATTGGCAGATATATTGTCATGATTATAGATTAAGATTATTGTTGTGGGCAAAGGTGAATCAAGAAAATGGAGATGTTAATAAAGTTACACCTGGATGAAGCACGAAATACAAAGTTACATTTTAATATATTTAGACAGGTAGATAGAAGTTAATAGATTTAGATTAAATGATAAGAGAGTTAAAGATCAGCATTTTAATAGCATGGTAGGATGTAGATATGTAAGGGGGCAGGAACATTTGGGTTGAGGGTAAGCAACCTTAGATGACCTTTTGTCTAGTGAGGTTTAGTTTTGTAAGGCGAAGTCCAAGGGTTTTGTTGTGATGTGCACCTGTTTTCAATAAAGCGGTCATTCTCACAGAGTAAAGTGAGTATGTGGTCTGTGCTGCTCCCCCTTTACCCAAAGGGTTTTGGAGGCAGCCGACCTTAGGGAGGGGTGTCCCCCGGGATATTGGGTAAATGGTACAGGCCAGGCTATAATTGGGCTACAAAGTTTTGGTAGGTAGCCCAATATAAATATGGTCATTATACATCTACTGTCAATATTTTGGGTTGGTGACACGGTAGCTGGAGCTCTAGATATCTGTAAGTTCTTCCACTCCCTCTTCTCCCATTATTTGCAAGCTCCCTTGGGTATTTGGTTTTTCTGTTTTTAATGATTAACATGCAGTTTTCGTTGATCACATGTGCGCTGGGCTGGTGTCAAGTGGTTGTCAGATAAGCTGTCATTGTTATAGATTACAATTATTGTTGTGTGCATAGGTGAATAAAGAAAATGGGGATGTCAATAAAGTTACTCCTGCATGAAGCAAGAAAAAAAAGTTACATTTTAGGATATTTAGATAGACAGATGTGAACATGTGTAGGTTAAGTGATAACAGAGTTAAAGGTCACTATTTAAATACCAGGGTAGGATGTAGACATGTAAGGTGGCAGGAACTTTAGTGGTTTGGGGTAAGGACCATAGGTGACTTACTGTCCAGTGAGTTTTTGTTTTGTAAAGCGAAGGCCAAGGTTCTTTTTGTGATGTGCATCTGTTTTCAATAAAGCACTCTTTTCACACAATAAAGTATGTATGCGTTCTGTAATACTCTCCTTTCACCCAGTGGCATACATGGCACCGTCAGGCAGTCCCTGCTTTTTAGAAATTAGCAGGTACCATTAGGTTTACTTTTACCAGTGCTATACATAGACAGGACAGGAGGTAGCAATTGGCTCTGTTGGTTAAGATGCACTACAATTTCATTCTGCTTTTATGCAAAATATTCAAGTCAAGTCAAGTCAAAATAGTTTTTATTTCGAATATTTCATCTTAAAAGACATATTAATAATTCATCAAGACAATTAAAATTGGAGTAAGATTATTAACATTATATATAAAAAAAACATTTAATAAATAACAAGTTAAAAAACAATAATAAAAAAGTATTAAACAATTCAATTTACATCGACTTGAGGTTAATTATAATATACTCCGCGATAATAAGGGTAATACTAAGCGGCAATATATGAAACCAGTGGGGAAATTTCATCTATTCCGTAAGAGCCATGCCCAGCTAATGTATTTGGCTAAGCCAATAACCACAAGAGAAGATGTATCTGTCTTTAAAATCCTTCTAGCGGTCTGGGCTGATCTGACACCCAATTCACGACACACAGGACGCAACCAAACTCTTCTAGGTTGAAGGTATACTGGACAAACAAATAAAAAAGTGATTAACTGTTTCAACCAAATTTTTACAGGTTGGGCATTTATCACTGCCATTTGGGGACCAACTTGAAGTAAAGGAACATAGTGGTAGGGTCCCTATTCTAAATTGGTGATATAGTTTCCGATCCTGCTTTTTGGTTATTACATCCCAGTATGCTTCGAGAGAGGGTTGATCCTTAATGGACAAATAAGTTGTGGTCAAAGAGCTACTGATCAGAAGAGCATGGCGATTATGTAAAGACCATTGCCAATAGGCTTCCTTAAAGATTTTTTTTGGGGGAAAGACTGCCGACGCAGGGTTAGACTACAAATCACCCATGCCCATTCCTGTCAGAATAAGTTTGATTTCTGACAGCCAACTAATTCTATGAGAGCCCCCCATGTCCTTTACCTCGCACAGCGCCTTAGCATAAAGGGATAGCTCTGGGGTAGTCCATAGGCGTCGCCAAAACGCCAGAGGCCTATACCGGACCATATCCTCAATAGGTTGGCAACCCAGATCGAATAGCAGGGGGATGCGTGGAGTAGAAAGGGGTAGCCCTGTTAATGACCTCAAAAAGTTATTTTGGGCCACCCTCAAGGAGTCCAGATTACTGAACCCCCATAACTCGGCACCATACATAACTGCAGGAAGGATTTTAGACCCGTAGATTTGCATCAATGGTGCTATAGGTTTTGTGCAGGATTGCCTGTGTTCCTTTAGTAGTGCACCACCTAATTGTGAGTGCTTAAGACTAAGCAATTCTGTTTGAGGCCTCTAACTTAGGTTGTCACTAAAAGTCACCCCCAAATATGTGAATGTGGGAGTCTTTTCCAGCCTGACACCACCCATATCTACCCTGGCTTTTACGGGGCGGGGGCCACGGAGGACCATGAATTTAGTCTTCCCCACATTGACCTCGAGCTCATGTTCGCGGCAAAATAGCTCAAACCTAGATAGAGCCAGTTGGAGCCCCTGTCGGGTTTTGGAAATAAGGAGCGTATCATCCGCGAACATGAGCAAGGGGACTTTCATTCCTGCCAACGAGGGTGCATCAGTCGGAAAGTTAGAAAAATAACTAGTTAATAAACAGGGAAAACAATGTAGGGGCCAGAACGCACCCTTGTCTGACCCCTTTGGACACTTCAAATCTCGCAGTTACTTCCCCTGGTTTACCCCATCTAACCTGGGCATATGTGTGAGCGTGCAGTTTAACTAAGAGCCTCAAAAACTCGGCCGGCATACCCATCTCCCGGAGGACCTCCCACAGTTTAGGTCTTGGCACCATATCAAATGCAGACCTGAGGTCCACAAATGCTGCAAAGAGCATGCCCCCCCCTAGGTAGACTTCCTTCCAGTATAGTAGTGTAAACCTAAAGGCTTGATCTATGGTTCCGACATGTGTCCGGAAACCTGCCTGAAAAGGCGTCAAGATGTCATTATCGGAAATCCAACTAGTGATGCGGCCCAACAGCAAACGTGCGGTGATTTTTTGGGCCTCATCTATGAGGCTGATCGGGCGATAGTTGGCTGGGGCAGAGCGATTGCCCGTCTTATAGATTGGCAAAATCTCTGCCCCAAACCAAGAGTCCGGAACCGGCGCTCCACTAGCCAGGGCATTAGCTAAGGTTTTTAAGTAAGGTACCCAAAGATCCTGATCCTGTTTGAATAAATCAGCAGGGATACAGTCAGGGCCTGGGGCTTTGCCGTTCGGGAGAGATTTCAAAATTAACATCACCTCACTACAGGTGAACTCTAATACTCCTGCATCATTATGTAGCAGCGGGGCATTTAGGGTGTTTTCGGTGGACTTAAATTGATTTTCGAAACAACTAATGCACTGAGCAGGTGCAACATGATTAGCCGGAATCATAGCCTGCGGGTTCCTACCCCATTTTAAGAGATGCCAAAAATGGCACATATTTCTGCCCTCACAAGCCTCATATAGCTCGCGCCAGTGAGATTCGTCCCAGTTTAACTTTGCTGACCTTTGAGCAGATTTATATGCCGCTCTACAGCTCCTGATCTTTATCGGGTCCCTTGACTTAATTGCTAGGATTAATGCTTTACGTGACTCTCTACAACCTACATCAAACCACGAATTTTCCCTCTGACGAGTGGGTTTAACAGTAGCTGGGACACTTTTGATGAAAAAATTTTTAAGGGCTGTAAATAGTTGACTGTGAATGTCCAGAATGAGATTAGTGATCTCTTCCTTGGCGTCAAAGCAGGACAATTTAAACATAGCAACATTAACCAATTCCCTAATAGCAGCCCGAGCAGAGGGATCAGGGGCAATCTTAGGCCAACGGACCCTTCTCATGTCATTTGACAGGGTAGCTTGCACCTGCAGAGAACATACATCATCATTACTACATCCTGAAAAACTACTATCGGTTAGGGTCAGCATCAGGGGGTTATGATCACTCTCTAACCTATCCGTCACCACCATGTCAATGACATCTACCCACAGCTCACAATTAACCAGAATGTAGTCAATTCTGCTCTTACTTCTGCCATTATCAAAGGTTGACTTTCCTCCCCTATCCGAGGTTGTTCTTCCATTAACAGCCCGCAACCCCATTTCCAAACAAAGCCCCTTCAGAAATAGTGCTACTTGTGTCCATTTGCTAATAGGGTTTAGTTCTAATTGGGGAATACCCCACACAGAGTCCTCAGCTTCGGAAAGATACCCATCGTCAGACCCAAAAGGTTTGAAACAAGTGTTGAAGTCACCTGCCACCACCCTGTGACCAGCTCTAGGTGTGTTACGAAGTAATACGTCCAATACAAAAGCAGAGGGGGGACATTTACCACCGGGAACTCCCCTAAGATAGGTGTTAAATATATGAATATTAAGGCCCTTAGGAGAGGAGACCTGTATGGCCAATATGTCGGGGCTGTCCATTGGGACTTCCCTAACTTCAATACGCTCGCATTGACGTACCCAGATTGACAGACCACCCACCGGTCCACCTCTAATACCCCTAACAGCTGGTTTAAAATAATTAACATACCCTACACGATAAATCGGATCCACTGCCCATGTTTCCTGGAAACACCAAATATCAACCTGATCTACAAACGCCACCCAATCAGGAGAGGCCAGTTTAGAGTGGAGACTGGCTATGTTCCAGGAGGAGAATGATAGGCTGTTACTCAGATTTAGCGGGTTCGTTAACTGTGTCTCCATAGAGGGGTCAGTAATGGAACAAACGGGAAGTAAGCTCGTAAGTACAGGGGTAACAGATGGAACAGGTTCGATAGCTTGTGCCAGGGGTTGCAAGGGAGCAGGTGGCTCCCGACAGGCACACAATGAGCTTCCTTTTAAAACAGGCCATGACATCACAGAGCTATCCCCCTGTCAATCGTTATCCTCCAGGGTGGAAAGAGCAGCAAAACGATTTTTTAACCTAATTTGTTGGGGGCCAGGTTGTGGGACACAATGGGGGGCTCGTTGCAGCATAAGGGTCGTTGCCCTTACAGGCCTGTATAAATAACCTAGGGGCAGAATCAGAATCTCATCTTGGGAGGAAGCATGGTGTATTGCCTGCTCCAAGATACGTTCTACCAATAGGGGGGACCTAAAGCTTAATACGACACAATCACCTCTCAGGGCCTTTTGGTCATGGCCAACCCAGGACACCCGCCTGACCATTTTAAATTCATCAAATAATGGTTGAGTCGCCCCAAACTTTATGCCTAGGAAATACAAAGCTTTGTTTTTTAGATTAGACCAATGCTCACTAGACCCCACCGCCAGTTGGGGAACATTAGCTAGAATGAGAGTATAGGGACTGGCTTCTGGGGGGAGGTGAAGGCTCCTTGAATCTGCCGATGCCACTGAGTTAAGTGACACAGGCCTTATCAATTCATCCATAGGCTGGGGATCGATCAACGAACTTCTTGCTACATTATGGGCGGACGGGGGTCTAGTAGATGGAGCCCTAGGTGCTAATAAGACCAGGGGGTTACTAGTGTGGGTTCCTGTAGTGTTTTGACCAATGGTAGACCTTACACTGGTACTGCTAACCTCTTCCTCATTATTCTGTGCTGGTGTTATTACAGCTAGAGTCTGAAGTTTCATTAGATTAATTTCGATGTGATTAAGTCTAGTTACCACAGTATCGAGTTTAGCCAAAACAGGTTGTATGAGTATCGCTAGTTGGTCCCTCAATATGGAGCTTAAGCTATCAAGACTCTGTTGGCCTAAACATGGCATATTATTTATGCATGGTGAGGCGATGATTGGAGTTGGGGGCTGCCCGTCCAAGTGACAACTCGAGGGATGGGGGGTTTATTTTGAACCCTGCTTTTCCTCTTTTTACATGGAGGTTCTCTGACTTTAGGACCTGCTGCTCTAAAATTCGCTCGAGTAGTTACCATTACTGGGGTAGATGGTGAGCTAGAGGGGAGAGGTGTATCAATGTGACCAAAACATGAGGACGCGTTTGCTAAACCCCCCAATGTACAAGAGTCCGGACGTGTTTCCAATAAGGGGTCATTAACAGCTGTAGGGAAAGTGCAAGGCAAAGCTGTAGAGGGATCCAATGACAGCCTACGTTCCACAGCTAGGATTTTATCAATTATTTCTAGTTCAACCCTTGTGAGATAATCATCAAGTGTGCCCGCCATCCTTCCCTCAGCCTTCCTTGTACTCATATTAGAAGTTAACTACACTACAAACAGCCCACCAAAAAACCCCACGAACAAGTACTAAGTGCTACAATAGGTCCCTAGCACGATCTCTTCCTAAACACCAAGAGGGTAGGCCCAGCCCATCCACTAATGGCCACTGACGGGCAAGGACAGGCCCGCCCTTGGCCCGGGCTTCGCCCGGGCGTTGCCCGCGCACGTCCCACGCTGCGGAAGCTCCCGGCAGCTTTTGTGGGACACCGGCGCGCTGAGATGACGTCAAGCGCTGCGCCGGTGTCAGGAGGTGCTGGGAGATGAAGTTCTGAACAGCCGTTCCCCTCACGGCAACGGAGAAGGATGCAGGGAGCAAGATTCCCCCACGAGGAAAGCCGTTCCCCTCACAGCGGGTAAGTGGAATCACAAAGTCATACACCACTCAGCTCATTCGGCGCGTCCCGCGCTGCGGAAGCTCCCGGTGGCTTTTGTGAGACACCGGCGCGCTGAGATGACGTCAAGCGCTGCGCCGGTGTCAGGAGGTGCTGGGAGATGAAGTTCTGAACAGCCGTTCCCCTCACGGCAACGGAGAAGGATGCAAGGAGCAAGATTCCCCCACGAGGAAAGCCGTTCCCCTCACGGCGGGTAAGTGGAATCACAAAGTCATACACCACTCAGCTCATTCGGCGCGCAAAATATTAAAGGACCAAACAAGGAATGTTCAAAAGGTTTGCGAACGGGGATGCAATTTGTGAGCAACCTATGCACCAATAGGTTGCATTGCAAATTTCTAGCTTGCAGGCAGTTGTAAAATAGCCTACCTAATGAATATTATTCAAGCAAGTCGCATCTGTTACCACCTGTGACTGGCCATAAATGCAGGGATGCGTCCTGCAAGCCACAGAAGACCATTAACCACTTCCCCCTTCCTCCTAAGGACTTCTTAAAAAAAAAAATGCTTCCGGTTGGGAACCAGTTATGGGGGAATCATGCAGTGATCACTTCCTCCTTCCTACCAAAGACATCAATATGCTTCCCAAAGAGATAGCTGCTTCATCAGGGCAGTTTCCCCTCTGTGAACATGTTAACACTTCAATGTGAAAGGTTGTAACTTTTCAATGGTTAGTGCCCGAAACCGAATTCACAAAGCACTAAGGGGCATATTATCAAGAAACGGCATTAAAATATCACCGCTTTAGCAGCAGAAAACTGCCGCTAAAGCGGCGATAATGGGCTTGATAATATGCCCTTGGAAATTCCCATAGAAGCCCATGTTCTGGTGTCAACATGGGCTTCTATGGGAATTCTCTGCGGCATATGATCACTCCAGAAGAAGTATGATCATGTGGTGCTAAGCAGCTAATATTAGTATATATTAGTATCTGCTAAATTTGTGGATTTATTTTTACTTGTAACCCTGGCCAAAGTACTGAGCCAAATGTCCAAATTTCCCGGTGATGACCATTTTAAAAGCCTCAGAAAAAGGAGTTAACATCATCCAAGAAGTCAGTTTAAAGTATAGCACATTTGGCTTCACAGTGAGGACCCAAAAGATGATAAATGGGATTAAATGCAGATGCATGACACATTTAAAGCCAAACTGATGTACACAAGTCTCAAGAATGTTGTAAAAACACAGAATCACTGCTGGCAGTCCAAATCGTCTGGCAAAGTATAGTCTGAACTTCATGTAGCATACAATGAATTCAGTAATAGCAATGCAGAAAATAACAAAATCTGGTGATCAGTATATGATGTCTGATCCTCTTGTCTATACATGAGTAAATCTAAGTGAACTAAGCTAAGCTTAAACTAAGTAGTATTAATTGGGGAAACCTTAATTAGGTCCAGTAAAGCAAGAAGGTGTCAGCAATGCAGAGACTGTATAAGGTCTCCAAAATCAGGAATATTGTGTAGCATAAAGCCACACAAAAGAAATTTAGCAAAGAAGTCTGTACCCCTCTGAGTCTAAAAGGAATCTGCCTACCGCTAAAGTGTGACCACCAACTAAAACTACACAGAACATTTGAGAACCCCACATCATGTGTCCCAGTACTTTTCTACCTTCTCACGCTACAACTTGGCAACCTTATTCAGTACTACCATCTCACGGTTGTAACATGCAGATGTCCATGGATTTCTCTTGTCTCTAGATATAACATCAATAGGTGTCCTCCATATATTTGTTAGTGCCTCTCATCCTTGCCCAAATTTTTTTTCCCAGAGCCTCACTATCTCTCATACACAATGTGCCTTTCACTAACTATGAGATCATAGGAACGCACCTGAAAAGAAGAAGAAAACATTGCACCCTGATCAGACTTTCACATTGAAGGTTAAACATTAGAGTTCAAATGCTTAAGTCCGTGGTCAAGCTAATATAGCAGAACACTTCAATACATATTTAAATGCATTGTTATGGATACACATACATTTATAAAATAAATGCATGGTACTATTCAAATCAATATGTAAGTATAAATAAAGGTAACGAAAGTAATCAAACAACACAAATGCATATATGTATATGAAAACTGCAATTTGGTAATACTATAAGGAAAATGTTAGTATGCACACGCATATAATTGTCTGAATTATACATCAAATGCACCACTTTACGTTAAGCACTAAAATGTATGGTACCACATGCACGTATATATGCATAGTCAAGACGTGAAAGGGTGGAGCCAAAATTAGACTGCTCCACTTTCATTAAGTTTTGTAAAGGTTGCATAATTTTATTGTGTTAACAAATTCCTTAAAACTATGTTTCATGGAAAATATCAGACAAAAAACCCTTTCTGACTGCCTGTAAGGCCTTGATGCGTCCGGTAAGTTACATTACCGTCTGCATCAGGAGAAAGATCTGCTGATCCCCTTAATGTATTGTTAGTGGATAGCATCTGGAAACGGGGAATAACATGCAGGATTCAGTGGGTGAACATTGATTCTAAAGTTATTTCGATTACAAAAGCACAATGTGCTACTGCAACCCCATGGCACAGATACACATGGGGCAGGAATACTGACGCAGTTTCCCCTCACGCCTTGTAAAGGGGTCGTTATATGGCTGCCAGTTCCAGAATGATCATTTCTGTTAACTGATAAAGAAAGGACTGGATAAAAGAACCTGGTAATATAAAAAGAGACTCCACATCAGCCTGATCTGTGATCTCCCACTCTGCATCACAAGAGTACAGGATACATGCAGCGGTGAAACTTCCTTCGGAGCAGGGAGCCTGGGTGCCATTTTCCATCACAACGTAAGTTGCTAGCCGACTGGTTTACAAATGAGGCTGGTTGTGAAACATTTTGATGTGTCTGGTTGTGACAGGACTTCAGTCAGGCTCCATAGCATCTGGCTAACCCTTTCATAAATATTATATACATATGTCAATTGATGTTTCGATGGCAGATGGCAATTGCCTGCTATGTACAGAATAAGAAGCAGCCATTTGAAATGTGTTTTTAAACCTCGGGAGGTTTGTAGAACTGCTGACGGGAGTCGCCGCATCACCAAGAGACCCCTGGAAGGCATGTTTTGAGCAGACAGCAGTAAAACACACTCTTGGAGGTGTTCAGAGATTCTCAGCGAGGCTACACCATCTGGAGCCCTGCCAGCAGTGAAATGAGCGCTCCCTGGAACATGCGAAGAGCGATAAGTTAGATTCGAGGAAGATCACCGCGAAACTGCGAATGACAGGAAGGAATCTTAGCAAGTTTTAGAAACAGGAGACAAGACCCCTCTTGTAGCCTGTATCGGCAATTAGCAAGGTGAGCCCTTAGTCGCACCAAGGATTTGAACACACTGGCCCGACCACATTTTTCCTTGCAACTAGTAAGGGGCATATTATCAAGACAGGCGATAAAATTATCGCCGCTTTAGCGGCAGAAAACTGACGCTAAAGTAGCGATAATGGGCTTGATAATATGCCGCAGAGAATTCCCATAGAAGCCCATGTTCACACCAGAACATGGACTTCTATTGGAATTCTCAAGGGCATATTATCAAGCTCATTATCACTGTTTTAGCGGCAGTTTTCTGCCGCTAAACCGGCGATAATTTTTAACGCCTTTCTTGATAATAAGCCCCAATGTAAGTAAGCAATTAAGTAAGAAAGTAAGTTTATTATGCATGATTGATTAAAACTGTTGCATACACATGATAATACATTACATAGTATTCAGTGGGTAAAAGCTGTGTTAAAAGGTCATCAAAATACATTATATTAAAACTCGCACTTAGGCCTAGAAATCCTTGCACCTAGAAAGAGATGACTGTGAGGTTTCCCATGCAGTGTCCTGTTGACCACACCCTAGGAAGTCCTTTCTCTGGTTGGCTCTAGATCAGTGCTTCCCAAACATTTGAGAACCACGTCCCACTTTTTAGAACGGCAAACTTTTGCGACCCATCTACCTTTAATGGACGAGGCTATTTTAGAATGTAACAAAAGCATCTTGTGGTAGCACATTGTCATTTACAGACAGCACATTGTCTTTTAAAATGGCTACTAAATTTGCGCAGACATACAGTTTTATTGATTCAACTATACAGCACTCTAATGATGATGTGTGGACATCGGGTTTCTGTGAATAGTTCTCATTTGTGCATCACCAAGAAAAGTAGCTTGATTTGGTTTGATTAAATTTAAATATCTGTTTCCAACACACTTCAGAATGGCAAGAAATGTGCTTCATTTTTGCTTTTCTAACTGCTAAATGCATACAATGCATTTACAGATATTTGCATGTTGTTGTGTGTTGCAAAAACCACATCCTACACCCTTTCCCTGCACTCTCTCTCTACTCAAGTACAAACTCCTCTCACTTTGCTGTCAGAGAAAGAGAAGTAAACACCAATCCCTGTGTTTTTTTGCATGCATGCATGCATTTTTCACTGACATTTGACCTGTCTTTGAACCACAGGAGAATGTGAAAAGATAAACACAGAATTTAAAGGTGTCTTTATTTTTTGCTAAGACTTTCCCGACACACCAAAAATCGGCTCACACTCCACCAGTGGGTGGTGACTTACAGTTTGGAAAACACTGCTCTGGATTGTACGAATTCAAGGGACTCTCTGGAGGGAGAAAGGAGAGGTCTGGACCACTTGGGCATACCCAGGGTGTGGTATTTGGTAGGAAAGGGCAGGAAGTTTATATGCCAAGTCGAACCCTTCATAGCCCTCTTTGTCTCTGCTCTCATCTACGCCTACACAACACAGCAAACTGAGAATTCTGCTCATTTCCTTTTCAGGTAAAGGCACAGTTGAGGGGACACAGAGGCCAAGTAGCCCATAGTGTTCCAGTATCCTAGCTGTATTTTACTCATATTCCATTTCATTCTGCTACGTCAAAGAGTTACACATATATTTATTTATTTATTTATTCACGTTAGCGATTAATTGAATGGTTGTTGATCACAGTTAACTTACCTCTTTGGCATGGTAAGACGGACTCTGGGATTCAAACGCCAAAGTATTTAGAATTTTCATTTCCTTGAGAATGAAAACAGTATAGCGTTTCAAACATAGATCTGTTTTGTTTTCCTAAGGAATGGATCTCATTGTGTGGCCTGGCAGGAGGGAGGCGCTGCAAGGTTCAGAATTTGGAGACACGTTGTTTCTTTTTAATGCCACCAACTGGAGGAGTCTAAAAGAGCATCTATCACTTACTGTCATCAGAAAACATCCCACATAGGTAAATTAGATGCTACTTCTTCCAAAACAGATGTCCTTCTCACAAGGCTTTTAAGGCAGGTTAATGCTGTTCAGCAATGTGTCCAATTCTATCCAATTAAGTGTGTTGTTTCAACAATGGCGCTTTTTCCCAATTCTAATTTAAATTATTTATATCACTTCTGACTGACCAGGAGCAGCGTTAATGTGCAAGGATTTAGTTGCTCCTCAACTGGATCTGGTCAACAAAACATAATACAAGCTGGAAAGCACATTTGGCTTTAAAATGAACATGGTAAAAATAGTATAATGAAACCACGAAGGTTTATAAGTTAAAAATCATTACAGATGCTTCATTTTAAAAGTTAGAAGTAAGTCAGTTAGTCACTTGTATCAAGCAATAGTATGAAGCTCAGAATAAATTGCAAGAAATAATTAAGCAGGACCAAATAAAGTTCCGTTCTAGTGAATAAACCAAAGTCATAGAATAGAGATCAGACCAGTGTGGTGCTGTCTCCTAGATTTAAGGCCAAGCAACAAGACCGGAACCTCCTAGAAAGGGTTTTGTTTATAAAGCATTGTACAAAGGAAGTTATATAATTAGTACAATTGTGTAAGAGTCACGTGGTAAAAACCAATGACACTGGAGAGAGAGCAACTTCCCATTGCCCACCTTCACAGGAGGTGACATCACTGGATAGTCCATGATCGATCTGCAAAGGAAGTGACATCACTGGTTTTCTGCTCACATTGCCCTGCGCTCTTCCCAGGTACTATTTAATGGTGGCTGTAACACAGAAGACTACACGCCTGGACTGTGCCTAGTTCCAGGAACCATGGTTCCCACCCCACCCACCGATTCCCTGCTAAGCTCGTTCATGCTCATAACTCCGGCTGCTGCTTGCTATACTGCTGCCACACTGTACCACACAACACAGAAGGAGTGTTCACATGTGCCTACTGCAAGTTCTCATGAACTCTCCCACACCCTATACCCATCACTCCTGCACCAACAGCACCAAGCACCCCACTCGTTTATACTCACACAAACCTGCCACCCGCTCATGCACACATAGACCTAACACCACCCAGACAATACATCACACATGCACGCATGTTTCTCATCAGTCGCCCACTCACCAATCATGTTACAGAGATATGGGACCTACTACATGACCATTCTCCCAACCTTTTTCAAAGAAACATGCTAAAAGCAACCTTGGCACTGGATATTGATACACCCATCCCGGCTGGCTGGAAGATTGTTAGGCAAGACCATCAGCACAAGCCCAGAAGTGGAGTAGCCATTATATTCATAGATACTATCAACTTCACCACCTACACGAACACCCCCACTAGCTACATGGAACACCTCACGTTCAAGACACGCATGACTGCCAACTTCTCCCTTGGGCGGAACTCTCCTATACAGACCACCAGAACCTATAACCGCTTCCCCCATCAACATCATGGATTTTGTTGCACCCCTCATCATCATAAGCAGCACATTTATCCTCCTCTGAGATATTGATTTTCACATAGAGGACCATCTGACCCAAACTTTACGCCTTTATCAAAAACCTCAGAAAGATTGGCCTCATCCAGTAGGTTACTGAACCCACCAATACCACCGGTCACTTTTTTGACCATGTTGCTCCTCAATCAACAAAGTCACAATCGACAAGCCAGCAGCTATGACATGGACAGATCACTCCCTCGTCAGTTTCAGAATACCCATCTCACACCATCACAGACCTACCTCCATCGGAACCACCTGCCAAAGGTGAAAATGCATCTCAGAAGAAAAGTTGGATCCATCCTCTCCTAGCACCGGCCTGAGCACACCAACAACTAGCTGAACGCTTTCAAAAACCGCAACAACTAATTGGCCTTATGCACCAATACCCTGGCTCCCTCAAATGTAACCCAGTGTGCAAGAGCCTGACCACAGGCCAGCTGGTACACAGATGAACTCACCTCCTGTTGCCACCAGCAACATCACCCCCTTAAAAAAAGTAAAAGTGGGTGGTGCTCACGGAGTTTAACTCCCTGGAATTTCATGGAGTTGCAAGAAAACTGCGATAATCCACATAGTTCCGCCCACTGTGAGTAAATATTATGTGAGTGAAAGCATTACTATGATCCCTGCAACTTGCATGTTATAATAACTGCCAGCCCTCCTTTTTGTAATGGTGCATTTAAATACTCAGGCTGCAATTCTGACTTCCACATACTTCAATCCGAGCAGAACTGCTTTCGACAAATGTTTCGGTGTAAATATGACAGATTTCCCAATTCCTAATTCAGTGATTCACCACTGAGTGCAGACTGGTGGGTGGTGGGGGAGACACACTGCAATAGCTGCTGGATGAAGGCGCCCCCTTATCTCAAAGACTAGGGGGACCTATCCTCCTAGTGCCTGGATGCTTCAGGGGAGCGGGCTAAGCGCTGAGAGGTGTGGATGAGTGCCTTTGAGGCCTCTAAATGAATGCACATGTCGGGAGGTCCTGCACTTGAGGGGCAGGAGAGAGGGGATGCTTGTACCAGATCACCGTCCCTGGGGCACATGAGAGACTCAGTCATGCAGCTCGAGGCTTCAGACCCTATAACAACACCACAGAGGCACAACTAAGGAGAGCAAAACCGTCATAAGGAATCAATACATAATACAAATAAATGCAAAATAGAAAAAGAACGTGCAAGAATTATGAGGAGTCCTTGGCCACGGCTACATAATCCAAGATTGAGGTGTATGGGCCAAGGCTCAGAAGTTCTTGCAGGACACCACACATCACAAAAAGAAAAAAAACAGAGAAGATGGTACCTGTTCTACATGGGTCCGAGGGATGCATCAAACCACCAAAATTAAACTCCTGGTGATGAGTAGGACTCCAGGGGTAACCATTTTTTGATACATTCTTTGTGTGCCTGGCTGAAACCTGCTGAACTGTCATCAGAGTCCAGTGCCGAGAAGTCCTGAAAATGCACTATTATAGGACATTCTTAACAATGCATGTTAGAGGACCCCTCTCTAGAAACATCCTGAAACCCTTCAGCACTTTATTGTTTGTTTTGAACTTTATTTTGGCTATTATAGCCTTAAAAGCAGAAGTACAGAAGGAAAAAACAAGACACAAGTACTTACATGACCATAAATCAGAAAGATTTTTTTTTTTTAATTTAGACATAGCAGAAAGAAGAATCAATAAGTTATGACCATTAATGAGCTACCGCAGTTAAGAACATAAATATAATTATTAAATTAACTAAAAGCCAGATACTAAAAACAGTTAGGACTGCGAGAATCAGTGCATCAGTAATTCTAAACAGTTTAGATGTAAGTATTAGGACACATCTATACGTTACAGTTTATGACCAGACCATTTCCTAATAAGGTACACACTAAATAGGAATCTACTTGTACCGAACACCATAAGTTGCGAGGTATTAGACTTGAATATGCGCTCTGCCTCTTTATAGGATCTAACCCCCAGGTTTTTACATAGGGGTTTGATCCAACGGTCTCTCGGTTTTTTATAAACCGGGCAAAAGAAGAGTAGATGGGCATCATCTTCCTTTGCTCCTTGAGAGCAAAGAGTGCATAAGTCCGTACCATTTTTATCCCCCCACCTGCATGTAGTTGCAGAAGTCTGTAAGACCCCGTATCTATATTGCAAGAATAACGTTTTTGCTAATGGTGGCTCAATCTCGTCCATAAATTGTTCAAAGGAAGGGCTATCTTTTGTATTCAAAAACCTCTGGGTCAATGTGCCAATCGATGTGCTACGTATTAGTTCATAATGGACATAAAACCAGAAAGTATCCTTTACCAGCTTTTTTGAGGATGGTGTCAAATTCTGGGGAACCTCCCAAAAATGGGAAAGCCCTCGCCTCTCGTACCACAGAGAAATGTGCTTTAGCCAAGGTATATTCATATGCCCATTAATCTGAATTATTTCAATCAACCCATTCTTATAGTCATCCAGCTCCAAAGTTGTCCACAGCCTAACCCAATACAATAATGGTCTTATTATAGCTTGGTGATTAGTCCTTTTAGGATTAATATCAAGGAACACTGGTAATAAGGGGGTTCTAATCGGGATTTTGGGCAGTCTATGAACAAAGTGATTTTCTACTTTATCGAAGTTATCTTTACAGCAACATCCCCAAAGCTCAGCACCATAAAGTGCTGCTGATTGTGCTTTGGCTTTAAATACCTCAAGTGCCGGCTTTGGAATAACTTGCGCCATGCACTTTTAAGATAGGTAATGAATTTTGTTTAAGGGATAAGTTGTTTTTTTCCAACTGCCCTTTCCATGTAAGGTTATTATCCAGCAATAATCCTAAATAGTTAAAGCTCCCCACATGTTCCAATTTTAAATTTTCTAAAAACAAATTTTTCCTAAAGGACTTTTGGGGTTTTATGGACATATATTTGGTTTTGGATGGGTTGATCTCTAACCCCTTCCTCACACAGTAACTTTGGAAAGAATCTACCAATTTTTGCAACCCCCTCGGGGTCTGTGAAATTAGGATTGTATCATCAGCAAAAAGAAAGGACGTGATCGCCTCACCACCTAACTTCGGGGAGTCATGGTCACAGTTCCTTAAATAGCTAGGGATATCGTTAACATATAACGAAAAGAGTGTGGGTGCTAACACACATCCATGTCGTACACCGCGGTCCACGGATATGGACCTTGAGATTTCTCCACTCTTCCCCCATTTAATTTTAGCGTAATTCCCAGTGTGTAGTTTAATAAGTTCTTTAAGAAGCTCGCCTGGGACCGCCATATCCCTAAGAGTAGTCCACAGCAGATTGCGAGGAACAAGGTCGAAGGCGGCTCTCAAATCAACAAACGCTATGTACAGACTGCCTTTCCTTAAATTAATATACTTCCAACAGATGCACAGAAACCTAAATACCTGGTCAACCGTACTAATTTTTTACCTAAATCCTGCTCTGTATTTGGTTAAAATCTTCATCTCATCAATCCAATTTAAAAGCCTATTTAAAATATGTCTGGCGAAAAATTTTTGTAAAATATCAATTAAACTTATTGGGCGGTAATTACTCGGGTCATAACGATCACCTTTTTTAAAAATGGTTACAATTTCCGCCCCTTTCCATGATTCAGGGATTGGTGTTCCTGCGACAATTGAATTACACAGGAAATTTATATATGGCCCCCATACTTCCCCGTCATGCTTAAGTAAATCACCGGGGATTTTGTCAGGACCAGGGGCTTTACCCATTTTAACAGCCTGAAGTGCCTGAGTAGTTTCTTCTAAGCTAAATCTCAAAGGAGCAATATTCAGATCTACATTAATTTCTTGGAGCCCTAGGGTCAATCCCTCAGAATCATCGGAATAAAGCTTTGAAAAGTGGTCACACCAAGTTTTTTCATCCAAATATACATCCTTTGGTGATCTACCTCTTTTATTTCCTTTAGAAATTAAATTCCAAAATGTACTCTGATCTCTTAACTTTGCCGGACTTAAGAGATCATTCTATTGAGTTCCATCCCAGTTCTTTTTCGCTTGTGCCAAAGCTTTCTTATAAGCCAGTCTACCATTTTTTATATCCAGTTGGTTCTTAGATTTTACTGCCTGAATCAAACTGGAGTTAGCTGACCGACAATCATTATTATACCATGGGTTTGTTAGTTTGTGGTAAATCCCTGTTGAATTTTCACCTTTTTTGTACAGTTTACTCATAAGGGGAGTTAACGCATCTACCAGTTTAATATGTAGATCAAGGACGCCCTCAGAGCCCAATAAGGGCTTCTGAGAATTTCCTACTATCTCTGAGAATGTATTATAAATATTTAACAATGACTCCTCATTCCCCAAAATATGAGGCCATCTTAGGGCACGTCTATTATTTGTTATCTTTGGCTCCTCATCAGTGTTAGATAATATAACTTCACCAACTAGTCTAGAAGTAAAAGGCTGTGGAACTAGCCATAGTTGGAGTGGGAGATGGTCACTCTCTGACCTAGAATCTATCTTAAAGTCAGTAATTAGATACCAAAGAGTCATTGAGACCAATACAAAATCAATATGTGACCTACAATTTCCCTTCGAGAAAGTTGGAGCCGGTGGTCTATCGGAGCGAAAGCGACCATTGCATGCCCTTAAATCATGGGACATGGTCAGCTGCTATAGTGGATTTAACCGACCCCGTGGGCTCTAGAAACAAAATATCACTAGCAGCATCTTGCTCTTCAAATAGAGTTTCCAAACCCAAAACTGGCTCATACTTACAATTAAAATCCCCACCAACTATTACTTGTACGCTAGGGCCCAATGTATCTAAAAAGGAATCCAGGAGTTCAAACACCTTCGATTCCTTATTTAATGGATACGGTCTATTGTATATATTTATCAAATATATGACTTCTTTTCCTCTCGTCACCATTTTTAGCCCTAGTAAATCAGAGGAGGGAATCGATAGTTGAGTAACAACTATTTCCAAGGTGACTTTGACCCATATGACCAACCCCGCTGATGCTCTTCCTCTTACTGATGGAGTTGCGTCAGTGCTATAGGATTTATACCCTAGTCTATGGGGAGTTTCTACAGACCAAGTCTCCTGTAATAAAATAATATCATAATCCTCAATGTATGAGCACCAAACCACATCCTTTAAATTTCTCGCTAACCCTGCTATGTTCCATGATACCAATCTTAAACTTGGGTTATCTTCTACAATTGCTGGGGGTATACCTAATATTGTATCTCTAACAAGAAGAGTAGCGGTATTTATGTCTTCAGCTTGGGTGTCATCTATAAGGCTTCCCTTTAGCATTGATTCTGAATTTATAATATGAGCACTAATGGCCTCACCCTCCCCAGTCACCTCAACCATCTTAACTACTTCTCCCGAGTTGGTTTTGTGAAGACCATTGCTGTACAACAGCTCATTTGACACCACAACTTTAAGAGTCGGTTCCAATAAATGGGTGAGAACAAAATCTTCACTACATGAAGTTTGCCCCCATACCTGGGTTGCAGAAATTTTTCCCATAGTGGATATCCCATCCTGTAAAAGTCAGTCATTGTGGTCCAATGTGCTCAATTGCAAAAATCTATTTACAGTGGGGATTTGAAAAACTGGCCTACTATTAATATTTTGAGGTCCATTTTTAATAATACCGGGTTGAGATATTCTATCAAGATGACTATAAAAAAAACCCAACGAATGCATGGTCACATCATTCTCCCCCGGGGCCAGGGAAGCTGCTCTGAGTAAAACGGACTTAACATGTTGAGGGTATCTAAAGTTTATAATCACGCAATCCCCCGTACACCTTTTCTTCGAATTACCAATCCAGGGGACCCGCCGAGTAGACAATATTTGTTGAGACAAATATATAGGAAAACCACAATTTTTATTCAGCCACGCAACTGTTTTCCGTTTAAGTGAATCGTGGGGCTCATCCCGAGAGTTAGGTACAATGGAGTTTAAAGGAGGAACATTTGAAAGAACTACGACATAAGGTTCGCAGTCTGGTGGAAGATTCACAGAGCGTGTTGAACCCACTGGAATAGTGGGCATCGCAGCACTGGATGATACTTTATTTATTCCCACAATAGTGCTGTTTGCCTTCTGAAGTAGCTCCCTTGGCTCAGGAATAGATTCTAAGGGTTTTTCTCCACCAGGTACACACGAATGTACAGAATGGGTAGGTTCTAATGTCTCTATATGGTTTATGCTCTGTACTTTATTAAGATCAGCTAAGAGGCCACCTAACCTAAATACTTCAGCAGTTAAAAAATCGATTTTTTCCACTAGTGGTTTAGCAATTGCATTTAGTTTAGTTTCAAACATCTCGGCAATATGGCCCAAGAAAGCAGAATTCATGTCTATAGCATTAGACTGGGACTCCTTAATAATCTTAGTGCTTCTCTGTTCTAGTTCCAACGTTGGCTTAGAACGTACATTCTTACCCTTAATCTGTGTTTTTCTACATTTCCTTACTGCACGTTTAACAGGAGAGTGTGGTTTAGTTAACTCTTCAAGGTCAGATGAGGGATCCTGATCTAAAACATTTGGAGCCAGTACTGGACTTGTTAGAGTCTCCATAAGTGGGGAATCAATGATAAGGGAATCAGCCATGGCAGTACTACTATTATCGTCTATAGGTGGGAGCAGAGGTTCTGGGGGTATATCTCTACCCAGTGATTTCCTTCTATCATTGTTAATTTTGCTCACCATTTTAACTAAATAGTTATCCATAGTTGACTTGCTTTTTGCCATAGTCTACAGAAGAGATTTAAAATAGCTAACCCTCGAGGAATAAGCTAAAACACCTCATGGATTGACTAACAATAATTGCTATCCTAACACTAAATAATAAAAACCTTCACAAATCACTTCACCCTTCTGCAATAAAGGACAGACAATAATCACAAGTTTTAAAAAATAATTACACGATGAACATACTACAATAATACAAGCCTTCTATAGGCTCTCTGATTACATCACCAGTCCTCATCGATAGTCACACTCCTGGGCGGGCAAAACTTAGGGGGGTTGCCCGACCCGACCTCTTCCGGCCCCCTAACGGCCACACAACGGCCCGCCCTTTGCCCGGGCTTAGCCCGGCGCCGCCCGCGCGCGTCCCGCAACGCGGAGGGGGCCTCTCCGATTTAAGCGCCTCCGGGCGCACTGGTGGGCGGAAGCAGGAAGTGCCGCCAAGCACTCTGGGGGCTGTAGTCTCGCGGCCAGCGGTAGTGGTGGCGGCCGGGGAGACCAACAGCGTTACCGTCCCAGGGAATGTCACATCAGGTGGGTGTTGGTGCAACCGACCTCAGCCTCAGCCTTTGAAAAGTGAAAATGCCCCCGCTCCACCGAGGGAGCCTCTCCGATTTAAGCGCCTCCGGGCGCGCTGGTGGGCGGAAGCAGGAAGTGCCGCCAAGCACTCTGGGGGCTGTAGTCACGCGGCCAGCGGTAGTGGTGGCGGCCGGGGAGACCAACAGCGTTACCGTCCCAGGGAATGTCACGTCAGGTGGGTGTTGGTGCAACCGACCTCAGCCTCAGCCCCAGAGCACAAAGAGCGTGACCCCAAAAGCGAGGCGCATGGTGAGCGTGGAGAGGGCGTCCGGGCGTCTGAGCGCGCTGCCCTGCTGTTGATGGTTAAGTGGGGGAGACACACTGCAATAGCTGCTGGATGAAGGCGCCCCCTTATCTCAAAGACTAGGGGGACCTATCCTCCTAGTGCCTGAATGCTTCAGGGGAGCGGGCTAAGCGCTGAGAGGTGTGGATGAGTGCCTTTGAGGCCTCTAAATGAATGCACATGTCGGGAGGTCCTGCTCTTGAGGGGCAGGAGAGAGGGGATGCTTGTACCAGATCACCGTCCCTGGGGCACATGAGAGACTCAGTCATGCAGCTCGAGGCTTCAGACCCTATGACAACACCACAGAGGCACAACTAAGGAGAGCAAAACCGTCATAAGGAATCAATACATTATACAAATAATTACAAAATAGAAAAAGAACGTGCAAGAATTATGAGGAGTCCTTGGCCACGGCTACATAATCCAAGATTGAGGTGTATGGGCCAAGGCTCAGAAGTTCTTGCAGGACACCACACATCACAAAAAGAAAAAAAACAGAGAAGATGGTACCTGTTCTACATGGGTCCGAGGGATGCATCAAACCACCAAAATTAAACTCCTGGTGATGAGTAGGACTCCACGGGTAACCATTTTTTGATACATTCTTTGTGTGCCTGGCTGAAACCTGCTGAACTGTCATCAGAGTCCAGTGCCGAGAAGTCCTGAAAATGCACTATTATAGGACATTCTTAACAATGCATGTTAGAGGACCCCTCTCTAGAAACATCCTGAAACCCTTCAGCACTTTATAGAAAACATCCGTCAGAACCAGCTGCTAGGTGCACCTCCACTGAAGCGTCTTGACACCCGCCCTACAGCTCCCTGCAAGGCCCTCATCGGCGCTAGGCTCTGGACAGTGGTAGCAGAACATGTTGTTGCTACCTAGTCCCTGAGTGGCACTCAGTGAGGGTGGCATAACGGTGTAACAGAGCACTCTGTCTTTGAAACCATCTGGCAGCGCAACATGACCTGTATTAGCTGGGAAATTGCAGAAGTGCTGAAAGGAAAGCTTTGTTTATGCGCCCCATATGCCGCCGAATAACTCCAGCCATTAGTGCCATGTCCCTGTACAGCACAACCAGAAACCTCTTACATGCTACACACACAGTGACATCAGGGGCCAGACTTTCACCAGTGCATGATGCACACACAACGCAGCACTAATGAACAACATAGTGCACACAAAATGCAAAACCACTTTGGACATTTCCAATGGCTTTTTCTGCCAAAATAAAGCACCTGAATGCTGGGACTTAATGGTATTTTCCACTTTAGGAGTCCAAAGAAAATTCTCCCGGCTTCCTCAGAGGTATAAGAATATCCCAGGTCTGTTTTCTCCCTAAGTAAAGTCAGTCCTATGTCACATTGACACAGGAGCATTGTCCTACATTGATGACATTTATCTCATGGACGATCATCAAATAGGATTTTTTAAGCACTGCTTATCACTCGTGTGGTTATCCAGGCGTGGGAAAGTATTCTGCTGCTGAGGGTCATCAGTCGAACAGCCAGGTATTAAGGATGTTTCTGAATTCTTGCAGTGTGGGGGAGGTCCTGAGGTGGAGGGGGAGGCTGTTCAAGGTCTTGGTGGCCAGGTAGGAGAAGGAGCGGCCACCTATCCTGCTGCGGCGGTACCGAGGAGTGTGGGCGAGGGTGAAGGATCGCTATTGTCTGTTGGGTTGGTGGAAGTTTAGTCTGGTGTTGCGGTGGGCTGGTCCCACATTGTGAAGGGTTTGTAGGCATGGGTCATAATTTTGAACTAGCATCTCTTCTGTATGGGGAGCTGGTGGAGGGATCTGAGGTGAGGGGTGATATGGGGCGCGCCTCTGGAGGTTGAGGATGACCCTGGCTGCTACGTTCTGGATAGTTTGTAGTCTGTTTAGAAGCTGGGTGGCGACCCTTACATAGAGGGTGTTGCTGTAATCCAGGGGGCTGGTGATAAAGGCCTGGGTGACGGTGCGTCTGGTGCTGATGGGTATCTGCTTGAAGACTTTCCTGAGCATGCGTAGAGTAAGGAAGCAAGTTGAGGATACATACTTTATCTGGCTTTTCATGCTGAGCCGGCTGTCAAGTATGATGCTGAGGTTCCTGGCATGTTCTGCGTGTGTTGGGGAGGGGCCTAGTTCTGCTGGCCACTAGGTGGTGTCCCAGAGGAAAGTGTTGTTCCCTTAAGATGAGTACCTCAGTTTTGTCGGTATTAAGTTTGAGGCAGTTGTTTTGCATACAGCTGGCGATGTTAGTCATACACCTGTGGAAACTTGCTTCGGTGTTGGTGGGGTCAGCTGATAGGGAGAGTATGAGTTGAGTATTATCTGCGTACAAGATGATGTTCATGCAATGGGCTATGACAAAGGTGGCCAGGGGGCCATGTATGCTTTGAACAGGGTGGGACTCAAAAAGGAGTCTTGGGGACCCTGCAGATGATGTTTTTGTGGTACGAGGTGTAAGGCGGGAGGCAGCTGTGTTCTTCCAGTGAGAGAATATGGGATCCATCTGAGGTCATCTTCTTGGATTCTCATCTGGTGGAGCCTATTTAGGAGGATGTGGTGGGGCACTGTATCAAATGCTGCTGACAGATCGAGCAGGATCAGGGCTGCAGTGTCCCCTTGAGCTAAGAGAGACCTGATGTCATCAGTGGCTGTGACCAGGATGGTTTCTGTGATATGGTTTGATTGTAATCCAGATTGGAGGGGTCCAGGAGGCTGTTGTTCTCCAGCTGGTCAGTGAGTTGGCCGTAAATTGCTTTTTCCAGGACTTTAGCCGTGAATGGTAGAAAGGAGATATGCCAGTAGTCTTTGAGTTCTTTAGGGTCAGCGGAGGGTTTCTTGAGCAGGGGTTTGATGATGATCTCAGCGTGTTTCCATTTTGCTGAGAAGGAGGCAACAGAGATTGAAGTGTTGCGGATTAAGGTGAGTTCTTTGCTGATGGAGTTGTTCCCAGGTTGAACATGTGGTGGGAACAAGGGTCCCTGGGTGCACCAAAGTGGATGGATATCATGATGGTGGCAGTAGTCTGTGTGGTGAGGGGGTCTCAAGCTGTGATCCTTGGGGAGGGTGTGCAGTTGGTGATTCTATGACTGTGAGAAGCTAATGGAAGTACTGGACATTTTGGTCGAGTTGTCAGTAAATAAAGTCCCAGTAGTGACCTTTATCTTATCACCTGATTGCTCAAGCTCTTCACACAAAGACAGTTAGAGCAGGACGGAGGTGCTAGTTCAGGGCATTCTAAGATTAGCTATGAAAAAGGGCTTGGGAAATCTAATGCTAAACCAAACAAATGGCCCCATATGGAGACTTTACAAACATTGAACCTTTTGGCTGATCACAAATATAGCTCTCATTACCCTGCAGGGGACACTTTGGGTTCTCAAACCATTAGGAAGACACATTATATCAGATAAAACTCATCTCACTCACATTCCTCGCAAGAGGCTATCTTGACCATCACAGGAAAGAAGAAACATAAGAGGCAATACATTTCTTGAATGCTCACATTCAACTCTGACAATATAGTGCATTCACATTTTGTGGGAGCCTGTGTACAATGTAGACTCAGTAAAGTTTTGAGAAGGAAGTGGGAAACCGCCTCAGAGCTCAATGTCCTAGACCATCATTAGATATAAAGATGCCAGATTTAGACCCTAATATGGTCACACATATGAAAAGGTTTTCCAGAAACCTTGAGAGGGGTATAGATAGAGTCTGGTGGGGGTGTCGAGACAGGCTGTTAAATCTGTCCAGCCCTCTAACAACAAGGCTAATCAAGCCAAGGATTTTTGGACACCAACAGATCCGGATGTATTGACTAAATGGGCGTAAAGAATATTTTGTCAACTAGTAAAAGTTAACTGTGCCATATCAATGAAATGTCTCAAGTCTATATATATGTATAAACCGTAAGCTTCCTGAACTGCCACAGCTGAAGCTGACCCAATAGCTCAAGGACTATTTTTTGGGGATCCTTTTGTCAAGGCCTTGAGTAAATTTGTAACTATGTTCACAGCAGTAAATAAAGCCCAACTTTCGCAAAAAAAAAGTATTTGGGACATGCATATTCTTGTCCCACAGGGTACTGCAACTCAATTTTTCTCGTACAGAAAACATGGGGGGGGGGGGGTCAGCATCTCGTCTTAACCTAAAAGATTTCAACAATGAATATTGTACAGGCATTTTAAGGTGGAGCTCATCCAGCTTTTGAAAGATTTGAAGCAGCATCAGGATTGAATGGTGGGACTCAACTTCAAGGATGCATATTTCTCATTCCAAATATGTTACCCCCACAGATAATTTCTTTAGTGCCATTGGCACTAGAGATAGTACGAGCTTCTATACCCTTCTGTTCAGGCTGTTATCTGGTGCTTAACCAAGCTGATGAAGCCAGTGATGGATGAAAGGTGTATGCTTGATCATGATGACCTGATCATATTATTGCAAGAATGCATACTGTGATTTTACACTTATCATGGATAATCCACTAGGCCCCTGTAACACACATCAGCCCTGCAGAGAAGGACTTATGGAGCCACAATTCACAGTGCCTGGAGGTGCTGCAATACCAGCGGAGACGCAGGGCCAATAACACAGTCACGATTATAGCACTCCCCGGCCTCCCACAGCATGGGACATCTGCGCCTGTCCTCTTCTGACCAAGGCAGGGCTGGGCCCGCTTTCTTAGCCCTCACCCATTTTGACCTCAGAGCCAAATCCTACTGCTAGCTTGCCAACTTTGGGAAGAATTTGGACCAAGGTAGAAAGTCATCTCAATGCCTGTTAACCGCTAGGGGAGCGAGCCCCGTAAGAATATCTGTTGGCAAACTCTAAGGCACAAGAACTTCCACCAGCTTTTACTAAGCCTGAGGAGGGCCCAGAGATCTTTGACTGCATTTTCTTGCATATTGAGCTTCCTGCAGTTTGCCTGAAATCAATTGGAAGAGGCCAGCCCCCTTTTGGCAGCCAGCGTCTGATGATTTTGGTGAATCTTTTAGCCTATTGGCATCATCTTTAGTTGCCTAGGGTTGTTCCAAGCGTTTGTGAAAACATGGGAAAGGGAAAACTGGCAGAAGAAAAAAATGGTGCTATCACCAAGCTACATACCGAGACCACGCTTGATTCCTTCCTTGCTCGTGCAGTGGGCATGATCGCAAAAGAGATAGACTTGGTGGAGAGGTGATTTTTTCTCGATCTGAGAGCTGGGGGTGTGTGTTGTACCATCCTGCCTTACGTCACTACTTCTAGACACTTCCAATTTGGCCTCTCCCAGTTCCTCCAGCCCGCACAGTGTAGCAGACCCTGGCCAATCTTTTCTGCCAGCTCCAAGTAAGGCACTTGTCATTTTTGACCACACAAGCAATAGCACCTGTGAATCTTCTGTAAGGAAGAAGAGGAAAATCAAGCAAGAACACGCTGCCAGCCCCACTAAAAAACGAGGGTCCTTAACTTCTCGCTTTGATTGCTCACCTAATTCAAAGGGCTCAAGCTCACATCAGTTAAATCCAGCAATGGGTGCTACTAATAAAGCGACAGATGAAGATTTAAATACAAATTGGGATATTGTTCTGTCTAAGGTTCAATCTGTAGAAACCCCCCTAATTACTCCACTGGTATCTAGGATGAGCACCATAGAGGGTATAATATCAGATTTTTCCTCCAGCCTCAATTCCTCTTTGACATCATCGGCATCATCAGCAGCAATCCAAACATTTGCCCAGGTATCAACCTATACTTGGACCAACTTCAAAGAGACAACTAATTTTTCAGACCAGAGGCCAGCACCCTCTCTACGCACTTCTACTCTTCCCAACACTTCTGGCAATGTGTAGAGGAGGTAGCACAGATGACAATCCCAAACCATGGCTGAGTCAGTCATGATTAGAAAGGGTGTGAGAGATCTGATTGGGGCACTTTCCTTCTGTGTCACCCCAGTGGCCACAACACAGTACAATCTTCACCCTGCCAGTTTGAATTTAACTCCTGCCTCTTGTCTATATCCGGTGGTTCTGGTTCCTGTACCGTCTCTGTCTATCAGCAAGGAGGAGTCTTACAGCGAATTAAAAAATAAAGTTTGTCACTAGCTTGTTCGGAATGCTAATATTTTCTTCTTTGACTACAATGACATTCTTCTAGTCAGGAGAGTAGAATAGATTGGCCACCTGGCAAAATCAATCAAAGGTGATTGTGTGGTTATTAACTGTAGACACCAGGCACTGGCCCTATGCTTGATGAAGTCTGGTTAAAAGGCACACAGGCGACAAGTAGGGTCAGGAGTAGCAATAACTGAGCGGAAGCAGGCACTTGCCATCCAGACAGGACGGTGTGGGCTCATACTAAAATTGCCTCATGGAACCGGGCTGGACTAAAGAACAAGTTCTCATGCCCAGAGTGGGGCAAGTTGATAGACCTGTTTGATATTTGTATATTCCAGGAGGCTTGGTCCATTGACCCCCTTTTTTGCTCTGGGTATGGTAGTTTTGAGTGCCCTGCTCATTCATCTCAGAAAGGTCTGCCCTCAGGGAAACTTGCCATTTGGGTCAATTGCAATGTACGATCAAAGTTAGTGATCTTGCCTCCCCAGATGCTATGTGTATTGTTCTCCATTTTCCTTCTGGTGATTATTATAGTATCTGCAATGTATATTGTAGGAGTGTGGGTCCAAAGACTATTTTTCCAGTCATTGATTTGATTAATGACCATTTTTTATCACTCCCTGCTGGCCATTTTATGGGTTATGGCTGGTGACTATAACTGTAATTGTGAGCCTCCAGGCCTTGGTATAGGAATGCAGGTGGTGGTGAGGTGCATGACGAAGATGGTGTTTGGGCTATTCCAGCATTAACACTTCCCCCCATTCAGAAATGGTCTACTGCTGCTCTCCATCTTAATGCCTTCACCTTGAATAAAGTCATGCATGCTTGTAATGGGAGAGCTCATTTTGATACAGGGGGTAACGTCCCTTTAATCAGTAGGGTTGTTCAGCCTGATAAGATTATATCTTACTTGATGTTAGACTGTAGCCACAGTTGATTTATATGAAGGTGGTATCTAGACAGGACAGTGTCCACAATACCGTGGACTTCATGCTTAGATCATTGGAAACTAGTTTAATGAGTTATAATAATGAACCCTTTGACATGAGGCCAGTAACAACTAATAATGGCTGTAGGCTCAAGTGGGGCATAGTAGCTGAGCAATGAGGTTGAGATACGCGCTACAACCTTGTTGAATAAGGGTTGCTTTTAGTTGGTTCGTTTTTGTGTGTGCTCCAGGGGTGGCGTCTTCATTCAGGCGTCAGAATACAAGTGATGAGTAGCACTTCCCATATGGGTTGTGTCCCCCTTGGGCACTACGGTGGAACAGTTTGTCGTTTTAACCTTCTTTAAATAAACAAGCTTGTAAATACAGTTGTATTTATTTATTCTTCATACATTTTTTCGTTAGTTTTCAATTCATGAAAAAAGGACTATAGTTATCCAATGCATTTCGGGTGTGTTCATAAATACCCTTCATCAGGGATTAGTCCTAGGATTAATATAAAATAATATCATGAGTACTAATCATTCATTAACAAACGCGAGGTATTTAACATCATACTTGCATATTGAGAGACTTCGTTGGTACAAATCACAGACACATGTTGACATTTTTGGCAATGCTCGGTGTAAATATTAAAGTAGGACTTTCAAATGGCCGGTGTTAAAAAGGAGAGCTTTCGGGTTTGAGAGTGGGGGACTGATATACATGCGTGCGGGATAAACGGTACGCTTAAAGTGTTTAGGTTGTGCACGTGAATCGGTTAAAAGGGTTTTAAATCAACGGACGTGAGGAGTGGTTGAGAGCGCGGCTAGACTGAATGTTCAACGGTGCGATAAAAAGTCAATTTGTGAACGTTGCGCTTAAAGCAAACACAGTGTAAAACAGACAACGGTTGAAATTAATTTGCTCACGTTAGTAAATAAACGTCGACCGGTGTTATTAGATGCTCATACCTTTTCGATTGTTCGATATGCCGCCAAATCGCGGTTTTCCATATTAACAGTGCGCACGAAGTTGGACACTTGTGCTTCTTCTGTTGCAGTCATTCGTTGTATCACTTAACCAATGATTAATAGCTTTGTAAGTGTTTCACCCGGTGTTGGTGAAGATAAACATAGGACTCTGTGGGGATTAGGAAGAAGGTGTGGACTAGGGTGGCCATTTTGTAATGGAGCGTGTGTAAGGATGTGTAGTTAAACCATGTTAATAAACCTGTAAAGAAAATTATAAACTGGGTTTATAAATAGCAAGATAATTCGATACGTTCATTCATCCCGTGAGGGTCAGTACTGTCCAATCTTTTAATCCAGTAATTCTCACGTTGGAGTAAATGTTTCTTGTGATCAAGGCCTTCTTTTGGTGTAACCACTTCGAGGATTAAGAATTTAAGTTGACTGATACTGTGGTTGTTTGCGGTGAAATGATTAGCCACGGTTGACCTGATGTTTTTGGTACGGATGTTTGATTTGTGTTCATTGATTCTAGTCTTGATTTTTCTTTCAGTTTTTCCCACGTAGACTGTGCCGCATGGGCATTTTAGTAGGTAAACAACGTCCGTAGTGTCACATGTGGCTGTGACCTTGAGTTTGATGTTGTAACCCTTTCTTGGGTGTGTGATGTTTGTTCCGGGAATGATATTGTGGCAATTATTACAGTTTTTGCATTCAATTGTTCCTTTGTATGTTTGTATGTCTTCGATGGTCTTTTGTTTTAGCATTTCGCCCAAGTTCTTATTCCTGGTGTATGCAAAGATTGGTGGATTTTTGAAGAGATCTTTCAAATCTGGTTCAATCGTTAGCATTGACCAGTGACGTTGAATGATTCGTTTAACTCTGGAGCTGGCCGTAGAAAATTTGGACACCATCGTGATGCGATTTTCTTTGATCGTTGTAGTTTTTGATAGTAGTTGCTGTCTGGTTCTCTGTAAACATCTTTTTCTGCTTCCTCAAGTACTTGTTTGGGGTAACCTCTTTGATGAAAGCGTTGTTTTACTTCATCTATTCTGGTGATTGATGTTTGTGGATCAGATACGATTCTTTTTGCTCGCAACATTTGTGAGTAGGGTAAATGCCTTTTTAAAGATTCCTGGTGGAAGCTTGCATAGTGTAAGGTATTGTTTCGATCAGTTGGTTTCCTGTAAATGTCTGTGGTAAAGACGTTGTTGGTCAAGTTTATTGAAACATCCAAAAATGTGATTTGTTGTTTTTGCACATCGTGTGTAAATTGTATTCTGTTGTCTATGGAGTTTAAGTTGTTTAGTGCTTGCATTAAAGTGATTTCAGTGCCACTCCATAATACGAAGATGTCATCGATAAACCTCAAATACAATCTGCAGTTTTTTTGCCATGAGTCCTTGTTAAGAATGTGGTCTTGTTCGAATTTATCCATGAAGAGGTTCGCGTACGCCGGGGGGGCGCAATTTCCCATGGATGTGCCAGTTGTTTGTAAAAACCATTGGTCTTTCCAGGTAAAATAGCTTTGATATAACGTAAAGTGCAGTAATTCCATAGTAGCTGAGAACATAAGCACCCGAGTGCAGATTTATGAGGTTGTTACTTCTGCATTTGTAGGTGTGGAGGAAGTGGGAGTTTTCCCCTATGGCCCTTCCTACTGGGGAGACTTAGCTGCCATGCATAACACTCTATTTTCCATTCTTACAAAATTGGTTTAAGTGTTGAGTCTAGGGCTTTTCCTAAAAAGCAAAAGTTAGTGTTGTGGTATACCGAAGCCAGCTGTTAGCTAGGCAGGCACTTATAGATGCCTTAAATCCAGAGTGCAAGGCGATGGTATAAATATGCTATTTCAAGGGAATCCATGCTAACCGCAGTTAGAAACAAAGACCAACAATTGTTTTGGCATATATTGGCTGATAAGGGAGGGAAGACAGCTGCAGAGTCTCTTGTAATATTACTGCTACTGCTAAGGTTGACCACTTCATACAGTTATATGGAAGCACTGTTGTTGAGGACCATGTTGAGTCTGTTGTGGCAGGGCCTTTTGTTCCCAGGGGAAGAAATAGTCCTTCTAAGAACAGCCCGGGTGGTATTGACACTAGCTGTGGATTCTTGCGGCCAATGGAGACTTGCTCTCAGGGGAAAAGGAAGTGGGGCTGAGGTCTCACTGGGACTGGCACTTTCACGGCTAGAGAACAGTGGCATCAGGCCCATAATGGCCAGGGAGAACTCAGGAGCGATCAGCTGGATTGTCCCAGACAAAGCATCTGGCTTAAATAAGGTGCCAGGGCACCTATTTAAGGCCGATAAGGGCATTGGGAGAACTTACTTTACCCTGCTCTTCAATGCAATATTGAGAGGGTCTACTATACCCTCCACCCGAGCTGGAGCAGAAATCATCCCAATTGTCAAGAAAGGCTTAAGATCATCACCTTCCAACTATCGACCTATTAGCCTAATTGATTCTACCCAGAAACTCTTTAGCAGGATCCTGTTAGGTAAGATTGCAAACCTGGATGGATGAGGTAGAATTGTTGACCCCCTTGCAGGCAGGGTTTAGGGTGGGACTAAGCACCATTGACCAAGTGCTTCACCGCCTGCAACTTATATATTGGAAACATTTCACCTTGGGGAAGGCTGTTTATAAGTGGTCTTTGTGGACCTATGATCAGCCTGTTGAAAACTAAAACAGCGATATGATTAAGCATTTACTAAAGACATGAATTCTCCTTCCTTAGAACATGTTTCTTGTCTTATGTTGACTAATGTCTGGACTCCATTTTGTATTGTTATGTCTCCACGTGCTTTGCACGAGAAGAGTCCTATCTTTTTGTTAGTTGCTCTTTAATCTGCCTAGTAACAGTCTATAAATAGCTCCTTTGTCCGTCTGGCGCATGCCCAGACTTGACCATATCTGTTATCAGTTAGTCCTTGTTTGACCATGTTTTCGCGGGCTCAGGAGATTGTCAACTCCGCCCACATATTGATTCTGTATTGAAAATGTCCATAAAAGGTAATGTTTTTTGCCTCATGTTGTATCCACCCACTTATGAGCCCCTCTGTTGTGTATAAAAGGGGACCGTGTACGCAAGTTCTTTGTGCTACTCTATGCAATACTGAAGAGTGTTGTATAGGTTGTAGGACCACCCTTAAGGGTTAATAAACTTTGTCTTTGTATTTGCAGTTTCCGTGCCAACTTCCTTCTAGTTTTCGTTACAGGAGAGCGAACCCTTGTATTCTGCGGGCCTAGCTGGGGCCTGTATTCTTCAATTGGCGCCCGTCACGTGGGGCTCATCGGCGACTCGGATGCTCGAAGGACTGGTCGTGACGAAGGTGAGGAATTTGGCCGGGGATGTGATCACTGCCAGCGGTGGTTTTAGCCCTGGCATCCCGAGGTTTTTTCCTTCCCTTCCGAACTGACCTTCTGGGTGGCGCCGGTCCTCGACTGAGACCTCTTCTGTCGGTTTGCCGCGACAGCCGTTTGGGCGAATTTTGGAACTTGGCAGTTGGAATCTGGACACTCTTGATTGGTAAGAACCGTTGTACGGTACTTGCTCCGAGTTTTGAAGCCTGGGTTGGCTATTTGAGTTTGATTTGTGATGACCGGTCATATTTTGTATTGATTACTGTGAGAATATATTTGTTGCAACACATATAGGCAGGTAATGTGGAGATATTTCTCCGGAGTTGTGTAAATCTGAACGGCGCAAAGTTTAAGTGCCATTTTGATAATACTGCATATTTTGCATTATTTTTGAGCATGCCTGCTTTTAGCGCACTCCGTAAGTGGTGCTGCTGTTTTGGAAACCGGTTAAATCTCGAGGAATCTGCTCCAGCCCCCCCAGAGGGGACTCCTAATAGGGATATGTATGTGAAGCATGGTCTTTCCTCTATAATGTACAGCACAGTGTGGAGGAAATACACCAAAAAGGATCCTGAGTTACGATGGCCTTTGTATGGATCGTCTGATATGCGTAAGATTGAGTATGTGGAACAGTGTATGTGTAAACGGCGTGCTCGGCAAGACATGTTTGAATGTGTACGGTTATGGGTAAAGGAAGTGCGTGAGCGAGAGAAACGTGAGAAAGCGCTGTTTGATAAAGAGCAACGGAAAAATGATCATGTGAGAGCGTAGGAAGCGAAGCGTCGGGAGGAAAGAGAACTGGCGAAGAGACAAGAGAAAGAGCGTAGGTTGCAAGTCTCGGGTCAATATGCTGTCCGCCAGCCACTTTATCCTGTCCTTACTAATCTTGAAGATGATTTTTATTTATTAGATCGCTCTCCGCCCCCTTATGTTGGCGCGTCCGCCCCGAGATCACAGGATTCTGGATCGGTTTCGGATAAGGTAGACACGCGGTCCATGTTATCAGTTGAGCGTATGGGTGAGCTTCGGAAAATTTCTTTGCGTGTACTTAAAGGCAAGCTATCTCTTGCTGAATTGTTGGAATCTTTGGAAAGTTGGCAGGATAGAGAGAAGCTGTATTTTGCGGCAACTTTTTCTGATGAAGTTGATTACTGCCTTTCGGAAATATTCTGATGTTTTCGAGCCTGATGCTGTTGTTTCAGATGCTAAAGCATTACGTAACGGTGTTTTTTCTCCCTCTAAGGTACCCAATGCGGTCCGACGGCTGTTTGCATTGCGGGACGCGGCGTTTGAACTTAAAGAGAGAGCGCACCTAAAGGCAGGGGAGAAGGAGCAATCGGATTCACGTACCGGCGGCGACCAATCATCTACCTCCCATTCAGATAAGAGCGAACTAGTGCATGCTAAACCGATGCGAGAGGCGGCACCTTTGTATGTTCCTCCTAAAGGAGCAGGAAATAGTTCAGATATATCTTCCCCCGATGCTTGGGGATATTTTGTGTATAATTGGGTTTATACTCCCTGGCATAGGGCTGATGTTATGGCATTAAAGAATGCATTGCCTGACCCCCGCAAGAATCCAGCGGCCTTTTACGAAGAGGTCGAAGGGGCTTTGAATTCTTGTACTATGACTTTAGCAGATATAGATTTGTTCTTTGGGCTTATTTTACCACCGGATATGTGGCGATCTGTGCGGAAGGTGGATGATCAAGCCGCTTTTAAGGCCAAATGATCTGAGATTGAGGATGTGGATAGGGAGAGAAAACCCGCGCAAAAACCACCCCAGCTTATTTTAGATCTTCCCACTGCTATTTTGACTAAATTGAAAACAATTATCCCCCCTAAAAAGATTGACTGGAATATGTTAGCCTCGTGTAAACATAAGGTTGACGAATCAGTTTCAGACTTCTTTACACGCTTTGAGGAGACATTTCATGATTTCAGTGGTCAGTCACTTACGGATGATACGGGTCGACATCTTTTTGTCGATAAATATGTGGCGAATTTATTACCGGGAATAGCAGCTCGTTTAAAAGCGAGTGAAAGTTCTTGGTCTACCTCGTCTCCGGCATCCCTCCTGACTATGGCTCAGTATTATGAGCGTCAGGAACAAGAAGCGAAGGGGCATAAGGAGAAGAAATCGAAAGATTTGAAAACTAAGGTGATGTTAGCACAAGTGTATGGTCCACCTCGTCGGGGTGTCGAAAGAGGTAGAGGAGGATTCTATGGTCCCCCTTCGGGTCGGTCAGATGTTAATAGAAATCAATGTGCGTATTGTAAACAGTCGGGTCATTGGGCTAGAGATTGTCCGGTATTATATGCATCTCGTCAGGGACGTGGTCAGGGACCACCGAGAGGTAGAGGGGGCTTTTCGAATTTCAGAGGGAATTCCAATGATCGTGCTCGATTTGACTCCAACGTGCAGCAACGAGATAGACCTAATGTGTTTGATCGGCAACACCAGTATCAGATGTCTGGGAATGACCGCCCTGGATACCATGATTCGCAGCATGCATAGGATTGCGTTGGATGGGGGTTGGAATCAGTTGAAATACGATTGATCAGAGGGGTCCTTATGTTTCAGCAAATGTTTTGGGTTCTACTGATCGGTTCCTAGTTGATACAGGAGCTACTCGCAGTGCACTGTCCAAACAATTGGTTCCGAGGGCTCCCCCATCTGGCTTAATGGTTACATCGGTAGGGTTTGATGGTACACTCTCCCGAAGCCCTCTTTCCCGACCCCTCGCATTTCATGTTGATCGTTTTTCTGCACCCTGTCCGTTTTTACTTGCTCCGAACACGCCCGATATCATTATGGGTCTTGATATGCTTAAGCACTTCAGAGCTACGATCCGCTGCTCCCCTACTGGAGTACGTGTGATCTTAAACGATAATCACCCCCTGACAGACCGGATGTGTGTGGTTACGGAGGATACTGCATTAGCTTCCCTCCCTCATTCTTTGTGGGCCACTTCGGATACTGATGTGGGACAGATGGTGATTCCGCCTGTCCACATTAGTGTCCAGGAGGGTGCGGTATTACCGTGCCTCCCTCTGTATCGTATTTCCCAGGAGGGGGAGGAGGCACTCATTCAGATTGTGCAGGATTTGATTAAGGTGGGAGTAGTGGAGGAAGTTCCTTACAATGTCTGCAACAGCCCTATTTTACCCATTTTGAAAAAAGATACCGATACCAGGGTTTATCGTTTTATCATCGACTTAAGGGAAGTGAATAAGATAGTGATACCTCAGTATCCAGTGGTTTCTGATATCACGACGTTACTCACTTTGGTCCCGCCAACGGCGACCACGTTTTCAGTTATTGATCTGAAAAATGCTTTCTTTTCGATTCCTATTCACCCTGATAGCCGATACCTTTTCGGTTTTACTTTGAATAATAGGTCTTATAGATTTTGTAGAGTCCCTCAGGGTTATACAGAGAGTCCTAGTATTTATAGTCAAGCATTGAAAAGACAATTGGATTCCTTTGTTCTGCCTGATGGTGTCGCCCTTATACAATATGTCGATGACATCTTGTTGGCGGCCGACACTCCTGAGCTGTGTGAGAAGTGTACATTATCCTTGCTTTCCTTTTTGGCATCTCACAATCACAAAGTGTCGAGGAAGAAATTGCAATTCTGTAGACCAAAGGTGACTTATTTGGGTCACCTTTTGTCTAAGGAGGGGCGTGCGCTTACACCAGATCGTATTCAAGCAATTTTGGACACGCCAGTACCGTCCACACAGAAGGATGTGCGTGCATTTTTGGGTCTTGCTTCTTTCTGTAGGCAATGGATATTGGGGATTTCACACATAGCTAAGCCATTGTTAGCACTCTTGACAAAAGACACTCCGATTCCTCTTCCCTGGTCAAATGAGTGTGAAATAGCTTTCCAGCAATTACGACAAGCCCTTTGTTCAGCACCAGTGTTAGGTACCCCTGATTATACGAAGCCCTTTTCACTGTATGTGCATGAGAAAGATGGATGTGCATTATCAGTTTTAGTGCAGATGCACGGCGACAAGCAGCGCTCTTGTGCATATTTTTCGGCTGTACTTGATCCTGTTGCCCGAGCATTACCAGGGTGTTTTCGCTCGGTTGCGGCGACAGCTGTGTCAATACGCCAAAGCGAGGGAATCGTGTTATCTCACAAACTGTTGGTATTAGTTCCCCATGCTGTGGATGCCCTGCTTAATCAGACAAAGATGCAGCATTTGACCAGTGCTCGTTTAACGGGATATGAGTTGACGCTTTTGGCTCCTCATATTACGTTAAAGAGGTGTGCAACGTTAAATCCAGCCACATTATTGCCGTTCCCGGAAACTCAGTCTGAAGCACGAAAAACACATGACTGTATTCTTGTGACTGAGGAACAGACAAAGGGTCGTATTGATCTCTAGGATACGCCCTTTACAGATGTAGATGGAGAACTGTGGGTGGACGGATCATGCCTGAAGCTACCAGATGGTACGACTTCAGCAGCGTATGCAATTACCACATTACAAACAATAGTGGAGACAGCACGCATACCGCAGAAATCAGCTCAAGCAGCGGAACTGATAGCATTAACACGGGCATGTGAGCTCAGTACAGGATTGTGTGTGAATGTTTATACAGATAGCCGCTATGCCTTCGGAGTAGCGCACGATTTTGGCCTACTCTGGAAGGAGAGAGGGTTTCTAACATCACATGGAGCACAGATAATGTATGGAGAGTTAGTTCACAACCTTTTGACTGCATTAACATATCCAAAGAAGATTGCTATAGTTAAATGTAGTGCCCATAAGAAGGTGGTTGATAAAGTTGGAGAAGGGAATGCTTTAGCAGACCGGGTGGCACGAGAGACTGCGATGCAGCCTGATGCTACTGCAATGTATGTTGTGAAGTCACAGGCAGAAAGATGCCACGATGCTAGGAGAGAAGTGCTGGAGATACAGAGAACCGCTTCCGATAGGGAACGGGAACAGTGGTCCAATGATGGAGAATTAGATAACGAAGGGTGTTGGAGAAGTAAGCAGATGGATAAATGGAAGTTACCCACAGCTTTCGTACAACCTATGGTTCAGATGGCACATGGACTAGCGCATGTCGGAGCTTCCGCAATTGTCAAATTACTCACACGAGTTTGGGAGCATCCGGAGATCGCTAGTACGGCAAAGAGGGTAGTGCAGACCTGCATGATTTGCCTGAGGTACAACCCAGGAAAGGGTACACGAACTCCAGCAGGAGGATTTGCACCCACGACATCACTCCCTCACAGGACCTCTGCGACTCCCTCGCCTCGTACTTCCACCGCAAGATCGCCGACATCCACAACAGCTTCGACATTTCCCCCCCGCACCCATCGGTCGAACCTTCGCACCCCGCCGCCACCCTCCAGACATGGACCGAGGTGACCCCCGAAGACACGTCACGCACGATGAACACCATCCACTCCGGATCACCGACCGACCCGTGCCCCCATCATGTCTTCAACAAGGCAGCCTCTACCATCGCACCCCACCTCCGAGACATCATCAACACCTCCTTCAACACAGCAACCTTCCCGGAGATCTGGAAGCACGCCTAACTCAGCGCTCTGCTGAAGAAACCAACAGCGGACCCGACCGACCTCAAGAACTTCCGCCCCATCTCACTCCTTCCTTTCCCTGCCAAAGTCATCGAGAAGGTCGTCAACAAGCAACTGGCAGCCTTCCTCGAGGCGAACGGATCCCTCGACCCATCACAGTCCGGATTCAGAGCCAACCACAGCACCGAGACCGCCCTCATCGCAGCCACCGACGACATCCGAGCCCTGCTCGACAACGGCGAAACAGCGGCACTCATCCTCCTAGACCTCTCCGCAGCATTTGACACTGTCTGCCACCGCACACTAGTCCAACGCCTCAACGACACCGGCATCCAAGGGAAGGCTCTGGAATGGATCACCTCATACCTCTCCGGCAGAACACAGAGAGTACGCCTCCCTCCGTTCCGCTCCGAGGCCACCGAAGTCATCTGCGGCGTCCCGCAAGGATCGTCGCTCAGCCCCACTCTCTTCAACATCTACATGAAACCCCTCGCTGCCATCGCACGCCAACACAACCTCAACATCATTTCCTACGCCGACGACACCCAGCTGATTCTCTCCCTCTCCAGAGACCCCGACACCGCCAAAGCCAGCCTGCACGAAGGGATGACAGACGTCGCTGAATGGATGAACATCAGCTGCCTGAAACTGAACACGGACAAGACAGAAGTCCTCATCCTGGGACCATCACCCTCCGCATGGGACGACTCCTGGTGGCCTCCGGCACTAGGCACCGCACCCGAACCGACGGACCACGCACGCAACTTGGGCGTCATACTGGACTCCTCCCTATCGATGACCAGACAACTCAACGCCGTCTCCTCAGCTTGCTTCCACAACCTCCGCATGCTCCGAAAGATCTTCCGATGGATCCCGACCGAGACCAGGAAGACGGTCACCCAGGCTCTCGTCACCAGCAGACTAGACTACGGAAACACCCTCTACGCCGGTACTACAGCCAAGCTTCAGAAAAGACTTCAGCGTATCCAGAACGCCTCCGCCCGACTCATCCTGGACGTCCCCCGACGCAGCCACATCTCGTGCCACCTGAGAGACCTGCACTGGCTCCCTGTCAACAAGAGGATCACGTTCAGACTCCTCACCCACGCACACAAGTCCCTCCACGACCTAGGCCCAGGGTACCTCAACAGCCGCCTCACCTTCTACACGCCCACCCGCCAGCTACGTTCCGCTAACCTCGCCCTCGCCGTCGTCCCTCGCATCCAGAGAGCCACCGCCGGAGGAAGGTCTTTCTCCTACCTGGCAGCTAAGACTTGGAACTCCCTACCCGTCCACCTGCGGAGGACCCAGGACCACCAGGCCTTCAGGAAGCAGCTCAAGACCTGGCTGTTCGAGCAGTAGCAGCCCCCCTTCCCCAAGCGCCTTGAGACCCTTACGGGTGAGTAGTGCGCGATATAAGTTCCATGATTGATTGATTGACTGCACCCTTTGAGGTTTTGCAGATGGATTACATTCAGCTTGAGCGTTGTAACAATCTGAAGTATGTTTTAGTAGTGGTTTGTGCCTTCAGTAAATGGGTTGAGGCATACCCTACGAAAGACAATACTGCAATGACTACAGCCAAGATGCTATTGAAGGAGTTCTTCCCTCGATATGGTGTTTGTAGGTTGTTGTGGAGTGATAACGGACCTCATTTTATAGCAGATGTTATCAAGTATGTCCTGAAAGGCCTAGGCATTACTCAGAAGTTTCATGCAGTGTTTCACCCTCAGTCTGCGGGATTGGTTGAGAAATATAACGGTACTTTGAAGCTTAAGATCGCGAAGATCCAAGCTTCGACTTCTTTGACTTGGCCAGATGCTTTACTGCTGGCATTATTGTCAATTAGATCGATACCGCATTCTCGGACCGGTCTCACACCTTACGAGATCGTGTTCGGACGCCCAATGAATATTTGGGGTCCACCAAAACCGCAGTTAGTGTATGATGTACCTTGTGTAATGATGAGTGATTATCTGGCACAGTTAACGGATAATTTGGTTTCTATTCATCAACAGGTTCGAGAAGCGCTCCCTGATCGGTCCACAGGTGAAGGTCATAACCTCCGACCTGGCGATCAGGTTATGATCAAGGTGGTCGAAAGGACGAACAGTCTGGAGCCGAGATGGGTTGGTCCTGAGCAAGTCTTGCTCGCAACGAGGACAGCTGTGCGAGTTTCCAATCGGAAGAACTGGATCCACTCCTTGCACTGTCGTAAAGTGCCGCCTGGATTGGTGGAGCCTGCTGTGTTGACCGACCATCGAGAAATCCTGACTGCGGAGAAAGGCCGTGCTGTGGAACCGAATGACACTGAGGAGCTCTTCCCGGACCAAGCGATTCCTGGAGGAAGAAGATATCACCTTAGACCGAGGAAGTGATTTTTTTTTTATCCAAAGACGTTGTCAGAACGGCCCTTAGGTTAGTGAAACGGAGAGCCAATGAGGCAAGGGGGGGGATCAGCCCTGCATTAGTGTAGTGACACCCGTCTTGGCCCGCTGGTGAAGAAATCAACGGCTGCCTAAGGGGAAGAGTTCTGACAATGTTTTAGTTGCAGGAAGATATTGACTTTTTACTACAAGATGGAAAAGAAGAAGATTCTTTGTGCGACAAGCTTTATTATCATTGTAGCTATTGTTGGTATAACCACATGGTTTGTTGAGGATGTGACTCCTGCCCGTGAGTTGCTTGTTTTGACCACTCCAGTGCCTGAGGAGCACTACTTTTATACCCTTCCGTATCAAGAATTGAAGCATCGTCAGTCTTATTTGAATAACACTTTTATTCAGATGTTGCATCATACCCATGTTGCTACGAATGCTACGAACTGTTGGATATGTGGTATGATGCCAGCTCATCAGAAGAAAGGAGGAACGCCATTCATACCTCTTCCTTTCTCTCATAATGGCTCTTGTAGAGCATGGTACACTTTGCTTTTCGCCACACGGAAACCCACAGTGGGACGATTACTTTTCAGACTTAATAGGAAATGTCATCAAGATAAAGATGGCTATCCACAAGCGAATGGGACAATATGGGAATGGGAAGAATATCGACCAGACAATGAATCGATCCCCTACATTTTCACGAACACCAGAGACACTGCAGGGAAGGAACAATTTGTGATTCAAGTGGCGCAAGCTCAAGCGGACCTGTGTGTCCAGAGTGTGGGTTATATTCCTGTTGGTGTTAGCAATTGCATTATTGTATTGAATATAGATGGGTTAAATAATAGTACTTTCTTAGCCTCCCATAATACATACTTTGTATGTGGGAATAAGGGTTATTATCGCTTACCAGCCGGCTGGTCCGGAGTATGTTATGTAGCGTTTTTATTACCTCCTGTATTCTTAGCACCTGCATCTTATCATAAAGATTTGAAGTTGTTGAATAATGTGACTGTAAATAGGTATAAACGTACTCTATCCGTTGATGATGTTGATCAAACTGACACTAGCTTACAGCAATATATTGATTTTAACTTAGGATTGTTTTTCTTTGTTGGAGCTGCTCTAAATAGTAGGAAGGTTCGTAGATTAACAAGAGTTGTAGAGGCTGTGACGAATCAGACCGCTGCTGCTCTTGGGAATCTTACGGAAGAATTACAAATTACTAGAATTGTTGCATTACAGAATCGTATGGTATTAGATGTTATGTTAGCTGATAGAGGTGGAGCATGTAAAATTATCGGAAGTAGTTGCTGTGTGTTCATTCCTGACCATACGCCATCAGTTTATAACGCTATTCATAAATTGCATAAAATCGCAGCTGAAATTCATACAGAAAATGGCACTTGGACCTTTTCTGGATGGTTTTGGGCATTGATCACTACATGGGGATGGAAGGTTTTAACTGGTCTCTGCATTATTGTAGCAGTTCTGTTTTCCTGTTGCATCTGTGTCCAGTGTGGTCCTTTACTCTGTTCTCTATGTGTGACATTCTGTATTCCTGATAAGAAAGCTATTGCCAATGTCACCTATCAGAAACATTTGAACAAAGAGGTGGAAGAGATGATGAAAATTGACATATATGATGATTATCCTAATAAGCCGAATGTCTTCAGTAAATGCTGAAAGGGTCGTCTGTTGAAAACTAAAACGGCGATATGATTAAGCATTTACTAAAGACATGAATTCTCCTTCCTTAGAACATGTTTCGTGTCTTATGTTGACTAATGTCTGGACTCCATTTTGTATTGTCATGTCTCCACGTGCTTTGCACGAGAAGAGTCCTATCTTTTTGTTAGTTGCTCTTTAATCTGCCTAGTAACAGTCTATAAATAGCTCCTTTGTCCGTCTGGCGCATACCCAGACTTGACCACATCTGTTATCAGTTAGTCCTTGTTTGACCATGTTTTCGCGGGCTCAGGAGATTGTCAACTCCGCCCACATATTGATTCTGTATTGAAAATGTCCATAAAAGGTAATGTTTTTTGCCTCATGTTGTATCCACCCACTTATGAGCCCCTCTGTTGTGTATAAAAGGGGACCGTGTACGCAAGTTCTTTGTGCTACTCTATGCAATACTGAAGAGTGTTGTATAGGTTGTAGGACCACCCTTAAGGGTTAATAAACTTTGTCTTTGTATTTGCAGTTTCCGTGCCAACTTCCTTCTAGTTTTCGTTACAGGAGAGCAAACCCTTGTATTCTGCGGGCCTAGCTGGGGCCTGTATTCTTCAAGCCTTTGACCTTGTGCCTAGAGATACCCTGTGAAAGGTCATGAATGACCTGGGTGTGTCCAAGTATCTTATAGATGTCATCAGGAGGGTCAACCAAAATAACTATGCGCAGATTAGGTGTGGCCCATCTGGGGACTAACTTCACCTGTTCCTGTTAAACAGGTATCAGACAAAGGAAGTGTCTTTGCTCTAACTCTGCTTTTGTTATACATGAATGCATGTGTAGCCCATGTAGAGCAATGTAACCATGATATCCCTAGCTTTGCTAATAGGAAGGTTCAGTGTTCCTGTTTGCCAATGATACCCTGTTGGTATCTAATTCTCCAATAGGTAACCAAAATCTCTTAAACAATTTTGGTGTGTTCTGTGGGCATAGAGGCATGGAAATTCACCTTTTCAAAACCAAGTATATGGTGTTTAATTCTTCCCCATCAGCTTGTTCCCGTCCTGTGTTAGATGGTGTTACTTTGGAAAGAGTCCACACGTTTGCTCACAAAACAATTTGGTTGAATGCCGCAGATCCAAAAGAACAGATTAAAGCTTGAGCAGTACACTAGGGGTTTAGCGAGGGCCATTTGAGGTTCTGCCTTATGGTCTATTTCCCCTGCTATGCAAATGTATAACTTGCCAGCCCTTGGAGCATCACTACATAGGGGGAGTTTTGGGGCCATGTAAATGTCGATGAGTTGGAATTACTGCAGAATAGCCAAATAATTTAATCTCCTGAATAAAGCATAGGTTGATTTGCCACTTTCGATCTGTATGATCTCCTGGTCAAATGTGTCTTTATATTTGCTCGTATGTGCTTGGGTTTTTATTGATGATATCAAATGCACCTTATGGGTTATGCTGCTATTAGTTTAATACTTTGCTTTTTTAAATTCAAAATTGTTTTAAATTCTTGTTTGTTTTTAAATGGTTTTATCACACTTTTTTGTATTTATTATTCTGTGATTCAATGGCAGATTATGACGATGATGATGATTTAACCACACTAATGAAAATGTACAAACACCCTTACAGAAACACTTGTTGAGATGCCTTTTTTCTCTTTCATGACTCAATATCATGATGTGGATACACTTTGGCATGTCACTACCGTATTCCCTGCATCTATCATTGGAAACATGTGATGGCTACCCTTCTGACAATGTACTCTGGGGCAGATTTACAAGCCCCTTGCATCACTTTTGCGCTGTTGTTGTGTCACTTTTGTGATGCATCGGCAGCGTAAAGGTTGTGGCCCATTTACAACGTGGCGCATCTATGGAGATGCGTCACGTTGTAAAGCCCTGCGTGACATTATACCTGCGTCAGGTATAATGTATGCAGGGTAGGCGTTCCCATGCAGGAAAACGTAAAATCGTAAAAGTGACGCAGTGAAATCTACAAGATTTCACTGCTTGACTTTTAGGACGCCACTGCGTCAAAACTTACGCCTGCTTGAAGCAGGCGTAAGGAGTGACGCAGTGTATTGGGAATAGGCCGCAACACGCATTGCTGGGGTTGCGCCGTGCTTGCGACTCAACTCTAGCAATGCGTGACTTTTCCATCAACAGATGCATCAGAATTTCTGACGCATCTGTCAATCTTTGCGCCATGGTGCGCCATATTGTAAATACAGCGCTTCGATGATGACGCAAGGGTTTTGCATGGTGGCGCAGGTAAAGTGAATCTGCCCCTCTATGTTTAAACACTTCGTTTTTTATTACAGGGACGGATATGGGTCACCAAACATTTTAACCCTTTGGGTGCTCATGACGGAATGGTTCCGTCATGAGCACCAGTACTCCTATGCTTATGACGGAACCATTTCGTCATGAGCACATGCTCAGAAAAACCCTCTGCTGCAGGCAGCAGAGGGATTTACCATTTTTTTGTTGGCCTGGGGAGGTGGGGAAGAGCTTCCCAAACCTCCCTAGGCCTTTTTTGTGATTTCCTTGCAATGACGATCGCGCGCATGTTGCCCGATCGTCATTGCAATGAAAACAAAACTGAAACTTAGTTTCAGGCTATCTCAGCCCCCCAAGCACTGAAAGAGATGGGAGAGGTATCATTGGAAAGGGGAGAATCTCCACCCACTAGCCGCCAGGGAGGGGGGAGCGGCCCCTTCGGCAAGGGCCTTTGCTCCCCTCATTTAATTTTCAAAGACAGCCTTACTGCTCCCATCTGCCTCCTCCGGGGGGCAAAAAGCACCCTAGACGGCAGAGATTTTTTTTTATACCCCAAAGAAGGAATAAGACTTTCTGCCCCCCCAGGAGGCAGATGGGGGCAATAGCCCCTGATCTGTCCCGGGGGGAAGGCAGAAAGCCCACTAGGCCCCAGTATTTTTGTTTTATATCTAAGTAGGGGTGGGGTCTGCCCAGAATGGGCATGCAAATACCCCCACCCAAAAAAAATGCTACAGTCTTTCTGCCCCTCCTGGGAGGCAGATGGGGCAATAGCCCCCAATCTGAAAGCACCCTAGATGCCAGGGATTGTTTTTATGCCAAGGGTGGGGGCTGGCCCAAATAAGCATGCCAAAGCCCCCACCCTACCCCCCAAAGAAAGAATAAGACTTTCTGCCCTATAGCCCCTAATCTGCCCACCAGGGGGACAGAAAGCCCACTAGGCCCCAGGGACTTTTTAAATATATATATACATAGGGGTGGGGGCTGCCCAGAATGGCCATGCAAATACCCCACTCAAAATAAAAATGCTACAGGCTTTCTGCCCCCCCTCAGGAGGCAGAAGGGGACAGTAGCTCCTGATCTGACCAGAGGTGGAATTTGTTTTTTTCATACATAGGGTCGGGGCTGCCCGGAATGGGCATGCCAATGCCCCACACCCACCGCCACCCCACCCCCAAAAAATTACCACAGTCTTTCTGCCCGCCTGGAAGCAGATGGGGGCAATAGCCCCTTATCTGCCCGTCAGGGAGGCAGAAAGCCCACTAGGCACCGGGGTAAATGTTTTTCAAAATTCCAGGGTGGGGGCTGCCCTGAATGGGAATGCCAATGCCCCCACCCCCAAAAAAGATGCCACTGTCTTTCTGTCCCCCCAGGAGGCAGATGGGGGCAGTAGCTCCTGATCTGCCCCCAAGGCGCAAGCTATTATATTGGCTTTTTTTATATATAAGGGTGGGGGCTGCCCAAAATGAGCATCCCAATGTCCCCACCCACCCAAACAAAATAGCCACAGTCTTTCAGCCCCTCTTGCGGGCAAATCGGGGCAGTAGCCCCCGATTTCCCCCCTCCCCAGGGTGGCAGAAAGCCCACTAGGCACAGACTTTTTTGCGGAATGTGCCTACCTCTGGATTTTGGGTCCTAGCGCAGCTGGCATCCAAGGACACCCAGGGGAATCCAGGATGTGGTGACTTTTGTGGCTCTCACTCAGTTCTGTTACCCATAATCCCTTGCAAACCTCAAACTTTGTAAAAAAACCCACATTTTCCTCACATTTCTGTGATGGAAAGTTCTGGAATCTGCGCAGATCCACAAACTCCCACCCACCCTACATTCCCCAAAGTCTTCTGATAAAAATGATACCTCACTTGTGTGGGTAGGCATAGTGTCTACCACAGGAAACGGCCCAAACCGCAATGTGGAAACACCACATTTTTACAGTGAAAACTGACCCTTTGTTTGCACAGTACTATCTGTAGATTTTGAACCCTAGCTCTGCCGGCACCATGGGAAACCTAGCAAACCTACACATTTTTTAAAACTAACCACCCAGGGATGGGGTGACTTGTCTGGCTCTCACCAGGTCATGTTACCCAAAATCCCTTGCAAACCTCAAACTTTGTCAAAAAAACACATTTTCCTCATATTTCTGTGGTAGAAAGAACTGGAATCTGCGTAGATCCACAAATTTCCTACCACCCAGCGTTCCCCCAGGTCTCCCGATGAAAATGGTACCTCACTCATGTGGGTGCCCCAAGTACCCGCGACAGGCAGGGGCCCAAAACGTGTTGAGGAGACATCAAAATGACCTATCACAAAACAACCAGGTTTTGCAAGGGGTGTCACCTAGGTTTTTGGCCCCAGGCTCGGCGGCCATCTTGGGAAATCTACTAAATCCACACATTTCTGAAAACTAGACATCCGGAGGAGTCCAGCAAGGTATGGCTTGAATGGGTCCCCCAGCCTTTTCCTACCCAGAACCCCTGCAAACCTCAAATTTAGCTGAAAAAATCACTTTATTCTCAAATTTCTATGGTGGAAAGTTCTGGAATCTGCGTGGATCCACAAAATTCCACCCACCCCGCATTCCCCAAAGTCTTGCGAGAAAAATGGTACCTCACTTCTGTGGGTAGGCCTAGTGCCCGCAACAGGAAACAGCCCAAAACACAACGTGGACACACCACATTTTCACTGTGAAAACTGACCCTCTTTTTGCAAAGTGCCTACCTGTAGATTTTGAACCCTTGCTCTGCCGAAACCTAGGGAAACCTTGCAAACCTATACATTTTTGAAAACTAGACACCCAGGAAAATCCAGGATGGGATACCTTATCTGTCTCTCACCTAGTTCTGTTACCCAGAATCCCTTGCAAACCTCAACCTTTGTAAAAAAAGAAAAAACACATTTTCCTTACATTTCTGTGGTGGAAAGTTTTGGAATCTGCATGGATCCATAAGATGCCACACACCCCGCATTCCCGAAAGTCTTCCAAGAAAAATAGTACCTCACATGTGTGGGTAGGCCTAGTGCCCATGACAGGAAACAGCCCAAAATGCAACGTGGACACACCACATTTTCACTGTGAAAACTGGCCCTTTTTTTGCAAAGTGCCTACCTGTAGATTTTGAACCCTAGCTCTGCCGGCACCTAGGGAAACCTAGCAAACCTGTACATTTTCAAAGCTAGACATCAAGGGAAATCTAGAATGGGGTGACTTGTCTGGCTCTCACCAAGTTCTATACCCAGAATCCCTTGCAAACCTCAAACTTAAAAAAAAAAACACACATTTTCCTCACATTTCTGTGGTGGAAAGTTCTGGAAGGGAAGAGACGATACTGAGGTGTGAGTTTGAATATGGCATCCAAAAGAGGGGAGGACTGTGGAAAATGCTCCCTGAGAAATTCCTGACAATCTGGCAGTTGTGATTTAGAACGTATCTGATGCCAGCATGTAGAGTCCAGCCATCAATTTGACATGTGGTAGCATGTTATTAGGCCTTTCAGTTGGTGGCTAGAGACAACCTTCCCCAGCAATTCTATGAAAACTACCCTCCTGAGTCTGTAAAACTGTATGACCTCTTACTGCCTGAGGTGAATGAGGGATATGCATGAAGAAAACACTCCTTCTCCTTCGCTGCCTCACTGGTGGTGATGTTGGTGGTAGTAGTGGTGGCGGTGGTCTCCTAGCTACTCCAAGTTGCAGTATGACAACGTCCATGGCATAGCTGAGCTTGCCAAAGTGCTTTCTGTTGTTCCTGTTTATATGCCACTGCGTCATTTCATATGCCTGGTTTGACAATGCCCAGCAATTCTGGTACATTTCTACCTTTGCATTGCCCTCCCACAAAATGAGTTATGCAGTGCTACAACCATAGATAAAACTTACAGTTGGGTTGGAGTTTGCTGGGGAACACCTACATTGCATATATTAAATGTTGTGCGACGCAGCTGCTTTCAGTGCAGCTTTTGCCCCAAGCAACCCTTAAATAATAATTATTTTTTGCGAATGCATTGTCACAAATATGACTTACTGCTTGCTCCATCTTTGTGTCACTTTTTGTGGTGCAATGCCAGTGCAAGCCACTCATGAATATGCCCCTTAGTCTCTAAAATGGTCCAAAATTTTCATTAGGCAAGCAGCAGGCATTGGCTGATGAAGGCTCCACAAGGTCGGATAGCCGTCAGACGAGGTTCTCGGGCAGCTGTTTAAAAATCCCCAAACTAATTTAAAAAAATAGAGTTAATTTTCATAAATAAAATGACACCCAAATGACAAAAATCCAATAAACAGAACCAGAAATATACATTTTAAATGTTAGTGTTAAAACTAATGCCCAAACCGTTTAGGCGCCAACAACAAGTATCTTGTCGCACCACACTGGGTCGAAGTCAAAAGGTAATGCCAACTGTGATGGATCATGGATCTGATAGAGGGACCAGATTCATTCCAGTCACAAAGTTACCTTTTCACTTAGAACTTCTTACGGGAGAAAAAATTCTGACGACTTGAGAGAACTCGAAATCGACAAGAGACGGCTCACAAAGCTTGTCACCATTGCTTGGATGCTGTACTGCGGTGAGTCCAGCGAAGCTGCCGATTGGGTGCTGTTCAGTATCGAATCTATTAACAAAGGTTGCTTGGCGTGTAGTCCGGGGAAGCTTTCAGTTAGGCAATGAGGACACAATTAAGGACCCAGGACCTTAGTATCAGTACTTGGGAGTCAGGACTCCTTCACACAGAGGCCGTCAGGTCCTATTGGGACTGGTCAAATGAAAAGTAGAAAAAGGCCTCTTGAAACATGTAGTGTTCCTGTATCTCACACAGGAGGTCAGCAGGGCAGTTCTTCTCCTGATTCTTCACAGGTCCATGAGTGTTCTGAGAAGGATTCTGGGGATGTTACATTTATGCGATGTGCCAACCACTGCGTGCGGGCAACCACTGACCACTCCCTTAACAACAAAGTAGGAGTTTTGAAAGGTGACACACACCACCTTTACAGCACTTTCATATCCTGCAGTGCCCCTCTCTGCCTAAATCCAAGATGGCAGGACCTTTCTTCCTTTAGTCAGAAATCCCTGGGCACATCCAAATGCGTAGTATGATCATGGACAAACCCTCCCTTGGGGTCACTCCAAAGCAGTTCTGAGGTAGCTCCCCCTCCTACTAGGTTCGGATACAAGTTGACTAGGAAGACAAAAGGGGAGGCAGGGCCAGGTGTGAGTTGCATCTGCCAGGGTAGACATCCCCTGAAGCTCAGGAAGTTACTCTCAAAAATGTATAATCTCAACTTCTTCTGTGCCAAGACCACTGCAAATGCCTATGTCTCCTTTGCATGTCACCTTTGTTCCCTGGGAAGTAACCTCAAGCTGATGAAGGCTATAGGTTTGTCCAAACCCTCCTCATTTAGCTGTGACAAGACAGTCACAATTCCATGCTCTGAAGCATCTGTCTGAACAAGGACATCAAAAGCTTTCTGCCATACCTCAGTCCAGATCACCTTTTTGAGATGCTCCTTACAAGAAAGAGGGGGAAACAATGGTGCCTTATCCCTTAAAACATCTCCTGTAGCACCCAGCGAGGTCTAGGAAGACTCCTACCTGGGTCTGGATCTTGGGAGGCTCGAAAGCCATAACGCCTTATATCTTGGGCTGAAGTGGCTGAACCTTGCCTCCACCAACTTGGTGTCCCAAGAACATCACAGATCCCAGTCAATCAATCAATCAATCAGTGACACTTATAAAGCGCGCTACATACCCGTAGGGTCTCAAGGCGCTGGGGGGGGGGGGGGGGAGGGGTGCCGCTACTGCTCGAACAGCCAGGTCTTCAGCTTCTTCCTGAAGGAGAGGTGGTCTTGGGTCAGGCGCAGGTCGGGAGGGAGGGAGTTCCAGGTCTTGGCGGCCAGGTAGGAGAAGGACCTTCCTCCTGTAGTCGCTCTTCGGATGCGGGGGACGGTGGCGAGGGCGTGGTTGGCTGAACGGAGGTGGCGTTTGGGAGCGTAGAAGTTGACTCGGCTGTTGAGGTAGCTCGGGCCTTGGTCGTGTAGGGCTTTGTGTGCGTGGGTGAGGAGGCGGAAGGTGATTCTTTTGTTGACGGGGAGCCAGTGAAGGTCTCTCAGATGTCCGGAGATGTGGCTGGTTCGTGGGATGTCGAGGAGGAGTCTGGCTGAGGCGTTCTGGATCCGCTGGAGTCTCTTCTGGAGCTTTGCGGTGGTACCGGCGTAGAGGGCGTTGCCGTAGTCCAGTCGGCTGGTTACGAGGGCCTGGGTGACGGTCTTCCTGGTCTCGGTGGGGATCCACCAGAAGATCTTCCGTAGCATGCGTAGGATGTTGAAGCACGCCGAGGAGACGTTGTTGACTTGCCTGGTCATGGAGAGGGAGGAGTCCAGGATGAAGCCCAGGTTGCGTGCATGGTCTGTCGGTTTGGGTGCGGTGCCCAGGGCGGGAGGCCACCAGGAGTCGTCCCAGGCAGAGGGTGAGGAGCCCAGGATGAGGACCTCCGTCTTGTCCGAGTTCAGTTTCAGGCGGCTGGTCGTCATCCACTCGGCTACCTCTTTCATCCCTTCGTGCAGGTTGGCTCTGGCGGCGGCGGGGTCGTTGGTCAGGGAGAGGATCAGTTGGGTGTCGTCGGCATAGGAGATTCGCTGAGGTTGTGTTTGCGTACGATGGCCGCAAGGGGGCTCATGTAGATGTTGAAGAGGGTGGGGCTCAGAGATGATCCTTGGGGGACGCCGCAGATGACTTCGGAGGCCTCTGACTTGTACGGTGGTAGGCGGACTCTCTGTGTTCTTCCGTCGAGGAAGGAGATGATCCATTCCAGCGCCTTGTCCTGGATTCCGATGTTGCTGAGGCGCCATACTAGGGTGCGGTGGCAGACCGTGTCGAATGCCGCGGAGAGGTCTAGGAGGATGAGGGCCGCTGTTTCTCCATTGTCCATCAGGGCTCGGATGTCATCGGTGGCGGCGATGAGGGCGGTCTCGGTGCTGTGATTGGCTCGGAAGCCGGACTGTGAGGGGTCGAGGGATCCGTTCGTCTCGAGGAAGGCAGCCATCTGCTTGTTGATGGTCTTCTCGATGACTTTGGCTGGAAACGGGAGGAGCGAGATGGGGCGGTAATTCTTGAGGTCGGTGGGGTCCGCTGTTGGTTTCTTGAGTAGAGCGCTGAGTTCGGCGTGTTTCCAGCTCTCAGGGAAGATGGTGGTGTTAATGGATGTGTTGATGATGTCTCGCAGGTGGGGTGCGATGACAGCGTCGGCCTTGTTGAAGACGTGGTGAGGGCAGGGGTCAGTCGGTGATCCGGAGTGGATGGAGTTCATCGTGCGGATGGTGTCTTCGGTGCTGATCGGGGTCCAGGCGTGGAGGGTGGTGGTGGGGGGTGGTTGTTCGGTCATGGTGTGCGTTGGTTGGTTGTTGAAGCTGTTGTGTATGTCCGTGATCTTGTTGTGGAAGTATGAAGCGAGGGAGTTGCAGAGGTCTTGCGATGGGGTGATGTCGTTGTTTCCTGCGCTGGGGTTGGAAAGCTCTTTCACGATGTTGAAGAGTTCCTTGCAGTTGTGTGCGTTGTTGTCCAACCGGTCCTTGAATGCTGTTTTCTTGGCGGCGCGGATCAGCTGGTGGTGTTTCCGGGTGGCAAGCTTGAAGGAGGTCCTGTTGTCCGGTGTCGGTTCCCTTCTCCAGACTTTCTCGAGGGCTCGGCAGTTCTTCTTGGAGCTCTTGAGTTCGTCGGTGAACCATGGGGCCTTCTTGCTGCCGGGTCTGCTAGGCGGGGTCCTCAGTGGGGCGAGTTCGTCCGCGCAGTTGCTGATCCACTTCGTGAGGTTGTCGGCGGCCTGGCTGGGGTTCGCTGAGCTGGCAGGAGGGTGCTGGCTCAGGGAGGTGGCGAGCTGGTCTGCTGTGATCTTGTTCCAGCTTCTGCGGGCGGCCTGTTGCTGGTGTTGGTGGGTCGTCGTTCTCTTGAAGGTGAAGTGGACGCAGCTGTGGTCCGTCCATTGAAGCTCTGTGGCGTGGCTGAAGTCGATGTCTGTGCTGGAAGAGAAGACTGCGTCGAGTGTGTGTCCGGCGAGGTGGGTGGGGGTGGACACCAGTTGCTTGAGTCCCAGGTTGGCGAGGTTGTCGAGCAGGGTGCTGGTGTTGCGGTCGTTGTTGTTCTCCAGATGGAAGTTGAGGTCTCCCAGGAGGATGTAGTCGGCGGAGGGGAGGGCATGCGGGCTGACGAAGTCGGCGATGTCCTCGCTGAATTGTGTGCGTGGTCCAGGGGGTCGGTAGATCAGGGTGCCTCTGAGGGTGGTGTTCGGGTTGGTGTGGATCTGGAAGTGCAGGTGTTCGGCGCTGGTCAGGGTGTTGTCGGTGCTGGTCGTGAGACGGATGGTGTTCCTGTGGATGATGGCGATGCCTCCTCCCATCTGGTTGGCGTTTCGGTCCCTCCGGACGATCTTGTAGCCCTCTGGGATAGCGATGGCGATGTCGGGAGCTGAGGAGGCGTTCAACCAGGTCTCCGTGAGGAAGGCAACGTCAGGGGATGTGGTGTCGAGGAGGTTCCAGAGTTCGATGGCGTGTCTGTGGACGGAGCGGGTGTTGAGCAGGATGCACTTGAGGTGGGTGCTGCTGGTGTTCGACTTGGCGGGTGCTGGTGTGAGGCTGGTCCGGATGCAGGTGAACTTGCAGGCGTGGCAGCTGAAAGGTCCGTGGGTACGTCGTGGAGTGGCTTGATGGCATTCTGGGAGTCGGCCGGTGTTGAGTGCGATGAGGGTGGCGGCGGAGTACGTCAGGCGGGTCGGTCGGGGTCTTCGTGGGCCAGGGGTCCTGGCGCTGGGCGCGGTCCGGACGCGGACGGGCGCAGACGGGCTTACCTTTGGCGCGCCTTCGGCGCACAATCGGCGCGCCCGCTGCGCGTGACCGCTGCGCGTTCGCACGGTCGCCATTTAAGGCGAAGTGCGCGGGTGGGCGGAGCAGCTGGGAGGCGGGAGCGGGGAGGGTACAGAATAGAAAAAGGGGCGGGGAAAAGCGGCGGTGGCGGGAAGGGAGGGCGGAGGGCGGCGAGGTAGGCGGACAACAAGGAAGGAAACCAACACAGGCACAGTGAAATAAAATTACAAACAGGCACAAATTACTGACAAAACAAGGCAAAAACAGCAGCAGCGGAGGCAGCCGGCAACCGGCAAACGAGGCAGCAGCGAGGCAGAGGGCAGGCAAGGGGCACACGCAGCAGCTGGTGGCCGTGCGGCGCGGGGGTGTCCCACAGGTGGGTCACACTCACCTGCGTCGCACGGTCGCCATTTAAGGCCAAGTGCGCGGGTGGGCGGAGCAGCTGGGAGGCGGGAGCGGGGAGGGTACAGAATAGAAAAAGGGGCGGGGAAAAGCGGCGGTGGCGGGAAGGGAGGGCGGAGGGCGGCGAGGTAGGCGGACAACAAGGAAGGAAACCAACACAGGCACAGTGAAATAAAATTACAAACAGGCACAAATTACTGACAAAACAAGGCAAAAACGGCAGCAGCGAAGGCAGCCGGCAACCGGCAAACGAGGCAGCAGCGAGGCAGAGGGCAGGCAAGGGGCACACGCAGCAGCTGGTGGCCGTGCGGCGCGGGGGTGTCCAACAGGTCTAGCACTTGCTGGTCTTGATAGCCAAGATTGCCTGTTGCAGGGACTGAAACTCTTCTTGGAGGTGGTGCAGTTAGTCATCTTAGAGCTGAAACAGAAATGTCATCCAAGTAGGCAGCACTAAAGTTTTCCACCCCAGCATGACCTGGTTGACCAACCTCGGAAATGGTAGAAGGGGCATTCTTTAGCTCAAAGGGCATATGTCTGAATCGAAAGAGGCCCTTCAGGGTAGAGTATGCCAACCTCACCTTAGCCCCCTCAGTTAGAGCTATCTACTAATACCCTTGTGTTAAGTCAAGGGTACATTGGTACTTGAGAGCCACCAACTGATCAATGAGCTCATCAGCTCTCTGGATGGGGTATGCATCAGCCTTGGGGACTGAACTGATGCTCCTTTAATCCACATTGAACCTAAGTTCGAGGGAGATGTTAGGTAAGGCTGTCTTGGGTACCAGTACAACTGGACTGGGCCAGGTACAGCAGCAGGGCTCAATCACCCCAAAATCCAACATCTTGGCTATGTCATCCTTGATACTAGTTCTCATTCTGTCTGAAAGCTTATACACCTTGTTTTTGACAGACATGATATTCCCCTGTTTATATGTTGTAGATACATCAATCAATGAGCCCTGGGGTGAGCGATAAAGACGAGGAATACTGTCCCAACAAGTGGCGAAAATCCCACTGTAGCTCTGGGAGTAGGGTAGGGGAGAGGACATTTTCTTCTGCACATCCATCATGCTTCTTGGAAGATAGGAGGTCTAGGAGGGATTCACTCTCTTCCTCCTCACCATAGTCTGTCGCCAACAGCATAGTGACTTCAGATCTCTCAAAGTCCAGCTTGAGGTGGTTCATATGCAGGACCTTTCAGGCGTTCCTGGATGTCTTGAGGTCTACCAAGTAGTTGACCTCCTCTTTCTGTTCCGTCACCTCATAGGGCCCAATCCACCAGTCCCTCAAACCCCGGGTCTTCACAGGCTCTATCATGCAAACATTTTGGCCAGGCTGATTCTCCACCAGGAGTGGCCGTCTGGCTGTACCAGTACTTCATGATTTCCTGGCTGGCCTCCAAATATTCAGTGGCTTCTTTCCGGAAGCACTTCATCTGAGAACTTAGGTCTAACAAGTGGGTCCCCACATCTTGAGGGGGTTTACTGGAAGTTTGCTGCCACCACTCTTTCAGAAGACTGAGAGGTCCAAACAGAAGGGACCAAACATAAGTTCGAACAGACTGAACCACACTCCATTAATAGGCACTTTCCTGTAGACAAACAGCAGGCATTACAAGAGAGTGTCACACTTCTGCCACAAGAGCTCTGAAAGATGACAAATAATGCCCCTCAGGGTCTTGTTTAATCTCTCAATACAAATAATCAAAAAGAGAGCGAGGAAATGAGAGTGGCTTGTTCTTTTCCCCAATCAGAAAGAACGCCTCACAAACGTATTAATTCTGCATCAAAAAATGGTGTGTGCAAGAAACCCAATAGGTTTGTAAGAAGAACCCTCTCCCACCAATCTTGTTGGTGGCATGCTTCATCATAGGGTTCCTACCCAGGATGCCGAGTGCATCCCAGGTGTGATTCGCCCCTGATTACCGAAGAACTGGTGTTTTTGTCTGTGCAAGGTGATAGTGATGGATTAAAAATATCTACAGGGTCCCCTCTCTCAGCAGGAATGTTGTAATATTGGGGCCCTGTGATAGGATTAAAAGGGTAAATAATATCTCAGAGATTTAACTGGTCTCTTATATCCTCTATGTGGTCTACATGTTTCAGCCAAGAGGGGGTTGTTTTTTTTGGCTTTCGTCAGCACCAAACAACGGTGAACAGACTAAACAAATTGTTCAGTCTACAATATGTTAGTGCACACACACTAAGGTGTGCTAAGTAGGGGTGGGCGGAATTTGCGAAATCCACTTTCGCAAATTATCGCGAAAATGTTAAAAATTATCGCAAACACGCATGTTTGCGAGATTTTCTGCATGGTTGCGGCCCGCCAACTTACCCATGTGGTTGCTCGTGGGCGCGGCCATTTTGTTTTCAGTTGTCTCGCGGTGCATGATCGCGAGAAGAAAGATGTGATCGCGCGACGCATGACGTCACTGCGGGCGCGAACTGTCGCGAGACAGCGCAAATGGCTAAAAACAATACAACATCTCATGGAGAACGCGACCAGATCAAGAAAACTTGTCGACGAGCGCAGGGATTCAGGTAAGGCGATCGCGCACACGCGAGTATGTATTATTTTACAGCGCGAGCAAGAAACAAATTATCGCCAAGCTGCGGAATGCATAAATTTTGACATTTTCGCGCTTTCCGCGGAACGCGAAAATGTCAAATTATCACAATTTCCGCAAACTGAACGAAATTTTAGCCCAGGCCTAGTGCTAAGTGCATGAGAATTTTTTTTTCCTCTCCTGGTGGCAAGCTAACATATGACTTTCAGATAACTTGCTGTATCTGAAAGGAAAAATCAGAGAAACATTATCCGTAGATATGACAATTTTGATGCAGTACATTTAAATAGTGCAGTGTCATATGCACCATCTGTCATAGCATGCACTGGTCAGGTAATTCCCATGCATGTTGCTTATACCCCATACTTTGGTTTGTGCAAGTTCTTGTTGAGAGTGCTATTAATTACTTGGCACCTCGTTATTATGATGAAGCATGCCACCAACTAGGTTGGTGGGTGAGGGTTCTTCTCAGAAACCTATTGGTTTCTTCTTGCACACACCATTTTCTGATGCAGAATTAACAATTTTGTGTGCCCGTTCTTTTTGATTGTTAATCTCTCAAATAGCCAATTAGTCTGGGGCGGTATGCTGTGCATTAATTGTAGTTTACCCTACAATCATCCCATATCAACTTTTTCTATGTTGACATGAAACTGGTGCCTCTGTCAGACATAGCCCACTCAATGAAACCCACAATGATAAATATCCCTATCAGATCCCTGGCCACAATTGGTGTAGTTACCTATCTCAGAGGAATGGCCTCAGGATACTGTGTGTCATGGTTCACCAAGACCTGGATAAACCGGTTGACACAGGTAGTTGTGGGGTCTAGAGGCTCAGCATTATCAATAACCACTCTTTCAAACGGTGTTACTATTACAGGGATGGGAAGTACAGGAGCCTTATGTTCATCCCTGACTTTCTACTGGCCTGGCAGGTCATGCAAGATTGACAAAATGCATCTAAATAATCCTCATCTGGGGCCAAAAGAAGTGGGTGACCTGGCATGCCCCAGATGTCCTACCGGGGTAAGTCAAGAGCCAACTCTATTAGGAAGGCCCGGTAACACCAGAGGACCACCAACATGCATACAGACCCAGGCTCAGAGATGTTCGACTCACTATACCAGAGACCATTTTCCCAATATGTGTAGTGTTCACCAGAGTTGTTGCCAGTTGTCTGAGCCTTGGACTGCCACTCTAGGTCCTCAAGAGTGCGGAACTACTTCTGTGCCATGCAGATCTCTGCCTGGAACAGTCCTCCCTCAGTTTGTCAGTTGGCTAACTCAGGTAGGTCTCCCAGGGCAGCAATGTCTTCCCCTGTAAGTTACAGGGATTCACCTTCTGGATCAGTCTACTCCTATCTGTTGAAATTTCTGAGCAAGGTTTCTCATGTCCCTTGCACTTCCTCTTAGTGGCAGGCACTTCAGCCATTGTTTCAGGCTCCAAGTCATTCTGACTCCCATGATGGGTTGTCATGGACTGTGTGGTCAGGCATACCACTCAGGCAATCAAAACATCTCCAAGTGGGCCCTGAGCTCACCCCTTTCCAGTTAGTGTGCTCTAGGTCATTCCCTAACAGACAGTTAACAGGCATGGCTGGACTCACAGCTACATTTAAGGAACATGAATTTTCCACTCAAAGGAAACCAGAGCTATTATATGTTGATCCAATTGGTTGTCTGCTGTTACATCTGGGTCTACCTGCTCTGATGACACCAAATGGCATCCAACAGTAGTCACATTGGCTCCTATGTTTTGCAGATCCACCACCCTCTGCCCTTTGATGGTGAGCCACTGGCTATATATCTAGTATTATCAGGCATGTGAGCCTTAGGATGATTTTTTTGTCACCCAAGGACACTAGGGTAACCAATGAACTGCCTCCAAAACTAACTAGCACAACCTGCTCCCTGAGTACTATACTTGCCATTCCTGGGGTAGATCCACCAGTGGGGCGCTGCTTCCTGATGGACTGACGGCATCCCCTTTACAGGGCCCATACCTGTAACACTCATATCACTTGGGCTGGAAGGAGCCTGGGGACTTCTTCCCATTGAACACACCCATCTTCTGCTCAGGATTAGACTGGGATTCCAATCCTTGGGACTTTGAGAGAACTCCTTTTGGTTTTCCCTGTTCTATATCCTCCATTGGCTAATGGGGACCGCTGGATGGGGGGAATCTGCTCCGATATACTGATATTATAAAAAATCTACGTAGGGTGAAACCATATTAATAAATTGAGATTGATCAAGCAAAAATAAAAAGGCAATTTATTAGTCTGGCCGATTAAAGGAAGGCTTAGCTACAAATCGTAGTGTTGGAGGGGAACAAGACGAAGCCCCCTTATATTTCAATTTTGTCCTGAAGAAGTCCTTAGGGACGAAACGCGTCGGCTACGCTGTATGTGTCCTTTTATAAAAAAAAAAAAGAGAGAAGAACTCAATAAAGACAAATTTTGAAACAACACCTGCTGAATGGACAGACATATTTTATGGTTATAATCTGAAATGACTATGTGGAGTGCTGGATCACAGTGATGTGTTTACTATTTGTAGGATCTCTGATCCTAAGGGGGGTTTAGGGGTATTTAACCTCATGATCCTTGACACCCAAAAAAGGTATATTTTTGACCTGATTTGATGATAAGTGCAATCATTCTCTGCCTTATACCCCGTTTCTCTTGTGTATTGCTAATGGGGACCCTGTCCACATTTCTTGGGGTTTCTCACGTACCTTCTTTGAAACCCTGGTACTTAGCCAGAGATAAGCCTTCTTTGCAAGCTTTCTGGGTACATAGACCTTGGAGTCAATAAGGTGTTATGGAACTTTACAAAGCAATTATTGAACATGTGCTTTCTTATACATTGATTGTACAGCACTCACTTTTCTACTTCACCCAGCTACCCAGTGCAACACTGGAGTAATCCATTAAATCCACCCAGGACTGGTTAAACAGATTCTGGCTGTCCCTAAACATTAAGCAGTATTTCGCTGGGGTAAGACCAAACTTGACAATAAGGGGTTCATTCATGGTAACATAACTCATCCTGTCTGCTTCATCCAGGGACAAAATGGTATCCTTCCTTATGACTGGCACATGCTTTCAGAGACTGCCTGGCCTTCAAATCTCCTCTGGGGCCCTGGGCATTCAAAGACCACCTCATTGGCCTCAAACACTTGTCAAAGTAATCTTCCATCACAAAGCTAGGTACCTGGTCTTTGGGGATGGGTACCCTTTCACTGCCACTAGGTACCTCTGTGTAACTTCCACCATATTTACTGGACTATTTCAGTCTCCTTGTTTTTAATGTCTAGTTCATTGTGGTTCATTTCATAAGCCAGCAACATGTACTTCTTCTTTGAAGTCAGCTTTCTCCCCTCTAAGGCCATTTCTGCTGTTGCTTCAGCTTTCATCTCATCCATGGCAAGTTTTTTCTTCTCTGTTGCCAGGTTTTTCTCTGCCATGACCAGAATGGCAAGTTGAAGCTTCCAGGCTCTCTCTGCTTGTTTGTCTGCTTGTTTGTCCCCTGCAGACTGGGTCAGTCTGCAGAGGGAGGGTAAGCTCCTTACTCAGTACAAGGCAGGGCATCCGGCTTCTGTAGTCATATCTTCTTCTTGACCAAGAACATCTGCAGGGTCATCCTCCTCTACCTCTGTTTCATCTTCCTTCATCAATTCTTTCTCCTCAGTGTCATCCTCATCTTGCTCCTGTATGCAGGCCTACAGCCACCAGACCTACTCCTAGGATTTAAGGGCTATCTAGTATTCCACTTTTTAAAGTCCTTTTGCCAGCTTCTGTGCCCACTCCTTCTATATCTCTTTCAGCTCTGGAAGGTTGAAGCTCTCAATGTTGCTCAGGCCTATCTCGATTCTGAAAAATCACAGGTGCAAGAAAGAAATTGGATGATAGCGATGTAGTTTAAGGAAAGATAAAAAATTGGGCAGTTAAAAAAAATCAGAGGTAAATTTTAAAAAAACATTGATTTCGATATAATATATAAAGGGATTTTTGGTTTTATACTAATCACTGAATGGTACTGCACAAACACAAGTACTGAATCCCACTGCTGCCAACAATGTAAGAATGAAGTCAAAATACAATGCAAGAAAATTCCCAAGACAATTTAGAAAACTACTGTAATTTTTGATAAATAAAATTACACCAAAATGGCAAAAGTCCAGTAAGAAGATTTGGAAATATGTATTTAAAATGTGTAAATAAAAATATCAACAAAAAGCAGTAAGCACCAACCGCGGGTATCTGATCATCTTAGACTGGGTCAAAGTCATAAGTTAGGGCTGACTGTGATGGATTGCAAGTTAGGGACCAGGTTTGTGGTAGTCACAAATGTACCTTCTCACTTAGAAATTCTAATAGAGGGAGAAAGATTTCAGTGGTGCCAGGCAGAGTACTGAACCGGAGTGATGGCTCGATGACAATGGGGAGCCACGGTGTGAGGTCTCTGAGTTGATCGGAGGTTGCTTGGCATTGGGCTGGGTGACACCATCAGCAAAGGCTGTCATCATTGCTTGGGTGCTGCACGGGGAACAGTGAAGCAGTCAATCAGGGACTGTTCATCCTTGAATCTGGTAAAGCAGCTGATGAAGGTTGTTGGCACTGACTGCTCAGAGTTGAGTCTTGTGAAGCTTTCAGTTAGGCACAGTTGAGTACAGTCTGAAAACATTAAAGGGCCCAGGGCTTTGAGGACATGACGTGGGGGTCAGGACACACTTACACAGAGGCCAGCAAAGGAGACCAGGTCAGGTCCAGTTGGAGCTGGTCAGATAGAAAATAGGAAAAGGCCTCTTGAAGTTTGTCGTGTCACTGTAGCTCACACAGAATGTCAGCCAACTTAACCTTGAAGTCAGTTCTGGGGTCCTGGTTTAAGGGAATCAGGTCCAGTCTTCCATCAGGATTCAGACAGCAGGGCAGTCTTTCTTATGATTCTTCACAGGTCCAGGAGTGTTATGTGGATGGTACTAGGGATGCCATGTGTGGATAGCAACAACCAGTAGCCACACCCTAGCTGATAAGGTAAGAGTTCATAGAGATGACTTTGCCCCCTTTTAGAGCACTTCCTGTGTGTTTTAGTGTGCCTTATCCCACAGTGCCCTTCTCTACCTAAGTCCAAGATGGCAGGACAATTCTTTCCTTAGTCAGAGCTCCCTAGGCACATCCAGAGCTATGGCTATACCAGTGGGCAAATCCTCCCTTGTGGTCACTCCAAATAAGTTCTGGGGAAGTTCCCATCCTAATGGGTTCGGAAACTCATTTACTAGGATGACGAAAAGGAGGCAGACCCAGGTGTGAGCCACATGAGCCATTAAATGAGTATTTATCCATTAAAACACAAGAAGGGTCTGGGTACAGCCTTCAGGCCATGCTGCCCAAAGTAGACAAACACCTACCCACACACAAAGCTTTTTGTCTAGTGTCTTGGAGCAATCCACATCTCACCAAACAGGAGCTATCAGCTGTCATGGGACACTGGACACAAGCAGAAAGCCTTTTTTTGGTTTTAAGCAGGAAAAAAGACATATTTCTAAAAGAGTCCTCTTAAAAATACTAGAGTAAAATCCGATCCATAGCATTAAGTTGGATTTTAAATCAGTATTAAAATGAGTCCTCAAATTATTGTTCTAGCTAGTCCCAAATTTAAATTTAGCATTATAAGTGGTTATAGTGTAGCCCATTGGTTTCCTGTGGATTTGCCTGCCTTGCCACACTGGAAAATGATTTTGGATAATTTTCACTGCCAGGACATATAAAACACTAAGGGCCCAATTCACAGAATTAACTTAAGACAAAATCCTAAATTTACTACTTTTGGTATTCACAGAATGCACTTACTACTTTTGGTATTCACAGAATGGATTTACGACTACTAACTTTACGTCCGCACTCGGGCCGGAATTTCCGGCCCGGAGGCAGAGCTTCCGGCCCGGAGGCGGAGCTTCCAGCCCGTAGGCAGGGCTTCCTGGCCGGAGGCGGAGCTTCCGACCCGGAGGTGGGGATTCCAGCCAGTGGCGGAGATTTAGCCATGGCCAAAATCTCCTCCTCTGGGCCGGAAGCTCCACCTCTGGGCCGGAAGCCCCGCCTCTGGGCCAGAAGCTCCGCCTCCGGGCCGGAATTTCCGGCCCGAGTGCGGACGTAAAGTTAGTAGTCGTAAATCCATTCTGTGAATACCAAAAGTAGTAAGTGCATTCTGTGAATACCAAAAGCAGTTAGTGCATTCTGTGAATACCCAAATGGTAGTAAGTTTAGGATTTTGTCTTAAGTTAGTTCTGTGAATCGGGCCCTAAGGGCCTTATTACGATCTCAGTCAGAGTTGCCTCTGACCAACACCGTCGCGGTCTTGGGACCAACCGACCTCTGGTTCGACGGTCCCGACACCACAATTATAATGCAACCACAAATGGTGGGGTGGCATGCTCCCATTTCCTAATGTATCTTAATGTAGCACAAGCTCCCAATGAGAAATGAGAGAATGTGTTCATACCTGCACTGCGTGGCAGGCACCGCAAGGTGGCTGCCACACAGTGCAGGTATCAACAGGGGGCACCTTAGTTGCTGGTGGCCCCCAAACTCACTTTCGGACAAGCTTTCCATGTCTTAAATCCCAGCATGGTAAGCCTGTCGGAAACTGACTGGGCTACGGGCTTCTTGAGCCCATCAGAAGCCAGTCTTGTTTAAATTCTGACCGCCTACATTTTAATTAGGCAGTTGGAAGTGAAACCGACCATGAATGTCTGAAAGCCTCCGACTTGAGGTCGGAGGCTTTGCGACACTCATCGTAATCCCCCCTTAATATACATGCCCTAGTGCCATTTACCTTATGGGTGACTTACTAGTATTAAAAAGGAAGGTTTAGGCCTGCGAAAAGGGTTATTTTGACACGGCTGAATATTCAATTTAAAAATTGTGCAGCCAGAATGCAGTAGTGGGCCTTGACATATGTTTTGATTGGCTGACATTCCCACAATAACTGTATCTTCCTGGGGCAACGCCCACATTCAGTGCTCTATTGTTGCTGAGCTTAGTTTTCACTGTACAAATACTAAGGCATACATAAATATCTAAAAACATGTGAAAAGCAGACATATGAATAATCTTCTAGAAAAACCTTTGGACCTAAACATTTATATTCATTCAACAATACTCTGAGATCGATACCAAAGAAAGCACAATTTAAAGATGATCAAAAGTGATGAAATGGGGGGGGCGTGGCCGGGCAAGATGGCCGAACCGACGTAATCCGTCTCGGCTCCCGTGCTACGCTACTGTTCCGGACCTGAAATTGCTGCAAATCGCCGCCCTACCTGCACGGAAAGCGATCCGGTGGTGAACAAGAGACTGGAGCGGAGGATGATCCGTTGATCATTCATCAGAATCGCTCCTGAGCACCACAAGAAGATCTTGCATGGAGACCTGGATGCAGAGCAACATGGAGGCCGCCAGTTCCCCAGGCACGTACGACAGTGAGTGGTGAAAACCGCAACCGGCAGAGACCTCCTGACGCCCTACACGATCACGACCGGACTCCCGCTGCAATGCTCTGAGTACTGAGGTGAGCGGTTCGCCTGGGAGCCCGGCAGATAGGGTGACACTGCGTTGAATTCCCGACTCTCAGGAGGGTGCGGGAGCGGGACGGTGCAGGAAATTGGAGGTCCCCCAGGGAGACGCATGCCTGAGCGGGAGCGATAGCTCATGGAGGCGTTCCATATGAAGGGAGAAAAAGCGGCTGGCTGATTCTTTCGATCCCATACCACGCCGCACCGGACCCTAAAATAGCGGCCAACACTAGAACAGGTGCCATTTCCTCACGCTGAAAATAAACAGCCGACTTTGGCATTAAGGTGCAACAGCTTCTCTACCCATCGGCTCAAGACACTCCCTGCTGTGCAGAACCTGGGATGGGGCCCCACCGCTCATGAATCGCTGTCTGCACCCTTTTAGCTTCACCACGGACAACCGCCCTAAGGTGACGGCAGAGACGCAGAGCCTGATCAATCGGGGCTGCTGCCCTTCCCCGAGCCACAGTACTACTAGGGTCTACTGTTCCAACCCTTCTTCGCCAAACCAGAAGACACCAGGCGGGGGCAGCCCCTATGCCGCTGAAGAAGACGATAACCAGAGCGACAAACAAGGTTGCAAGCTTTTTTACGCCAGCAGACAAAAACCTTGAGAGAGTACATCGGGTCGGAAACCTGGCGACGGCAGGATGACAAAGACCAAGAGATGTTCTCGCGAAGTTCCACTCCTACAAAGTGAAAGAAGCTCTACTTCTTGCAGCCCGTAAGAAAGGCACGGTCTCTTTTTAGGATTACTCTTGTACCATCTAACAGGATTTGGCTCCTGCAACATTGGCCAGACGGCCACAATTTGGACCCATCACCTCCAAGCTACGCGAGGATAAGGTCAGATACCGGTGGACCTATCCCTTTGGCATAAGCTTTGAATACCATAACAAACAGAGACATGTGGTGGACCTGAAGGAGGGGCTGGACCTACAGGATCTCCCAGCAGATGACACTGAACAATCACAGGGCAAAATACGAGATACGGAGACTACTAGCTCTCCCAACTCACTGTGGTCCACAAGCTCTCGGGGAAACCACAAATAACCTGGACCTCCCCAACACATCAGCCGCACTAACTATTTGGGAGGCGATTTGGGAGGGAGGACTTTGACTCGGCCACTGAGGCCTTGTCTCTAAGTGGAGACCCAGAACTTCAAGCTGGCGGCACACCTGCTTTTTCCACAGTACCCTTGGGATCTGTACAAATACAAGTTGACTCTTTAAGACTTCAACGTTGCCACATGCTGTTCGCCAGTCGATATATAGACAGGAATGAGACCTAGTTGAACCCAGGGTTGTGAGATGGTGTGACACCCACTGCACCGCGCCACATGGCTCGGTACATTGACACACATGCATGATACTCCCCCCATGCCGGCAGAAGAGACTTGACCATTTGGCCTGGCTGAGGCCACCAGACTGAGCATGTGGGGTGGCTGAAATTCCATAGCAGGTCCGGAGGAGGAGCGAGCCGGAACCTCGGTCCTATCGTCCCTCTACCCACGTGGGTTCCTTAACCTGCAGTCGGAGAATTCCATCGATCTGACACTTGGGACATTAATTCTGCTATGTTTGGGGTTTTGGTTATGCGGCAGGGAGGAGGAGGGAGACAGGTGGCGGTTTTTTAACGAATCTTCAGACAGATGCGCTTTGATTGGGCTGGGGGTACACAACAGGTTCACTCTTGTATCTTCCCAAGTGGGGGCTATGTTGCAGGTCATAGGGGGCTGACGCATGGATTCTTGAGAAGGCGGAGAGGGGCGACACAGAACCAATGGTACTCACAGTAGGCTCCTGGAATGTCAAAGGCCTCAACTCGCCTCAAAAACGACAAAAGGTCTGAAAATATATCTCTGATCACCACTTTGACATAATAGTTCTGCAAGAGACACATCTGCCCCTGGCGGAAGAGTCCCGCCTCCGCCACAAACGCTACCCCTTAATATACAGAGCTTCTGCACTCACTAAACACCGGGGGACCGCGATCCTCTTTCACACTGCCAGGACATTTCAACCTACCGATGCCAAATCAGATAAGGAGAGACGCTGGGTAATGGTCAAAGGCATCCTGAAGGGTAGGCTCTGCACCTTCATTTCGGCATATGCACCCAACACAGGGCAGGCAGCTTTCCTTCAAATGCTCTTAGGGAAGATTTAGGATTTCGCGGAGGGACCGACACTCCTACTAGGGGATTTTAACCTCACGTGGCAGGCAGACATAAATAGCACACACACCCATTGCCAGGAGTCTAGTGTCTTCTCCACAGAGGCTAAACAACAGATACATGATATGGGCCTAAGAGAGGCCTGGCGGACACTCTATCCCCAGACACCGGACTATACCTTCCATTTGCATGTGCACCACACATACTCCCGGTTTGACTATATCTTCATTAGCCAAAATCTAATGGGAGCTCTGCAGGAGGCCAAGATCTTCCCACTCTCTTTGTCTGACCACTGTCTCATTTCGATCTGTCTGTCTGTCATGGGGCAATTTACAGTCCACATCCCCAAATGGTATTTTCGGGCCTCCCTTACGGGAGACAGGGTACTTGTTCTGTATGGAAGTAAGGGATACAATTACAGAGTTCTTCACCAGAAATGTGCCCGAAGCCACTTCCATGTTTAATAATTGGGATGCCTTCAACGTGATTTTTAGAGCCCACTGTATTGCTCTTAACTGTTGAACAAACGCTGGACCAAAGAACGAATAGACTTAGAGGCCGAACTTTCCATGGCAAAAAGAATCCATAAAAACAAACCCACTAGACTGACTCTTCGCACGCTCACTGCACTGAGGGGAAAACTCAAGGCCATATATAACAATCGAGCGGAGTATACCCTCCTGAAACTCCGACAACTCTCCTACTCACAAGGAAACAAGATAGGTAGACATTTAGCTCGACAATTGAAGGAAAAGCGGGAGCGGGAATATATAGGTGGCATAAGAGATGGACGAGGGGGTTAATTACAAAGACACAGAAAAAGCCGATACCTTTGGCGCCTTTTACTGCCACCTATATACGGGGAACCACGAGACATAGATGCACAAAGTAACTATCTACGGACACTGCCACTCCCCCAGTTCTCCCAAGACTGGAATGACAGACTTATGGCTCCTATAACGACTGAGGAGGTGGCTATAGCCATAAAATCCCTCAAACCACACAAAGCCCCAGGCCCCGATGGGTATAGAGCCCAATTGTACAAAACCTGACCTCATTCCCCATCTTACCCACCTTTTTAATGCAATGGCAGAGGCAGGCTCGGTCACTTCTTCGATGGCGGAAGCTGGAATCACAGTTATTCCGAAACCAGGGAAGAACCCACAGATGTGCGCTTCGTACTGTCCTATCGCCCTTCTTAATTTAGATGCAAAACTGTACTCATCTATCCTTGCAGCCAGATTAAATGACCTCATTCCAATTCTTATCCACCCATATCAGTCTGGATTTATTAAAGGCTGTCAGACTCATAATAACACCAGACGTATTGTCCACCTAATTGAAAAAGTTAATAAGAAACACCTCCTGGCAGTACTGGTGGGGTTAGATAACCGAGAAGGCATTCGATAGGGTGGATTGAACGTTTCTTTTTTTCACACTCACATCCTTTGGGTTTGCAGACAAATGTATTAATATGGTACAGGCTAACTATGTCCAACCCCGCTCGAGAGTACAGGTAGATGGGATTTTGTCAGCTCCCTTCCCCCTGACTAGTTGTCCTCTGTCTCCCCCCTTGTTCGCTCTCAGTATAGAGCAACTAGCCCTGGCCATCCGCACCACACCTGAGATAAAGGGCATCCCTTTTAGTGGAGAAATGCATAAGATATCCCTTTTTGCAGACGATGTGCTCCTGTCACTCACGGAACTGGCCACCTCTCTACCTGCATTACAAACGGAACTCACAAGCTTTAAAGCACTGGCGGGCTTCAGGGTGAATTTAGACAAATCCTATATACTTAACCTCACAATCCCTGATGCCGAAGTTGAGAGACTCTGGACATGCACTCAACTACAATGGACTTCCCGGCCTCTCCAATACCTGGGAGCTCAATTGACACCCCAAGTAGAGGGGCTATATAAAGCTAACTTTCCACCTTCTCTCTTGAAACTCCAGGCAGATCTCACACAATGGAAGCCACTTTTTATCTCCTGGCTTGGCCGCATTCATGCAGTCAAAATGACAGTGCTTCCTAAACTGTTGTATCTTTTTCAAGCTCTTCCAGTTGAGCTGGACAAGGACTTTCACCCTAAATTAAAATCTATGGCGCTGCGGTTCGTTTGGCAGGGTAGACGAGCGTGGTTCTCCTTCTCCCTTTTGAGAAGACCACGGGGGGAGGGAGGGGTGGGCCTCCCGGACTTTGGCCTCTATTACAAGGCAGCTCAGCAGTGAGTGGTGACTGAGTGGGCGAAGAAGTAGTCGGAGAAGCATTGGCTCCATATGGATAGGGCGGTGGCAGGGAGGTCGATTTGGGACCTCATATGGAGACCCAAGAGGGACAGGTCAGAGAATGCTTACATCAGCACACCTACTCAAACTACCCTAAAGGTATGGGACTCTCTATCACATAATGCCCAATGGACCACATTTTCGTCACCCTATACGCCAATACACTTCAACTTGGCCTTCCCTCCGACCTTACAGGAAGGACCCTTTGACCAGTGGAGGGAGGGAGGCTGCAGAGTACTGACGCAACTCTTCCATAATCATGATATTCTCACCTTTGATACCTGCCGAATATTACCACTATCTCCAGCTGAAACATTGGGCGCTTACACCTCACATTCACAAAGCAGCCACTCGCCCTCTCACGACATTTGAAAAATATGTACAAATTGTGGACTCTATGAAAGGTGTGATCTCCTTTCTGTATAACTACCTCCTCACCTCTATGCACACCCAAGGCCTCGCTACAGGTATATGTGGGAGGGTGTCTTACAACGGGATATCCAGGATAGAGAATGGGCGGGCCTCTGGTCGGATATCACGAAATTCAACCATTCCAAAGAATTAAGGGAGGCCCACCTAAAAACAATGATGGACTGGTACCTCTACCCTACCAAGATCAAAAAGATATTTCCTGACTCGTCTGATATGTGTTGGAGGGGTTGTGGGCTATTAGGCGATTTTCAACATATCTGGTGGGACTGTCCAGTGATACGACCCTGGGAGGAAATTCTCGCGCAAATTAAAGATATGCTGGGGTACCCTATTCCGACCTCCATGGCAAACACTCTCCTCGGTCTCCGTGACCCCTCCCTCAAACACCAACCTAAAGCAGATAAGGCCATTATTTGGACCTGCATTGGTGCTGCGAAAGTAGCAATAGAGGCTGCATGGAAGAAAAAAGAAGCTCCTGCTATCTCGATATGGCTTTCCAGACTCTGGAAACTTCTGTGCCTTGAAAGGATGGCCGATATATGCAGGGATGATTATAAGAACTTCGAATATAGATGGGTCCCACTAGTAGCCTTCCTTACAAAGGGATTACCATCAGCCGTTTGCCCTGCATCAGTCAGAGCTTTGCACCAGTTTTAACCTATTTGAATCTCCCATGTTTTGTAACCCAGCTGCACTCGGGTAGCCCCTACCAGTATGGGGTGGGGGGGTGATTAGAGGGGGGGTTTCTTGTTCATCATTTTTTCTGGGGGTCTTTGGTTAGACTTGCTCCCTATAAAGGACACCTTCCCAGTTGGAGGGGTTAGGTTACCATTATCACAAAAGAAAGACAGACGAATATTTTGTTTTGATACGCTACAGACTTACTCCCCGTCCTTGGGATATGGCGGGGGTACACACCTATCGAAGTATGTTGCTTTTTAGTCTTTAAAATCTGTCAAGTCGTCTGAGTTTACTCGGATGTACAATATGCCAGTTTACTTTGTGATAAGTAATAAAATGCTAATAAATATATCTTTGAAAAAAAGAGGAAAAAAGTGATGAATAGAAGAAACAATTCTTTAAAAAAAAAATTATACAAATATTATTTTTGGAACAAGTACATATGACAAATATTTGCATCAACATTCTCTCCATATGAAAGAACTCAAAGGGAATTATATGCATCACATCTAGATGGAAGCTAAGCATAAAACTCTGTGTCTGAATTTCCGGCAGAATTTTGATTTATAGACAAAAGTATTTTCATGAAATTTAGATTCTTCTTGCAATCCAATATGTATTTTTGTTTACTCCTTAAAAAACTATGCCCCCACATTTACTGTGATTTTGCATCCGGTTGGATCACTTTTGTGGCACAGCCCAACGCAAAATAATTTTTGGTATTTACTAATCCATGCAAAGCCACTTTGCATGGTATAGTAAATACAAGCGAAGGTAATGGAGTGCATAACACTGACTTGCTTTACCTTGCATTGGGGTGGCATTCCACAGGTAGAGCATAGACATTTCCACGCATTCATCCAGGGATTTTGGCACATTCCCAGATTTACTAAAACAAGTAAACCAGGGAATGTGTCAAAATGCTGTGCCTTCCCAAGTGAGGCATAACAAGGAGAAATATTTGTATTTCTCTTCGTTATTTCTTCTTTCCTCGTGTGTGGTATTCTGCAGCACACATAGTGCCCCTCTAAGAATTGATTTGTGGAGGAAGTTATCCCTTCCTTCACACAAACAATCCTGCCTGAACTGGCGCAAGGCAACCTCAAGTGCACCAGAGCAGGGAGAGAGCTGAAGAACTCCATACCCTAGTAGATATTCTGCTGTACAGCTCTCTCCCAGTCTTGCATCACAGCCCAGCAATGTATAGTACTGCACTGCGCTGCACAAATTGTAAGTACATCCGCCCCTAAATTTAATTGCTGCGGCGTGGTTCCAAGAATAATAGTAAATGTGCCCCTCGATCATTTACCCTATGTTACTGTGGAAAGCAGCATTCGCAAAAAAATAATTGTGGGAAATCATTCAAGTACAAATTAAATTGAAATTGTCAGCAAAAAAAGTTAAGATTTCTTAAGGCATGGTAACACTCAAAAAGCAACATTTCGTTTTTTTATTGGGATAATCGAGTTTATATTTTATTCATTTCTTATCTTACATAGAAAAAATCATTTTCTATTTATAACTCTGTAAAGGATCATACAAGGCTTAAGGACTCGACCCATAGTGAGTTTATTACTGTCCACATATGAGAGTCATTACTGGTATGATGTATGGTACCCAAAACTTAATAAAACTCTTATCTTTTTTCCGAAACGTAATGAAAAAGTTCAAGTTCAATTACTTTCAGCTAAAAATACTTAGGTGTCTCATTTTTAAGGTGCACATTGATGCAACAAAAATCTATTGGCTTAACAATGAAAAACCAATACGTTTTACCCTGCGAACATGAAAAATCTCAATGCACTGCCTAATGCTGACAAAGGGGCACCCCTATTATTAAACATGCAACCTAATATGGGCAAGGGGTTTGCGAACACCTTTATAGTATGAACTAGTGAGAGGGCCATAAGCAGCTGTTTTGACTAAAGAAGAATATGTCTTTATGATTAGAGCTAGGATACTATCTATAATCTGGATAGTGAGGAAAATATGTTTTGGTGCCATATTATCAGAATGTCATATTGCAGTGAGAGAAATTAGAACGTGTATGACATGTTATAATGAATGCTCCAAGAGTAAAATAAAAAATATCGGTGTTAAATAAGGGCAGTGAAGTGAGTAATTACCAAGGGCTGCAGCAGCGGCTCCTCTGCAATGGTTTAGGAGCATCGCCTTACCGCCTCACTCAGAGACAGAAAATGAAAAATAAAACAATGTTCTTGCATTGTTTAATTTTGCATTTGCCGGCTCTGAGCCAGCTCTGTAAGGAAGGGTGGGCTGAGGCATGGGAGGGGGAGGAGGAGTGCTACGTGCACTCCCTAAGTGCTCATGTGTGTTTGGCCTGCCGTCTCAAGCCGACTAAAACACACATGCGCACTGAGATTTCTCCATCCCAGCTGCATTGAGCAGCCGGGCTGGAGAAACCCCCACAGACTCCCTGGCCTGACCAGAGCGTCTTTCTAGTCCGCTCAGATTGGATGGGAGTCTGTCCCAGGGGCTGCTGGGACCAGGAAGGGAAATGCGGTGTGATGCTGGAGGCGGTTGGCAGCTAAAGGTACGTTTTTAAAACAAATATATTAATTCTAACACCACCACTCCCCATGCAAGCTCCCCCTCCCTGCGCGACCCCTCCAGCATTCCCTCTAATCTCCCAGTGCTTAATTTGAGCTGCTCATCTCCAGTGCTGTGTGTGGGCACTTAATTGGTTTCCGGTGCTTGGCATTGGCACTTAATTGTCATCACTACACTTATGACACTCTGCCACATGGTTGTTTATGTATACAATATACATTAAAAAATACTAATACCTGATGCCCCAGCCATTCCTTTGGCTCAAGACTGATTTGCATATGGCTGGGATCAATCTGGGGTGGCGTGGTGAGCAAAAAAAAACAGATCTCTGACTGGGGGTGAATGATTGATTTGTTCTGCATTCCGTCCATCATCTGTTCTTTTTGCTTTTGTCACCCTAAGTGGGAAGGGTATGCCCAGATGTAGGTCCTGTGGTCACTGTACCACTGGATTCAAGCTAGCTTGGCTGATGAGGGTTGATAATCCGGGACCAGTCCCTGGATGCTTGTTTCAGGTCCAGGGAGGACCTGGCATGGCAGTTTGGGATGGACTGTTCCCTTGCGGAGCAGGGTCCAGGCTGACTTGCATATGGTTGGGTGCAAATTGGGGTAGCGTGGTGAGCTTTCCGAGGTTTAAACCATTTGGTAGCCATTCCTTACTTGTCTTGCACCATTCGGTGCTGGTGTTCGGATACTTGCTCTCAATGGCTCTCCGTTGTCACCGCTTCCTTTCCACTCTCTCTGTTACGACTTCCCATCCAGTCTCCGTCCTAGGGGGCTGATAATTGCTTTCTTTGTGTTCTTCTGTTCGCTGCGGGTGCCTTTTCAAACTCCTGACTTCTGCGGCGTTTCTGCGTGCGTGATGACTCATGTGTGATGACGCATGGGGGCGGGAAGCCGGAGTTGACATTCATTGCCTGGCCTGCTGTGCTTCCTGTTGTTTCTCGGGTCCACAGTGGTCAAGGTGATTTAAGGCGCATGTTAATCGAAGTGTATGGAGAATACAGCTGCATTGTATACGGGCATATATTGTGCTATATATGCTATATCTTGGGGACATCGATTTTCTTGGAAGTCTCAGTGAGATATACGCTGGTGTTGCTTAGGGGGTGAAAAATACTCACTGTTTGCGAAATTAGATTCCCAGGTTGGTTTTACTGGGGCACCTTACTTCTTGGGCACTCCTTGTTTAAAACCATGATAGCCTTGTAATTTAAGAGAAGGGTGCTCAAAGTGTCACTGCAGTTTGGTCGCCCAGTTGAGTCAATGTTGTAGTTGACTAGTGTTGCACGGGGTATAATTAGTCTGCTCATGTACAGTGCATTATTTCAATCATCTCGTTGAGTCCATAGTCAGTTGTCCCCAAACGTAGAATGATTTTTGCTTCGAAACTGGATAGTAGAGAGTCCGAGCATCTTCCTGTCACATGTTTAAGAACTGTCCACTTTATGTCTTGAGGCCATGTCCTTTATCCTCGCAGTGTTGGACCATTGGCGCGTTGTGAACTCTGCACTTGATCCTTGATTGGTTCTGTGTAACCCTTTTTTTTACGGCTTGAGTAGTATTCCCGATATATGCCAGTTTGCATAAACACACTACACAATAAATTACATTTGTTGTATTGCAATTCGTAAATTCTTTGTGTACAGTACTTTTGCCTCTATATTCAAATTTATCACCTTCAATGGTACTTTCCTACGAAGTGCAATTTCCACATTGTTGGTGTAGTTTAATAGGGGGTAAATCTAACTGTCTGTATAAAAAATGTTGGTCTTTTCAGAGCGATGTTGGCACGTACCAGTTTGTCTTTTATGTTCCTATTCCTTTTTAATGCAAATACTAGTGTTTCTTTGAATTCTGCAAGGCCTTTAACTGTATTCCAATTCCTGTTAACTATTTTATTTACTTCATTGGTGATCCCAGAAATGGTGGCGACACAAACCAACTTCTTTATGTTCTTTAGAAGTGAGTAGCATTTCTCTCGGGTGCACCAAGCCAGTTTTAAGGATCTCCTGAGCAGTTTCCTTGGGTAGTTTCTTTCAAGAGGTTTTTCCATCAGAGTCGTGGCATTGTTGAAATAATCCTCCTTGTTTGTGCAGTTTCTTCTAATTCTTAAGAACTGGCTGTATGGTAAATTTTCTTGTAGGTTCCTTTGATGAAAACTTGTGAAGTGTAGGAATGTGTCACGTTGTCCCCGATGTAATCCTCAGGATTGTGCTGATGCTATAAAGGGGTCCACATCTCGACTGCCCCAAGTCCAGAAATATATACATAACACGGACTAGTGAGATAGTTAAGCGAGGGAAGGAAAGGGTAGGAATTGCAGGGAGGGAGATCTGCAAAAGACAAAAAAAGGAACACTGTGAGCACTGGATTACCTCCCTAGTCACCTCTACAAAACCTACAATACCACACCGAAGATGAGAAGGGAACACACTACCTGAAAAGGAAGAAATGGAGCTGTATCAGGAGAGGAGAGGGTGGTTTCAGGTTTCCAACTCGAATACTAGCAGGAGAAAGCAAAAAGCATGGTGAGGTCTTTCATGCAGCAGTAAATATACACTTCATCTAGAACAGTAAGAACCATAACCGCACCTACCCCTTATAAGTGCTGAAAGGCATAGCTAGTTATTACAGATGTCGTCCTGGGCACCCCCTACTAACCTCTCCTACAAATTAAGAAATTAAAGTAATAGTAAACAAAAAAGAGAGACCATGGACCACTCTCCTTTCTTGTATTTGTTCCAGATTGATGAGGCCTCATTAGTAGTCATGAGCCTTGTAATCTGAATCAACTTTGCCAAACAATAAGCCACGTATAGGTCTCATGGGAAGCCAGGTAACGGTGAATCTGTGGCTTCCTTACTGGTTGAAAAACAACTAGAGTACATTCTCTATAGAAACAGTTGTTTTGAAATGAAGCCCACTTCAGACTTAAAGTCTAGACTTAAAAGGGTTGCCAAAGTACAGGCACAAATAACAAGACAATGCGCTTCCCACTCTATATCAAACATAAGAGCATGTGCACAAAGCAGTGAACAGGATATGTCTATATCATCCTGGTTCTTCCATGCATGAAACCACCAAGGATTGCGGATCTCTCCAACAGGGAAGGGTACAAACACTGTGGAATCAAACAGAGCCTACTAATTTCTCCTGTATGAGATCACGGAAAATACGAGTCTCGCCAACGGTAGAGCTGTGACAGAACTGATAAAGCTGACTGGGCAGATGGCAAACGGAAAGAGGCAGAAGGAAAACAGTGGTGCTTCCAGCACCCTTAACATTACGAAGGAGTAAAATGCGGGACTGCCAAATGGACTGGGTGAAATTCAAATAATCGGCAGCTTCCCTGGTCTCCTCCCTCTAATAACCGGATTTCCTGATGTTGCGGCCAGGTCACGCAGTAGGTCTCCAGGAGGGGGGATGCCGTTAGGTGTAGTTCTTGGTTCTCGTTTCTCTCTTTCTCTCGTGAACCCGCGGTCAGTGTACACCAGACAGATGCCCCCTGACTGAAGGTGTTCCTGTCAGTTTGTTTGGTATATAGGGTGGTATGTATTGTTCCTTTGTCGTGTTTTACAGTGAGATCTAAAAACTTCATCTCTTCCTGGCTTGAGTTGATTGAGAATTGGATGTCTGGATTTTCTGGTTCAGCCACTCATGGAATCCATGTAAGGTTTCAAACGGTCCCCTCCATAGCATGAACACATCGTCTATGTATCGTCCCCATATCTTTATATGACCTTCATATGGGTTGTTATTAAAGACCCATTTTTCTTCATACAAAGCCCGTCATCATAACAGTGATGGGACCGCCCGCCAGACATGCAGCGGTCCCACCAGACCAATGAGGATGCGCCTGCCACACTGGCGGGCGCATCCTGGCCTTCTCACATTGTGGATGGTGCTGCTGGCTGCAGCACCATCCGCAATGTGAAAATGCCACGATGTGCATTTCCATGCACAACGTGGCAGGCGCCACAATGTTCATTTCCATGCACAACGTGGCAGGCACCACGTGGTGCCTGCCACCTTGTGCATGGAAATGTAGGGGGTACCATGGGTACCCCCAGTGCACCCCCCCATAGAGGGGACCCACAACCGGCCCCCAAATCCAGTTTCCGCCTGTCTTTTTGTGGTGAGATGTCCGCCGCAAAAAGAAAGGCGGAAGGGCAAATCCTAATTTCTACGGCAGTGCCTGCACGGCACCACCGCAATGATGCCCTGGTTCCGGGTTCCGGGTTCCGCAAGGCGGGTGGAAAGAGACTGCCTTGCAGGGCCATGGCGGACGGACTTTCCCTCTGCCGCGGAACCTATTTGATTCTCACCGCCATCCTAATTTGGCGGTGGGTGAATCACATTATGATGGCAGGAGGATCGCCACTGCCGTCCCGGTGGTGGCGATCCTCCCACCTTCATATTGAGCCCCTTAGTTATATTAAAATAATTGATTATTTTTTTATTTAATATAGTTTAATGAATGGGAAGATATTCACTATTTGCGATTCGGTATTAAAGAATGGCAAATAGCGGGTGCTATTTCAAGGGTGCCAGGGTGTCAAAAGGACACCCTGTTGCACCCCTGAAATGTGCATGTGTGCACATGTGTCACACATACATGCCCTAAGGGCATGAATGTGTGCCACATGGCACTTTAAAAAAAGCAAAAAAGTTTTTTTTTTTTTTAAAGGAAATCGCTAGTTAACACCAACTTGAAGTTGGTGGTAATTAGCAATTCCTCCTTAAGGCTAAAGTGCACTTTCTTTTGTGCTACTTACATTGCATTTAAAATGCAAGAGCAAAATAAGGAATCGCAATTTTGCGATTCATTATTTTGCTAGTAGGTTTAAACTCACCTACATTGCCCGCGATCGCAAACGCTGAAATTCTGCTAATGTTAGCGTTAGCGCTCTCTATATGGCCACCTACATCTGGCCCCATATATTTATAATTAATTATGTTTGTGTTTATCTGTTTTTATTCAGTTTATTTGTTATATTTATTAAATTGTATATTACATTTATTTTGTTTTGTTCCAATTACATGTAATATTTAATATATTTACTAAATAATATTTTATTCTATATTTATATAAAAGTCGATTTTTTATACATCTATATTATTTCCATCGAAATTTTTTGGTCAATATTTTTGTACTTACCTGTTTAAGTATAGGAGTAAATGTTTTTTTGTGTATATTTTTTATTCTAATCAAAATTAGTAGTCATCCCAGCATATCAGGCGAGGGATACGAAAGAGAGGAAAAGAAGAAGAAAAATCTTTCTGTTAAAAGAACCCTAACTCACCAACTTAGTTGGTGACATGCTTCATCATCTGGTTCCCACCCGAGCAACCGAATGTCACATTAGTGGAAGGATCACGGTCTATATATTTCAGCCTCAGTACGAAGCTTTCATCAGGACCACAGAAGTGACATGAGGGGTATGCACACGCTAAGGAGCACCCGACTCAGAGTCACACACAAAACCACCTACTTACGGTTTTCCTTTCATCCTTCTGTGAAAGGTACATATGTTGTGTCAGTGAACAGGCTCAACCATATTCAAGTGAGTTCTTATAAAGATTATTAATTAGGGGGCCTAACTTTAGGTTTAAAACTTTTTTATTGATACAAGCAATATTGCAATACACATTACAGTGCCATCTGTTAAAAATTGTATGTGTAAGCCAAACAATAAGGCAAGAGAAGTACAAACCCCTAACTCCCTCCCCACCCCCCGGCCTCTTTCCCGGCCGTCCACCTGGCCCCTTGCCCATGGTACCGCCTCCCATCCCCCCATCCACCCCATCAAGCAGCCGAGGGGGATTAGAAAGTTGTCGCTTAATATCATAATGTCTGTGCGGGGTGAGCCTGATCCTGTGTCACCGCAGGCAGACATTTTAATCGCAGGTATCTAGGACAAGTGAGCTCTCAAAAGTCAGTGCTTAACAGGGTCATGAAGGGACGCCACAAGTCTACAAAGGGAGTGCCATCTCCCTGAAGCGAGAAGGTGATGCGTTCCATCCCGATTACTTTACCAGATCCTGTGTAGCCACCCCTGTAACGTGAGAATTCTGTTCGTGCCCCAGTGAGACAAAATATTCTGCAAAGCTGCACCTAACACAATACCCATCTGCCTGTCTCTGCGGGACCGGAGGCGAAAAGTAAGAGCGTTAGGCAGGGCCAGAGGACATGTGCAGGGAAGCGCGGTATTTGTGTAGTAAAGTGTTTGTCTATCTCATCAAGGATCTGCTCCCAATATAGCATGAGTTTTGGGCAATCCCACAACAAATGTGTCAATGTGCCTTCAGTCTCACACCCCCTCCAGCAGTTTGGAGAGTGATCAGGATAGCGCTTGTGTAGTCTGTATGTGGTAAGGTACCAATAAGTAGCTATCTTGGTGGCCGTTTCTATGCTGGAGACATTGCAAGCCGAGTGTCTGGACCTGTAATAAATATCCCCCATTCTTTCTGCAATAGTGAGCATCCCAATTCTACCCCCCACCGCCACTGCCCCGCAGATTTAGGCAACTGCTCCGGGGGTCTCAAAAGATGGTAGAGTTCTGTAATAAGGTGCTTACTGGACTTTTTAATGTGCAACCACTTCTTGTATGGGGTGAGCGGCCCTTGTGCACCCTCGCGTGTGGATGGGTGAATAACCCAGTGGCGTATCTGCTGAAAATGATATTGTTCTGTCTCTGGGAGCTGATAATCAGAGCAGAAGTCTTCAAAACTCAGGGAGCCCTCTACATCAAAGAAGTGGCCAATAGATCTGTGCCCTTCCTTGGTCCAGTGCCTGAAGGCCACCGGATCCAGACCGGGAGTAAACTCGGGGTTGTTAGTTATAGGTGTGAATGGAGTTGGAAATGTGGTGAGGCCACATCGAACGGCGGTCGCATCCCAAGCCTTCAGGGTCTCCCTGGCGACCAGTGACCTATAGAGCCCAGCTGGGCGTTTGTTTTTGTGAATAAAAGGAATTCTTCATAGGGGCTGGCCTGCCAGGGCTAACGCCATAAAGAGACAATGCTTCTTGGACTCTTTCTGGGACCACTCCAATAAAACCCACAGCTGGGTAGCCTGATAGTATTGTTCGATGTTGGGGATCACAAGACGGCTCTCCCCGGGGGGTCTAGAACCCAGGCCCCTATGCATCCTGGGCTTCTTGTCATCCAGACGAACGAAAGAAACTGACACAGGAGAGACCGCACCATACCAGGGGTGGGCTCTGCTGGTAGCATTTGGAAAAGATATAGTAGTTTCGGGAGCACATTCATTTAAAATGTAGCCACACGACCTAACCACGAAAGGCCAAATTGTCGGCAGCGTTGAAGTTCGATGCAAGTCTGCGACAAGAGATGGTTTTAATTTAGGGAAACTGTATCCTGAACCGAGGTTGGCAATTTTATCTGTTGAAGGGCGCCTCTAGTGGAGGGCTGTAGGGAGAACCCCAAGGCCTGTGACTTGGATACATTTACCCGGAAGCCAGAGGCAGCCACAAACACCTCCAATTCCGCAAGAAAGGCTGGCACCAATGTTCTGGGGGCTTCCAGAGTAGCAATGATGTCATCTGCATAGAAGTTTATCATGTTGCATTCTCCCCCAAATAGGATCTTGGAAACCTGAGGGTTGTCCCGTACCCATTGAGCCAAAGGCTCCATGTGTAAGGCAAAGATCAGTGGCGCGAGTGGGCAGCCTTTCCTCGTTCCCCGCATTATTGGGAATGACTCAGAGGTATGTCCATTCACACGGACCGTGACGGACATGAGGCTATATCCGCTAAACACCCATTTGCAGAATCAATCCCCCATCCCGAACTCAGGGGGGCCTCACTTTACAGATACAAATTCTTCATCCACTCCCAAGGTATCCCTTTATTAGTGGGGTGGATGGGAATGATTAAAATATATAGTATGATATGGCTTTTTTGGTTTGTTATGTTTTCTTTCCTTAGGAGTGGTGCACCGGTGTGGCACGTAACACCCCTCCCACCAACTTTTGTTGGTACTCTAGCTCCAGAGGGATACTCTTTCCTGGTACTACCAGGCTTCCAATCAAAGTGTAATTGTGCAACTTACATCTATATTGACGTACCTTAAAGTACTTTAAGTGCCTGAGGGCATGGTGAGGACATGATGTTTGGCTGATATTACTGTGCATGTATAAACAGAAGGGTTACCTGAGACAACCTCACTATATAAAGACCACAAGCTCCTGTGACACAGTAATTAATAGGCTAAAACTATTTTATGTCAGAAACAGTGTGAAAGTAGGTGAAAATGTGCATGCAATCAAGATATACATCTTAGTAGTGGTTTATTTATTTTCTATCTGCAGGGACAATAGTCCTAACTTATGGCCAGGGACCACTAGAATTATGCTATTGGGAAAAAACAAAGTATGCAGCAGGATTGAATAAATTATGCGGCAAAGAAAGCCAAATTACTCAGCGCAATGCACCACGTTTTGTGATAGTATTACTTTATTTACTTTTACATTTTTACACCTCGTTATTACCACTTTAAATTTGAAATACAGCAATAGGCAACGGAAAGGCGATAAGTGAACTTTTGCAAACGGCTTTTAACAATGCTGAAACGCATTTTGCTGTATTTTAGTAAGTTTCTTTCTGTTTGCGCTAGAAGCAACATTTTGTTTTGTCGGCAAATCGGCAAATTATGCAGCAGATGATGGATTATATGACAAATGTGGCAAATCCATAACTATGCGGAATATGTTGCTGCCGCAGAATCGCAAAATTTCAGCGGCCCTGCTCCTAGCACTATTTTAAGGAAAAAATACTGATAATGGCAAAGTTTTGACTCTTCTTTATAGAAACAACCTGTCAAGATTCACTTAAGCAACACAAATACAGATTTGGAAGGAGCAGTGGATGTGTTTATTACACAAAGAAATGCTCTGCCATTGTCCTGCCTACTCTCAATCTACTGAAGTGCTCACAAAATTCCAAGCTAGCTAATATAATTCGAAGGAACTTAGGCGCTCATTACGATGGCAGAGGAACTTCAGTCCGCCCGCCATCGCCCCAAAGATTGGTTCTGGCTGCCTATAAGGTGGCAGTCCTACAAATGACATTACGAGTGACCGCCACCACGGTGGCCGCACATGGCATGTTTAACATTGCAGCGGGTGCTGCTGGCTGCAGCACCTGCTGCGATGTTAAAAATGCACTGTTTGAATTTCCCTGCAGTATTTGGCAGGCACCACATGGTGCCTGCCACATGGTGCAGGAAAATGTAGCGGGACACCATAGCCTCTGCACAAGGGGGGCCCACAACGGGCCCCCAAAGAACATCCCGCCAGCCTTTCCATGGCAGTAGAACCACCATGGAAATGCTGGCGGGGATGCAGCATACTAATCTGGCGGACAGTGCCTACTAGGCACTGCCACCATTCTGTGGATGTGGGGCGGTCCGACAGGCAATCGTAATGATTGCTACTGTCGGACCTTTGGCGGAAGGGCACACCGCCCACCATCACAATATGGCGGGCAGAAATTGGCCTTACGATGGCAGTGAACCAGCCACCGGCAGCCTGCCGGTGGCAAGTTTTCCGCTATCGTAATCAGTCCCTTAAAGAAGGGACACCTCACTTTCGAGCACAGGTGACTGGATTTATTCTCTCCCAACAACTTCTCTCATTTTGTCACATGAATAGACCAAAGTAGATTAGAGTCAGGACCACATCAGTTGCTTATTACTGTAGTTGCTTCTTAAATTGGAGCTAATGAGATTAAACCTTGTTCCAAACAGTATTAACATGTGTGAAAGCTGACACTATAACAAAGTAATGCTAGACTTGACTGCCTTAGGGTGATATCCCCCACGACCTTTTGCCTAACTCCCTACATTTTTCTGACCTCGTTTTTGCTAGCTTGAGGAGTCTTTGCACATTATCCCTGCTAACCATTTGTAAAGTCTGTGTGCTCTCTCCCCTTAACATGGTAATAATGCCTCCCCTCATTTGGCATATTACATGTTCTCATAAGTCCCTAGAAAAGTACACTAGATGTGCCCGGGGCCTGTAAATTTAATGCTACTAGTGGGCCTGCAGCACTCATTGTGCCACACACCTAAGCAGCACTTTAACCAGGGCTCAGGCCTGCCATTGCAGAGTCTGTATGTGCAGTTTACAATGCCATTTCGACATGGCAAGATAACACACTTGCCAGGCCCAAATCGTCACCTTTTATAAATGAGTCACCCTTAAGGTAGGCCCTGGACAACCCACATAGCAGGGTGCAATGTATTGAAAAGGCAGGACATGTACTGTTAAGTTTTATATGTCCTGGTAGGGCTAAACTCTCAGATTCATTTTACTCCCATAGGACAACATTGGGATTATCTTATAATCTTTTTTAAGTGTGCTTCCAAATTGTGAAGAGAAGTTTTTTTCAAGTCTGGTGTCGCTGGACCTAATTTGACTCCGTAACTGATGGTGCAGCAGGATTTTAAATTACAGTTCAGAAAATGCCTCTTTTAGACAGTAAGCAAGCAAATGGGCAACTGAATCGACCCTTGTGGGCTTGGGAGATAAAGTCAAAAAGTTAGGGGTGCCTACAAGGGATTCATAAAAAAAATGTTTTTTGAGTAATTTTATCATATATGGAGTGATATATAATGAAACCCAATTGAAAAGCTAAAATCCAGTTAAAAAAGTTGATCAGTAAATCAATAATTACTATCAGGTGTATCAATGAAGAAAATTATATTTCAAGGAACATGAAAATGGGGGTACAGAAACAACAAAGAAGAAACTCAAAAAAACACATTGAAAACAGGAAACATGTAAATCAGACATATAGAAATATCCTAGTTATGAATGTCTAACTACCCATCTTCATTGAGCAATGAAATAAGTCTGACCTACAAAAAGGATTCAGAGCTCAAGAATAAATTAACAAAATCTGAAAAGAAGGATGGGTTAGGCATCGGCATTTTGGTCTCCGTTGCATCACGTCAATGAGACCATCTTCAGGACAAACGTATATCTTTTCTCAAGAGAGATATCTCCAATAGCAAATATGGGTAAAAAAGATATAAACCGATTGGCCTCTTTCAAAGAAAAAGGAAATACATTTTTTATTTAACAGTGCCATGGCATCTGTCTCACGATCGCGGTGGAAGTTCCAAGCAAAATGGAAAGCCTCTGACACATCTGTGGTGAGTGACATCTGGGCTTTGTGTATTCCCCCTAGACAGCCACACATACTGGGAACTTAGGTGTGTCTTGATGGGCGGGAGGAGCTGGGCACAGTCTCAAATTTCCAATTGAATAGGTTGTGTCCTGTCCCCACACAAAGAGTCTGGAGCCACGGCAGGAAAAGAGAACCTCCATGCACTTCAAAGACCTGCCTTTGAAGTCTCCCCCACTTCAAAGGCCCAACAGTACTGGACCTCTGACACAACCACTTCAGTACACTTTGGGACCTTTGAAGACTGCCAGGAAAAAGGACTGCTGCGATGAAAGACTGCCACTCTTCTGGACTGCTTCTTTGCTGGACTACTCCTAGCTGCTGTTCCCCTGCCTGGGTGAGAAAGACTAGACCTGCATCAACTCCATTGTGTGGATCAGAACCAATGCATCACCCAGTTGCGTGCATCAGAAGTGGCACATTGCTCCTGTTGCATGGATCAGAACCTGCGCATCGCTCCTGTTGTATGGACCAGAACTGCGCATCGCCTCTGCTGTGTGGATTGGCCCCGGCGCATCGCCTTCGGAACCATCACTGTGTGACGCTCTTCCAGGTGACAGATCTCGCATACCAGTCTACAGCATCCTCAACGACGCCAATGAATCTTTGCATTACAGCTCATCGGAGCTGAGGATTTATCACTGCTGTGCAGATCAGGATTGGTGCATCGCCACCACTGCGTTGATCGACACCGAAGTATTGCTTCGGCTGCACCATAATCTTGGACATCAATACAGACAGGATTAAGGTACTTTTGTTTAGCAGATCTCAGTGGGTCCCTTTCTCTTGCCCATGATCCATCACGCTCAGCCTGAACTTTAGACTTTGTCCCTGTCTGACGCAACCAGATATCGCAAGTAAAGACTTATTGCTTCTAAGCATTATTTTACAGTTTATCATTTAAAATTTCATAACTCAAGTTCTATTTATTGTTGAAGTTTTGGTATTTTGGTTGTGTTTTATTTATTAATTTAGGAGCTATATTTCTAATCTGGTGTGGAATCTTTCTGTGTGGTGCTTTCACTGATTTAATGTTTGAAGTGTTGCACAAATACTTTACACATTGCATCTAAATTAAGCCAGACTGCTCTATGTGAAGCTGCCGGAGGGTGAGCACAGGTTAAATTAGGGTTTGCCTGCTTTTTACCCTGACTGGATTGTGGCTGCTGCTTGACTAGGACTCATATCCCAGTCAACCTCCAACCCAATTTCGATCATTGGGGATCAATGGTGAAGATAGGAATTGTGCAATGCCAGACAGTGATTTAGTGTACACTACTATTATACATCCAAGACCAATTAGAATTTTAATTCTCCCCCATTCGCATTTTTAATTTTTAGTTGCTGAGGTGGTGGATCTCTGGGACAGCCCCATAATGTCCCAAAAGGTATCTGGGGGATGGGACAATCCACAAAGGTGGTTAGGGCTCCAACCAGAAGGAGGGGGGAGAAAAAGTTAAAAGTAAGGAGTTCTCAAAAGGCTCCACAATAATTCTCAAGGGAGTAGTGGTAGCCAGTCCTAGTCTGATCCTAAGAAGAAGGGGTTCTTTGATCACATGTCAGGGAGGTTTGAACCACAATGTACTGAGTGCTACAAGGATAGGCACTCATAATGTCACACGATGGCACAGTCCCCCACCGGTGGGAAGACACCTGGGTTGTTGAATGTTGTGCTGGGGGAGTAGGTTGTCCCAGTAGCTTTGCTGGAGCAGACAGAGGTGACCCTGGTTTCCCTGGGGGATAAATAGATGGTGCCAAATGCCCACATGCCTCCTAATACTTCCAAGTATAGGCAGTGGGCCTCCACCAATAGGCAACGAGTGGTGGCTCTGCGAGACATAGGAGCCAGCATGGCCACTGCGAAGAGTCCGCTGCTGTCTGCAGAGCAGTCCCTACTGAACACATTATACCAAGTCATAGTCGCTGACAATCGTCAGAGCCATCTACCAGTGGTTCTGGTTCCCTTTGAGTGAGGGGGGGTCTCAGGTTCTCTGGTAGCAGTTATATCTGCCATGCCTGTAGATTGTCTGTGAGGCAACAACCTGGAGCCCCCTGCCTGGAGGGAGGTAGACCTCAGGTCTTACTTGGAGATGTTGGAAAAATCTGAGTGAGTCTGTATGATCACACGATCCATGGCTGCCCACAAAGGCAGTCACGGGCATCTAGAGCCTTGAACAATGTCCCAAACAATCGCCAAGGAGAGGGTCAAGGGGCATGGGAAGTCAGCACCTGAAGTTCCAAATGTGGGGATCCCTGTGGAGGAGGCCTCCAAGCCAGTTGAAGAAGACATTAACCTACAAAAGCTTGCTGACTGGCAAGTTGAGGATATGCCAAGGAGGAAGTCGGCAAAGTACAGAAGGGGTGTCCAGCTTTTGAGGGCTTGAAGCAACAGAGATCAGCCCATGCAGCATGTGAATCCTCTGGGCATCACCTATTCTTCAGGTAGAATGATCTCCTCTATAGTTAGGCTAAGGCTACTGGTACTGGGGAAGCCCATATGCTGGTGGCTCCCCAATGAAACAGGACCTTGCTACTGGCTTTGGCTAACAATATTCCCCTGGCAGAACATTTAGGGCAAGACAAGACCTTTGCCAGACTTGTCTCCCATGTTTACTGGGCCAGAATGAAGACAGCCTCAGATACATTCTTCAGGTCCTGTCCCACCTGCCAGGCCAGTGGGAATTCAGAGAAAAAGCAGCAAGCTCTCCTGATCCCATTACCAGTCATTTGCACCCCCTTTGAAAGGGTGGGCAGCAACATAATTGGACCCTTGGACCCCAAGACAGAGCTTAGGCAACAGGTTTGTCCTGGTCTTGGTGGACCATGCCCTCCTCCTTCTAGAGGCCATCCCTCTGAGGTCAGTGACTCCACCTGTGGTTGCTAGAACTCTGATAGGGAGTGTTTCCTGTGTTGGGTACCCCAAGGAGGTAGTGTCTGACAGAGACACTAACTTTGTTAGCGTATATGATGTCCATGAATAAGTTTGGTGTAACCCAGAAGTTCACCACACCCTATCCCTCGCAAACCAGTGGTCTTGTGAAAAGACTCAAAAAAACCTTGAAGTGCATGATTATGGGCCTGTCTGAGCACATGAGGCATAAGTGGAATGCACTCTTGCCAAGCCTTCTATTTACCTACAGGGATGTGTCACAAAAAGGAGTAGGGTTCAGCCCCTTTGAACTCCTCTATGGCCAACCTGTTAGGGGACCTCTGAGCCTTGGCAAGGAGGGGTAGGATCAAGCTCCCAGGAAACTCCTCCAGGATGTGGTTGGCTACATGCTGGACATTCGCAACCAGTTTCACCACTTCTGGAAAAAGGCAAAAAGTAATTTGGAGGCCAGCTAGGAAGTCATGAATCTCTAGTTTCACCAGAAGGCCACTCTGGTGGACTTTCAGCCTGGTTGGAAAGTATGGGTCATGGAATTAGTAAAGCCCAGGGCTCTCCATGACCACTGGACCAGCCCACATGAAATAAAGTAGCAAAAGGGGGAGTCCACCTACTTGGTAGACCTCCAGACCCGTAGGAACCCCTTAAGAGAGATCCATGTGAACAGCCTAAAGCCTCACTTGTGAGGTTCAAACTGACCATGACCCTCGTGACAGATGAGGTAGTGGAAGAAGAGAGTGAACCTTTCCCTGATCTTCTCCCTGCACAGGAACACACTTGGTCTGTAGTGGGTGTCAACCTCTCTTCCACCCTGACCCCAGGACAGCAGAATGACTGTTACCATTTGCTGTGACAGTTTGCCTCTCTGTTCTCACTCACCCCTCGACTCACATTTTTGTGCATCCACGACATTAAACTGGAGATAGCTTGCCTGTTAAGGACAACATTTGCAGGATACCAGACAGGGTGAGGCCCATCTTCAAGGGAAGTCTCTAAGATGCTGCCATTAGGGGTGAAAGAGCCCTCCAATATCTCCTGGTCCAGCCCTGTGGTGCTGGTTCCAAAGGATGCCCCGCTGGGTGCCATAAAAGCACTCTGGTTCTTTGTGGGCTATAGACTCAGTTCTATCACCAGGATAGATGCACACCCCATCCCTAGAGCTGATGAGCTTGTTGCTCGGATATGAATTTACCTTAAAGAAATGAAAAGACAAGAGGTGTTTGGCAAAACAGGAACAAGTTGGTTTAATTAATCACAGTGACCAGGAGAGTCTCGACAGAATGTGTCTGAGGAAAATCTCTTGCTGTACAAAGTTTTAGCTGGTATTCTATACGTCTTGTGAGGTACAATAATGTAATTTCAGCATTCTTGAAAAGCATGTCAGTCATAAATTAACAAGCGCGGACATTAGATAAGGACACAGATGATTCTCAACCTCAGGGAGAGCTAGTGTGGGCCATTGTGTATGTTTCCAGATGTCCAGCATGAGGAGCACATGATCAGTACATGTGGTGTGCATGCCCTGTCCTGATTAGTTGAGTGTTTCTATCTACATGTGGTATCTAGCTTTGTGGTATTTTTGAGAAACGTGAGCCTTGGCCTAACTGGTTTTATTGGGGCCAGTTTCCTTGGACCTTCTTGTTGTGTAACTATGTATCTGTAGGATCGATCAGGGTTTTGGATGTGGGTGCGTCTGTCTTTGTGAAAGACAGACCCCACCTGTGACCTGTCTCTCTATAGGTATAGGTGCAGGTTGTAGGACTTGCCTGACCACATATCTCTGACCCTGGGTTGGTGGGGAGGTCACCTTGGGTAAATCCGACAGCAATAAAACAAGTTTGTTGGAACTCTGGAGAATAGTATGGCAGTCAGTGGTATCATTCTTATTGACATTTTCAACAGTGTGCGTACAGTTGTCACAGCGTACATGGCAATATCTTTACTGATATTGATACAATCATGCTTGCCTAGGTCATAGCATGCATCTACATTGTCTCTACCGGTAACAACATTGTCACTTATGCATGGGTTATGGCATACTTTGACATCAGTACTACTGACATCAGCACTGTTGGGTTGGCATAGATTAGGGCATACATTGACATTGCATTTATGGGTTTTGACTTGCTTATGTAGGCACAGGTTATGACATACATTGACATTGCATTTATTGATATTGCAGTTGCCGGGCCTGCACATATAATTTTATTCCTTGACATTGTATGTACCCATTCCAACAAGCTCATTGACAGGCTGGATGCTGACAAATTCCTCAGTAAATTTGATTTGACATCAGGGTACTGGCAGATCGCTCTGACAGAGGGGACTAAAGAGAGTTCAGCATTCTAAACCCCAGAGGGCCACTTCTAAGTTTGAGTTATTCTCTTTGGCTTGAAGAATCCCCCCGCTACCTTCCAATGTTTGGTTAACAGGGTCCTGGGTGGTAAGGAGGCCTTCTGTGCTGCCTAATTAGATGACATTGCTGTCTACATTTCCAGCAGAGAGGACACCTGTATCACCTCAGGTGTTTCAGGCACTGCAGCTGGCAGGCCTGACCATCAACAAATGTGGGATCTTGGAGGGCTATGAAGAAGCATGGATGGGGCAGAGTCTCCCAGGTGTATGAGAGCTAGGTATGGGCATGTTGGATGATCTTGTAAGGATGTGAGTTGCATACAATACCTACTGCCAGATTCTGTTTACAAGTTTTAACTGTGCATTTCTAGAGGTTTAAACCTATGAACTTGATCTTCTGCTCTTTCAACTTCACTTTCCTTACCCTTTGTGTTACCCTCCTGTCTCCAGACTTCATCCTGCTGTCCAGCTCACCTGCCCCTCTACACCCTTCTACCTCACTCTCTTCTCTATTCGCCTCATGCTAGTCTCTTTCCACTTTATCTATCTGTTTCCCTGCTGTGCCTTACTCTTTTTCCTCTTTAACTCATATTTCTCTAACCTCACCCTCCTCTCTTTCTGCTTTTTCTTAGTTTTGCTCTTTCCTGACCTCGCCATCCTCTCACTGTGCATCAAATTATTCTCACTCCACTTAACGCTTCTACTTCCACCTCACTCTTCTCAGACCATGTCATCCTTCTCTCTCATCTCACTTTCTCTTCGTTTTCCTTGCCGTTCTTTATTATTTACTCACCCTTGTATCTCTTCTTCACCCTTCTCCTGCTTTGTTTCCTTCCTTTTCAGGACTTCCTCTGATGAATAGACACTACCACTTCCACAGCTGTGAGTTAATCTTTAGATAATATCAGTGCTATAAATGAGTTTACACTCTACCTTTCAAACGCCCTACAATATCACATTTATTTGCAGCCTAAATAAGTGCGTTGTTTATCCATAACAAGGACACCTAACAGTAGAGAATGTTCATATTGATGACAGGACATCAAAGATTTTTTTCTTATAGTGCTTATTGTCTGAAATAAAGTTGAGTATTATGTGGGATGGGTGACTGTTCACCTCAATGAATACTAACACTTCTTGTCAGGGTGCACCCCCAAAGTCACTAAATTAACCTGAGCTCAACTCCCTGGTAGAGATGGCACAAAGCAGATAGGCTTAACGTAGAGCAATGTGTAAAAGTATTTATGCAATACCAAAACAGTAATAAAGTCAAAACAAGAGGTAATAGAAATACTAAACTGAATTAGAAGAATAGAGTACAAACAAGACAACACCACAATGACAAAATTCCAATATGGAGGACCAGAGATATGGGTTGTAAAGCATTTAACTGCACCAAACACCAATGGTAGTCAATGGTTGTGGTATACTGGGACCTAGACGTGATTTGAGTTCAACTGAGGTGAACCTCGGGTTGGATGCATGAAGTGGATTGGTCCTCATGAAAATTGGAAGTCGAAAAGTTCAAAAATGTTTTTCAGTCCCACTTCAGAAAGGGACTTGGTCGCTTTTTGGGAAGAAATGTCCTCTGCATGTGGGCATCTGTGAAACTGTAGCTGCTGCCATGGAACCGAAGCAGTTTGGCCCAATTGCCCCTCAGAACATTTTCTGCAAAAAAACTCAAATGTTTCAAAGTCCCAACTCAGAATGGGACTTTGTTGTTTTTTCTGAGGTGTGGAAATCTCTGAGGGGGTGAAGCTGAAATGTATTATGAAGCTGTGGTCCGCCGATCAGATACATATCCTGGGGGCCCAAATGAAGCTCTGGAGGAAACGTTTCTAAATGTTTCCAACTATTCTAGTGCCAAACTACCACAGCAGTACAATCTAAGGCTGAATGGAACTCAGGGGAAGGCACACAGAAACTCACAGGGTGACAGGGAGAATCCAATTGTAAAGTCCAGGTTCAATTGCCACTGGTCATCTGGGAATGTTGGAAAAAGGCCTCTTGCAACTTCTTGTATCCCTGTAGCCACATAGAAGGTCTGCCACCTAAACCTTGAAGTCAACTTATTTGTCCTGGGTATGAGAGGGAGGAATTATAGTCCTTTAGAACTCTTCTAAGGTCACAGGCAGCACGTCCAATCCTCTTCAGATCTTCTACAGGTCAATACAATGTTCTGCAGAATGGGCCTTGTCTTGCCAAATTAATGATTGGCTTTTGCTAGTGGGCGGGGCAACTCCTGAGTGAGGTAAAAGTTGCCAGGCCCAGGCCTTTCTACTTTTTTCAGTAGTTCCTGTTTTCCGTAGTGCAAACAGTCGAAAAATGGTATTAGGGTATTTCCAAGATTGTCAACGTCTTCAGCAAATTAAGCTTGGGCACTGATAGCTAGGATGTGTAGGCAAGTGTGGTATGGAAATGACTAGTGTCCTACCATATCTAACACTAATATCCAGTTTGAGGCAGGTCCTGGACCCACAACAAAAAATGAGACAGGAGTTTGGTAAGACAAAGAACTGTCTTTCAGCAATCAGATAGAGGACACACAAGAATTATTATCTTGTCTTGTTTGATCCCTTTCAAGGGCACGGCATGCATACATGTGCCTCAGATAGGCCTTTCAGGCAGGATTTGACACAGTGTTGCAACAGAAAGAGTAGTAGCCCTCACCCTAAATGTCCACATGAGCTCAGAGGAGTCATAACTGCCTAGTCAGGTGGGCCTATCTATCAAAATGATCTATTTTGTGACTCCTTAAAGGAATTTCACACCTCACTAAAGTACAAGTGCTGGCTGGGAAGATGCTGGAGAGCTAATGCAAATTAGTCTTCAGGAGCTTCAGACAGGGTCAAGGTAACTTCCCAAAAGTTAACTTTCCTTCATAATTATCACAATTACAACCTAACAGTCAAATTGCATTTTTAATCACTATTAATTAATTAAGTGTTAATATGTTAATATCTGGTTTTCTATGTAGGACAGCCAGGCCTGCCACTGTGAAAATAGCTTTGGAGCCTTGTCACTGTAGGAACATGGTGATATTATCTTTCTATGAGCCCCACTTTCAAAATACCATGCACCCTACTTTGTGGCTACAGCAAGGCTTACCTAGGGTGAGTCTTTCATATTTAAAACGGAGATCTTGCCTGCCAAAAAGCGTTATTTTAACAAGGAGCATTAAAGGTTTTACACTGCAGCAGCCACGTTACAATGTAAGGCCTGAAGCCCTGTTTTGCAGTCCCACTCTGTGAATCGTACAATAGATGATGCAGTCCAAGAGTGACATTTAACTTCTAGGTCCTAGGTGCATTATCTAAATCACATAGTAAGAACTTATCGGCAAGTTAAATGTGTCAATTAAAAATAATCCAGCACTTTATTCCTGCCTAGCAGGGGTAATGTGTACAGAGTTAAAAACCCAGCAAAATAGTTACCAGAAACAGGTGCAAAAATCTAGCAAAACCATGCCGAAAAGGCAGATGAGTTTCTACACTATGTCACTTTGTTTTTCTGAAATGGAAGGCTGAGTAGCAAGGTTTGTCCTTGTGAAGCCACAATTGTAAGAAGATCTCCCCATCTTTGTGCATTAGCCCAGTATATTACTTCATCAGTTTAGGACCCGAGGAGTATCAGCCACACTATAATCAAGCCCACTGAAATTATACAATGGGGAAGGACTAAATCATGCAGCAAGGTTGACTTAATTATGCACCGTAATGTGGAGTAGCATTGCGTGTTAGAAATTGGGTTCGAGATACGAATTTTTTAAAAAAAGCTGTAAAATAATGCACTCACTTGGGAAATCTGATCGCGCCAGACCAGGACAAAGTCAAGAGTTCAGGCCAACCGCAATGGAGCGAGGGCTGGATACAGGAACTCACGAGGCCCGCTGAACAAAACTACCTAAATCCTGGTTGTGTTGAATAAGATGTGGGGTACTGCCAAGCGATGCGTCTGTGTTCCCCAAGCAGCATTGCTGTGTCAATTTTCTCCATGCAACAGCGGCGATGCGTCGGTTCCAAAGGTGATACGCCAGTTCTGAGATTCAGGGGTTTCAAAGGTGATGTACTGGGTTTCTCTACGCAATAGAGGTGATGCATCAATCTTCTCCATGCAATGGTGGTGATGGTGATGCGTTGGTTCTGAAGCGGTGGTTTCATACGTAATGCATTGGTTCTGAGGGCGATGTGCCGGTCCTCTTCCCGCAGCAGCGGTTATGGGTCGATTCTGCTCTTGTAGCAAAGGATGCATCGGTTTTGGTGGAGCAAATACATTAGGCCCACTTCCAAAGGTCTAGGACTGGAGCTGCACCACTTGGCAGGGCTTAATTACAGATTGCAGAGCTCAGGTTTCGGAGCATGATGGTTGGAAGGCTTTTATGTCCATCCCAGACTGATCAGAGACATGCAGCAGCCACCAAATGGCTAAAGTAAAAAAAATGCCAATTTTCCTAGCTGTAATCTAACATCCAACTACACCATAAATTAGGACTCACTCAATGGCCCATGGAAATAGTAGACACACACAGTAGTTAGTAATTGCATTGCAAACTTAATTATTGTGAACATTTAGCTGATAAATCTTCTTTAACAAAATGATGGTAATTGTCAGAATAACCAGAATAATCTCAGCAGTCATAATAATAAAAAATAAACATTTAAATACCCAAAGCATTTTATATCCCACAATCCTACTTTTCATAATAGATTAGTCAAGTTCTTACCTAACACAATGAATATATGTATATATTCTTAGCTCCATAACTTCTTTTTTATCGGAGCAGTTACTAATCTAATCTAGTATAAATATTCCAATCAGGGCTAGCTATAGCGCTGGTGGCGCCCAGTGTGATAATGTTTGCTGGTAACCCTCAATGACCACCTCTGTCACACAGGGCTGGCTCTAGGGTGGTACGGCCGGTACGATTGCATCAGGCGCCGACTTTGGGTGGGGGCGTTTGTTTGCCAGTATATTATGGTTTGAAAAGCACCTGCTGCTTCATATCTGGCATCTATCAATTTTTGTGCAACAATAAAAATACCAAGATATATTTGGTGATTAATGTTCTTACTTGAGAGATATCAGAGGTTTGACTAGTGGAAGTTTTGACTCATTGTAAGGTACCGCAGTGGGCTAATATGTCTGCTGCAAAGAATGTGTACCATTAAAATCACAAAGTGCATATATAGTAAATAGATCAGTGGGTTACTGTTTTTGTCTGAGAGATCTTTTTGTTACTTGCAGTTAAAATCCTATCATAGAACAGTGAGCACTTAACCTTCATCAGACAGCTGCATACAAACTATAAGGTATAGATTAGAGCGCTATGATTTTTTCCCCCAGTCTTTCATTATCCTTATGTTTGAAAAGGGGTTTATTTGGATAGAAATCAATTCTGATTATTAAAGAGAACCACCAACCATGGTGTTACATTTTAAATTCTCAGTTTGTGCTTCTCCAGACTAAGCGCTATTAAACTATACTGTTTACCAGTATGGATGACATGTGACTCCTACACCTTGTAGCCCTCTGTCTTATGTTAACATTTCCTATACACTAATTTATACACCTATGATTGATTGTCTCTGTGTAGTGTGTGTGATGTAAAGTGGTTTGACACCCTACACTGATATGAGTGGTACTATAAAACAAATCAAATGGATCTTAAAGAGAGTGGTATGAAGACTTGAGGAGCACTGTTATAGTTTGTCATAAAATTTCTAATGAACCATGATTTATTGGCATAAGACCTTTTAAGCAAACATCTAATGGGAAATGTGATCAATAACACATGGGGTCCAGTGGGTCAGACAGGTTTGTGTGTCAAGATTTGCAGTCAGAGGGGGAGAGAACTGCCAGGAAGGGCGTTCACAGTCAATTATGGGTAAGCCCAGATGTGGAGATATTTCAGGGGGTCATGAAATATAAGAGCAGGGAAGGGACGAGGAAACTATATATAGATGTTTACTCTGGTAAGAGCCAGAGTGCTGGAGAGCCCTTTTTCCTTGCTAGGATGTTAACATTTGCAAACATAAAAGAAGCTGAGCAGTCCCAGTGACTTATGTTCTTTGAGATTTTAATGATTATACATAACTTAAGAGAGAACAGCAAGAATCTAAATAATACAAGAGATCCTCTCTCCTCTCCTTTGACAGGTCAAAGTATAAAATGCAGACATCAGCCAGTGGAGTCTCCCGCTCTGCCACCATAGAGCTGAAATTCTGACGCTTTGGTCGTCACGACGAAGTGATTCCCCCCGGACTGATCCCGTTTTGGAAATCAGGCTTGATACCTTGAATTGCTGATTAATACAGTACCTAAAACTCCCATTGCTGATTGCTCCAACCGCCCTTGATTCCCAGACCCCAATTATATCACCGATATTATCAGACACGTGCCTCCTTTTACTGGCGGACCTCCTTTGATGGTCTAATACAATTCCCTCTCAACCTCTCGTTTGGATTTAATTTCCCTTGTATTCAGCCACGATGCTGTGAATTAAACAACTTCATACACAGGTATTTTTAATACTCTGGTAACCATTGTCCTGATGATGACCTCAACGTAAGGAGGTTGAAACGTCGTCGACTTGACAGCAGTAATCGCGGCTTGTTAAAGGGTCATCTGGGATTTAAAAAATACTGTTTTGTAAATTGCCTATTGTATATATCCTTGTCTTGACCCTGAATTAATTTTTTGAATATTTTTTCGCCGCACTATGTTGTCCTTTTAACACTTATGTCACTGCGCCGTTCACTTGTTCACTTCACTATCAGTGCACATATGATTGTTATGGTTACTTCAAACTGTATATACTAATTGTGTATTTAATTACAAATTATTACCTTTTCATCTCCTTGGTCTCCCTTGTCCCTCCTTGGCTGTTTGATTAAATCTTGTGCTTATTTGTCCCTGTACATAATTTCCCTGTTAAGATATTGTTTTTGTTATTTAAAGTATCAAATGCAGACATCAGCCAGTGGAGTCTCCCGCTCTGCCACCATAGAGCTGAAATTCTGACGTGGCTCCTCCCCCTGCACCTCCCCTCACTTCCTGCCGCCTGCCCTGACCCGCATAAAGCTGAGGAGGTCACAGCCGCGCAGCAGAGAAACTGTGAGCGCCGCATAGGCTAAAAGCCATAGTCAATTGCTTGCCTAAAAATGTGCTGAATTTATCTGCACTGCGTGAATTACAATTGATTACTAATAGTGTTTTATGTGAGTTCAGTCGCCGCTTGTTTTTAACATAAACCTTTTATCTGCATTTTGTATTGTTTTACTCACCCTCGCACTGCCATCAGTAACTTTGAGGCATCTAGAGAGTCCATTGTCCCCCGGTCCGTCACGGCTGTTGTGCCGATTGAATGGAGGAGACGTGGCTCCTCCCCCTGCACCTCCCCTCACTTCCTGCCACCTGCCCTGACCCGCATAAAGCTGAGGAGGTCACGGCCGCGCAGCAGAGAAACCGTGAGCGCCGCATAGACTAAAAGCCATAGTCAATTGCTTGCCTAAAAATGTGCCGAATTTATCTGCACTGCGTGAATTACAATTTTTTACTAATTGTGTTTTGTGTGAGTTCAGTCGCCGCTTGTTTTTAACAAAACCCTTTATCTGCATTTTGTATTGTTTCACTCACCCTCGCACTGCCATCAGTAACTTTGAGGCATCTAGAGAGTCCATTGTCCCACGGTTCGTCACGGCTGTTGTGCCGATTGAACGGAGGGGACGTGGCTCCTCCTCCTGCACCTCCCCTCACTTCCTGCCGCCTGCCCTGACCCTCATAAAACCAGATGGGATTACGGCCGTGCAGCGGGCGCACCAAAGGCAAGCCAGTCTCTCCGTGCACCTGGTCGGATCATCATTTTGTGTCCTTCACCCTACCGGAAGTTCAACTCCCTAGACCTATACCGACCAAAAATCTTAAGTCAAGGAGCTGGAAAAATGCTAACATTGATCTTCTCTGCTCCCATCTTACTCTTACGGCCCCTATTGACTCGGAGTCAATCCATGATCAGGCCACAAATCTCAAGTCTTGGCTTGAATCCGCAAGTGAGTACGTTGCCCCGCTCAAATACATTAAATCCTGTAGACCACATGACGCTCACCGATGGTTCTCTACGGACCTAAAAATTAAGAAACTTACACTCAGACAAGCTGAGCGTAAGTGGAGACTTCACTATCATTCAGGCGACAAAAATATTTACATCACCCTATTAAAGGAATATAAAAGTGCTATTCTCCAAACCAAAACAGACTACTTTTCAAAAAAGGTTGTAGATTCAGCCAACAAAGCTAAAGACATTTTTTCTATAGTCAGTGAGCTGTCTAAACCCGACAGAATAGTGCCTAAGCTTACTCCCTCTCAATCTCTTTGTGATTCACTCAACTCCTACTTTATAGATAAGATTACTGACATTAAAGCCAGTATCCCGCCCTTTTGCACCCCCCTCACTCCGCCTAAAATCAAGGACCTGCCACCTCCGATGACCCAACTTCCCCTTATTTCTTCAGAAACCTTTTTGGGGCTACTAAAAAGAGTCAGCTCAGGGTCCCCAACAGATTGCTGCCCTCCCCACATCTTTCAGCAGACCCTCTCTAGGTGTCCTGACCATTCTCTCTCCCTCCTAAATAAATCACTTGAAGAGGGCATAGTCCTCAATCTCTTTAAGTACGTGGAAATGATCCCTGTTCTGAAGAAGACAGGTGCCGACCCCTCCATCCCTGGCAACTACCATCCCATATCACTCCTACCATACCTTGGTAAAGTCCTAGAGGCTTATGTCTCCTCACAACTAAGCTCTTTTGTTGAGCTGCATCATATTCTGGACCCTCACCAAGCCGGCTTCCGTCCCTTTCACTCCACTGAATCTGTCATTTTGACAGTGATGGACGAGCTTAGAGGGAGTGCTGACAATGGGCTTACTCAGGCTCTGGTCCTCCTGGATCTGTCCGCGGCTTTTGACACGGTCGACCATAACATCCTTCTGGACCATGTCAATAATGCCGGAATCCAGGGGCGGGCTCTGGATTGGCTCTCCTCTTTTCTCAGTAATAGATTCCAATCAGTTTGTCTTGCCAATTTCTGGTCTAAAAAGAGGAAACTTTCCTGTGGAGTCCCTCAGGGCTCTTCCCTTTCCCCGCTTCTTTTCAATCTATACCTTCTCCCTTTAATCTCTTCTCTCCGGGATAGGGAAGTTGTAACCTACAATTATGCGGATGACCTTCAGCTGATTTTCAATATCAGCTCCTCCCTTCTTCACTAAACCACTGTCAGGACACTATGACATTTATTAGTGAATGGATGAATGGAAACCAGCTGAAACTTAATCCTGACAAAACAGAGTTAATTCTCACGGGTGGCCCTGCCAACCCATGGAACTCTAACTTCTGGCCTCCCTACTTAGGCAACCCCCCTGTCCCAGCCAGCTCCGCTAAGAGTCTTGGAATACTGGTCAGTAACGACCTCTCGATGAAGGCCCAGATCAGTTCTGTGGTCTCAGCCGCCTTCTTCCAATTGCGCCGAATCCAAAAAATTAGTAGATTCCTTTCTCAAGAAGCTTTGACCTTGGTAATCCTAGCCCTGGTCATCTCCCGTCTGGACTTCTCTAACTGCCTTTACGTAGGCATCCCAGCTTATCAGCTTAGATGCCTTCAACTTGTCCAGAATCAGGTGGCCAGGCTGATCTTCCATCAGCCTAGATGGCATCACATCCAGCCTCTCTTGAAGGAACTACACTGGCTACCTGGGGCCAAACGAGGTCTCTTTAAACTGGGGTGCACCATCTTTAAAGCTTTGTACGGAAGCTCACCAGCCTTCATCTCATCTAAAATCATACGCTATGTTCCCAACCGGCTCCTCCGGTCCCTTCACCACAACTTGCTAGTCATCCCTACCTTCAAACGTAAAAAAATGGGCGGCGCTCGTTTTGGAGTACTGGCACCGCAGTTCTGGAATTCACTCCCTCTGGAGATAAGAACAGCCTCCACCTATGCCTTATTCAGGAAACTTCTGAAGACTCGGCTATTTTCTCAGGCTTATGACAACTAGTTCCTGTCCCTCTGCTGCCTCATGTTTTCTCCCAGCGCCAAGAAACCGTTTGGTGAATGTGCGCTCTATAAATTCTATGTAACATAACATAACATAACATAACATTCCATAGCCAGGGCCACACTTGCAGTCACAGTCAGATGTATACACACACCCATATAAAGGAACACAAGAGCACAAACTGAGACAACACCTTCTTGTTGGAGAACGATTGGCATAATTATTTTTGAGCCTAGGCACAGGTAATGTGTTATCTTGCCAGCGATCCAATGGTAGCTGGCGATAGTAGGAACTAAGCTGCCTGCCCGCCTGACTATCCACTGAGCTCCAGACTTACCCTTCATCGGGTGCTTAGACCTTCTGAGTCAGCTCAGCTGCACTGGTCAAAAGAGGTGTAAAATCATGTAGGATGTGATGAGGTTGTGCAATTACTTAGAGTTTCTCGCTGCCTCAAATGGGTGTAATTTCTGATATTTATATGTTTCCCGAGTCTTCACTGCTTGATTTTTGCTTGCGAGAAAGTGCCCTTCATAAATCTTGAATGTCACTCATAATTACACTGAAAATGTGAAAATGTCACACATAAGCAATCTGAAACCTGGCAGCTATGAGCAGTGAGGTAACTGGTGGCAGAGGTGGTCATTGGGGAGTGCCAACAAACATAGTCGCATTGGGAGCCACCAGTGCTAAAGCTGGCCATGCTGCCACGGATTCCCTCACTACTATTTTTTATCAGTGCTCCTCAAGCTTTCATAACCATACTCTCACAGGCATTTAATTCGTTGTATAGTGCCACTCCTATCATGGAAACATGGTAGAACAGGAGATTTAAGGCTGTTTGAGCTATTTTAGGGTAAAAATGAAATACAATATATGGTCCTTCAATTCGCAAATTGTGTAACATCACATGGATTAAAATGCATAAGTTGCATTCATAGTCTTGGCGCTTTGGGTATCAGGGACATAAGGATGGCCATTTTGAGTTGTGTTCTTCCAATTAGATCCTTCTAAGCCTGTTTTGAACCGGACTGGAAACCAAATTCCACCTGGCAAAAATGTTCTTATCATAGCTTGCTAAAATGTTCAAACCAGCCCTGCTCCCTTCCTGCCTCCTACTTTCAGTCTCTCTGTCTCTATTATTGCCCGCTGTGTCTGCTGCCTTAAACCTGGGGAGCTTGAAACAGGGGCAGAGGCTATCAACTTTAAAAAAAAAACGAAAAACTCAATTGGATCCACACCACAGGGAATATCCCTGCTGTAATAAAAGCTCAATCCGTCCCTGCATCCTATTGAATATACTGACATCTTAAAGTGCTGGAGACTGTCGTATGGTTCTCTATGGCTGCCGTCCAATCGTATTCATTTCTGAGGTAATGTGTATGCATCGTGCTGATCCATGCCACTGGAAATGAACTGTGGTGCAGCCATTTTTCAATCTGTCTGACAGGGCTCAAACGTCACATCCTGAGATGTATCCAATTCTAAACCAGTCACTTTGAGTATTAATTTGACAACATTTTGTAATTTTTTTCCGTAGGTAGATTTTGCCAGTGATAGAAACTATAATTACGCTATGCTTATTATGCAAATCACTCACCAATAGATGAAATACATTACAGTATATAACAGTATTTTATTGTTTTCAAGAAAGAGACAGTTTTACTATTTTATCAGGAGAAATCTGTTCAAACATGTTTTCAATTTACACCGTGTTCAATCTCCAAGGAAAACTTAGTTTTAAAGTGGAACACAAAGGGGTCTATTGCGATCTGCCCGCCACCGCAATGGCAAAAGGGACCGCCCGCCGTTGTTGCGGTGGTCTCACCATTCAAATTAAGATGCGCCCGCCACACTGGCAAGCGCATCACACATTTTTTACATTGCATGCACAATGTGACAGGCACCGCGCGTGCATGCAAATGCAAGGGGGTACCATAGGTACCACCCATGTGCACCCCACCCCCCTCAACATCCTGGGGGCCCGCAACGGGCCCCCAACGGCGAAGACCGCATGCCTTTCCATGGCGGCAACGCCGCCATGGAAAGGCCAATCTACGCCAATCTCCGCCTGAATGTTAATATGGATGGCAGTGTCTTGCAGACACCACCACCATATTAAGCCCCTTTTCCACCCAGTCGACTCGTTGACGGGTGGATAAGCGGCGGACGGTATTCCCGTCCAACACGGACCCCCGAGCCATCCTAATATGCCAGGGGGGTCATTCAGGCGTGGATGGCGGGTGGATCGCCTCCACCAGTCCGGCGGTGGCTACCGCCAGCCTGGCCGGGACGATCCACCCTCCGTCCTAATAGGCCCCAAAGTATCCAAAAATGATGCTATCCATTAAACTATAATCAGTTTTTATTTAGATTATTTAGAACTTTTATTAAGGGCAGGTCAGCTCCTTTCAGGCATTTGAGTGGTGTACAGGGGAAGGTCTGGAACAGCAATTACTTATTTACATCGAGAGACTATGGCCTTCATTAGGACTCATCATTTATGAGTGACCACTTTCTTCTGTTGGGACCAGTAATGATTTTACTGCCCCCATTAGAATTACTGGCTGCCTGGAAACACTGCAGATGTTTGCTTTTGCTGAAAGCAGAAGAGATCTGAGGGTGAACCTCAAGGCCAAAATGAGGAATTACAGGGGAATCAGCCCAACAATTGCCAATGTTACTGATATCTCCTCATTCCTTAATAGACTCTCAAGGAACAACTCAATATGGGGTGGATTTTCCACAAACCTTGAGTTACTGTTACCCCAGTTATCAATAACTCCACTGATGGGGAAATACCAGATCATTATCATAGCCACGCGTAATGAATTCCTATGTGAGTTGAGGAGGTATAGGTAGAGCATAAGTACTATACGTTTACAAGCAAGAGCCTAACATATAAGTGTCTCCAAATTAAATAATTTTATTATTTTGGAAAAGACTCTCATTTCAATTGTATCTTGGTTAAAACATATGCAACAAAGATGTTGCTGAAGTGTTTATTCTCATCAGTGTCTCAATTCAGACAAGCTGGATACAAAATTCAGAAATTTGCATCAGTAGGGTTTTGCCTAAATTAGGAGCAAATTTCAGATGTTTCGGAAACTCTCAAATAATTAGAAAAGTACTCCTCTGGGACTACGACTGTTGCAGTTTCCTAAGAGTCCTTAAATGTGTACCATTTTTCCCCATCAATAGGTAACAAGGAAGAGTACATTTCAACAGGTAGGAAATTGAATGCAGGAGTGATTTTTCATTTTTTGAAACTTTCTCTTGTTTCTATATGGAGGAACATATTTTAATTTTGGTACAACTCTTTCTCCCACAACCCCATACATTTTGTGGGGGTTCACCCTCCACTCTGACCTCGAATATGAGTGGGTGAGAGGTTGACCATTTTTGTGGGGTGGTCCACAAATCACACTTACCAGCATATTTGGACAACTGGAGCCTGATTCACAAAGGTAACCTTACACTCTTGTGTAAGTTTACTATTGTTTTCCAACAGAAAAGGGCATTTCACAGAGATACATTTTAGTTGCATTTATTTTTTCGCTTAAGGTGTGTGCATTTTACTTTATATACAGTTACCAGAAGGTGAAAGGCCAGCAACATTGTTATAGAATCTTTTGTTCTTTTCAGCCACTGTTCTGACTCACCCCAACACTCATTGACCGCACCTCTTTGAACTAAGGATCACAGTTCCCATACAATTATTTATGCACTTTGACAGCTCTACCATACAGATGGAATTTCCATATGAACGCATCTAATATAAAATAGAACCCTCTCATACTTATCTTTATTTTCATACCTACAAATTAATGAGGTGTAGAGCTAGGTTTCCAAAAGAAATCACTCTGATCAAAAAGAGGTTTTGGTGTTTTCTACCAATCAGGGTGTGAGTATGTATAATCAAACTCACACAAATCTGACTTTTTAACTCTTTATTTTACCACAGCAGGCCCTTTTTTTACTTTGAGGCTTTTGAGTCTATAAGCAACTATTGGCAAGCTTTCAAATCTCAACACTTCTCATATTATTGAGTACTGGTGCACAATCCAATAACCAGTCCTTCATAATCTGTATTCATGCTAACAGGAACAACTAGTCCATTAGATTAGCTTCAGGTAGGTAATGCCAATTTGTTAAAATAAATACACACTCTGACTCACCAGGAATGCTCTTATAGCACTTGTGGTGGTAGTGAATCACAAATGTAAACCAAATGTCAAAAGCCAACATATTTCAGTGCACATCATATTTCAGTTTGGGAGCGCCATACCTAGCATGGTGGTACAGGGCAGAAGCATTTCACAAATGTTCCCCATTCATTTGCAAAAACTAGCATGTGGGTGACACCCTGCAGACTGTCTTTGGAAAAAACATATCTTCCAACAGGTACACAGTGCTGGCGTCGCATGGCGGACTTGCTGCACTCTATTTTTCCCCAAAGATGGCTCCCACCATGGAAGCTGTAGCTACCTTCGGCCAGCAACTACTTTGTGGCAGGTATACAGCACAGAGTCATGAAAATGGCTAAATAAATCATCACAATGTGCTTACTTTCCATGAGTAGCCTCCCAATATTGTCTTTTTCAGACATGGTCAATGTAAGTTATCTCAATCTCTAAAGTACATATTGTGGTGTTTTAGACAAGGGGCTTGTGTTGGACATATTCCATCACATAAACTGTGATTTTGATGTGTGCATTGAGTCTTTCAACAACTTTCTCGGTGATTCTTTATTGTAAACCCTTTTCTGAAAGTGAGTGAAATAGAGAAGAATAATGTCTGTCTGTGTATATAGGAATCTGCAGGTTGTTCTTCCTCACAAGAGACTCAGTAATTGAGTGAAACAACATAAAAAATTGCACCACATAATCTATTGTGATATAAAACATTAAGGATAGGGAGAAACCTTATTGCTAAGATTGTGATATCAAACAATAAGGATAGGGAGAAACCTTATTGCTAAAGAAAGGCCACCATTCAATATAACTTACACCTTGGATTCCCATACATGCCTTTAGCCGCCCCTAGATACTAATGTCACACTTCACAGAGAGGCCCTGTGGCATCCAAATCACATCAAGTAAATGTCTTCTCTGTTTAAAAAGCTAAGATCCGCTTAGTTTGATAGAGCATGAGCCGTTGCTTGATAGGTTGAATATGTCTAGGTTTTCTCAAGTTATTGTTAGCATGAAGATGTTTTTGTCGTTCACCAATATCATGGTGCAGTGGGATTGGCACCGTGCAGACTCAAGTACAAGCTTTACTCGAGCGGATGGATCTTTGGCCCTGGACTGAGTAGTGACTCCACAGAGCAAAGACAGTGAAGCACTTTAGGCCCCACAATGATGACACAAAATTGTAGATTTGCTAACCATGAATGTTTAAAAACAGAACAGCAAGTCACAAACTCAATTTGTCCACATTAGTTATGAGTTGTAATCAATACATGAAGGGAAGCGTCAAAACAATTCAAAGCAAATGTAAATTGCAAATACAAGGACAGACTGTTTAAAGTTGTTACAAAGCAAACTAAAGCAGCCACAGTTTCCTATAAAGTGAAGATCAATAATTTGCTAAACTAAGAAGTCGGGTAAGTTGGGGAGAAGTCACGGAGAAGGTGTCAGCAAGTAAAGCCTCAAAAGGTAGAATCAAATTAAGATTCAGTCAATTAAGTGAGAATGGATTTGCCCAGGAGTCTCACTCTTTGGGCAGGAGCAAAGCAAAATGTCTACTCTCAGGAGAGTGGAAACGAGGCATCAAAATATCACTAATCCAGCAATCCCCAATTAAACCCATACAATTATTACAGTGAGGAACAACTCCCTACGGTTCCCATGAAGAGAACCAATCAGCATTGAACAATTTTGTATAAACTAGTTTCAGCCTTCTTCTAGCCATTACACAAAGGAAATCTCTGCTTCAGGACCTTCAACTTCCATATTGTAGTGGAATCATACAATTCAGACAGTGTGTTCTCCTAACAGGTGCAAATGTTCATTTTTCAGCTCTCCATGGAACCCATACAGATAAACATTCACATTGAAACCAAAAACTTTATGATACAATTTAATTAACACTTGCTGCTGCAGCTTGGCTCCTGAAATAAGAGAAAGAAAAAATACACAGGAGAACACTTCAACTTAACATGAGTCATGTTAAAATGAGGTCTATATTAACAATGGTCAACTTTAAAGTGAAAATCACACTCTCTATATGTGCATGTGTGGTATAGGTTACCCCAAATGTGTTTGCAAGGCATATATATATAATGAGACATCTTCATCAAATCCCCCCTCTAATGGCTCAGAGAGTCCTCACACAATACATCAATGAGTTCCCTGATTAATGAATTTCAAATGCTATCTGTTGACTTCTGTTGTTTACATCTAGACTTCTCTAAGTCCCTTGGTTCATCATAAATATAACTCTGCAACTCCTCAAGCTCTACCTCTTCTCTTTTTTTCTCCCATTTTCCTTTGTCACTGTTTCTTGTCCCTTACATTTTAGTACAGTCTTTCCAGTCATCACTTTAACTCCCATTATAAAAATTAAATGAACATATCACAAAGATCGCAATGATTAGTATGGGGGTCAAAATAATTTGTAATAGTTGCCAGTGCCACTAAGCGATCTACCAAATGCATAAGATCTTTTCCCTATTGCTTCAAACTCCTTCAAATCTGTAGAAACATTAGAAATATTAGCAATAAACTTGTTAATCTTACTACTCTTGTTAGGCATACACGTGTAGTACGGTTGGACATGTAACATGTAGCAAACTCAACCCTCTTTAGTGAGATATTTAAAGTAAGCCTGTCCTGCAAATCCACTAGTCTAAATAGCACAAGTTCTGTATTGATAGCCGTAACCACACCTGCAGTATTGGTTGAAAGATGATCTACAAACGTAGCAGCTCTCTAACCTTCAGGTCATTAAGAATACTACTACAGAAAGAATCGTAGTGCCAAAGATATCAGCACCTACTTGTGAAGCACTACGTTTGGCTCTTCTTGCAAGCACTGTCCCTTATCATCTATCTCATCTACATGATAAACTTAGGAAACACTAAATCTAGATAACAGCTACCACTCCAATTTGTAGGAAGCTGAAAATAGGCATTCTTCCTGCACAAATTATAAACTCCAAGAACAACTGAATGATTTCCAGCAAATACCTGATCACCCAGAACTTCAAATCTCTGTTACCATTCACTCCAACCCATCATTTGTGGATTTCTAACCTTTTTTTTTCCTTGTCATAAAACAGAGCTTGCCTTCTCACTGACAATCTAAATAATTCAATTTCAAATGTATCCCATCAGCTTTCTCTTTGTTTTATTGCTTTTCCCACTCACCTGTAGCGTCTCTCCTTTCCTTTATCTTATTCCTTTCTTTTCTGTCTTCCAATTCTTCAACGAAATGATTATTGGGCCTAGTCAACATGAATGCAATTCTTTCTTTAAGGAAGTGAGGAACATTAATTTCTGTGAGATACTTAAAATATCTTTTCACTTAGTCTATATATCTTGCTTTATAAAGTTGATTTAAATTCTTATACATATGCACAGCCTCAAAAAGCAGGCCAAAATTAGAAAAATAATATTCAATGCAACCTTTCTGATAGGGAAGACTAGGATTTGTGCTACATGGCAATAAATAGGTAAGGGGCAAATGACTGTATGTTGCTCCCCTTGATGTGGATGCAGGTAAGTGCAGATGTAACAGTCATGTGCAAGCATGACTCTTGAAAACTCATGTAAAAGAGTGAAAAGTCATTTTGAGTATAGTTGCCTTCAGACCCATCTCTATGTAAAATGTTTAATGTAATCTACGCTGTTCATCTAAGTTATTGGTATTAGGCTCAAATATAGTGAAAGCATGCTCAGCGGGAGAGCTTTAGCCCACTGACAAACCAATCATAAAGATGACTGTGACAACTGCCATCTTATTATCATTCTGCATTTATTTAGCGATTTATATGACATGTTTTCCCTCGAGTCAGGCCATAAGAACAAAACAAAAAATCAAGTTGTGAGAAATTAGGTTGTTTGTTGACTGGGTTGTGAGCCCTGGTAAAGCAGCAACCACAATCCCTGTCATTGTGAGGGACAAGTCAACCCAAATTAAGCTGTGCTCAGCTCTCTGGTAGTTTGCTGCAGAGCAGTCAGACTTAACGTAGAGGCAATGTGTAAAGTATTTGTGCAACACTTCAAGCAGTAACACAGTTAAAACACCACACACAAAGGATCCCACACCAAGTTGGATGAAAAAAGCAAAATTTTATAAATAAAACAATACTAAAACAACAAAAATCCAATCAGTGGAAGCAGAGTAATACTTTTTGTAAAATTTGTCACCATGTTAGGCCCGCTGAAGTTTTACCTTCTCAAGTTCATGCCAAGAGTCCTGTTTGCATTGAAGAGGACTGCGTGGAAGTGGAAGAGCATCACAGGAAGCTGTCTGCAAAGCGCTAGGAGCCTGCTGTTGTCACAGGCACGCATTGCTGGAACTTTTCTGTGACAGTGCCTGTGAGCGGTCAAACACGCCTGCATGCTGTCACGAAGAGCCCAAAATCTTGATTCAGCACCCTTGAGCAACACCAAGGGTCCAGGACCTGAGAGGCACCACTTGGGGATCAGGATCTCACTGTAGCTGGGTCCAAGTACAGGTGCTGGTAATGTTGGGGATCCATATATGTCTCTGAGACTCAGATCAGGAGGCCAGCAGACTAGTCCCTAAAGAAACGCTGGGGTTCTGGATTTAAGATGAGGTTGCAGGTCCAGTTCCTCCTCCCCAGGCAAGTAGGCAGCTTACAGCAGGCCAGCACAGCAGGAGAGCAGTTCCTTCAGAGTAGCAGTCCAGCAGAGAGGCAGTCCTTTCAGCAGCTCAGTAGTCCTTCCTGGAAGAGTATCCACAGGTCCAGATGTGTACTGAGGAGTTGGTGCCTGAGGTACAGTATTAATACATGGTTGTGCCTTTGAAGTGGGGGCAAGCTTCTAGAGGCATGACTTTGAAGTGTCCAGATACCCTGCCTTCATGTTCCTGGCTCCATACTAACTACAGGGTTATGTATCCCTTCGTGTGGAGACGTGACACAGCCTACAGCTTATTCAAGTATAAATCGGGCTGGGCCCATTTCCTCCCTCTCATCCGCCAGTGATAGTCCATCCAGTCACGCCTGAGCTCCCCATTGTGTGTGGCTGTCTAGGAGGAGTACTCAAAGCCCAACTGCCTGCTTCACCCTGTCATGTGACTCAGAGACAGGCTGCATTCACCAAATGGCTAATGCAAGAAAATGCCAACTTTCTAAAAGTGGCATTCTCAAAATTATAATTTAAAATCGGGCTTCATCATAAATTACAATTTAAAAATTGTGATTCCAGAGACACCATGGTTACCTGATTCCATTTGAAATTACACTGTAATAAGATAGCTCCAATGTTATCCTATGGGAGAGACAGGCCTTTCAGTACTGAAAAACAAATTTAAGAGTTTTTCACAACCAGGGCATGTAAAACTTAAAAGTACATGTCACACTTTTTAAATACCCTCAACCATGCCTGCTGACTAGGGCCTTCCCTAGGGGTGCCATAATATGTAGTAAAAAGGAAGGATTGGGCCTGGCAAAGGGTTTACTTTTCCAAGTTGGAATTGCAGTTTAAAACTGCACACACAGGCTCTGAAATGGCAGGCCTGATTGCCTGAGACATGTTTAACGGGCTACTTAAGTTGGTTGCACAATCAGTGCTGCAGGCTTACTAGCAGCATTTAATTTACAGGTCCTGGGAACATGTACTGCCACTTTACTGGGTACTTATAAGAAATATAAATATGCTAATTGGGTATAGTTTAAGGAGAGAGCACCAGCACTTTAGCACTGGTTAGTTGTGGTACAGTGCACATACCTAAGGCCAACAAAAACAAATTCAGCAAAAATAGGAGGAGAAATGCAAAAGTCTAGACATTACACTGCAGAAAGGGCCAGGTCTAGCACAATTTATTTCTACTCATTGTTTTCTACTTATGCACATCAGCAAAACATTGATTAGTTAAAAGAGTAGTATATGAGTTCAGTTATCATCAGAAGTTATCTTTAACTCTACATCAACTTCTTCTAATAATGAGAACCCTACTCTTATACTAGAGCCTGGGCCCTAAGACATTTGAAAAGTGCCAGAAGCATTTCAGTTCATCTGGACAGTTCACTTAAATTGAATCAGTCAAGAATCAAAATCAATCAATTTTCACTTGGGTAACCCTTTTGACCCTTTTCATGGCGGTTTTCCAAGTATTTCCAAATATTTTCCCTTGATATTCAGTCTGATATGTTCTCAAGTTGGGCCCACTCTCAGCAAAATGTGTCTATTCAGGAGATGAGTACCTTCAGAGAACCTGCTCTATCTTTGATCTGTTGACTTGTGGCTGTTCGCCGTCACTGTTACTTTGCAAGCTGGTCTTTGTTTCCTCATTGACTATCTCTGGGATGCATTCCTCCGATACAACAGCTTCTGAACTTTCACCCTTCCTTGGCCAGTTTTTTCTTCTAGCCCTTTCTTTGCAGTAATCGGGAACCATATCATCTGTAATATTCACATGGGCAGTTGCAGGCATGGTGGAAAGTCTCATGGCTCGCTACATTAGGATCTTGTGGGGGGACAGTCCTGTCATCCGATGTGGCTTGCTTCAGAGACTCAGCAGTAACAGGGGGAGTGTGTCAGGCCACTTGAGGGTTGCGGACGCACACACTTCAGCAAGTTGGAAGCTCAACGCTGTGTTGATTTTTTCAACTATGCTAGACGCTTCAGGCCTGTAACTACAATGGAATCTCTGATCCACCTACAGGGCTACACAGAGCATATGCTTCACCTCATTATCAAAGTGTGTCTCAGGATCTGACTCCAGAGAAACCAGTCAGTCAAAATGAGGGATCAAATCTCTCATTAACAACTTGAGACTGTCACTACTCCTGACTGTGTACACTACCACCCAACGGGAAAAGATGCACACTGCCACTAAGTTGTAATGGAGCCCATTGCACATGGGAATCGCAACAAAGTCGAGTTGCATGTGATTGAAAGGACCACCTGACCTTCCTATATGGCTCTTTGTAACAACAATTCTCACACCTGCATCTAACTGCCAGCAGGTGACTCGATAGCACAGATTCCCTGCAATGACATGAAAATGGGGATTAAACCAGTGAGTCTGGAACCGATGCACATTTCCATCTTTCCCTATGTGGGTTGGACATGGAAATTTTCAGCCATTGGGGACAACATAACAACCATTAGAGACGGGTCTTCCATTTACTGTAACCGACTTTTATCATGATTCTTTACACATTTTGCTCTAACTCACCTCTCCTCTTCACTCTTTGGAACTCACTCCTGTAAATGTTTTTTTTTAAAGATAATTTTATTAAAGCATAAAACAGGTTACTTCACCATATCAAGTCATCATCTTGAATAGGTAGATACCTAATAAAGTGCAGTAAACATTGGACATGTTCCCTGCTTTCCACACGCACCCCGCCGTCATACCCAGTGTGCCAACAAAACTATTTTAAGAATAAAGCCCTGTCACACTCTCCCATGTAAGGGAAACACAAAGACCCCTATATAGTAATTTCATTTGCCCCAGGTTTTTCCCCATTTTTTGGGACAACTCCTGTTCTCATAGACCACTTTTTTGGCCAAAATGCACCAGTCCGGTTCTTGCTTCCAGTCTCTCAGGCTTCAATATCCGCCCCCCACTAATGTGTAATATTGCACTTGGCAATCTCCAGATCTAGGTTCTTCTAGGTTTGGTCCATATGGTTCAGATCAGTTGCGTCCCAAATGTTAAGCAAGCACCACTTAGCAGAGAGTGGCTTTTCATTGCCGCACAGATTGTTCATAGTACAGAATCAGCCCTATTAGCCATTACGGAACAGCTGAGGGAGGTACAGGACCAAGGTGGCACATCGGCACGGGTCCTGTTGGACCTGAGTGCAGCATTCGACACGGTCTCCCATGAGATCCTCTTAAGAAGACTCTGGGAGATCGGAGTCCGAGATGGAGCCCTGGAGTGGTTCGTTTCATTCTTGACGGACCGCTCCTTCCAGGTCCATGCTCCACCGTATAAATCGGGAAGGTTTCCGCTGGGTTGTGGCATTCCCCAGGGGTCCGCACTTAGCCCCACTTTATTTAACGTGTACGTCCGCCCCCTGGCCATACTGGCCAGAGCTCGTAACATCAAATTAACATCTTATGCGGACGATACACAGTTTATTTTCTCCTTCTCCAGTGATACCAACGCCGACAAAATTAAATTTCAGGAATATTTATCGGCCATTGCAAACTGGATGACTGAAAATTGTCTCCAGCTCAACTCATCCAAGACGGAGGTACTACTGGTTGGAAAGGAGACTCAGAAATGGGATGATCAGTGGTGGCCGCCTGTATTAGGCCCTGCACCTACCCCTAAGAAGGAAGTCAAAAACTTGGGTGTTATGGTTGACTACCGACTAGACCTCGATTCCCACACTAAAAAGGTGGCAGGTATGTGCTACGGCCGTCTACGGTCTTTGAGACCCATTTTGGGTTTTTTCGAACCCTAGGTTCGCCAGATGATCATTCAGGCCATGGTGCTGTCGCACATGGATTATTGCAATGTCCTAATGCTGGGCTCCAATCAATCCACGATTCACAGACTTCAAAGAGCTCAGAATGCGGCCGCACGCAGTCTGTTCGGTTTGCCAAAAAACTGTCACATTTCCCCCATCCTTCATCGTCTGCACTGGCTGCCTGTAAAGCAACGCATTCAATTTAAGGCACTCTGCCTTATTCATAAAAATTTCTATTCCTAAGGCCCCAAAATTTTGCAAAACTTAAGTACTCTATATGTCCCTACTCGGGCTCTTCGTTCTGCAGGTCTGTCTCTGGCCTGCATACCGAAGATCCGGAGGAGCAGAGCAGGGGGTCGATCCTTCAGATATTTGGCCCCGAAACTATGGAACACAATTCCGCCTGAAGCTCGTGTTATCACGAGTCACTTGTCTTTCAGAAGGAGAATTAAGACTTGGCTATTTGTCACTCTTTAAGCCCGGTTCTCTGTGGTTCTCCCCACCCTTGGCTTGGTTGTTGCGTATCTGGCTCGTCTGCAAGCGCTGGGACGCCCCGTTGCTGGGGTAGCCATGCGCTATATAAGCTACCCTAGCATAACATAACAGACTTCAAATATCGCGGCACAACGGGGAAATCCCATACATTATGAAAAAAGGTACCCCTCTGGCCACATTGCAGGCGGCAGCCTGCATCCATCGCTCTACCCCTTTTTACGATGGTGCTACAGCCTAAGTAGGATCTGTGCAATATTTCGAGCTGCACTAAGCGAAATCCAGCCTTAATCGATATTTCTGTTGCGGAGGCAATGTCATCAGGAAACTCATCATTTTCCAAGCCTCTGAGATCCAGGTCCCTTTTTTCCTGTAAATGTATGAGAGTGTCTGGAGTGTTATTAATCAGTATGCAATATGTGAGAGAAGTCACCTTAAGGGAAATGTAGTTGTCAAGCAATCTGTCCTCCAACTTGGAGGAGTCAGACAGTTCTTCTCCCCAAGGAAGCACCGTCTGGAGAGCATGCTGGACTTGTAGGTAACACTTGGTTTCCATGGGAGCCCATTGTTCGTCCCACTGTAAGTCAGCAAATGAGACGACAGTGATGGAGCGGGTAAAATATTTTTCTTTTTAATACCCAATCCATTTATATATGTTTATATTAAAATGATTAATAATTAATTATAATAATTAATAGCTTGATGTGAAGGTACTAAACCAACCTTATTAACAGAAAGAACACACGTGGGAATGCGTTTGCATGGCTAAAATTAATAAGTGAACTAAGTTTGTAAGCATATTAAAACGATAAATGTTGCTTGAGTAATGTTATTGTGATTTGCGCTTAAATAAACCAGCATTAACGGCTTTGAATGTTGCATATGGCTAGATAAATGCATACACATAAGGGTATTAGCAAGGGAATAACACCGTATTAATCATTTCTATGTATTAATTATGATTTCGTATTTCTTTGCTTAAAGTTGACTATTTTGGCCTACCAAAAGATGGCCGCCGACTGAAACCTAACTAAAGTACATTACTTCATCATTTGAACAATGGAGAAAGGCGCCTGCACTGACTTCATCCGTGTCCCTTGTGTGACCTGTCAGACCATGCCCATGAAGACTACCCTGGGCGAGGTGCCAATGCCCCTGAACGTGAAGCAAATGTTGCTATTTGGAAATATGAACTGTCGAACCCAACCTGTTTTCAACAAACTGATACATTTAGGACTACAAAATAGTAGTTCCCATACATTACTTTGAGACTTCTTCCACATGGGAAAATTTGAAAATGTTTCCTAATGTATTGAGATGTATTTGAATTCAGCCAATCGTTGGCTTGGGAAATGAGAAACTGTAACTTTAATATGTAAATTTTAGTATAAATATTAGTAGACTAGAGAGAGAGGGGGTGACCCTACGCTAGACGCCACTTTATGCAGAAGCTATTGACGGAGAATCGATGATCAGAGATCTTTATGCTGACGGAGAGGACGGAGACTTTATAACTCTGATGAATTTACTGAGGACCAGTTCTGATTTAGAGAACGACATTTAGCCAGAATAGGTAAATATGACAAAAGATAATATTGCATTATTAAGATTTAACCTGCATTTAAATTAGATAAAGAAAATCATTATTTGAGTTACTGTGTCGGGTGATTATTTCATTGAAATGTTATTTGATCGGGTTTGAGAGTTAAAGTGTCACTAAACTAAATAACAACTAAATGATTCGACCGACCTCTTGATGGAGGAATTGTTAGGGTGATTTAGTAGAAGTGGTTTCCTCTATCAAAAAGAACAGTTGTGGTTGGGATTTGATGTCCCTTTGTAGGCAGGGATAGTTTGAGAGAATGAATGTTGGTGTCATGGGCCCCACCAGCGTATAATGTGTGTATGTGCGTGTGACTGAGAAATCATTCTGTCCGTGGAAGCAGGGGGAAATTTAGTGATCCGAACTGCACCAACAGCACCCGGAAATCAGAGATCACCCACTTTGTAGAGCCCAAGAAGGTCTCACTTATCAAACCCCAGAGGCGTCCCTAGGGCACGCAACCCTACAGAATCCCACATGGGAGTGGCCTTGTTTATTTTACCCTTCCAACCCAGTGCTGCAAGTGTAGTGTGCCAGAGTGTAACTGTAACAGCAGTGGGGGCTTAAAATGTTAGGTGTCGTGGATTCGAATATAGGGCCTGCAGGTACACCCCCTTGGGATGTAAGGCTAGTCGATCCATACGAAACGCCTGTTCATCTGGGAAGTTGTACGCATTGGTTAATGGTCGTAAGCGGGGCTGCCCAATAGTATTTCCGGATGTCAGTAGGAGATATTCCTCCGTTATACTATCCCCTTGTGAGCAAGCTAACTGCTATACACGCTGACCCCCCATCCCAAAGTAGTGACCTAAGGGTAGTCTCAATAGTTTTCAACTAAGCCACAGGAACCGGGTATGGGGTATTGTGCAGTGCATGAAGGAAACGGGGCAGTGCCCTCATCTTAAATAGCACTGTTCTACTAAACAGAGCTAATGGTATGGATCTCCAGTGTTGTACATCAGAGAGAGGTGTGGCACAGTGGCCAGAGTGGCTGACTCCAGAGCGCGTGGCTCACGGTTCGATCTCCAGCGGCAGCTCAGCTCAGCACCTTGTGACTCTAGCCAATGGCTCGCTTAATCTCCCTGATAGCCTCCAGTGCCTTGAAACCTTAAGGGGTGATATGTTCACGCTTTAGAAATATGGATTATTATATTATCATTATTATTATACATCGCTCTTCAGTCTCGATAAGAGTGGCAGTAGGTTTTGTTCATAAAAGAAGTCCGGGTCCCCAGTGACAAATATTCCAAGACAGCAGAACCCATCGCTAGACCATACAGAAAGTAGATTAGTGATTTCATCCAATTGATCATATATCCCGTTTAACTACCAAAGAGGGTGAGTATTTGCATTATTCTGTCCTGGGAGAACTGGGGTCCACCACATAAAGCAGGATGTCAAATTCAAATTCAAATTCACTTTATTCGATTTTCATGTTAAATTAGAAAACCATAAAAGCATGATACATAGTTACAGAATTTGTACATTTTACGCTCCAATTAATTTCTTCTCAAGATAATACAATTATTATAATAATAAAAATATACCTGTTGGAAACATTTTTCCATAAAATAGACAATTGATTGAAACAACAATTAGATTAAAATTTACAGTTTTTTCCTATAATTAATCACTGCTTTTAAAAATAACGCAATATTTCTAGCATAACATTAATTTTCCAGTAGTTGCAGTGCAATATAAGCCGGACGGCATTGCCTCATACCCCAATTTTTTTAAATTGGAAGGTTCCATCATTTTCTGTAGTCCCAATAGTATTTACAAAATAAAATAATATGAATTGTTGATTGAGGCACAACCCCGTCACAAGGACAAGGTATTACATTTTTTGACCAATCATTTATTATAGGGAATGATACTAAACGATAAAAAATGCCTATTCTAAAACGTGTGAGTACGAATCTGTCGTACCCAGTTCCGTAATAGGTCAAATAAGGTTGCATTTCAGTAGTGAGATGATTAATCTGATTTATCTGGACTGTTGGTTTGTGGGCTTCGCTAGCATATCTGAGTTCTTCCAGATGGATCATACATTGTTTTTGGAAATCTTTTCTAGAGATATTTATCATCTTCGCTGGACTATGGAAGAATTCGGGCCTTCCCAAGTCCCCCATGAAATCTTTGATATATTTTAGCCATCTAATAGCTAGGGCCTGGTCCAGGTTTAAGGAATCTTTTATGACCCTCTGATTAAATGTTGTCTTTGTTGAGGTCCAGATTCGATGCCATAGTAAAACTGGCTGGGCCCCTATTCTATCCGTAATGTATTGTAGCCCCAGCTCAGTATGACAAACAAAATTTGTGGTTGAACGCGGGACAGCCAATATATAACAAATAAATAGGGGTGGGCGGAATTTGCGAAATTAACTTTCGCAAATTATCGCGAAAATGTTTAAAATTATCGCAAACAAGCGGAAATATCGCGAAAATGCGGAAGTTTTTTTCCCGCATGTTTGCGAGATTTTCTGCATGGTTGCGGGTCGCCAACTTACCCATGTGGTTGCTTGCGGGCGCGGCCATCTCGTTTTGAGTTGTCTCGCGGTGCATGATCGCGAGAAGAAAGACGTGATCGCGCGACGCATGACGTCACTGCGGGCGCGAACTGTCGCGAGACAGCGCAAATGGCTAAAAACAATACAACATCTCATAGAGAACGCGACCGGATCAAGAAAACTTGTCGGCGAACGCAGGGATTCAGGTAAGGCGATCGCGCGCGCGCGAGAATGTATTATTTTACAGCGCGAGCAAGAAACAAATTATCGCCAAGCTGCGGAAACCGGAAATTTTGACATTTTCGCGCTCTCCGCGGAACGCGAAAATGTCAAATTATCGCAATTTCCGCGAACGGAACGAAATTTTCGCCCAGGCCTACAAATAAAGGCATTTTCCACTTTCTGAATGTCCTCTACATTTTGATATCCCCAGATCCCAGCCCCATACAGTACTACACTGACACACTTGGCTTGGTAAATTTTAATCAATTCTAACGGTGGCCTTTTGCCTAATTTCTGTGCAAAATTTACAAGGGCTGTAGTTGTTTTCATAAAAATCAATCTTTTTGCTCTTATGGCCTGTTGCCAAGTGCCTTTATTATCCACTAAAATACCTAAATAGGGATACGTCTTTGTGTATTCAAGTTTATTATTCCCAATAAAAATTGATCTTTCTTTCTTACTGGCTTTCCCACAGCTCATTATATAAGTTTTAGTAACATTTATCTTCAGATCGAGGCTTTCCATGTAATCGTTATATTTATTTATAGCCTGCTGAAGCTCTAGTGGGGTTTGAGCCAATATCACCGCGTCATCGGCGTAGAGTAGGGTGGAAATGGGTTGATTTAATTCTTTTGGTAGGTCCTGGCACCCCTCGAGCATCACCCTTTCCAGACCATTGGTATAGAGGGTGAACAGGAAGGGTGCCAGGACACACCCCTGTCTAACCCCCCTCTCCACTGTAAATGAGGCTGTGTATTCCCCATTTGGTCCATACCGTACTCTAGCTTTTGCATCAGAATACATCTCCCTTAGTATTGGAATCAAGGGAAGTTCAACTCCCATCGTTTCGAGGATCTTCCACAATTTGCTATGAGATACAGAATCAAATGCCGTGGAAAGGTCCACGAAAGCTAGGTATAGTTTCCCTTTTTTTGCCTTAACTTATTTTTCCGTCAAGATTGTAAGATTCAGACCTTGTCCTATAGTTCCTAGACCTTACCTAAATCCGAACTGTAAATCTGTTAAAATATTATTATCTTCAGCCCATTCCTGAAGACGATTTAAAATGATACGACGTAAAACTTTTCCCACCGAATCTAGTAGGGAAATTGGCCTGTAACATGCTGGGCTTTGTCTGTCACCTTTCTTGAAAATTGGAACCATTAAAGATTCGGACCAGGTTCTTAGAAGTCCTATCTTACAGCTTGATTCAAGGACTTGTTTTATTAATGGGCCCCATAACTCAATGTTTTGTTAAATATATCTACGGGTACCCCGTCTGGTCCCGGTGCCTTTCCACCCTTACTAGCTTTCAGAGCCAGTTGGACCTCATCAAGGGTAAAATCAATATTGATTGGGAAGGGCTCTATTATAGGACTAGAGGATATAGGGCATACGGTTCCAATATTAAACTCCATTTTCTCAGCATACATTTTAGAAAAATGGTCCACCCATTGGCCTTCGTCGATTGCTAATTCTAGTCTTGGAGTTAATTCTGGTTTCAGAAAAGGTAAGTTGAGCACGTGCCAAAATGTAACACTATCGCCCTCTGCACAGGCCTTATGTAGATCGGTCCATGCGTTTCTTTTTATTTCCCTCTTTCTTGTTTTTAATGCTAAATTATAAGCGTTTCTGCATCGCGCTATTTCTGTTCTGTCCCGTTCCTTTTTGTGCAGAGCATGCTTTAAGGTGGTATATGACCTTGTACAATTTTTATCAAACCAACCAAGTTTCTTTCCTTTCCCATTTTTCACTTCCCTTTTCAATGTGTTCCTTATAGTGTCCGTTATACAAATATATGACTTTAATATGTCTTCGTGCGATGTAGTCTCATCTAAACAGTTACAAATTTCTTTAAAATTATTTTTCACCACTAGTTTCGTAATTACCGATGGCTCTACCTGGGCCCATTTCAATGAGTATCCATTTATTTTATTTATTTCCAAACCCTGTAGTTGTTGAATTCTTTCAGAGTGTGTTCTCTTTATTTTTGACGTAATTGTTACCTCCAGACTTTGGGGAAAGTGATCACTGAGAACATTTTTATGGGTTTTAAAATTTAGGACTCTGGTAGCAAACCTATTCGGAATTATTATGAAGTCTATAGTTGTATTTGATCCTCTCCCTTGAAACGTCTGCATAAACGAAGTAGGTGGAGAGGTCAACACATTCGCAAAACCCATGTCTAAGAAGAATAAAATTTCATTTAAGACTTCCCCCTGTAAGCTGTGGGAAAAATGAGGAAGATTACATTCTCTTTCATCTGTTAAACCACATAATACATTATCACTATGTGGACATAGAGCCGTATTAAAATCACCCCCACAAACCAATAATACATCATCCTTATTACCATTCGCAGAGTTCGACATTACATCTCTAACTGTTTCAATATGTCACGGATACATTCCTTTTGCACGTTGTTATAAAAATTAACCAGAATGATTACATCTCGCTTATGTAATTTCATTTCCAAGACTTGATAATTAGGTTCTGAAAAAAGCAACCCCGCTTTGTTTATCTTTAGTAAATTTGACACATAAATGCATAAACCACCCTTTGGCCTCCCACTTGCCGATGGCAGGGCTGGTGTATTAAAGCTCTTACAGCCTTCAAGGTGATTTTCTTCCAGAGACCAAGTTTCCTGCAAGCATAGTATATCAAATTTGTTCACAAAATTCTGCCATATCTGATTGTGTAGTTTGGACCGTAGTCCTGCAACGTTCCAAAAGAGAATCGTAATGCTATTTATAATCGCTGGTCTCTGGATTTGATTAATGCAATGTTGAGATCCATGTGGACTAAACGGCGATATCCTGGTGTGGACTGCTTCTTTTGAAAGAACTGGCTCCTCTACCCTGCCCGTATTATTTGGTCTATGTATATCTGACGGGCAATTTGAGGGTGTTCCTACAGGTAGGGACAGGTTATTAACGTTTCCTGCTAACGTCCCTGTTACTAAAGTGGGTTCAAGGCAGGTGCTGAATGTTGTAAGCCCCTCTATTGAATGTAGGGCAGTTTCCATATCATTTTTAGAATCTTGCCTTTGAACTTGACAGCTCTTAGGAGAAGCATATACAGGGACATCAGGAGAGTGGATATCAATCCACATATAACAAAATGTTGTCTTCCCACTGTTCAGTCCAGCACAGAGCACGAACCAGTGGATCCGTCTTGACCCAGGCTGCCAAGGGTTCCAGCAAGACGGCAAAGAAGAGTAGAGAGAACGGGCAGCCATTTTTGGAGCAATGCTACAGGCTAAAGAAGCAGGAAGTCCCCCCAATACCAGCAACCTAGGCTAGGCGGTCAGTGTAGTGGGTCACCCATGCTATGAGATTGGAGCCAAAGCCTATCTTAGTTAAGATTTCAAAAAGATAAGGCCATTCAACCGTGTTAAAGTCCATACGGGCATCCTCACAAATTTTGCCAGCCCAACATATCACCCCTTGTAATCGCCAAAGATTAGGGGCAGTGTTGTGTCCCAGCTTAAAGCCAGATTGATCTGAATGGACCAGTCTCATAATAACTGGGATTAACTGGGAAAATAAGGTCTTAGTCAGGATTTTGACTTAAGCGTTGAGAAGCGATATCGGTCTATATGAAGAACAGTCTGTAGCATCCTGCATGTTATATTGTAAGGTGTTTTGCCAGCCCTGGTCTGTCAGTGCCTGTGCTCTGACTCATTAGAATGTTGGAGTCAGATGATGCCTCGGAATGTTGGGACTGTGAGAGGCTGAGAGACAGTTGGTCATGGGCTGAGCAGCTGACAGGCAGGTCCTGGTGGGGCTCTGATCTACAACATATCTACATGATGTCCTTTACCTTCTTCCCTACACAGGGATAGCAATGGGTATTAGCCCCATTTGCCCATATACTCTTGTCTGGGAATGGGTACGGGCCCCATTTGCCCACATAACTTTGCCTACATAGGTAACATACGGTTTTCACCCTTACACAGGGCACCGTGTTATGGGTTACAGTCCCATCTTACATTTACATAGTACCCTTACACAGTGCACAATTTTATGGGTCTTTTACCCATTTACATTTACTTAGTCTCCCTACATAGGGCGTCTTATGGGTCACATTCCCATTTTACATTTACGTAGTACCCTTACACAGGGCACAATTTTATGGGTCTTTTACCCATTTACATTTACACAGTTTCCCTTCATAGGGCGTCATATGGGTTCAGTCCCATTTACAGTGCTCCTCACACTCCTGCACAGGAGTAGAGGGCGGTCATGGGTTTTAGTCTCAGTGACTGAAATTGTCTTTTTACATTCTGTAATTTTGCTGTTTTGTAGAACGCAATGTTACTCTCACATCGTATTGTTATTGTTTATTGAAAATGGGGGGAAGTACTAGTTATACTGTATGTATCTACTTTGCCTCTTCTCCGTTTTCTTATTTGTCCAGTTTTCCTTGTGGTGTCATTCTTATTGCCATCCTTGGTTTCTGGATTCATACTCATTGTTGTCGTCTTTTGTCTCCAGCCTTCCTTTGTTCACTCTTTCATTCTTTTCCTTCCCTGTTTAGGAGGAAATCTGTACTCCCTCTTTCCTGTGTCTGTGTGGAGGCTGGTGTCCGTTTTCTGTCGTGCCTTGTTCTTTCTTCTCTTCCTGCCTGCCTGGCCAGTGGGTGCGTTCGGGAGTTAGTCTTTGGTGCGTCTGTGTCCTTCTCACTCTTGTTGTTTCCATCCTCTGGTTACTTGTTTTTTCCTCACACCTTTTCTATGTCCGTGAGTTTGGGTTATCTCTTTTGGTTTCCGCTTAACTCTTCTCTTCCTCTTCTTCTTCTTCTTCTTCCTTGTTTTCTTCCACCTGTCTCTTCGCGCTGCTTTGCTCACTCCTTTCCTTTACGTTGTTTCTGTTCCCCTGCTGTTCTTCCTTGTTCTCTCTTCCTTGGTTCTCTCTTGCTACTTTTTATTCACTTATTGGTTTAATGCTTCTGTTAGAACAAAAGGGCATATGTAGTATCCTGCATGTTATATTGTAAGGTGTTTTGCCAGCCCTGGTCTGTCAGTGCCTGTGCTCTGACTCATTAGAATGTTGGAGTCAGATGATGCCTCGGAATGTTGTGACTGTAAGAGGCTGAGGGACAGTTGGTCATGGGCTGAGCAGCTGACATGCAGCTCCTGCTGGGGCTCTGATCTACAACATAACTACATGATGTCCTGTACCTTACTACATGTTATCTTCTTGGACTAAAGCATCTTGGAATACTACCTTCCTGAGTGGACCTTCCTCATTACACAGTCATCTGGAAGTTTGCCCTCTTTATGTATGAGGACTATGGTAGCTAGTCGCTGGTCTGTTGGAAGTATTCCCCGATCCCATCTTTCCCAAAACATCCTCAACAAGTGCAGGGCTAGTCACTGAGCTGTGAGCTATAGAGTTCTATTGGCATACCATGAGGGCCAATTGCCTCACTGGAGTCTAGCTTGCGTATTGCTTGGATAATTTCCTCTTGCAGGAGGTCACTCTCCAGAAGGCTTGTTTCATCACCGCCATAGCAGTCCGATATGGGGAATAGAGATGGGCATAATAAGAGGCAAAGGCTTCAGCGATTCCTGGTCTGTCAGTATCCAATTTCCCTCCGAGTGTGAATTCTCAACACCCAACAGCTTGCTTGCCCCCTTCTGTCCAGCCAAGCTATGAACTTTACCACTTTGATTTATTGTCACCCTATGCTGTTCTCTGGCAGTCTCAGGCACCATATCCCTATGTTCTCATTGTTTGAGTGCCAGCTTATGTCTGTCACCCGCCTGATTTGTCCGCTACTGCTGAGTCAAGTGATCGCCGCAAGCAGATATCAGTTCTGGGCTGATAAGCCCCAGCGAATGTGGTCCCCAGAAGGGGACTGTGTTCTCAGGTCTAGCTGGTCTGCAAATAGTCTCACCTTCACTCCTCTGCAGCTTGTCAGCAAGAGCGACTCAAATCGTTGATGAGCATGGCGTCTGGCAGTGAGGAGATTCATTCTGTTCTCGCTGGCTGCCAACAACACTTTAGGAAACCGTTGTATTAGTTCTCCTTCTTTATCCCTCAAGGGCAATTCTGAGGCCTGGCCCCAGCGCCGGTCTCCTGCTGCCAAGCCATTCCCACACTTCCTCGAGAGTAGAAAAGTACCAAGTCTTGCCTTCCGCTGCAACCCATAGCTGTGCAGGGAAGAACATGGAGCATTTGCTTTCTCAATCTGATATCATTTTTTTAACTTCAAGGATCTGCTGCACATCCTCTGCACTTTTAACATGAAGTCGGGGGAAAAAATGATGGTGGATTTTTCATAAGTGAGCGACGGGGTGCTTTGGGCCATCTGAAGTATAACATCACAGTAGTCGTAATTGAATATTCTTTCAATGATGGGGCGGGGTGACACCAGTCTTGGATGGGTTCCTGGGACTCAGTGGGCCTGTTCTACCGAGAAGTAATTGAGAGACCCCTGGGTTACCGATGTTATAGAATCAAGTCCTCATCAAAAAGGTTGACTTCCAGTCCCTCCTCCTGCGAAGGTACCCCAGTGATACAAACATTATTGCACCTCGAGCGGCCCTCATAGTCTTCAAAGCAGGTCTCTAGAGCAGCATCAGTGGCTTGCAATATGGTGACCTGTGTTTTCATGGCAGCCGTGTCAGCCTTGAGAGCCACCATAGTATCTTGTACTACCTTTACTTGGGTACCCACAGATCAGCTCTCACCAATGTGAGCTCAGTTACAACGGAGTCAATTCTGTCTTTGAGGGAAATGCGCACCCCCTGAATGGCCGCCATTAGATCCCACAGCTTGAGTTATTCATCTCCCGGGGCTGTGATTTGACCTGGGTCAACGAATTGCGGCACGGTCCTTAGAGAGTGCATATTTGTCCAATTTAGTCTGGTGCACCCCTCGTAGTCTTTTGGTCCCCATCATTCTCTGCACCTCGGTCTATGGGCCCCACTATGTGACTGCTGACAGGTATAGCAACGAGGGAGAAAGGAGGTTCACAGCTGTACTCCCCGTCGCCTGCTTTGGGCAAGAAGCGTTCACCCCATGGCCAGTCAAGTTTCCAGCTGCTTGCCCCCACTCCTTCACCTGGCTTTGTGGATGTGCACACCCCAGGGAACTGAGGTACCCCAACAGTGAGGCCAATGTGGGGTCTAATGTCCAACAGTGGGCACGGGTTGAGTGGCCAGCAGTACCCCTTTCACTTCAGTTACGCTGCCCCTGGGACAGAGGTCAGTGCAGTCATGCTCTTCATCATGCGTCTTCAGGCCTGCAGGCCCCTCGCTCCCAGGGTAACTTGAGGCATGCCTCCGCTCGTTTCATGCCCCACACACTTACTTCAGAAGGTGACTTAGAGAGTGATGAGCCATCGTGCAACACTCCATCTCACAGGCCTCACTGCCCAAAGATCACCATTTTGAGCCACTGTGCAAGCAGCTAGTGTCTCTAAGGTCCTGCAACCAATGCCACTTCATTGATCTCTCCGCAGTGACCCACTTGGGACCCACAGCTGAGGGTCCCCTTCACCCTGGATACTCTCAGTTAGGCCCCCTTCCAACGCCCGTATGTCTGACCACCGGGTCAGGCTCTCTCTCAGCCCACGGCATCCCAGCTGCACACTGCTGTGCCTCCGAGATGCCTCGGGGACCAATCCTCCAGTGGTAGGCAGCACCAAGTCTGGCAACGTCCACCACCACAAGCAGGTCAGGGAAGGCCCAGCAAGGCCATAGCTGCACCAGTGACCTCTGTAGCATGCACCACAGCCACCATGGCCCATCTCGCACTAGAGGCCAGGGCTGCACCACGCCCCATGGGCCATGTTATCTATCTCCTTCTGCACTCCAAGCAGCAAAGAAATTGCAGGCTCATTCATTGGCATTCCTTATGGCCATCAATCTGGAATACATTGTGGGATTGAGGCTGAGGACGGATGGATCAGCGGATGTTTAGGGGATTAGGCAAATGGGTAGCAGAGCCGTTCTAGAAAGCAGCCATCTTAGTCAGCAGTTGGCCACACACCCCACTACTGTAAACTTTTGATCTCTTCTCTCTATCAGTAACAGTCAACAAAAGACTTGTAGTAACATCATTTTCTGATTAATCTGAATGATCTCTATTTAATGTGCCAGACTCAAGAGCGCAGCATCTAGCCATCATATCCGCATACATGTTGCTGAAGTTGTAAAATCGCTTGTGTGCTGCATATTTCATCATGGCTATTTCAGCGGTCAGCTGTAATACTTCAAGTAGGTCCATAACATAATTCCCATTACAGATAGGAGAGCCAGAGGAAGTTATTAAATACCTCTAGCACCATACCTGCCTGAAGTTGTGAACCATGCCAAACCTGTACCAGCTATCAGTATAGCTGGTAACTTTGAAATTGTTAGCAGCAGAGCAATCTCTAGTAAATGCAATCAGTTCAGCCACCTGTGTGGAAGTTACAATGCACAAATAGGAGGCTTATGCTATACCTGCTAAGGTGCACACAGCATATGCTGATTTCAAAATACCTCTTTGATAACTTAAACAAAAGCTGTCCACAGGCAACATACATTCAAGCTCTTCCAGAGAAATGTTTGAATGTCAGGTCTTGGCTTGGTGCACTTTTCTGAAACGTCCAGACAAACAATGGTCAAGCCCATCATCATTTTCATCAGACATAGGCAAAGACAACAATGTGGCAGGACTGAGACAGGTGCCGTGCCTTACAGTAATATTTTCAACAGCAAGAATCACCTGCTCTTAAGAATCATCTGTTCACAATGAATTAGGCTACTATGTGTCGCGTGTTGGGTTCGCTTGCAGGTGAGTAGGGTCTTAACAGAGTGAGTAACCATAATTGTAAGTGGGTACCCCGTTGCTGGATGTTGACACCAACTGAAGTCACCACCATTGAGCAACCTGGAAATGCTGCAGCTACCAGATCAAGAGTGGCAGAGAAGTACACTGCTGGGCATTTAGAATTTCCATGGGTCTCTCTTAATAGAAACACGGTGCAGTCATCCTATTCACAGCCGTATAAAGTGAATTCCTAGAGCCGGGTGTGACTGAAACTTTCCCCCAGCTTGAGGAAGGCACTTATGCAGTTGATGTCTTAGGGTTGCAGGTGAGACACATATTTATGTTTAAGCTTCTGAAGAGGCTTTGCCACTAGTAAAAGGTTGAGATCCCACTGATTACATTAGCACACCATTCCCAGAAACATCCTGACATGTTTCTGCTTTTTGGGAGGTTCATTCTCAGAATGGTAGAGATTCTCTCTTGAGACACTTTTCTAGCTCCCTTCTCAATATGGTTTCCGAAATATAGAACTGGCACTAATGCATTTTAGTTAGGGGCACATTGTTTCAGTTCTCTGCCAAATTAGTCAACTGTCTTTTAAATTCATATACTAGGTCATTTTATTGTATTGTTTTCTGTATAAAAATGTTGGACCTTTTCATCACGTCACTTGAATTATTTTTCTACAAAACTGAATAAAGTAAATATTGATTGATTGACTGATTGATTGAGTCAACAGGGCAAAAGTGTAATGTGTGCATGCATCCTGCATTGTCAATGCCACCAATAGGTCCTCGATGTACTGAGGCAAGACTGAGTTACATGGCAACTGCAAGGTTCCAGATTCTTCTTCACTAACTAACTGACTGAATATCAAGGAGCTCTCTGTTTGCCTCTGTGCGCTTGAACACCATGCTAGAATGTCTTTTTGGAATCAGAATGCAAAAGGAAATTGTCCGTCCTCTTGCAGAGGAATAGAGCAAAATGATTGAAACAAATCAATACCTGTCAATCACTCAGTGCCACACAGTATTTGGAAAAGTATCACAGCAGCATTCGGTACCACGGGACAACATAGGGCAACAATATAATTTGCAATTTTCAGGTCCTGTACTATTCTCCATTTGTTATTTGGCTTCTGAAAACTCATTTTGGGTGAATTACAGGGACTCTCTTGTACGTCCATTATGAAGCCCTGCTCTAACATGGATTCAATTATGGGGTAATTCCAGCCTCCTCTGAGAGGTTGTCTGGGGTGTTTGGAGATACTCTGCATTTCCCTTGACCGTCATCCTCACTGGTTCAGCATCTTTGATCTGGCCTATATCTTCTCCAGAAAAATCCCAGATTTTTTCCTTAATGGATTCCTTTACTTCAGATGATAAATCTTCCTTTGTAAAAACCGTGACCAATCCAACAGGTGACATTTGTGTGTTCAATTTAGAGTCTGCATCTAAATTGTGCATATGCAGCTTGACACCATTCAATGTGCAATAGATTGTACAACTGAGTCTGCAAAATAAATCATTGCCCAATAAATTGACTGGGCTCAGACCATATATTATAAACTGAGGTTCCTCCTCAAAAGGACCTATCTTCACATCTGAAAGAAGTATTCACAATTTGCTTGTTTGAGATACCTACAACTTTGACTTATTTTACCAAGAGGGGTGGGTTTGAGATCTCTAAACCTCTTACAGTAGAACTAGTAGCTCTATATATCAAAAAGGACACTGTAGCTATTCACCTCTCCATCCACATATACCCCACATTGATCTACGCCATAGACTGCGCAAAAAGCTTGCAATCTGCCTCCACTCGCAGGCACCGTCAGCATGATTGATTAGAATGTGAATCTCCGAAACTGTCGAAGACCGGACACTGTTAAAACCTGTCAGGGCTCGTAAAGGGTTTTGCTAAACTCTGGGGTTTGGATTTGCATTACACTTCAGACTAGTCAAATATTGCTGACTCAACAAAGTATGGGGCACATAAGCATTTTAAGTTCTTTGCATTTACATACTTGGTACTGGTGTCATATTCATGTTTGAAATCTGACCACCATTTTGCAACCAGTTTGGATTTAGCCTACATTCTCTCTTCCAGTACCCCACCTTGTTGCAATATTGACATAGAGTACTCTTTTTCAACATGGCTATGTCCATCCCTGAATTCAGATCAACTGGTATTCCCCATCCGTTACCTTGTGGGATGCCCTTCCCAGTCTGCATCTTCTGACCACTAGCTTGATAGCCAACTCCCTGCATTCATGCACCGACACCAAGACCAGAGCCTGAATTTGCCATTTACAGGCCATTCTGGAATCCTTTCTATCATAACTTCATTTGAGCCACCATAAATTTCTCCTTGATGTTCTTCTGTCTCATTTCTAAATAATCACTGAAATATTTTGTGTTACACAGTAACTCATCTAGGGTCTTTGACTGTCACTATGCTGTCAGAAATCCTCATAATAATCATGCACAGACTCATTAGACTCTTGGGTAGTCCTCAAAAGTTTCAACCAATCAAACTCTTTCTGCAGAACTGTAGTTTCCAAAAAGTCAAACACCTCATTATATTTGTCCATGACAATAGGAGAAGGATCATTCCTTTGGGCAACTCTCGGGGGTTGATTAGTCAAACACTCCACTGACACCTTGCACTCGCCCCAAAAATCGCTAGGAATGACAATATTACAGATAGTATTTAAATCCTCCCAAAGCACCGTTGAATTTTTCACAAATCTCTCAACTTTAGTGAGCCATAAATTGGGATTTTCTCTGTTTTGGAAAATGAATTGTAAATGTAAAAAAATCAACATGATTACAAAGTACATGCACATATCCACCCTTATGCACATCTCGCAATGGGTAAGATTTGACTTCTGTTTTGCTTTGTTAACCTGCCCATCTGGTCCTTTTTTTCTATTTCTTTTTGTGCCACTTTAATCTTTTGAATATCGCTCCACTTCTGATTACTGCCCACTAATTCCCTTATGTGTAATTTTAGCCCTGTCATTGACATGCTCTTGAGAGTTTTCTGTCTTATGAACCTCCTGATATTTTTCTTTAGATTGCAGCTTTTTGACAACTTAACCCTAAACTCAATGGCCAACCCTGCCAAATGTTCATCAGTTTCACAAGCATGCCTAGCAGCTTTGTTGCACAAGAACTAGAGTTCCTCATCCGCGTATCCATCTATTAATCCCAAATAAAGATTTCCTTTATTAAATTCCTCCATTTATGCCCTTAGCATCAAAACATCCAGCACACTTGAAGGGGCAGCCCTCTCTGGGGTTTATGGCTCAGGACTTTTCTCAACTTCTAGGGCAGACAGACTCACAATGGGAGTGCCCCAGTTCAGGGTTGCCCTACTAGATCTAAGGTAGTACCAGCAACAGATGTACCAGGGACTGTATTGACTGTGCATGTACCTGGTTGTGATTGGGGCTCCCAATGGTGGAGCTGGTGCAACCAGGAATATACTTCTGTCATGGAGACTCTGGTCAACAGGTGCACTCACAAATGTGCCAACTAGCTGTGGGTGCCTTCTGGACTTTTGAAGCCCTCCAGCCTGATGAACAATGTTATATGGAGGTGGTCTGGAAGTCAACAGATTATCCCACAAATCATCACTAGAGTCACTATCACTAGTCTAATCTCTCTTTTCTTCAAATCGACTCCTTCTCATAATGTATTGTTGTTCTCTGCTCCAACTCTTGTTTTCACTGGGTGCATCCTTATATCTCTAATTACATTCTCCCTCCATCCTTGATGTTCTGCATCTACCCTCACTTCCATCCAACTACAAACCTTATGCTTATCGTGGTCTGATATTTCTACTTCTCTTTCATAGGTATGGCTTGCTTCCATGCATTAAAACCTCACATTAAACTGGTTTTTATTAGGGTTTCATCTCATACAGCACTCAACACAAATTCTCAATTGTTCTCAAATTAAACATACCATGTGGTGGCCTGCGAAGACTCTTGATTCACTGTGATCTTATTCCATTTTTGATCTAGATACACATGTGTAAACTGACCTTGAGTGTTAAATAATGTGTGGCCACACCCTCTGGAGGGGCCTCCTTTCCCTCACAGACAGGTATTCTTACATCACGGGTAGCGGCCCGGCAAGCCTTCCTTGGCAGCCTGCGGACCTTGCAGACATCGTACCTGTGGTTTTTTTTTAAAAGAGTGTCAGCAAACATCGCCGGTTGCAGCAGCGCGGTCTCGAGAGACTCTGCTCTATGGGGGCCCGGCGATTGCAGTGATAGTCAGAGTGGAGATGCAGGGGCGCTAAGAGGTGATATACAATAAAGCCTCTTCAACAAGTAAATGGTCTTTTAAAGACCTGTGAAGTAATCGGGTGTGGCTGTGTGTGTGCCCCAGAAACTGCCACACACATGGTGTGAGGTGAAAGAGGGTGACAGAGGACAGCAGGGTGTGAGCGTAGGGCGCCAAAGGGGGGCTTTGATCTGACAGCTCGGGGGTGAGAGTCAGAATTAAAGCCAGTGACAGATGTGACCCCAGGCCAAGTGGTGAGACACAAACCCTGAGAAGCAGCAAATTCAGAGAGAAAACAAGCTGGCTTTTACATTACACAGGGAGAGGGGCTGTCTCTGGGCTGGTGATGGGGACGTGTAGACACAGTACGAGTGCACTGCCCTAGACACAGTACCAGTGCACTGCCCGAGGCACAGAGACAGATGGAGACAGAAATAGACAAAGACAGATAGAGATAGAGACAGAGATAGAAGGAGACAGACGGAGACAGGGACAGACTGACAGATAGAGAGGATAGAGACAGAGACAGATAGAGACATATAGAGACAGACACAGATAGAGACAGAGACAGCTAGTGGCAGAGACAGATAGAGACAGAGGCAGACAGAGCCAGATAGAGGCAGGGACAGACTGACAGAGGAAGACAGAGGGAGAGAGGGAGACAGAGGGAGGGAGACAGAGGGATGGAGACAGAGGGAGACAGAGGGAGGGAGGCAGAGGGAGGCAGACAGAGGGAGGGAGACAGACAGAGGGAGATTTAGGGAGGGAGACAGAGGGAGGGAGACAGAGGGAGACAGAGACAGACAGAGAGAGGCAGAGGGAGACAGACAGAGGGAGACAGACAGAGGGAGACAGATGGAGCGAGAGAGGGAGACAGAGGGAGGGAGACAGAGGGAGGGAGACAGAGGGGGAGACAGAGATAGAGGGAGACAGAGGGAGGGAGACAGAGGGTGACAGAGAGAGGGAGACAGAGAGAGACAGACAGAGGGAGACAGACAGAGGGAGACAGATGGAGCGAGAGAGGGAGACAGAGGGAGGGAGACAGAGGGAGGGAGACAGAGGGACAGAGACAGAGGGAGACAGAGAGACAGATAGAGGGAGACAGAGGGAGACTGATAGAGGGAGACAGAGGTAGATAAACAGAGGGAGGGAGACAGACAGACAGACAGACTGAGGGAGACAGACAGAGGGCAGGAGGGCGACAGACAGAGGGCGACAGACAGAGGGAGACAGAGGGAGGGAGACAGATGGAGACAGACAGAGGGAGACAGAGGGAGGGAGACAGAGGGAGAGAGAGGGAGGGAGACAGAGAGAGGGAGAGGGAGGGAGGGAGACAGAGAGAGAGTGGGAGGGAGACACAGAGAGAGAGGGAGACAGACATAGTGAGTGAGACAGAGGGAGACAGAGAGCGAGGGAGAGAGGGAGGGAGAGCAAGGGAGAGAGAGAGAGATGAGATAGAGAGAGAGTGGGAGGGAGAGAGAGGGAGGGAAGGAGACAGTGAGAGACAGAGAGAGAGAGAGAGAGAGAGAGAGAGAGAGAGAGAGAGAGAGAGAGAGAGAGAGAGAGAGATGTGTATATACCGGTTCTGGTGGCTCAGTGGACAAAGGCGTCCGCTGCTGGGGCCTGTGTTCAACCTCAGGGTCACAGGTATTTTTTGCTCTAGACCCGCCCCCCTTCCCCCTGACCCCGCCTCCACTGGTGCGGCCCTCGGCCACAAATCACACAGTAAATTTGGCTCCCGAGAGAAAGTTTGTGAGTACCCATGTCTTACATCATCACTAAACAAGGTTCTCGATTGCTTGAAAAATTTCATTGTTACTCTGCATCTGGGATAACACAAAATGAAAAAACTTCAGTTGAAATAACCAGCAATTTTCAGAAAATAACAATAAAATATACAACAACACTAACATCCAATCTGAGTGTGACACTACTGTTCCTAACCCTCACAGGGCAGCACTCACTGACTTGGCCAATGTAAACACGACACACACACCAATCGACCAATACCATCATGGCATCCTATGAAGTAACTCGCAACACCTGACAGCAGCTCTCATTTCACAGTGATCAGTTTCTCATAAGCAAATTTTTGAAAAACAAAAATAAAACAATTAGTCTTGTCAGTTCCATTAAAGAAATTCAAAGTCACTGTTTAATTTAATGAGGAAATGGAGAATAACGCCCTCCTTGTATTATCACACATACAAAATGAGCTCTCAACCATTTGTATATCACCCTGATTTTGATTAATATACTGTTTATTATGTTCTGTGCACTATAATGGTTTGTAATAACCGAATAAAGTTGCAATGATTATGATGATGATCCTGACTAGTGTGGTCTACTCCTGTGCACAAAGGGTCAATCAAACATCAATCTCAGTTAATACATCCTCACAATAGAAGTTTAATATGTCTCTATCTTAGCAGGGCTGATAGCGCTTCAAGATCCCACACTACAAACCTAACACATAAGTCACAACTTACATAACTCAATATCTATCACTGGATTATGTCAAATTTGATAACCAAACCAAACTTTAACACTTTGCAGCAAGCACTTTCTTTTCCTAAGCACAAGCAGTACACATGAAAAAGCATTTCAGTTATCAACTTCAATACAGAGCCCGTCTAGACCCACTTCTAGTCCCACGTGGACACCACATCATGAAAGAGACTAACTCATCAAAATCTCAAACACCACAATGCTCAACAATACTAACCCTGGGCGTAGTTCGCGAAGTAGCACTTCGCGAAGCTACGCAAAGTGCACTTTGCACTACGGGAGCTACGCGTAGCACTTCGCGAACTGCGTAGTACCTTGTTCGCACTGTGCCAGATGTCGTTTTCAATGATTGCACAGTGCGGACAAGCATCCGGCACTGCGCAATCATTGAAAATGGCATCTTGCACAGTGCGAGCTGTAGTTTTCTGCTGCTCGAGTATATTTTTACCGAGCGGCAGCTTTCTCAACGCGAACTGGTAGTTTCTCATCGCGAGCGGTCGCGAGCATACGCGATCACTCGCAATGAGAAACCTGACCTCCTCGCGTTGGCAATCTCGCCGGGAGGTTTATTTTCCATGCTCGCGATCGCCAACTTGATGTTGCTGATTGCGAACAAGGAAAAAGTCTCGCCGGGATGTCATTTTGCTTGCTCGCGGTCGCCAACTTGACGTTGAGGACCGCGAGCAAGCAAAAAATGACCACAGCACTACGCAACACTACGGTACGCGTGTTCGCACTGTGCTACGTGCAATTTGCGTAGTGCGAAGTAGCGCGAACTTCGCAAACTACGCGAGTGTAGCGTAGTGCTTTGCCCAGACTTAAACAATACACAATACGAAATGTGCAACCATACTTATACTCACACTCCTAGGACACTGCAATCACTTCAGAAATGCTGAAACTCCACCTGTTGTCAGAACTGGACCATTAAACCTCATGGACTTGACTGGGCTGGGGCAGATCCTGATTATCTCTGAAGAAAATTAAAACTCCCTAAGAATCAATGGGAACCATGCTCTACTAACAGATTTGTTGCAGTGTGATTGGCACCATGCAGAGTTTTGTAGCAAATGATGACAGAGAAAAGTAACATTGCAAACCATGAAGGTTTGTTAATAGATTAGCAAGTTACAACCTCAATTCACCCACTTTAGCCGTAAATCAGTAATTAATACATTAACAGAATTGTCAGAATAACTCAAAGCAAATTAAAATCGTAACGACAAAGACAGACTGTTTAAGGGGAGAGGATGTAGCCTTACGACTAGAGCGGTCGACCTCGAAGCTGGGGACCCAAGTTTGAGTCTCTACAAGGACGCTCAACATCCTGTGATTCTGAGCAAATCAATTAATCTCCCCGTGCCTAACAAAAATGAATGTGTCCTTCTGTAACAAAACTGGTCCTCGTATAAAGCGCTCTGATACCCGGGTCTAGTTTGCGCTATATAAAATTCTTTAAAAAAGAAAAAAAGGTTGTCATAAAGCAAATTAAAACAGGCACAGCTAATAAGCTGGGTACGCTGGGTAGATGTCAGGTAGAAGGTGTCAGCAAGTAAAGCCTTTAAAGGCTGAATTACATTGAACGTAGTCAATTAAGTGAGAATGGATTTGCCCAGGATTCAAACTCTGTGGGTAAAAGCAAAGCAAAGGGTCTACACTCAGGAGAGTGGAAAAGAGGGTATCTGAATCTCATGAACTTAGCAATGCACAATTAAACTTGTACAATGTTTACAGTGAGAACCGGCTCCCTATGGTTTCCGTGAAGAGAACCAATCAGCATGGAATAATTTCTGTTTAACTAGCTTCAGCCTTCTTCACAGCCATCACACAATGGAAGTCTCTCCTGTATTACCTTCAATGGATATCTTGTAGTGGGATGATACAGTTTGGCATGTGTGTACGTCTCACTAGTGCATAGGTTCATTATTTAGCTCTCTATGGAACCCATACAGATAAACATTCACATATAAACCAAAAACATTATGACAAAATTTAATTAACATGTATGGCTGTTGCTTGGCTCCTGAAATAAGAGAATAGAAAAATACACAGCAGACAGGGGGACAGTTCAACTTAACAGGAGTCATTTTAAATTGAGGCCTACATTAACTATGTTCAACTCAAACCTGAAAATCAAGCTCTATATATGCGTGCATGGTGTAGGTTAATGCAAATATTTGTGCAAGGCACAAAACAATGAGAGATCTTCACCAGTGATCTTGCTACCAGGTATATTGGTTTATATCTTGGAAAATAACACAGAATCCCCATTAATAAGGGAGATGAGCATCTGAGTCAACTATTTCTTAGGATCTTACTTTTTTATCTTACCTTTACTGCAGGAAATTGATCCTGAAAAAATGTAAGATATATATTGTATACAAATTAAAAGTTTCATGGAAAAACCTTTAAATGAATAGGGACCAGCATGTTGTTCTGCACTTTGAATAAACCTTTGATGAATCCTTCAGGACCCACCTTGTATCTCTTTTTGAAGGCAGTTGTTTATATTGTTGTTTATGCATCCCTCTTGCCGCATTTTCTTAAACATAATCTATTCTTTTCCCCTCTTCATACCCTTACATAAATTTCAACCCTTCATTTTAGAAGTCAAGGTGATTTTACCTCAACGCCCCTCACCTCTATTAATTTTGTTTAAACTATTTCTCAACTTTCCCTTAATGGCATTCAGCATGAAAGAGCAATTTTGTCTGGCCAATTTACCCTAATTACATGTTAAAAAATGTCACTAACAAAAATATTGATCAATGTTTTTCCATCATTGTTTGCGGCTATCGTTCCAGAATACCATAACAGACTGCGCATTTTGAGATTTACCATCATTTAATTTCATTTTGCTTTGGTGAGGGCTTTTTGCAAGTCATTAAAACTCTTCCACACTCCAAATAAGGGGTGTCTTGGATTAGCACATCTCACCATATTTTTAATGTTCTACCCCATGTTTTAGCTAGCTTTATTGACATAAAATGTGTTTTACAATAAAGGAGTAAATCAGCATGCAAATGCATCAACTTGAAAAGGAACTATAAAAAATGTGATTAGCTCATATAGGGCCTCATGTAGGTAAATAAATTTTACCGGTTCTTAAATACCGAGCCGTACCGAATCGGTAAATTAGAATCGGTAAGTTATATGTAGGTAAAAATTCGGTAACAGTTACCGATTCGGTAACATTCGGTAATTACGAATCGGAATTCACCGAATCGGTAAATACCGAGGTGGTATTTACCGAATCGGAAAATACCAAGGTGGTATTCACCGAATCGGAAAATACCGAGGTGGAATTTACCGAATCGGAAAATACCGAATCGGTATGTACGGATTCGGTAAATACAATCACATGACTTGACGAAACAGCTAATCCAGTGCAACGACAGCCCACCCAACCAGGAAGTGCCCACACCCAGGCAGGTGTACATAATTATCCGAAGTGGCCACACCCAGGCAGGTGTACATAATTAGCCGACCCTGGAGAGGCTTGGAGTGCAGAGGAGAGGCAGGGAGCCGTTGCATGTGCGAGCGGGTAAACGAACAGCATGTCCAGCCAGAGAACACAGAAAGACGGAGGGGAAAGGAGGAGGAAGCTGAAATTTAGCCCCAAGGAACTCCAGGTGCTGGTGGAGGAGGTGGTGAAGCAGCACCAGAAGCTGTTTGGAAGGCAATCCCTGCAAGTGCCTGAGGTGGAAAAGCGCAACATATGGCTGGCCATCCAGGCGCAGGTCAATGCCGTGGGAGTGACCCACAGGGACATTGAGGTCCTCAAAAAGCGATGGTATGACCTCAGGATCGTAACCAAGAGAAAGATGGGCGACATCCAGAAGGAGGCCAGCCAGACCGGAGGTGGAACCAACAGGGCACCTGCCCTCACCGAACTGGAGGAGCTGGTGGCGGCCACAATCGAGCAAGAGAGCGTCGTGGGTCTTGGGGACGCCGACAGTTCTGCCAGAGCCGCAACACACCAAGGTAAGACGAAAGCACAGCAATGTAGCCCCCCCTACCCCTATCCCACATCCCCCAATTGTGAAACGATAATCACACTGCAGTCCACACGTGTCAGTGCAGACAGGCAATGCATTCCGGGAGATGTAGTCAGGGCAACACTAACCATGACGTAAATGTTACAGGGCAACAAGGCATGTCACGCACTCGAGGCACAAGGAGACAGGGGACATATTGGAATGTGAAATGATTGATATTGACGCTTGCAATGCAGCCCTTCGGGGACACTGAGCCAATGTTGTATTTCTGTCCACAGATGTGACATCATGCAGGACAGGGCATGCTGCAGGAGAGACGGCACACCGGCCACATAAATCACCTCCAGCCAGCACAAGTTCAGACCAGGGAGCAGGCCCACTGGCAGCCGCACCACCAACACAGCCAGCCTCGCCGCACACAGAGCCAGCATCACCTCACCGAGAGCCAGCATCACCACCACCAGAGCCAGCATCGCCACTCATGTTCGAATCACCGGCCACATCTCCGCTTGCAGGTGTGAGAATGAGGAGGCGTCCAGCAGCCAGGCTACGAGCCTTAGACACCTCGTCAGACGACAGCATGGGCCCAGAAGACCGCACCGGGCCCCAGGAAGGGAGCCATGCCACTGTACCCCACACCTCACAGGCAGCACAGACGGAAGCAAGAGGGCGCCGCAGGTCGCGTGTCCAGAGTCCACCAGCACCCACTGACGGCCATGGTGTCTTCTTGGGGCTCGAGGGCCAAATGTTGAAGCAACAGCGCCTGCAATCAAAGGCAGTCATGTCAGTCCAGAGGCACATGCGGGTGATGAAGACGACATTAGTCAACATGGACACTAACATTAGCGGCATGGCTGCGGGCATTCGGGACATGTCCCAGTCAATCCAGCAGTTGTGCAGCAAATTAGATGCTGACATCGAAGCACGGCGCCGGGAACGCCAGAGAAGGGACACTACCAACAGGGCACTCAACCGTCTGGCAACGGCGACTTCTCTACTGTGCCGGCGCTCTGTGACGATGCAGGAGGGCCTAACACAGTGCTGCAGCGACCTGTCTCGGGGGATGGTGCAGGTGACAAGTGCACTAGGGGTGCTATTGACTAGTCAGGCGTCGACAACTGCTGCAGGGGATGCTGCGGAGAGCATCGACACCAGCAGCAGCATCACACCCCCCGTCCCAGAAGCACGCAGGAGCAGCAGGCGCCTTGGGGTTGGCACTAGTGAGGATGCACAGGCCGTGCAATCCACCACTGCAGCGCGTATGCGCAAACATTGATGTTGCCCTGCTTATCCACTTGCCATTGGGTGACGTAACCCTGGACATACTCATTGTATAGATGGCATATTGCCAGATTGGCCTGTTATTGTGTTCATGGCGTGGTGCCACATTAAAACTACGTCATGACTTCTCACAACTCGCTGTGTCCCCTTACTTACTCAGAAATAGTTGCATGTGATCTCTGCCCGTCTCTCTCTCCCATCTATTGCAGTTGGCACTCTAGCTGCGTTGCCCTCTGGCTGGCCTGACTCATCCTCGTTGTCCTCAAAATATGTTAGTTCCACACCTGTACCTTTTTTCGTGGCAAGGTTGTGCAGCATTGCACAAGTGGCAATAATCTTGCAGCAGGTGATGGGTTTGTACTGGCGTGCGCCTCCGCTCTTGTGCAGGCAGCGGAACCTGCTCTTCAGTAGTCCGAACGTGCGCTCCACCACATTGCGTGTTGTTTTGTGTGCCACGTTGTATCGTCTCTCACTCTGGGTTGCTGGGTGTAGGTAGGGAGTGAGAATGAATGACCGGCATGCATATGCACTGTCGCCTGGATGAGTAAAAGGGAACCATCAGTAACATGCCTCTATACACTATGATTTGCAGGTTTCAAGGGGCGTCACTGTTACTCACCTAGCAGGTATCCCTCTCCGAATTCTCCGGCACTCAGTCGTGTGTAGATCCCACTATTCTGGAAGATGTAAGAGTCGTGGGTGCTCCCAGGAAACTTTGCTACAATATCTGTGATGATGTTCCCTGCATCACAGATCACCTGCACATTGATGGAGTGGGTGGACTTCCTGTTCCTGTAGATGTGCTCTGTATCAGCTGGTGGACAGATTGGGATGTGTGTACCATCAATACAGCCGAGGACATGGGGGAACTGTGCCATGTGATAAAAGTCAGTTTTTGTTTTCTGCAGTGCAGCCTGTGTGCTTGGGAAGCTTATGTAGTGGTGCATTCTCTGCATCATGGCATCCAGGAACTTCCTGAAGAAACGTGACAGGCAACTCTGGGATACCCCACCCACCGCAGCTATCACCACCTGATAACTGCCGGATGCCAACAGATGTAGGCTGCAGAGCACCTGCACATGTGGGGGTATGGCGTGCGCCCTTTTTATTGGCTGGTCCAGGAGTGGGTGTAGGTCCCTGATTAAGTCCATGATGGTTTCGGGGTGTAGCCTGTACCTCTCATGTATCTCTGCATCAGTCAGCTGGAATAGTGTGATGCGCTGTCTGTAGATTTGTTCCTCCCGTCGCCACACCCTCAGTCCTGCTGCCTGTAGACGTAGGCGCCTTGCAATGACGTACATAGCGGCCATGTTGTCCACGCTGTTGCATTTTGGGTTTGCTAATATGCATTGTTGATGGTTACCACCTGCTTTCAATCCGTGTTAATTACCGACTCTTATTTACCGATTTTCCTGGATTTCTTAATTACCGAGTGCTCCTACATGTCATTTTAAATTTTACCACTTCATATTTACCACTTCATGTTTACCGATTCGTTAATTATGTCTTCGGTAAATATGAATCGGTATTTTGGAATTCGGTAAATCTGATTCGGTATTTACCGCCTCATATTTACCGAAAAGTGGTTTTTGGACTCCTACATCTCACTTGTCTGAATACCGGTCGGTAACGGCATATTTACCGAAAATCGGCCGTTACCGACCGGTATTTGGCTACCTACATGAGGCCCATAGTCTATTTTATTAAGTTGTGTTATTATCTTAGGTTGATGCAATTTAGAAGCAAAAATGAGAATGCTATGCAGGTTCTTGCAGATGCTGTGTTGTCAGTGGCATAGTGCAAAATGATGCCCCCCCCTGCAAAATGTGATAAGGGGCTGTTGAGTCTACCATATTTCACAGATATGCATTGGCCTTGGGCAGAATGGGGTCCCTAAAAATGTTTGGTGGCCCCTTGAAGGGTTGGGGTTGGAGTGTGTTCAATTACAATGTGGGGGGTTGCTTGCTCTTTCTACATTTTTAGGTCAAGCCTGGGCAGCGCTTGCTCTGTCTCTTAAAGACTTGGGGCCCGATTCACAGAACTAACTTAAGACAAAATCCTAAACTTACTACCATTTTGGTATTCACAGAAGGCACTTACTCATTTTGGTATTCACAGAAGGCACTTACTCATTTCGGTATTCACAGAAGTTAGGAGTCCTAACTTTAGGACTCCTAAATGCCTTCTGTGAATACCAAAAGTCTTAAAGTTAGGATTTTTCTCAGTTTAGTAGTAGTATAGTTAGGACTCCTAACGTTATGACTCCTAAATGCCTTCTGTGAGTACCGAAAGTCTTAAAATTAGGATTTTTCTCAATTTAGTAGTAGTAAAGTTAGGACTCCTAACTTTAGGACTCCTAAATGCCTTCTGTGAATACCAAAAGTCTTAAAATTATGATTTTTCTCAGTTTAGAAGTAGTAAAGTTAGGAGTCCTAACTTTAGGACTCCTAAACTGAGAAAAATCCTAATTTTAAGACTTTTGGTATTCACAGAAGGCATTTAGGAGTCCTAAAGTTAGGACTACTAACTTCTGTGAATACCAAAATGAGTAAGTGTCTTCTGTTAATACCAAAATGAGTAAGTGCCTTCTGTGAATACGAAAATGGTAGTAAGTTTAGGATTTTGTCTTAAGTTAGTTCTGTGAATCGGGCCCAGCGTGTATATACTTTGTGGGCTTACAGCACATTCATTGCTTTTGATTTATTTCTATGAGTGTCCTTTAAAAAGCTTTGCTTCCAAGCGGCTAATGTTTCCTATTTGTCCCTCCTTTCTGTGGGTTGGTCCGTCCCATGGAGAACTGCCCTATTACTTGTAGCCTTACATTTGTCTAATTTAGGAAATGTTTTCAGGACTAATTTTTTCTTTGATTAACAGCCCTTTTTACTCGCGCTCATGTTTTCACTCGCTACCCTCTGATGTCTAAGCCCCTTGAGCGCTGTGCAGTTGCAGCCCTCAAATCTCCAGCAGGCTCACTTGGCTCCCATTCACTTGCAGCTCCAGCTTCGCACCGCCCTACCTTGCCCATGATAAATGCAGAAGTAGTCTGCTGCCGGGGGTCATGAAACACTGCTGCTCGCTTGTGGGTGTGGGAGTGTTCACCGAAGTCTCCACAGTAAGGTCAGGCAAGCCACAAGGTACCACCTTACATACGTGTGACACAACAATAATTTCTGTATGCTTATAATTAGGTTTTGGTAAATAACATTTCCACATTTTTTTTACATAATTTACAGATTATCTGACATGGGCAGTAGTACTATTCTTTTATCAACAAACAAAAATGGCAGCACCTTAATTTTAAAGCTTTAGAGCGTATTTGGATAAACACCCATTTTTTGTACGTCACCAGCATCAATTAAACTGCCCATTTAGGTTTAAACCATTACACACCAGGAGACACAATGGCAGAAAGGGGGAGCACAGATTCGATTTTTCTGGGATACGCGGGGGATTAAGCTATAGCTCAGTGCAGCTCTCAGCCTCTATACAATTACGGCTCCTAACAACACAGAATGCTGTTCCGCATGTTCGGGAATTGGTTTCCAAATAGAACCCCAGAGCTGACACCATTTGCAGCATCTTTGGAACTCCTGGCAAAACGTAAACCAATCAGAGGTAATAGCACTCCGGTGAGTTCAATCATGCTGTAATGTTAAATAGACGGGGTCTGATACAGTGGGGCAGATTTGCAAACCCCTTGCGCCACTTTTGCGTCACCTATAACATGGGAAAAGTGACACAAAAGTGGCGCAAGGGGCTTGTAAATCTGCCCCAGTGTGTTTAACAATGTTTGCTTTAACAATAGGACAAAGAAGAGCTTTCACGTGGATACATACTGAATCAATATAATACAGCTTAGATTATTTAGATTAAGCATGCCCTTTATTAGCGATGCAGATTAAAGGAGTTTCTATGGGCGCTTGCTTTGCCCCTAATTTTGCGATTCTCTATGTTCACCACTTGGAAAACACATTATTCCTTACCAACCTCAATCCCTTTAGGAATAACATCACATTTTGGCGTCGTTATATATACAACATCTTGCTCATTTGGACAGGCGACAAGGCCACTTTGTCACTTTTTGTTGATTGGTTACACAACTGCCAACAACATTTGAAATTTACCATTGACCCTAAAGAAGAGGACCTCCCTTTCTTAGACCTCACATTACGGGTGGACGACCAAAAAATTGGGACTACACTCTACAAAAAACCAACGGAACGGAACACTCTACTCCACTATGCTAGCTACCATCCACGAGGCCTTTGTGATGGCCTTCCGTTTGGCCAATTCCTACGGATTCGACGCAACTGTAAATGGCGCATGGACTTCTTCAGGGAGGCTGCCATACTCAGCTCTAAACTTATCGCCCGCGGATATCCCAAGAAATTGGTCACTAGAGCACGGTAACCAGCTTGGTACAACCATCGTGAGACCTTACTCACTCCAAAGGAAAGAAGGTCTAACACTCGCATCCCTTTTGTCTCCACTTTCTCTCCCTCCAGCAATAGGCTGTCCAAGATTATCAAATCACACTGGAACATCCTGGCTCCTCTAACCATCTTCAAAGAACCTCCTCTATTTTCCTATCGTAGAGGAAAAAACATATCTGACCACCTGGTACACGCATCACTTGGCCTCAAACCACCATCAGGGATGAAACCATTCGGAGTTCTTGGAACCTCCCACCGCTGTTGGGACATTACAAATGACTGAGATGCTCGGCATGTTCATCTACTACAAACACCAAAACCTTTGAACACAACGGATTAAAATTTGATCTACATTCTTTCACAAACTGCAGATCCCAGAATGTCATTTACTCTATAAATGTCCTTGCAACATGTTGTACATAGGACAAACCACCCAAATGGTTAAGGACTGCATTATACAACACCGAAGCCGCATCAGATGTGGGGTTGATAAGAACAATTTCCTTGACGACACTCAATTTGGATTTCGCAAACATCATAGCACGGAGTCGGCCCTAATCACAGCCTCAGAAATGATCAGGCAAACTGTCGACCAGGGGGGCAATGCAGCACTTGTGCTGCTAGACCTCTCGGCAGCTTTTGACACTGTAAACCATCAGAAACTCTTGGGAGTTTTGAGAGGGATCAGTGTCAAAGGGAAGGCTCTTATACTATTTAAGTCATTTCTGTCTGATAGAGAGCAGTTTGTGGCCTTAGATAATTTTAGGTCACCAAATTTTACACTACCCTGCAGGGATCATCTTTGAGCCCCACACTTTTTAATGTTTATGTTGCACCCCTGGCGAAACTTATTAGATCTCTGCGTGTCTCCTATGCGGAGGACACGCAGATCATTGTTTCAGTGTCCGGAGCTCCCACCGACACTGTGAAGCGTTTCCATTCTTGCCTACGTCTGGTAGGGAAATGGATGGCTTCTAACTCTCTAAAGCTGAACTCTAGTAAGATGGAGGTTCTACTGTTTGGGGCTCATGCTAATTTTTGGTCACCAGATCTCTGGCCCCTAGAGCTGGGTTCACTTCCTAAACCAGTGACCAAGGGTAAGAATTTGGGAGTCATTTTTGACACCAAACTGTCCTTTGAGCATCATGTTAATCAGGTTACTTCTTCTTCCTTTCATACATTACGAATTCTGCGAAAAGTTCTCCCTTTCGTTCCTGCCGAGCTTCGTAAGTTGGTGGTCTCAGCAGTTGTTCTTTCGAGAGCTGATTATTGTAATGAGCTCTTTATTAATCTTCGTATAAAATGTCTGGCCAAACTTCAGGTTGTTCAAAATGCCGCGGCCAGGCTTCTATTGAACATCCTGAAGTATAAATCAGTCTCTTCGGCATTGAAAGACCTCCACTGGTTGCCAATAAAGAAACGTATAGAGTTTAAGGCCCTCTGTATTGTTTTTAAATCCATCCATGATTATAGGACCAGGTTTCCTAAAACAGAATCTGATACGCTATATCCCAGCACGAAATCTTCGCTCCTCCTTGTACAATGATCTGGTTGTCCCCAAGATAAAAAGATGCTCTTGGGGAGGGAGAAGTTTTCTGGTAGGTGCTGCTAGGCTGTGGAATTCACTTCAGTCTTATTTAAAGAATGAGAGCAATCTGTTGGTGTTCAGGAAGGCATTAAAGACCTGGCTGTATAATCATTGAGATCTGTGTATTTCCTAGCCAAAGAGTAAGTGCCTTGACACCCTCGAGTGATTGTTTCGCGCTTTATAAATTGCCTTTTCATTTCATTTGATTCTGCATTTGGGCTGTCTCTCCTTTTCTCCCCCTTCTCCTTCCTCTTCCTATAGCCACCCTTTCTGCCCCCCCACCACCAACCCCTCTTCTTTCTACTTATGTACCTTTCACCCCTATTCCTTGTTTTAGCTCTTTTGTCTGGGACGGTCCTATTATACATTGATGTAGGATTTGCCCCCCCTTCTCTCTTCTATTATAATTGTATTTTCATTGCTCACTCATGTTCATGTTATGATGTCAATTGTAGTGTCCATATATTCAATCTTTATTATGTGTATTAAATAATTTTTCCTCTCGTTCACGTAAATTGTATGACCACTCAAGTCAATTCAATTCAATTCAATAATTCTTTATTCGGTGGTTAAAAACCATCATAAAAGAGTACACATATATACAATAAAAATAGTATTAAATGGTTATACAAGAACATTGACTGAATCTATATACATAAAATAATTCATTATTCACGATGAATCCACCTTGGTGGCTTAATCAAAATAACGGGTGGGGGAACCTGCAGGATTCACGAATGGTACTGACCTCTAGTTACCCTTAATCTTAGTGCAAATTTCAAGAAACTTATAACAGAACACAGTGTTAGCGGGTCACTAGCCCTTTGTAGAAAAGTCAGTGCCTCTTTGGCTCGAGTAAACCTAGCCTTTTTTTAAATTTCCTTTAAAAATCTTCGTCTTGGTATTGCATATAGAGGACATAAGAGTACAAAATGAAGGGTGTCCTGCGGAGACGTATTGTCGCAGCCGCAGGCACCCTTCTGCTCAATTGAATGACTAAAACCAGCTGGGTCGGCTAACAAATATGGTAAAAAATTGAGCCTAAAACGTGACATTAAAAACATTTCTTGAGCATTATACATAACGCAAAGATATGGTTCCATCCCTTCAGTGGTTTCAAGCCTGTTGTAAGCACTCACTGATGGTTTGACCCCTTCCATTGTGGTTCTGACAGATGCTCTTAGGTCTAGGAAAATTCTTTTGAGATTAAGCTTATCCTGTGAAGTAATCACTGAAGGGTTTAAGTAAAACTCCTTGCAACCCATATTTTCCAAGCTAGTTTTGACATAGTTAAGCCATGGGATATTCAGACATTTATCTCTGCCAAGGCAGTCTTGTAGGATCTGCCTACTCAGCGCGGCTTCCGGGTTTGTCCGAATTTTGAGCCAGGCCAGAATTGGTCTAAATTTAATCAAATCCTCTAAGTAGGGTCTTCCTAATTCTCTGTGAGCTATGGCGGCTGGTGTGCAATTAGGGACTTTCAGTATTGAACGAAAAAAATGTATTTTCCTCCCTTTGCAGTGAATCAAGATTTATAAAACCTCACACTTCTGAGCCGTACATGGCTTTGGGACAACACATTGAGCCATAAAGGTTCATAGTTTGTTCCGAGCACCAACGGCCAACTCTCCTCCCGTAACCTGCAATAGCCCCAGTTGATGCCACCAATTTGCCACACCTTTCCTGTACCAAAGGGGCAAATTTCAATGACTCGTCAAAGAGCACGCCTAAGTACGAGAAAGATTGCACCCTTTCTAGCGTGTGATTACCATTTCTATATTGGAAGCTAGTCCGTGGTTTGTGACCTGCTGTCATTACATAAGATTTTTTTAAATTGACAGACAGATCTAACATGTCCATGAATTTAACAAACCCATCAATTAGGATCTGTAAGCTTTTAGGGGTTCGCGCCAAGAGAACCGCATCATCTGCGTACAACAGCACCGGGATGTTGCGTGTCCCCACCCTTGGGCAGTCTGTTTTTAAGTTGGTCAGGGACTGTTCTAAATTGTTAATGTATAACGAAAATAAGAAAGGGGCTAATATGCAACCCTGCCTCACACCGCTAGTGCAACTGAACGAATCAGTCAAACCCCTTCCTTAATGTAACGTACTCTGGCAGAGGTCTCTCTGTGCTGTTCCCTCAGCGTACAGATAATACCTGGGTCAATTCCCAGGTGATTCATCATCGCCCAGAGCTTATTCCTGTTAACATGGTCGAATGCAGCGGCCAAGTCCATGAACCCCAGGTAAATGGCTTCGTTGCTGGTTTTAATATACTTCGCAACCAGCATGTAGAGGTTCAGGCATCGGTCACTGGTAGACCTGCCGGTCCGAAAACCGTACTGAGCGTCTGAGATGATATTATTATCCTCGGCCCATTCGGTCAGGCGATTCAGGATTACTCTTTCTAGGATTTTAGCTGTAACGTCTCTCAGAGAGATTGGGCGATAACATTGGGGGTTATCTCTGTTGCCCTTTTTAAAAATAGGAACTATAATAGCCATCGACCAAGACCGGGGCAGACCGACCATAATGGCCGCATTTAATACTCTGGTTAAAATGGGGGCCCATAACTCCACATTACTCAAAAACAGATCCGGAGGGGTCCCATCTGGGCCCGGGGCTTTATTTTTAGTGAGTCCCTCAATGCCCAAGACAATTTCTTCTAGGGAGAACTCCAATGCCTGTCCCTGCGTAACCACCCCCATCTCCTCTGTCCTATCTTGCTCCCCATGGTTATACAGGCCCTCAAAGTGGGCTGTCCACTGTTCCGGCAGGATACTTGTGGCAACCTCAGGGGCGTTTTTATCTTGAAAACAAGGGGTGTTAATTAGTCTCCAAAATTCTGTGATATCCTTTTTTTCGGAGGCCTCCCTCAAGGCCGCCCACGCTTCCCCCTGCAGTGCTGCTTTCCTTCTTTTTTGCTCCTTCCTATATTTTAATTTACATATGTTGACTTTTACTGAGTCCCTAGGTTTACTGCTAAGGGCTTTTTTTAACTCCCTGAAGGCTCGTGTGCAGTCCCCGTCAAACCATCTCGGCGAGTTAGAGTTGGTTTTCTTTGGAGCCTTAGTCCACAATAGCCCTTCCACCAGGCTAGTTATTTGGCCAAATGCGTTTATTAAATGAGCCCCTGCGACAGAGAGATCTAAACACTCATCAATGAGTGATTTACCTTTTTCCAATAAGGACCGGTAAAATCTTTCCCCGTCTAATTTCGCCCACCTAAGTCTTCTACCTTGGTCCGTCACTCTTTCAACCACTTAAGTCATTTTTCTTTTTCCCTTTCCTTTTTCCTTGATTCGCTACTCTATCGGCACTTTTCTGCGCGCTCTAGTTGCCAGGCCGTCCCCCACGTGACCTCCCCCTCTTCTTGTTTACGCCCCCTGGCCTGGCGTCCACAGACCCTACCGGACTAACGCCGGCTCGGTGCACTTCCCGATTCCTCCTCCCGTGATTCATTCTGACCTCCTAATCATAAGTGTCTCGTCATTGCGCCACTTTCCATGGGCCATTTTTGCCCCTGCATACCTGCGGACCTCGGTCCTTACCTCTCCTTCATTTTTCCCCCAGGTCACCCATACACTGGGTTCCGGACCGCCGTCCTGCGTAAGTTTCTTTCAGAGCACTCTGTCTTCCGTTTATTTTATTTTCCCCTCCCACCCCCTCCCACCTCCCTCCCTCTCTTTCCAGCCATTTACTGCCTTAACACGGGACCCGCACCAACTCAGCTGCCAGGCCTACCTGGCGGCCTGCGGTTTTGATCATACCACCGCGTCTCACCACAGTAAGTTCTGCCATTTTATATCCGACCTCCTTTTGTGCCCCCACTGCACCGCCTCCCCAGTCCTTCTTCTTCTCTTCCTGGTGTCCACTTGCCTCCCTTACGCACCTCCCGCCGGGCTTCGCCGCCCAGCCCGACTTTCTGACCAGCCCCTCTGTGCGTTACACTGTCTCACTCACATGCATTCCTGCTCTCCCACCGGTCCTTTCACCCTTCCTCTCTTCCCCCCTCTGCTCTCCCGTTCATACACGTGTTTCCTTTCTCCCCCCGGGCCTCCACATTACTCTCGACCCATCGCACGCCTTGCCTCACAGCGCCATAGCCTAGGAAGCTCAGCCATCAGCTTCTTCACACCTGGCCTCGCCCTGTCCTCTTGGCTCTCTCTGTCCTTGCAGGTTGCAACCCAACCCCCTCCCTTTCTGTGGCCATCGCTGACATCCCTAGCTCTATACCACACGCTTCACACCCACCGCTCCCTTCAATTGACCTCGCCCTGCCCACGCTCTTCACACTCGTCGCTCCTTTTACTTGATCCCGCCCTGCCCTCCTGACTTTGTCCGACCCTGCCGACCTACACAGGCGACCGTAGATTCACCCACGCTCTGCACGCTCTTCGCTCCCCTACATCCCTCCACACCACCGTGCGCGTTGTGAGCCTTAAGCGTTTTTCCTTTCACTTGACCTCTCCTCTGTCCTTCCGTGGTCCACACCATTTTGAGATAAGTTTCCATTTCATCCTTAGCACTGCCTTTAAATTGTATGTAACCAGTCCTGATGATGGCCTAGATTTCCACAGGCCGAAACGCCGTCGTCTCCAACAGCGTAACTCCTGGCGCCCCCTTGTTATGGACATCCTACTCATTGTTCATTGTAATTTACCTATCATTGACTGTTGGTTGTCCCAAATCTGTAAAAATGATTGTACTATTTCATTCCTTGTTGCGCCCTTCACTACCGCTGTATATACCACTTCACGTGTCACTTGCGCCGTCACAATTTTCACGAGCACTTGTGCACAGTATCCTGTCGGTTACATTTCCAGTAATATAACGCAGTGTTTGCTCTTCATGTGATTGTACATATGATGTTGAATATGTGCAACATGTTTTAAGTGATTTCTAAATACAGAAAATCCCACATATACATGTCTCCCTGTGTTTTTCCCTACGCTGATTGAATCTTTAGCAACTCGACTTTGCCTATCGTATTTGTTCCCCAAATGAAACCCACATTGAGACATTGTTGTTTGATATAATGTACTGCCCCAGTCTCGCTGGGGTTTACGGGCTACCTCCTGTGGTCTGACACACTTTATTATCGATCAGCATGGCATCATAACCGGGGAGATACGGGAACCCCACTTTGCACTGAACTGGTTTGTTCACCTGTATATCTTTTTTAAAGAAAAAACACGCACCACTTGCATGAGGGTTTCCTTGAAGTTGCACTCACTAAGACGGGCTCACATTTCTCCACACTCTGGGGCAGATTTACAAGCCCCTTGCGTCACTTTTGCACCGTCGATGCGTCACTTTTGCGACGCAGCGGCAGCGTAAAAGTTGCGGCCCATTTACAACGTGACGCATCTAGGGAGATAGGTCACGTTGTGAAGCCCTGCACCACATTAAATCTGCATCATGTTTAATGTATGCAGGGTGGGCGTTCCGTCGCAGGAAGCCCCGTAAAAGTGACGCAGTGAAATCAACAGGATTTCACTGAGTCACTTTTACGTTCATGCTGCGTCAAAACCCTGCGCCTGCTTGAAGCAGGTGTAAGGAGTGACGCAGCATGTTAGGCATAGGGCGCCCCTGAGCAGTATTGGAGTTGCGTCGTGCTTGCGACACGAGTCCAGCAATGCGTGACTTTTCCGTCAACAGATGGTTCAGAATTTCTGACGCATCTGTCAATCCTTGCGCCATGGTGCGCCGTATTGTAAATACGGCGCATCCATGGTGACACAAGGATTTAGCATGTTGGCGCAGGGAATGTGACGCATCTCTACAGATGCGTCACTTTCTTGTAAATCTGCCCCTCGGTGTCCAACAGCAAAGTCATTGCGAGGCCTATTGGCATTGCCAATGTTTGTTGATGATTGCTAACGAGTTTGTGTGTAAATTGTGCTGCTGTTCCTGCCTTGGATGGAAAAATATTACCACGGATGTTCAATAAACTGTACAAGACTAAAGAGTTAATACGTGCCAATAGGCGATAAACTGCTAAGGACACTGCAGGGCCTTCGCCTATGCTCTCGATGCAAACGTGTGCATGCTCCACATTGCTCTCCTGAAGTTACTCCCCCTGCCAGCAAAAGCACTACATATAAGGAATGCAAAGGAAGATTGGAAGCAGATCTTTAAGTGTGCCTGGTCCTAAAAAGCAGATGCTGAGACGGGTCCCTATTGGGGGCTCCATTTCTGCCCTCACCCTCAGTGTGGAAAAACCATAATCTTAACTCTGCAGCAGTGCCACCCTTCACTTCCTTTGATGTAACTTCGAAGAGACTCTCTCTTTCACAGTCTCCTCATTTCAGAACTGGAGCATGTTCAATATTCTATACAACCAAGCCATAGTTTTTGCTTATTTACCTTATCCAACTAACAACCATTGACAAAGTCAATAGTTCTTGCTTGTTCTAGGTGGAATGTCAACTTGTTGTATAATCTGGATGCAATTACTTAAATAGCAAAATACCAGTCGGGAGGCACACTATACTAAGCAGAGATCTTTTAGTATAGTTTTTTTTAGCCACGCCCTTAATTACATCGCTCACGCCCCTTTGAGACACCCCCCCACCAGTTTTTTTTATCACACTTAAAACCCTGATTGTACGATAGCCACTTTGACCCTCTCCAGGGCTAAATTAATTCAAACATCTGTTACCTTGAAGAAAGTCGTTCACCACCAACAAAACTGAAGGGGGAAAATGTGTTGCAAAACTGTTGCGCCACCGCAATTTACCATGCACCGCAACATTTATCCAGACCTCTGCCGACGCCGTGATATGTGCCGCGAGGATGGTACAGAATTACAGCCAATTTGGCGAAGTCTGGCACAACGCAGCCTTTCATTGGTATTCAGCACGTGCGCGAGGACGAGAGGCGTGTGAACTCGGAAGCAGTGGTTCATCTGCTTCGACCTGTGCTTAATGAAGAACATCGAATGAAGACTGAAAATCATATTGGGTTATACGCCAAACTACTTCAGACGCGCGTGCTGACCTAATGTCAGGCGGCACGGGGCAACCGGGGGTGACGAGAAAGCAGCACAGATAATGTCCACTACTTTCCACGAAATCTCTCTCACACACTTCCCTTGCTTCCTATGACCTTCTCCGTCCCCGCCAAGCTCTGTCCGTCACCATTAGGCGCCTGGAAACAGCAGACAAACTGTTTAAAATGACTGACTCGTCCATTTATTTGCACTCGAATCATTCCTTCAGTGACAGGCCTGATCAATTCCTGGAGAGCTGTGGGGTCAAGCATTTCATGCCAAATGAATTGCGCTCTCGGTAATTGCTAAGTGATGAAATAATGTGACTGCCTCCACAAAACTCCCCCTTAATGGCGTTTTTTGGCCTGAGACAGCTTATTTTTTTCAAAGCAATGAAATGCTCCTGCACCACTGTAATACTTAGCGAATGGTTGAAAGGTAGGCATTATTTGTCATATGAGGCAGATTAAATAATATTTACCATATTGTAAACACAAATGGCTCAAATTGTGAGTGTGGATCGTTGTTTGGGATGCACAAAACACGCATGTAGAGTCTTAAAATGTACCACTCTAAAGAGCATTGGCAAAGCTGTACGCAGGGTGAGAATGGACAGGAAATACAGACTGGACTGGTGTGTGTCTGTAATGTAAATATTATCCTAAGTTTTTTTCCTGCAAAAGGGTGATAACCTTGCTGATACGACCCTGTGGTCGTATCAGCATAATCCACCCCCTATGTCAAACATAGGTAAGTCAGGATTTTAGCAGACGCTAGGTTTTGGCGAAAACGGCAGTTTTTGCCAAAATCTAATGTGTGCTAAAATCATGTGGGCTACCTTGTAAATATCGCGATGTAAACATCAGCGATATTTGCAAGGTAGTCCATCTTGGGTACGCCCAGTAATGCCCACTTTGCATCTCATTGGAGAGGCAAAGTGAGGCGTTGGGCAAAAAGGTGCTAACATGCAATTATGCATGCTAGCACCCTCTTGTAAATAGGGCGCTGGTTTTATCTCCGCTTTTTTGGCTTTGTAAGCCAAAAAAGCGGAGATAAAGCCCTTGTAAATATGCCCCACATAATCAAACCAAACTGTTTATTGTTAAAAGGGAGACTAAATATGGTAATAGAGTTCCAAATATCTTTAGATCAAATTCGAAGCCACTGGAGAGAAAAATGTTAGCACGTGGAAATCCATGGGAGACAAAAAATGATGCTGCTTCCACAGAAAGTCAGGATAATAATAGATATGGGGTGAGGAGTAGGGCAAAAAAGATATCTAGATGCATCAAAAACCTTCTGGACGGTGTCTAGAGACGTCTCAGCTCTTTCTCCAAGGTAACTAGCAAAGTGGCTGTAGGAAGGCACGTGAAAATGTCTTTGTCTATGAGTAATTCGTAATTCAAAAAACGAATTTCAGATATACTCCTTGGAATCTGTGATTGTTTTCTTTCCATATGTGAAAGCCATTAAGGACGAAGGGACACCTTGTGAGGCTGACTTATGAAGTAGGTTCCTCTTCACTTCCTTTTTGATTTCAGACAAATTTTATTGAAAGTTTTTAGAAACGAAGGCATAACAGAATAACAATGAGCATTGTAATATCAAAAAATAACTAAAAGGTGACGGACATAAATGGTAGCACCTCACTTTTATATTGCTGCTGCCTTATCGGGCTGTTTATGCACTAAAGCTCCAGCACCCTTCACCTGATGGTGCCTCTGTAAACAGATCTGACAATTTATTTAAAACAAATGTAGGTGCACTAAACATAGATTAGAGAGTCCAAAATATTTATCTTTTTCTTTGTTTGACTTTTATTTCATAGATGATAGATACACAACAACAGCCAACGCGTTTCGTTCCTGTAAAGACAGTTTTAACGGAACTTCTTCAGGGCTTGAATTGATAGCAAGTCAAGTTCAAACTTTATATTGGTGATTCGAGAGTGAAAGATGGACGGCATCTCATACCCTGATGAATAAGAGATCCAAATTAACTTTAGACGTCGGTCGGTGATGGTTTAGATATATATAAAGAACCATTGATTCATTTTAATGATGAAAAGCCCTTTGTAAATTGGACTATCAGATTTATGATAAAAATCTGTTGAATAGCTCCTACAAGTTTTAATGGAGTTGCTAATTTGCATTGATAGTCGCTCAGCTTAATAAATGCAAAGCATCGATCATTCACCTTGATAAGCGATTCCTTCTCACTCTCCGATTTACCGACAAAAGTAGGAGCTTTTCAACAGATTTTTATCATAAATCTGATAGTCCAATTTACAAAGGGCTTTTCATCATTAAAATTAATCAATGGTTCTTTATATATATCTAAACCATCACCGACCGACGTCTAAAGTTAATTTGGATCTCTTATACATCAGGGTATGAGATGCCGTCCATCTTTCACTCTCGAATCACCAATATAAAGTTTGAACTTGACTTGCTATCAATTCAAGCCCTGAAGAAGTTCTGTTAAAACTGTCTTTACAGGAACGAAACACGTTAGCAGTTGTTGTGTATCTATCATCTATGAAATAAAAGTCAAACAAAGAAAAAGAGAAATATTTTGGACTCTCTAATCTATGTTTAGTGCATCTACATTTGTTTGAAACAATGAGCATTGTGGTCTTCTATATGGTACACCCCCAACAAAAAAAGACTAAATATGATAGTGTGTAGCTACATCCTCGAAACAGCATAAAAAAGAGCTTCAGGGAGCTTACTGCACAGGTGTAAGCTGTTGTGGGTTTGATCTATGATAATTAACACTATATTTAGCAATATAAATGAACGAAACCCACATGCTCTAATGAGTCGGGTAGGGTGACATGATGACAAGGAATCTGAGTGCTGTACCTACCTAAGTTATTATTGAAAACAACAAAATGGAAGATAGAATAAGATTTAACAGAAATCAGGAGAGCTAGGAGACAGACAAGAGCAGAGAAATGAAAGAGAAAAGAGCACAGAGCATTGGTGTGTCCTATGGCAGGAAGAGAAGGTGGTGTGAGACGATCAGTCAAGGTCTGCAGAGGGAGCGGTAGATGAAGTGTCTTGTAAGAACAGATCTTAAGTGTTCCAGATTTTCTGAAGCATGGTGGGATGTCCTGGGGATTTAACATGAGATATGTAGGAGCAACATAAACATGTTACCCACGCCCACCAGGGGCCGTATAATAGAAAGTGCCCCGGGGGCGCAATGGGCAAGTGAACCTGCTTTGCGTGCCCCAGGGCTCTTTGGTATCACAGAAAGGGTCAAAGACGCTAGTGTGGCCCTTTCTGTAATACAGATAACGGTGATGCACATATAGTGCCAGTGCTGTCACCAGAGGGTGTTCCCTCATTTGCATTGGGACATGGTGCCATTCAAATGAGGGAATTCCTTTGCTTCTGCGCTCATGCCGTAATATAGACACAGAGGCAAAAAAGCTGTCAGGAGGAGCACTGACAGTGCACCACCTAACAGCTGGTGCACTGTCAGTGTGCCCCCTGATAGAAGCCCTCCGGAGAGGGAAAGGGCGTCCTATGTAACCCCCTGCTGGGAGGTTCAGTCACTCACTGCAGCTGCCTGCAAGAGGATCTCTCTTCCCTATAAAATGTGAAGATGGGTTGCCGCCTGTACAGAGAAACACGCAGCGGTTACTTCAAAGCAGCTCTGTTTTTCACTTGAAAGCGCTGCCCCCAGGGCAGCATGACTTCACGGCTGCCCTAGGGGCATCACATTCAACGTAATAGGGTGCACTTTCCCTGTTTGTGCCACCGGGCACCTGTTTTAAGGTGCACAGTGGTGCAAACAAGGAAAGTGCACCCTATGTGTAATCGGGCATCAGGTGTGAAATTATGCCATAACTAAACATTTCCAGTCTAGCCAGATAACTTTTATCCCAATTCTTAATAGTGAGTCAAGTAGTGCAAAATAAACTTCTGAAAGGTTCAAGCAAGGTGAAGCCACATGAGGTCCCAGGATTATAGTAGGGAAATCTAGATTATTTAAGTTTATTTCATAGATACTGTTCAATTGGCTCATGATTTCCTCTCAAAAAGGGGGTGAAAAGAAATAATGTCTGAATGGGAGATGTTCCATAGACAAAAGACCTTGAACAGAAAATAGCAAGCAAAGGGGTGTAACAGCCACTTTCCCCCTTGTGTGGCGAGGTAAGATTTTAAATAATTGTACCAGTTGGATAAATTACAGCTGCTGCCTTGAATGACCTACTGCAGTTTTTTAAGGGAGATACTTGCTCTCTTCTGCAACTGCATACATTCTGAAGTAAGTTTGTCAATAATGGAATCAAAAGTTTGAAGGAGACAGATAGGAAGCATATATAAGGGGAAAAATAATCGTGATAGTCAGAAATTTGTGGAAGTTTATAGGGAAGCTGTCAGGACCCGCAGCTTATAGGGAAGCTGTCAGGACCCGCAGCTTATAGGGAAGCTGTCAGGACCCGCAGCTTTGCCTTTAGGGATTAATTTGATGACATTGATGATTTATTTCCTTTCTAGAGGTTTGTCTAATTTTATTCTTTCATTTTCTGAGATATGACTTTGGGGGTTGGAGTTCAGTAATCCTAAGAATGCTTGCTTAGGAGGTATGACAGAGGGCATATATAATTTGGCATAGAAGTCTCTAAAAACCTTCAGTATATCAGTGGTGTTGGTTTTAATTTTTCCCATAGGTTCTCTAATGCTAAAGATAATGAAACTTTTGCAAGTGTGCCACAAGGAATTTCCCTGCTCTGTTGAGGTACAGACACGTGTTCCCTTTCTGTGCGTAAACCCTTAGATGAGCCCTTTTACTGGCAATAGAGTTATATTTGCATTTCAGCTTTTTGAGCTTCTCAAGGTTCACTGGATTTTTAGAGCTTTCAAAATGAGTTGTCTTGGGTCTTGATTTCTTTAGAAAGAGATTTAGTAGATAGATTGATCTCTATTTTTCCTAGCCACGTGATCAATAATACATCCACTTAATAAATATTTTAGGGAATCCCACAAAATGATCAGCTTAGAGATGGAGCCAACATTTTCCTGTAGGAATTGATCAATCATGTGAGCTTGGACCTTCAGTTAGCAGGATCTTCTATAATTGCATTATTCAAGCACCATGAATTAGATCTAGGGTGCGTAGAGCGACTCTAAGAGAAATCGTAATGGCAGCATGATCAGGTATTGTGATGGTTTCAATTGAGGAGGAGGTCGAGTCTTGTAAAAGAGAAGAATCAACCAATAGATAATCTATTCTGGAGAAGTTGTGATGAGGAGCTAAGAAAAAGGTGAAGTCTCTACCTCTTGGGTTATGTAGCTGCCATCTGCCCTCAAGTTGCAAGGCAGAGCAGAGTTCGTCAATGGACTTGTGTGGTTTGGAGGATCTAAATTTAAAGGCTGAATCCCTAGCTAGAATTGGATCCATTGGCACCCGAATCACATGTGATTCGGGTGAGAGGAGAAGGAATGCCAATTTGAATATAACTGACAACCAAAATATTATGTTATCTCTTTTGGTAGCAAAACACACAAAATGATGGACGGAATGTTGCACATTGGCAGAACATTCCCCCCCAGTCACAGATCTGGGTTTAATCCATCGTTATTTTGCTTACCACGCCACCCCAGTTCAGACATGGCCATATGCAAATCAGTCTTGACCCTGTGCCTCATGGGAACAGTTCAGCCCGAACTGCCAAGCCATGTCATCCCTGGACCGGAATCAAGCATCCTAGGACCGGTTTTGGGGTTTCACCCCTCTTCAGCCAGGATAGCTTGACTCCAGTGGCGTAGTGAGAACGGGACCCACGTCTGGACATACCCTTCCCACATAGGGCAAACAGCAAAACACACAAAATGATGGACGGAATGTTGCACATTGGCAAAACATTCACCCCCAGTCACAGATCTGGGTTTAACCCATCGTTATTTTGCTCACCACGCCACCCCAGTTCAGACATGGCCATATGCAAATCAGTCCTGACCCGGTGCCTCATGGTAGTACAGCCATTGACTACATATATTTCTGAACCTATGCACTGTAATCTAGAGATTAACTATTGATCCAGCGCATACCCAATAAATTGATCAGGGATAAATATTCAAAAAATCACATAATTTGGCCATACTCATTCACCCAAATCCCTGATGGGATGGGGTCAAGTTTGTTAATTTTGCCTCAATTTCACTCTTGTATTTCAGGAACAAACTTTAAACATACTGTATATTGGCGTATCTGAACCAATAATGATCGACTTTTCATCTACTTGGTCGATGGACCAATTAGTTGAAGAGTTGATGGCAATGGAAAGTCTTAAGGAAACATTTAATTCAATAACCCAACTAAATAACCTCAGACTCTTGGTGAGATTTAATAAATGTTATCTAGTAATAATAAATGCTCATATCGATCACTTCAATAATTCAAATGCTGGAAACCTCATGAGAGAGAGAGCAAAAAATCAAATTATAGCAATAACAGAACTATCATTTCAAATATACGTTGCAAAGAGTGGACAGATGAAGAGACATTAGATGCGAGTAAAAATATATCATTTACACTAACAATTCAGAGGGATAGATGAAGAGACAGAAAGTACAGAGACAAGAAATACATTTGCAAAAATAATTCTGCAGAAAGCTATTTAGATCTAAAACAAACCCAAAGGATCTGTAAGGGGAAAACCACCACCAGAGGCCTAGGTAGCAGTGGGGGACCCCTGGACCAAGAGTCAGGGATCAAAGACTTAGGAATCAGGACAGGGACAGGACAGGAACAGCTAGGCCTCTACGCAAACCAACGAACAGCATCGCACCCCTCTCTCGAACACCTTCAGCCTAAGCAACCCCCAAAACCACACCCCCAAAGCACCTATTCTTATACCCTAAAAATACATGTCCGTCCCACAACAGTTGCAAAATTCCTAATTTCTAGCTAAGGGATTGGTTGAGTTCTAGAGGTGGGATGCCATCCCACCATGAGATCATTTACTTTTGACTACTCCATCGTTCTAAATAATTTTTTATACAGTCATCAATACAGCTTCTCTCTCATGAGTACACATGTAACAAATTGTGGTACAATTTTATTAAATTCAACAACTGCAGGATCCATTCTCATGATGACACTGGCTTTGGCTGGCAGTCAACGGTTTGTCCTTCACCAGGTCACGCTTTCTCAGTTTGCTCAGAGGTCCAGTTACATGGTCACATGATTCCTGCTCGTGTACAATTTTACCCGCTCTCAATAAGTCTAACTTAAAGACATGGAGGACTCGTACATTAATAAAAGAACGGAAAACAAACATTTATTAATTATGTGATAATGCATTTTCACTGTTTACCACCCACCTTGACTCTACTTCATGTTATCGGTTAGCCTAGCATAGCATAAGCAGGAAAGCCGCATTATGTATTAGGATAAAGCAATACACATCATGTTTTTTACTACATACATATTTGGCCTTGCCAAGCAAATTTTCCTAAATCATTCTATACACAAGATTATTACAGTTCCGGTTATTTACGCATTAATTTTGGTTAGGTCATGCATTTTGCTAAGCAAAATTCCCTCGTGTAGCGTATTGTGCACATTAGTTGTCCTACAACTACTTACTGTTAGTACGTACTATAGGGGTGTTCAATTGAGCAAGTTTCTTTCACGAAATCCTGCTCCATCACTATCTTTCCTCGTAATTTTTTCGGTAGGCCGAACACCCCTAGGTTGCTTCTTTTGTTTGTTTCATTTAATTCTGTTATATATCACTTTAGAGTGACCAACAAGTTGTCCGACTTCTACAGCTACTTCGATTACAGATTATTGTACTCCTTCGGTCTGTTGCTACTGCTCTCAGCATTTGTAATCCTCACTGTAAGGTCCCTAAAATGGAACAACCTGATTTTCTCATGATAAGGGTAAGGCCCCTATTTCTCTTGAAAACGGCAACAAAACATGTCAGGTCCTGAACCTACCCAGAGCACATCAAGGGAGTCTATTCATGACTGATTTTTGTTTCTTGGAGGAGTACTATGTCACCAGCTAGGTTATGACAACATTCAGATATTTTACAGCATTTTACTGGGTGGTTGAGACCCTTAGTGCTCCAAGAAAGCACTTTTATTGTGACCACATTTCAGGGAAGAAAGTGTGGAGGACCTGACTTGGTAATATATGTTAATGGAGGGGTTATGAAGTTGCAAGCAAAAGAGCACAAAGGACAACATCTCTCACAGTAATATAAATATGACTGGGGGAAGTTCTGCTTGAGGACAGCAGACAGTAGAAGATGACATTAAACTGAGATTGTCTACAGAGCAGGAGGTACACCAGAAAGCTATATTGAGTCAAGTAAAGAGAAGAGAAATTAATCATAGGAACATTCAAGGCACAATATAGCTCATCCTTGAAAAGGCATTGAGAGGTCTCTGAGAAAGACTGAGGGTTATAGAGAGGCACAAGCAAAAGGGGGCCCACAGACGTGGATAACTAATAAGTAAGCTAGGTAGCAAAATAAATGATACAGAGAGGGAAGTTGTTACATGACCAAGTGTAGGATAAGAAGAGCAGCAGCTCTGGTATGTCACATTAACAAAATATGTTACAACATAGTAAATTCAAAACATTTGACACGTCACAGCATGGTAAATACATCATATTACAGTAGCATAGCTTCAAAGGTAGCTAGCTAAATGACAGCCCCATCAACCATAACAGGAGAAATCCATGGACAAAAGTAAAATCTCTCAGAAGGGCGCTGCTATGACAGTCAATTTAAGGACATTAATACTATCCACTGGTACAATCATTCATGTTTAGGCTGAGCATTTGAAAACAGCCAAACACATACCCAAGAACCTGCAAGCAAAATAGATTAATCAGGTGCAAGGCACATAGCTGACCTTAATTCAAGGGACCACTCAAGAGCAGAATCTCACCACACTGAAAAATTTAACAGTCAACAAACAAAGAACAGAGCTGCTAAAGTTAATGTATCATACAGTCATAACAGATAAATCAGCCCCATAGAGGAGCAGAGAGCATAGGAGCATGTATGGTTAATGTCTAAAATAGTAAAACAATGAGGGGACACATCTATGAATAACATTACAAATAATAATCATACCAGGATGCAGAGACACTTTAGTGCAGACTAACGTAACCCCACTTTCAGGAGAATAAAGTGATTCACATGACTCAACAGAAGTCAAGAAGAGTGCTAGAATTCCACACGCATGTGCATACAAGCAGCAATGCAAAAGACTAGAGGCGTCAAGCTTCATGTGGAGTTTCGTGATTTTGTGTCCTGGAAGGTTCCCAGATCTGAGGAGTCGGTAAAAATCATGATTTTACCTGTGAAAATAATTTTAAATGTAGAAGGACCAACAAAGGAGTACTCTACTCATTTTTGGGTGAATCTTTTCCAGCTAGCAAGAATGCCTTTTCTATGGATGACAGTGTCCCTTTCATAGTCCTGGAAAATGGAAATTCTGGAACCCCTTGACCTTGTGCATGTGTGCCAGAATTTGTTCTGCATGTTGGTGCCTCAAGAGCTTAAAGATGAATGGTTTCAAATAGTTAGCATTTTTGGGTTTAAAAGCTGGAATTCTATGAGCACGTTTTATTTCAAGGTCTTTAGCGAAGGTGATGCCCTAAATGTTGGAGATCCACGCAGTGATGAAGTTGATGGAGAAAGAGCCTCCTTTTCTACATCTTTCCGAAGATCAAAGACACTGAGGTTGCTTCTTTTGTTTCTAGCTTTCAATTCAGTAACTTCTCTCTTCAGGGTGACCTATATGTTTTAGTGACTTATGCAGCCACTTCAATAGCAGATTATTATATCCCTCCAGTGTCATGATCATGCTCTCAGCGTTTGTAATCCTCACTCTAAGGTCTTTCAGAACTTTCCATTCCACCGCCACTTTAACTTCTAGAAAGTCCTCATTGGTTTCTCGTACTTTGGACGATACCATGAAATGAATTTAATTTCTTTAGTATGGTGTCCAGTAACAAGGAGTTATCAGTTTTATTCTTGATCGGAGAGTCAGGGATAGGTGGGATTTTTTTAGCTCTCTTCAGGTTACTTTTAAGTTCTTTCTATTTATGATCCTTATTGTCTTTGTGCTCCACGCTATCTTCCCTGTTCGCTCAAGTATAGTGCCTGATTGCAGAATAATTATAATATCAGGCACAATGGTCATAACACACCTCCTTTCAGAACTAAGCTTGCTGATTTAAGCAGGTTGTGGTGCAGAAAAATCTCACTGGATCACTGAACATTGTAAAGAGCAAGGTGGGCTAGTTCGGAAACAACCATATTGCAGGTGTGGAAATAACAGTGAAGCATCAAATCAGATACGGTAGAGATAAACCTGATCAGGGAGGGTGAGATCCCAAGCTAATTTGCTGCCAGTAGTAGCTGCTGGTGCTACATCTGAGGCGCTAAAGTAAAACCCAAAAGTAGCCACACTGACGTTATTGAGACCCAGTGAATATCATGGATCTAATCATCTGAACAAACCGGCAAAAGGAGGGGTCCTAGCATTATCAACATAAGTGAAGAGTCCAATTTAGCTGGATAAACAAGTGAAGGAAGAGTTCAGACCTCAAGGCATCACACAACAGCTGCAAGGGCCACATAATACAGTCAGATCATGATAATATCTGACGACCAAGAAACAATAGGTACTTTTCAGAAGCAGGGAATTGGATAGAGATTCACCTCAAAGTGACTAAAGAGGGTCAGGAATGACGAAGTTCTCCACGCACAAATTGCATTTAAGGCTACCAGACTTGGTATTAGGCGCGCCAACGTTTAATTACACCGGCTGCTTAGTTCTGAGCAGAGTTTTGGGCCCCCAAACTCTGTTTTCTTAACAAATTGAGCACAGGTTTCTTAACCAATCTTGCAAAAGATTAAGGGGCATATTATCAAGGACGGCGTTAAAAGTTATCGCTGGTTTAGCGGCAGAAAACTGCCGCTAAAGCGGCGATAATGGGCTTGATAATATGCCCTTGAGAATTCCAATAGAAGTCCATGTTCTGGTGTGAACATAGGCTTCTATTGGAATTCTCCAGGGCATATTATCAAGCCCATTATCGCCGCTTTAGTGGCAGTATTCTGCCGCTAAACCGGAGAAAATTTTAACGCCGTCCTTGATAATATGCCCCTCAATTGTTAAAACCGGTGTGAACATGCACAATAGTAGTAGTATTAGTAGTAATATTCTTTATTCGGGAAAAAAACCCATAAAAGATGCAAAATCATGCAATTTGAACACATCTCATGTCAATAAATTAAACATACAGCCCACATTAACACATAAAACATTTGAGCACCATTAGAATCAATTATGTTTGCCTAAAATCATTTAAAAGCCATAAAACATTTTGGGTTCAACAGTTGACATAGTAAAATCATAGTTTAGAATTCATAGAATTTGTATATACAAAACATGATTTGAGAAAGTGCATGTGCTGTGACGGTGCCTCATGAGCTACCCAGTACTAGTAGGGTAATAAAATTAAATCAATATACCATTCATATAGAACAATAGTGTGCTAGAAAGTAGCTTTAGAAGAAACATTTCACTTTTGTTTGTGTTTTCCCTTTCATCGTTTAATTTAGCACAACTCACATGTTTTGAAACCTCAAATCAGGCATTTAGGACATCGTGCAACTAGACAAACTCATAGATGCTTTACCTAATTCCAGTTTAAATATGGTGTGGTTTGACATTCACCCACTTGGCCAGAGTGTGGCATTACTGCTTCTCAGTCCATGTACTATGTTTGAGTATCACATAGGGGTAAAAAAAGTTTGCCATGCCTGCATAAGGTATTTGATGTTTGATGTTTTTGAAATGTATGCAGTTCTTGAGCACATTTCTTTGTTAAAATGCCAATTAGTTTGTACATATTGGGCCATATGTAGGAAGCCCAATACCGGTCGGTAATGGCCGATTTTCGGTAAATATCCCATTACCGACCGGTATTCAGGCTTTTGGTATGTAGGGGGCACATTTCAGGATTCGGTAATTTTACCGATTCGGTAAATACCGAATCCTGAAATGATATGTAGGGGGAGTGTGTGGTTGTTGTGGGGATTCGTTATTTACCACCAACTAAAAGTTGGTGGTAAATGACGAATAGCTGGTAAAAAGCATTTTTTTGCACTTTGAAGTGTGCAATGTGGCAGACATACATGCCCTTAGGGCATGTATGTGTGCCACATGTGCACACATGCAGGAATCAGGGGTGCAACAGGGTGTCACTGTGACACCCTGCCACCCTTGATTGTGCTCCCCCCATTACCGAATCGGTATTTACCGATTCGGTAATGGTAACTAGCTTCCCATTGATTCCTATGGGCCTACTGGTCCATAGGAATCAATGGGAAGCCAGTTACCATTACCGAATCGGTAAATACCGATTCTAAATTACCGACCCATTCCGAATCGGTAAATATTACCGATTGATTACCTACATATCATTTACCACTTCATAAATACCGAATCGGTAAAATTCGGTATTTATGAAGTGGTCAATGTTAGGCTACCTACATATGGCCCATTATAACAAAAATTGGGGAAAAATGAAACACGTGGAGTTAGAGCTGAATGGTAGATTCTCGCTCTTCAGAGGTACAAGATACTAGCAATCTAGGTTGATTAAAAATTAAAACATAAAAGCTAGATTCTTCTCTAATAGGAATGGGGTAAATTCTCTGGCCCAATACATATGCTCCTAGATTCTTAAGGAAATATAATGTCGGCATACAACCTGTCTACGCGCCCTGTCCCTCCTTCAAGGAGTCCAGTAACTGAATTTTCCCTTAAACTTCCTCTTTCCCAAAAATATTTTTGCTGTACGACTGGGAGGTTAAATTAGGGTGCAAATAAGAGGAGGTGAGCATTTATAGTCATTTGTCTTCAGGGATCTTACTTTCTGAGCGGAGTGTCAGACTGCTCAAAATTCTGTTCATTTGATCCTTGCCGGTCTCATAGCATACAGTTGCTGGAAGTTCTACGGGATCTAGCCTGCCTTTGCCTTGACTATGGATACTCCGAGATGAGATCATGCTTTTAATGCACAGGTCCCAATTAGGGAGAAGTGATATGTAATTTACGTAGTTACATCATTCAAAGTAGTTTGTGTGGTACAATTTAGTGGCATTGGGACATGTAGAGTAACATACCAAATTTATGGGCCCAGCAAGTAACCCATTAAAGAATGTGATAATTAACATCAAACTCCCACCAAGTTCTTCAGATGAGCAACCTGGGTCAGTCAGATATTTTCTCATGACCAGCTCTAGGTGTGAAAATTAGGGCCTTTTTTAGAGTTTGACAACGTGGGAGCTGTGGGGTAATAAGAAGAGGCTCCAGCACCTCCAAATCTCGCAAAGATGAGGGAAGCACCACACTCAGCTGACTTTGCCATTGGAAACATTTCAAAAGTCAAAAGTCCCATCCTATTTCAAGAAGTCCTCCTCAGTGACGTACATTTCTCCTACTCTGCACTTTCAGGGAAAGCTAAAAGATCCTCAATGGAAAACACAACATATAACCCCTGAAACAAATGGGTGGATCTGCTTGTTTAGGCTCCCTGGATTTTTTGCATTTGGTTTTTAGACCTTTGCTGTGGGTGAATCTCGTTACCTGAGTCTCACTCACAATAAATTCATGGTCATTAGACTGAGAGTGCTAACCACTAGTGTCTGCCTTTTAAAATAATGCTTGTGTGTGCAGATTATGGACTGCACATGTGAGACTACTGTCTTACACAGCCCGGTATCTGCACACAGGTATCCTGCCACAGAAGAGACTCTTCATGGATTGGTACTGACGTGGGGTGGGCCTTATAATGTGAGTGTGGCTATATAGTGTATTTCTGAGGTGCTTACTGGAGGTCTGTGATGCTAATACGGTATCACATATTCTAGGTGAAATCTGCCCAAAGTACAGTTTCGCTCCACTTAGGTCTACAGGATCTAGCGAGGTATCAATCTATGGGTAAACATGCACCCTCGTGTAAATTTACATTCCCTAATATTCCACATACATATCTGTAAGATTTGCCACATTTCCCAGGCTTAGCTCAGAATCAGATTCCAGGCCTTTGACCCCCCTCCTTGGCCTACTTTACAAGTTAATTACTCTGCTCCCTAGCAGAGGAAACACATGCCTGCCCACACAATAGAGCAATTACCAGTGCTTGACCCTATATATGGGAAAGATGTGTATGGAAGAAATCTGCAATTGTTAACTAGCTTGTGACCCTGAACCTGGGCTGGGACAACCCAGGCCCACTGGAACAAAGGAGGATGGCCAGGCATCTGGAGCCAAAACAGAAGGAACCTAAGTTTGAAGTTCTGGTGGGAAGGGGTAATGCAGCTGTGTCAAGCTAGTGGTAGAGATGATGATTGCAGACTAGCTCTTTCCACAGACAATGTGAAGTTGCCATATTGGATTGGCTCAGATCGGTGTGCAGGAAGGTTGGGACAGGGTGAAGTGATGATGTGGCACCATAGTACTGGCCATGGGTGTCTGACTTATTGAACTTTCCATCCCACAAAAAACCCCTACACAAGTGAGACAATTGCACCTGAGAGCGACAATAGAGAAATGAGAAGACACCTGCAAGGATGGACTGAAGGAATTTAACTAAAGCTGATCTCCACAACTAGGCTGGGTCTCACCAGGGGCACTGACGCTGACTCCCTTATGTCCCCTGAGGAACAGTTGGGGAAATGGACCTGCTGAGGAAGCATGGATCTTTCTCCTGGAGCTTCTGTGGATTAGCCCTTGACTCCCTGACACATAGATGCCCTTCAAAAAGCCAGAGGGCTCTGGGGCCCAGCTAGGGACTGTGGCAGGAAGGAGGTTAAGCTTTCTGACTGTGGAAGGGCTGTGTAGAATGCCCGCACAAGCAGGAGAAGACTGACAGGAACCAGGCAGAACACAAGTCTGGTGCAGGGACCCAGGAAAAAACAGCACCTGATAAAATTTGTATCTTCAGAAGCCAGGCTATGAAGATGATGTCCCTGCTTGGTGGCTAGAGCTTGCTAAGGAAGAAAATGACACGTCCCTCATTGAAAGAGGCCTTTCAGGGCATGAGATATAGCCAGTTCCCTGGAGAACCAACAGAGAACAAAGCTTGTGGTGTTTCACACGCTTTTCTCAGTTTCCCATAGGAAAGGCCCAGCCCAAAGGGTCGGCACTACATTGCATTTTATATTCCCTTGAGGACAAGTTGTATGTGTGACCCCTCACCCGAAGCATTACTGCCATGGGGACTCCATCTCTTGGAGAGGGACATTTTGAATGTGCTTGTGTCTGGGGATGGGCATGCACAGTACCACATTGTTGTCCCTGTTGTGGAACCAAACTAAAGACCATGCTGCTCCCCCAGTAAGAGTAGCAGAAGATGTGACAGCTCCTACACACCACACAAGAAGCATGCATGTCTCCAGGTAGGTCGCCCCCCTCAGCCGCCACACGGTGCTCCCTGTGCCACTGTCCCACTGCCATTGCGCTGGTCTGACTGTTTCTGCTTGTTTTCTGTGCCTGCCTGACTCCGTCGTTTTTCCTAACCTGTTGCCTTTGTCCTAACCTTTATTCCTTTATTTTCCCACATTGCCATTACTGTTGAGTACTTTTGTGCCCTTTGTGACCCCCCGCCCCGTTTGCCTTCTGTCTCACCGCCTCTTCCCGCCGCTGCGTCCCTGCTGCCCGCCCCCCTGATTTCCCATTCGCCGCCCCACTCCTGCCTCCCAGCTGCTCCTCCCTCCCACAGCCCCTCATATGGAGGCCGCGCGGTGGTGAAGGGAGCGACCGTTGACCTTCTCCAAGTAGGTCACCCTCCTCAGCCGCCACACGGTCCTCCCTGTGCCACTGTCCCGCTGCCATTGCGCTGGTCTGACTGTTCCTGCTTGTTTTCTCTGCCTACCTGACTCAGTCGTTTTTCCTAACCTGTTGCCTTTGTCCTAACCTTTATTCCTTTATTTTCCCATATTGGCATTACTGTTGAGTACTTTTGTGCCCTTTGTGACCCCCCTGCCCCCGTTTGCCTTCCGGCTCACTGCCTCTTCCCGCCGCTGTGTCCCTGGGGCCCGCCCCCTGATTTCCCATCCGCCGCCCCACTTCCGCCTCCCAGCTGCTCCTCCCTCCCACAGCCCCTCATATGGAGGCCGCGCGGTGGTGAAGGGAGCGACCCTTGACCCTGTCTCCAGGTAGGTCGCAACCCCCTCAGCCGCCACGCGGTCCTCCCTGTGCCGCTGTCCCGCTGCCATTGCGCTGGACTGACTGTTCCTGCTTGTTTTCTGTGCCTGCCTTGCTCCGTTGTTTTTCCTAACCTGTTGCCTTTGTCCTAACCTTTATTCCTTAATTTTCCCACATTGCCATTACTGTTGAGTACTTATGTGCCCTTTGTGACCCCCCTGCCCCCGTTTGCCCTCTGTCTCACTGTCTCTTCCTGCCGCTGCGTCCCTGTGGCCCCGCCCCCCTGATTTCCCATTCGCCGCCCCACTCCCGCCTCCCAGCTGCTCCTCCCTCCCACAGCCCCTCATATGGAGGCCGCGCGGTGGTGAAGGGAACGACCCTTGACCCTGTCTCCGGGTAGGTCGCCCCCCTCAGCCGCCACACGGTCCTCCCTGTGCCGCTGTCCCGCTGCCATTGTGCTGGTCTGACTGTTCCTGCTTGTTTTCTGTGTCTGCCTGACTCCGTCGTTTTTCCTAAACAGTTGCCTTTGTCCTAACCTTTATTCCTTTATTTTCCCACATTGCCATTACTGTTGAGTACTTTTGTGCCCTTTGTGACCCCCCTGCCCCCGTTTGCCTTCTGTCCCACCGCCTCTTCCCGCCACTGCATCCCTGTGGCCCCGCCCCCCTGATTTCCCATTTGCCGCCCTTCTCCCTCCTCCCAGCTGCTCCTCCCTCCCACAGCCCCTCATATGGAGGCCGCGTGGGGGTGAAGGGAGCGACCCTTGACCCTGTCTCCAGGTAGGTCACCCCGCTCAGCCGCCACAAGGTCCTCCCTGTGCCGCTGTACCGCTGCCATTGCGCTGGTCTGACTGTTCCTGCTTGTTCTCTGTGCCTGCCTGACTCCGTCGTTTTTCTTAAACTGTTGCCTTTGTCCTAACCTTTATTCCTGTATTTTCCCACATTGCCATTACTGTTGAGTACTTTTGTGCCCATTGTGACCCCCCTGCCCCTGTTTGCCTTCTGTCTCACCGCCTCTTCCCACCGCTGCGTCCCTGCGGCCCCGCCCCCCTGTTTTCCCATTCGCCGTCCCACTCCCGCCTCCCAGCTGTTCCTCCCTCCCACAGCCCCTCATATGGAGGCCGCGCAGCAGCGCCAAAGGCAAGCCCGTCTGCGCCTGGACCACGCCCAGCGCCAGAACCCCTAGCCCCCGCCAAATCCAGGAAACCCAACTGAGATACGACACCACCACCCTCAACGCACTCAACACCGGACGAGCACCTGCCTGCTACAGAGCTACCCCGAAGCGCACCCACGAACCCTTCACCTGCCAAGCCTGCAAACTCACCTGCCTCCGTACCTGCACCCCACCCCCCGGACCAAGCCACAACAACAACTACCTCAATTGCATCCTACTCAACACCTGCTCCATCCAGAAGCACGCCGTCGAGCTCTGGGACCTCCATGATACAACGGCACAGGACGTCGCCTTCCTCACGGAAACATGGATGAACGCCTCCTTAGCCCCCGACATCGCCGTAGCCATTCCGGACAGCTACAAGATCACCCGCAAGGACCGCGTCAACCAAACCGGAGGAGGAATCGCCATCATCTACAGGAACACCATCAGCGTCACAACCAACACCGAAGACACCCTCACCGCCGCCGACCACCTACATTTCCAGATCCACACTGACCCCAAGACCACCCTCAGAGGAACCCTCATCTACAGACCCCTGGGCCCATGCACACAATTCAGTGAAACCATCGCCGACTTCATCAGCCCGCATGCCCTAGCCTCATCAGAATACATCCTCCTAGGGGACCTGAACTTCCACCTGGAGAACAAGAACGACAACAACACCACCCTGCTCGACAACCTTGCCAACCTCGGACTCAAGCAACTGGTGAACACCCCCACCCACTACGCTGGCCACATGCTCGACCCCATCTTCTCTGCCAGCAACCTCGTCTCCTTCAGCCACACCACCGGACTACACTGGACCGACCACAGCTGCATCCATTTCACCTTCACGAATACTACATCCCACCACCGCCCGCAACAGATCCCCCACAGATGCTGGAGCAAAGTCACCACAGACCAGCTAACTACATCACTGAGCTAGAAACCACCAACCGATACCTCTGACACCAACAACTCAGGCCCAAAATCTCGCACAGTGGTTCACCAACTGCGCCGATGCCCTTGCTCCACTGAAGAACCCCCCAGGCAAGGCAGGCAACAGGAAAACCACATGGTTCACCAACGACCTCAAAGATTCAAAGATATCCTGCCGAACTCTCGACAAAATCTGGTGCCACGAACGGACGACAGAAAACATGACAGCTCTCAAGAACGCCACTCGCGAACACCACCAGCTGATCCGCACCACCAAAAGGACATCGCTCAAAGAGCGGCTGGACAACAACACCCACAACAGCAAGGAACTCTTCAGCATCGTAAAAGAGCTCTCCAACCCCAGCGCCAGCAGCAACAACATCACACTGTCGCAAGACCTCTGCAACTCCCTCGCCACGTTCTTCCACCGCAAGATTGCCGATATACACGACAGTTTCGGCACCCAGACTCCACCTCCAGCCACCAAACCAACGCCCCCCACCACCACCCTCAGCACCTGGACCCCCGTCAGCACTGAAGACACCACCCACATCATGTACACCATCCACTCAGGCTCCCCCTGTGACCTATGCCCTCACCACATCTTCAACAAAGCCGACACCATCATCGCACCCCACCTCCGGAACGTCACAAACAACTCCCTCACGTCAGCCACCTTCCCAGAGAGCTGGAAGCACGCAGAGATCAACGCCCTTCTAAAGAGAGCCACAGTGGACCCAAAAGACCGCAAGAACTTCCGCCCCATCTCTCTTCTTCCCTTTCTGGCAAAAGTCATCAAGAAGATCGTCAATAAACAGCTGACTGCATTCCTCGAGGCAAACAACTCTGTCGACCCATCCCAGTCCGGATTTCGAGCCAACCACAGCACTGAGACCGCCCTCATCGCAGCCACCGACGACATCAGGACCCTGCTGGACAACGGGGAAACAACCGCTCTCATCCTCCTAGACCTCTCAGCCGCCTTTGATACTGTCTGCCACCGCACCCTAATAACCCACCTCCACAACGCTGGGATCCAAGGAAAAGCCCTGGACTGGATCACCTCATTCCTCTCTGACAGAACCCAGAGAGTCTGCCTCCCTCCCTTCCACTCCGCAGCCACCGAGATCATCTGCGACGTACCCCAAGGCTCCTCGCTCAGCCCAACCCTCTTCAATATCTACATGAGCCCCCTCACTGCCATCGCACGCAAACACAACCTCAATATCATCTCCTACGCCGACGACACCCAGCTGATACTCTCCCTCACCAAAGACCCAGCCACCGCCAAAATCAACCTCCAGGAAGGAATGAAAGACGTCGCGGAATGGATGAAACTCAGTCATCTGAAACTGAACTCAGACAAGACGGAAGTCCTCATCCTCAGTCAATCCCCATCCGCCTGGGACGACACCTGGTGGCCCACAGCGCTGGGCGCCGCACCAACACCCACGGACCACGCACGCAACCTAGGATTCATCCTGGACTCCTCCCTCACAATGACCAAACAAGTCAACGCCATCTCATCCTCATGCTTCAACACTCTGCGCATGCTTCGGAAAATCTTCCGGTGGATCCCCACCGAAACAGGAAAGACGGTCACCCAGGCCCTCGTCACCAGCCAACTGGACTACGGGAACGCCCTATACGCAGGAACCACAACCAAACTTCAGAAACGACTTCAGCGCATACAGAACGCCTCCGCACGACTCATCCTCGGCATCCCACGCCAAAACCACATATCTGCCCACCTGAGGAACCTGCACTGGCTCCCCGTCAGCAAAAGGATCACGTTCAGGCTCCTCACCCACGCGCACAAAGCGCTCCATGACATGGGCCCCGAATACCTCAACAATCGCCTCACGTTCTACACTCGTCCCGCCAGCTCCGCTCCTCCAGCCTCGCCCTCACCACCGTCCCACGGATTCGCAGAATCACCACCGGAGGGAGATCCTACCTAGCCGCCAAGACATGGAACTCCCTCCCCGCACACCTACGACTGACCCAGGACCATCTCACCTTCAGGAAACACCTCAAGACCTAGTTATTCGAGCAGTAGCAGATCCTCCCCTCCCTCCAGCGGCTTGAGACCGTCACGGGTGAGTAGCGCGCTCTATAAATGTATTGATTGATTGATTGATTGATTCAGGAGCTGGCGGGACAGCTAGAGAGTGAGCTCCTCATGCTGCCCCCACACCATGCCTGCCTCTGGATACCTGGCAGGCAGAGGGACCTGACACAGTATAAAGATAAAAGAACGAAAAACAACCTGCAGCATGGAGTAAGAGTAAAGTATCCCACTCATAAAATATTCACCCCTCCAGCAACAGTGCTCCATAATCCCAAGCAAGAGGATTGACATTGGCATAACATCCTTGTGGTGCCTCAGGAAGGACAGGCACACCACCAACAATTATAAGAGAGGGTTTGGGGGATGCAGAAGTACAGCAGTCACCAGAAAATGGTTTTAGAAACCTAGACCTCCACTTTTGTGGGATTGAATCCTGTACCCTGGGAGATTCCCTGGGAGATATTTGCCTGTATTTTTAAGTACTCATGAAGCTGGAGCTTTTTATTTGGGCTCTGAATTGCAGGGACCATTTCTGGTGAGTCATATGTCTGCAGTGGCAGTCTAATACTGTTGAAAAAGTCAGTGTACATATGTTTCTGAATTAAAATGCTTTATTCAAAATGATTTTGACAATACAACATTGACCATTATAATAATTATATTTCAACACTGATGGTCCTCAACAGTTTGAAAAAGTGCAGCTCTTAGCCTGGGATGGCACTACGGCTGGTGTGCATGCTTTCAAAACTAGGCCTGGGCGGAGTTTGAAGGATTTTGCTGCGCGTAACTCTGCTGTGTGGCTAAAAAACTCTGCTGTGCTAAGTAGTGTTCCACAAGTAGGCAGAGTTTTCTGGTGCATTGTTTACAAAAGAGGTCTTGGATTTAAAGCCGCACTTATTTGTACCTTGGAGAATTATTAACATATGCTGCAATGATCAAAAGAAACAAGACCTCATAGTTTCTTAGTATGTGAAATACTTTTCACATCAATGATTTACAGAAATGATTTGATCCGCACACATTGATCACAAGTAAATAGTTACACCAAGTAAATTGGTTCACAAATTTCTTTATTCTTTATGCTTTTATTCTTTTTTCTTCACAGGTAGCCAACGCGTTTCGTCCTATTTAAGGACTTCTTCAGGGCTCATCAGTAAACCGTGTCATTTCATGAATGTTCTCTCTTCTCAAAATGGGCAAACCTTGTGATACTCCTTCTGTGCGTCTTTTATATTAGAAGCCTGAGCAAGGCTGGTATTATAAGGTATGTTCTCTTAGACGGTTTAAGGACAGTGTCGACCTGTAGCTTTCAGAACATGTTCTGGGCATATATTCCTCTTTCCGCATCTTGCACCGCCTCTCTGGTGCACCCATTTGAATTGCGTTTTCCATCAAACACAATGGGGAGAACGTCCTCTCATTTCAAATCATGCGTGAATGCCAACACACAGTTTACATGGGTGCCGCCATCTTGTTTTCTGCTCTGTTTATGGTGCTGAGCCTAATTTTCAATCTCTCTGTAATTTTTGTAATCCTCCACCCTCAAAATCAATCTACTCTTAATTTCTATTTATTGCATTAGTGTGTGTGTTTGTGTTGGGGTATTTTATGTTTTTTTTAAAACATTTTTCTTTCATGACTTTTTGTATTTTGATGATTTTCTCCCCCATGCTTCCTTAGTTCTTCTTTCCTTCCTTTTCCTGTTTCTTTTCTGATCTTTACACCACCCAGTGCCATGGCAGAGCAGGGTCAACTACTTTGCAGGTGGCATCGCCCCTCAGTTGTTCAGCTGTGCGTGATCTTTAGCGAGGGGGAGATGGTGGCAAGAGTTTTTTTTTGCTGTGCCACCTCCCCTCCATGCTGATAGCAGGTGGCAGGCCTGGCAGTAGATACCCCATGCGGGAGCACCGGCTGCACTGGGAGAGGGGGCACCAATGCATGCGTTGCACCAGGGAGGTTCGGCACACCGTCCAGCAGCTGACACACCACTGGGTGGATATTCTTGAACAGGAGCAGGACCTGCTTGGTGTTGAGATTCCGAGGCTCGTTACGTATTAATTATTTGTTGCGTTTGTGTTCTACACTGCTAACATTTTCTTTCTGAATAGCAGCTTACAGTTAGAGGTAAGTTATATTTAGTTGACATTAAGAATATTATTATTAAGGGATCCAGGTTTTGCTGGGTAGGTGCTAAGCACTACTTAATCATACTCATCATTGCCATTTGCTTTGGCTGATTAAGAAGCCATTGCAGACACTTCTGTCCTCATGTCACTATAGTGAATCAGTGATATCATTTTGTTAGTTTTCTCTGACTTTGTTTATGTAGCTTGTACAGTTCCAAGCTATTTCATAGCAATGTGTATATGCATCTATGCATTGCAAAAAAGGGAGACTGAGTTTGTCCATCAAGGGTGTTGAGAAATGAGAATAGAATCAAAGATCAATCCCGGCACTGCATTTGTTCCAAATGTATTTTTTGTTAAGAAATTTGGAATAGGAATTTTAGGATTAGTATGGACAACGATAGTCGATATACTTGAAGCTAGTACTATAGGCAATCTACTTTTGAGAAGTATAATGTGACTGTGTTTGCCTTTCTTAAAAATGTTATGGAGATTAACTGAATCACGAATCTATTTTTTTTCTCTTTGGTTCTTACATCAGCACCCAACGACAAGAAGAATGACATTGCAGAGACACGTCCAGGAGTAGCTGGTCAGCAGGAAGCGCCTACCACCAGTGCCATTGCCGAGGGCTCTGCTAACCCCAGTAAGTCCTAATATTTCTCATTATCATTTCTGTAATGTTGAGTTATATTATTGTTGTGGGCTTAGGGTAGACTCTTAGGGTATTGGAAAGTTGGTGCTGGGTTCCAGGACGGGAGTTGCCGCCTGCAGACTGGTGTTGCTGGTGAGAAATAAAGGTGCTCTGGGAGCCTTACCTGCCATCTTACTTTCACATGGTTACAGGGATGGAATACTAACCCTTGGAAAGCACTTTGGATTATCTCTTTTTCATCTGCTCACTATGCTACTTTATAATTTTGCCTTGTTAATTTTTTTATATTGTCTTCTTGTTTTCGAACACCCCTATTCAATTGTTGCTTCATTTCTATTATCACTGCATTATCTTTGTTTTCCTAATTACATGGTTTTTTTTTGGTAGCCAACTTTTTACGATCTGTACTAGACTCTAGTTCACTTATGTTCGGCTTTGTTGGTAAAAACTTTCCCTCTCTCCAATATATCTTGTGGGACTGAAAGACTAAGAACATATTTTTGGGACTCTCCTGTCTACAGTGAAGATTGCAGGCCCAAGTAAGCTAGTATTAAAAAATAATATTCACCATGTATGATTGTTGAGGAGGCTTTCTTTTTCCTGCTCATGCTCTACCAGTTGAGTTAGCGAGAGAGTGGCCATGGTCATGGACCCCCCCAATGTTGTGCACCGTGTAATTAATTTATATATTATACCAGCAGTTTCATGACAGTGCAGTGTGATTGGAAAGTATGAGGTCCCATTGCATTTGCCAACCAACACCATATGTCTTTCTATGATCATCATTTCACCCCCTCATTGTGCGTTAATGACTCTGTTTCATCATGATCATCATAGGTTATAGCTCTGCCCCTCTCTTACGGAAAGTTTTTAGTTGGCTTCAGTACCTGGTTGGTCTAACATTGGGAACCAACCAAATGCCCAGAGTGATATTTTTGTTAGAAGATACTGCAGTGCTAACCGAACTGTAGTGATGTATTGTGGTTGTATTTTTTTTATTGAAAATAGGCGTTTTTGGCATCTAATATATGTATAATGGATGAATGGGTAAAAGAATGGATGGAACAAAGAGTAGAAATTGATTGGCTGGATAATGGATTGGAAATTTTGTTGAAAGACTGGATGAGAGAAAGTAAAGCTTAAATCATTGTGGCTCTGGGTGAATGAGAATGAAAGGATGAATGAATATTTGGTTAGTTTGGATGAATAAGAAAGGCAGCTCCTCTTATGGAGAGGGGCACGCTGCTCACCTTCTTCACTTGCTTTGTTTATGTATGTCTATCAAAGCTATGGTTCAAAGTGGGGGTATTTTTAAAATTGATGTTGTACTCGCTTGACTCATTGTATTTGTTAAGAAAGGCAGATGTGTCCCACCGATCATCATCCATCACCTCCGTCCATACCCATGGCATTTTGCCACCCATGACCAAAGTGCTGTATGGTTTAAATCATGACTGCAGTGTTGGCTCTGAAATGTGTGTCTATTTTAGTTAATACGCGATTTACAAAGAATTCAATGCCTTGCAAACAAACTAGGTGTGTTTCCTTTTATCCACTCAGTCACCTCTTAGTACTCTTTATTTCTTCCATACCAGTCTACCAAAAATTTGAAAAACCCATTCTTCATTTTATAGCCATGTGAAGTGATTCTAAAATATACTTCATGGTTTCCCATAATAGATTTATTTTATACTTGTCCCATTTTTCCTCCTCCGCCTTTTGAATTCGGTTAACTAGTATAGTGACTGAATAAGCCAAAGATGATTAAACGATGATAAGTTACCCCTCATTCTATATTAAAAGCTCTACCCTACCAGCCTAATCCCTCTCCCCTACCCTGCAGTAGAGTAAGTCAAGTTTACTTTCCGTACTGCCCAGCGAATACATTTGATGGAAATAATATCTGGTGGGGGGCAAGTCCAGTGAATAAACTGGGAGTAAGTTCATGAATTGATGTCAAGTTTGGAGAATGGGATACGCTGTGAGGAATGTGCAAAATACAATTTATTTTTCAGTTTCCTTTCCCTGTAGTGCAGTGCATCATTTTCCCCAATGCCTACTTACGGCATACAGGATAATATCCGCATTTCATATGTGAGGTGTGTGATGTAGAATCTTATTTTTTTTTCATCTGCCTCTTTGGAGTCAGGGAAGAAAGGCATTTGGAGAAGAGCAGGGCTATTGGAATTAGAAATAGATAATTGTCAACTACAGCTGCCCCAGCTGCAGACAGTAGCAAAATACCTGACACGCTTGCTAGCAATTTGCATGACTCCGTTAATTTAGGACACAACTTGTACTCCATAGTGCAAAATGCCCTGCTTACTAATGAGAGGTAGTTTATTTTTCCACTCAAAGGTATTTGAAAAGCTTTTAGAAGAAAAAAAAATCAGTTAAATTATTTCTTAATCCAGTGTTATTCTGCCTTAATATGTTTCTGCGACACAGTCCATGCTTATTATCTGAGGCATGTGTTAGTAAAACATAAAACTGGCCTTGTGACTCTCCTGATCATAATCACATCAAATTCCAGTGGCTCTAGGGGACCAGCAATGTTCTGATACTGTACTACCCACTAAGTTCAAACAATTGTCTGCACAGACCACTATTTACAATTTGTCTTTTTTCTTTTTCTCAATGTAGCTAGTCCTACTGGTCCACCCGTAGCACCCAACAGGCAGGAGATAGCGTCCTATCTGCACTGGCAGTAGCTGGACCTTATCTAGCAGGAATACTGGTGGTCCTGAAAGACGAAGAGGCGGAAGCCTCTAGCCTATCAGCCATCCCATTGCCGGTACTGCTGCCAATTTACAGGGTCCCTGACAAACTCCTGCTGCTGCCCCCTCCTGCTCTGACAGGCCATTGCTGTGGCACATTCTGCAGTGACTGGGCTCTATGGAGAGCCAGTTTGTCTGGATGGAGTGCACCCTGGACCAGCTCTGTACCCAAATGGACAGTGCCCTCTTTCAGTCCTTTTTTACTTTTTTGCTTTGTTGAGAGAGACTTGCTGTGGGTACTGAAGGTAGGAAGGGAGTTAGGACGGGGTTAGTTTTTATTTGTTGGATATTTGTGGACATTGGTGTTTGGGTTCATTTGTTTGGGGAGAGGTGTGGGCCTCTTGTGAGTTGAGAGGGTGGTTTGCTTGTAAAGAGGAAGAAAACAAAGGGGAAAATTATAATTTGTTATTAAAATTCATGCCTGAAGTAGTTTTTTGTGTTTTACTTTTACTTTGCACTGCTGCCTGTAGAGTTCACACAGCTTGTTTATCTACCTGTGTGTATTATACAGCTTAGTTGTAGGTATTTATACCTCTCTATCTTGACAATTAGGAGGGATACTACCATGACCTATATTGTCCTCAGCAACCTAGATAAATGATTACTTGCAGAAGCAATTAGTTGCTTACTTACTAACTTAGCTAGTCCACTTCACTCACTCCATAGATGTCTTACCTGAATATAGATGAAGAAATAACAGGGAAGGCATCACAGCTTCACAAGCCAGGTTCCACTCTTACCCAGGTGAGTTCCAATTGTAGGATTAATAGGTAGGATCATCCATCACAGGCAAGTAAATGGAAATAAAACCCTGAGTTAGTGGGTTATAAATCATATCAAAGCTTTACAAAGAATTTTGAACAGACTAATACATGATGACACAAAAAAGAATTCCTGATAGTGATAAAATAACAAAAAATCACAATAGTAGTAACTTGAGCAGTGGGGAGCTACTATTTAATTAAAACTAAAGTTAAGAAATCCTCGAGTCATGGAAACTGGTCTCAAAGTCTGGAGTGGACAAGCTTTGGTTTGGCATTTATGGTTATACAACACAAGGTCTAAATGGTGATGCTGATGACTGATGTTCTTCATGCTACATCTAACATATGGATTACATGTATGCATGGGTGGATAAATGGGGCCAATTTTTGCTAAACAAGTTTGTAAAGGCCCATCTCCTACAGGAAAAATAATATTGCCCATCATTCAGGCCACAACCATTTCAAATCATCCCAAGCAAGTTTTCAAATTACAGTTCAAACACCTCCCTCTTTGCCTGCCACAGATAAATCATAATCAATCATCACTCACAATCACTCACTCACCTTTGCAATAGTTGTAGTTACATCATCCAATTCAAGCACGGGTTGGTTAGGTAGTAGGTATACAATTCATCTTTGACTCAGGCAACACATTATAACTTGTTTTTTTACACTCTTGTAAATCAACAATCTTCTGGGGCAGTCCTGCTAAGTGATTCAAAAAAGGATAGGAATGTGAGGGAGGCAGGCATTGTCTCCAATGTCATGAAGGAATTATGGAGGCTTCTTTTATTGCAAACTGGTCCAACTGCAATCTCGCAATATATATGTGACTAAGAAATGGTGTGGAAGCAAATATCTGACACAAAAATAATATTGTTCTACTAGCTGCTTGGTTTTGTTTGGCCAAAGAAAGAAGTTGAACGAGAAATAATTAAAAAGTTCTTTGGGGGCACTGGCATACTCAGTGCGGGAAGTAGAGTTTGTCCTCAAACTCAGGTGGTTCACCCAGAAGTTGGTCAGCTAACACACTTGAATCTAACCAATCCTCCTCTGCTGCTTCAGGGACGGTGTAATTGTGTGGTATGAAATTTTGGTTCATTCTGATCATAGTCAATCTCTCTACATTTAGAGGTGAGGGACTGGTCCTCACTGTAACTACTGCACAAGCTGCACTGAACACACCATCTGTAGACACTCTGGCTATAGGACAATGCAGATTCTATATTGCCAGCCTGCTGAGGTCTGGCCCTTGGCACATCTTCCTATACCAATACATCAATGGGTTTTGATCCACATAGACCTGTTTTGGATCATCTAGATACTCCTGGAACATCCTGTGGATGATCATTGGTGTGGCCACTTGCTCAACCGCTTTTGCCATCACCTCTACACTTGACTTAAGCTCTGTCGATTGAAACAAATACAATACAGAGGTTATGTTGGCCATTCTGTTGCTGTTGTAGCCGGTGTTCTAGTTGATGGTGTTGTTTACTGCTGTGAGACGAGACTGCCCTCTCTGGAAGTTGGATTCGGCACCTGAGAACTGCAGGATGGGACTCTAAGTTTCAGCCATTCTTCTTCCAGGTCTCTGGCTTGCTCAACAATCTGCCTCTTATATTTTGAAACATTCCCCTCAAAAAAGGAATGAAAGAGGACAGAATTTTTTTGTGGTATGAATCAAGTAGTGTAGCACAAATGTGCTGTTTGGAGAAGATGATATCATGTTGCAGCCTTGTATTATAAGTCAAGCGAAGGATTAAAGCCCTCAATCAAGGCAAATGCTTCTTTGTTTTCGTTCACACCTGTGGGGAGAAACGTTCAGACACCATATTTACCTGGCCCTGTAGCAGATACAAAGGGATAGCTTGGCCCATCATACTGACCTCCTTGCTAACTTCAAGTTTGAAAACCTCAAAAGGGAGTAGCATCTGTATCAGGCATTTGAGTAGGTCCTATTTGATCGCATCTATGGTCATTGTTTTCCCAACTGCATTCCCTTCTCTTTGAATGACAGTCATTGATCTTTTTGTACCACTCAAACAGAAGGTGCAACATGTATTAGGTCGAGTTCCAATGTGTTGGTACCTCCTGTATCAGGGCTTTAACTGTTGCTCTATTAGCATGCTGAGTAATCCGCAACTGCTTCCAGGCTTTAAAAGAATGACTGAAATTATTGCAGATTTTTCTGCAGGTGGTCAGTATGTTGCTGACTATTTCTTCTTTTTTGAGAAAGTTTTGCACCACCAGGTTGAAGCAACAGGTCAAACATAGGACACTTAAATACCCACCATCTGAAATGGTCTTGACTTTGTTACTGACATTGTCCCTGGCAACAAATCCAATTTATCTACCTTGCTGTTAAATTCATCAAAAATGTTTACAGCTGTATGTGATTTCTCCATGGCACACATGGCCACTGTTGCATGCTGCCGAACACTCTTAAAACTTTCTTTAGGGCCAAGACCTGTAGATATCTTTTGGTTTTCCCCCACAAAAGAGATCCAGTGTGCAGAGATGCACATGTAACCAGATGCTTGACAAATGGTCCACATGCCTATCATCAGGTGGATAGCGTAAACAGCACTTTGCAACAAACCATGTCCAACCAATTGCAGCACATCGCGATGCAATGCTGAAACAGCAACTCTGGCAAAATAGGTCTGACTTGAAAGATGGATGCCACAATTCTAAGACTCTAACTCCTTTCACAAAAGAAAACGGGAAGTGGTCCAGCGCTAACATTTTTTCCAGCTTCCCATTATACAAACATGCCTTTGGTAGGTTCCTGTCATACGGCCCCTTCTGCCTGAACATGTCTGTAATAGTAGCCTATATTTTTATCTTATTTTCTGGTGCCAATGACACAGGTGACATTTGAGAAGTAGGTGGTGGTAGACTCAGTGCACATTGTAGTGGGCAGTCACTGTATGCCATGGGGTCTTCCGCTGACTCTGAGTCACGGGACAGGGCTGCTTTGCATGATGATGTCACCCTCTTCTTCCTCATCATCACCTCCCACCGTGATTGCACTTGTAAGTAATGTTCCCCAGCTCTCCTCCCCACCTTCACCCCCACGACCACATTCAGCAATTTTTGCAGGGTGCTCCTACCACTTGATTGCGTGGTGTTTTTTCATATGAGGCATTTGGCCTCAGTACCATCATGCATACCAGGCTTACCTTGATTAACCTTCATGTGGCAAATGGTGCATACTGAAGTGTGCTCCCCCTCTTTGTTAACCATAAAAAAGTCCTCAACAGGGGAGGAGTACTTTTTTACTGTGCCACTGGCAAAGCCTGAAGAAGAACTGGTGGTAGGTGGGCATGCAGTCAATTGCCTCTCTGCAGTGCATACTTCTACTGAGGTTGTGCTTATTAGTGCAAGTTTCTGCTGGGGCTTTCTAAATATGGGACCTGGTGGTTCTACCTGTGCCACATCCCTTGGAGCAAGTTGAATAGCAATGTCAGACTCCTTTGTGTCACCTTCCACAATGACTGCCTCATCATTGTCATCCTCGTCATCATCCACTTGCTTAAGTATAAGGCATACAGGAGCTTTTTACTTCCCTTGACTCTCTTGGTGTTTCCTGGACTCTGCCGGGGTCCACTCCATGTCCCTATCATCATCATCAGAAGTGGTGCATAAAGAAGATGGTCTAGTAGTACCCTTCCTTTTCCTTGCTGGAGATCTGGGAGCCAATGACTCTAAAAGAGGAAGGTTTTGGTCAGAAGGAAGCTCAACCTCCTGTTCTACTCCAACTGTACTATTGCTGGCTGCGGCTGCTGTCCACTTAGTTCTGTTTCCTGAAATGATTGGGTACTACTTTACAGAAGCAACACATAAAATTCATGGGCACTGCTAGTCAACATAACCATGATTGCAGTGACTGCCTCACTGATAGTCATGGCCTTCTAAAGGAGACACCTGTGGCACTCATGAAACTGCATGGGTAAATGGAATAGTAATATTTTAAAAAATGGAGGTTAGAGTGCGCCAAGGCAGTCAATGTGGTCCAGGTCTCACTCTCCTTCCTCTTCCTTGCCGTGCTCATTGATGGAAACCCCTACGTTGTACGTCTTGCACGGGCACACATGCAAAATGTACAACGTAGGGGTTTCCATCGAAGAGGACGGTGAGGACAAGGAAGGATTGGGCCAAGAAAATATTTTACATCTATGTGACTCTGCATCCTGAACTGGCATTATTTTTCTCCCCTGTTGCATTATGGGTATAGAAGGATTTTTTGACTACAACGCAAAGAAGTAGTTTACCTTTAACCTGACCACATGGTATTTTTAACCCAACTGCCAATGATTAAGGCTAATCAGCCGAAACGCGAATGGAAATGATTTAACCCTGCTGCCCTGTGTCAAAATAAAGAGCCCTGTTCTCTCTGGCATCGTGCCTTGGTGGTTTTTTGTGCTGGTTTTTCAGAAGCATGATGCTCCATTCCTGCATGCCGAGGCCGCTCTGTCAGGGTCGGTGGCCCCTCAGCACGGAGAAAGCTGTTGCGGGCTAATTTCGGGGGCATGACCCGCCCGCCTCATACAGATATAGGGATTTAACCTGCTACGAATGCTTAGAGGCGAGCAAGGGATTTGAGAGGGGTATTTTACCACCTCTTGATGACATTGGAGGCCCGAGTTCTTTCTGGACAATTTACTATCTGTGGCAGTGCAGATTAGAATCAAAGACACCTTGGGAGTACGTTTACTTTGGACAGTGGGCAGAGTGCAAGCATTGTGCCAAGAAAGTATTTTACATCTATGTGACACTGCATCCTGAGCTGGCGTTATTTTTCTCCCCTGTTGGATTATGGGTATCGAAGGATTTTTGGACTATAACGCATAGATGTAGTTTACCTTTAACCTGACCACATGGTATTTTTAAGCCAACCTCCAATGATTAAGGCTAATCTGCCAAAACGCGTATGGAAATGATTTGAACCTGCTGCCCTGTGTCAAAATAAAGAGCCCTGTTTTCTCTGATGGTGAGCCTTGGCAGTTCCTTTTGTGTTGTTATTTCAGAAGCAGGATTCTCCATTCCTACATGCCGAGGCCGCTCTGTCAGGGTCGGTGGTCCCTCAGCACGGAGAAAGCTGTTGTGGATATATATATATATATTCACTGAAAAAAACATAGGTTTCAGGCACGTTATAGTTAGGAATTAGCATTTAAAAAACCTTAGAAATTCACTGAAAAAAACATAGGTTTCAGGGGCGTTATAGTTAGCTGGACTTTTCACTCGTGCAAAACCATTGAAATTCCCCCGTTATAGTTAGTTCGACTAACTATAACTTGCCCGCCCGTAATGCACTGCTGATGACGTCACATATTACATCACTCATGACATGGTCAGTGACATCACTCATGACATCACTGATGACATCTCAAATGACATCACTGATGACATCACTGATGACATCATCCAGTGAATGTGTGTTTTTCTGAAAATTACATATGTTTTATATATGTATATCTCAAGGTCGATGGAAGAATAAATGGATATATAAGTGTCTAAATGGATGATTTGTTTTTGAAAAATTGATTGTATAACTGACTGATTAAGTGTATCTTAGTGAATACATTGCTTAGTGAGTAATGTTTAAATATGTAAATATCTGTATCAGTCTCTCACTTTGTGTATAAGTGGCTGCATGGGTTGGTGAGTAGCTACATGAGTGTCTATATAGGTTATTAGTTGGTTTTTTGAGTATCAGTATGAGTGTCTGAGTGTCTGTATGGTTCGGTGGGGGTATTACGTAGTGCATAGGTGCATGAATGAGTGACTCACTGTTTGTATGTGTTGAAGACCGCATGTGGGCAGGACTGTATGGGTGGATGAGTGTGTGCATGGGTGTGTTAGTGAGTAAATGACTGTCTCAATAGTGTCTTTATGAGTAACCACATATGTTTTAAACTAGTATTTGTGACTATTGGTGTATATAAGTGAGTATATGTGAGAGTGAGAGATTGAAAGAGTTCCTGTATGAATAAGCATGTGTTTCTATAAGTGATTGTTTAAAAGACTAATTATGTGTAAGTTTCTGTAGAAGTAAGTGTGGTGGTGTGTATATAACTGTATATGCAAGTGAATGGATGTTTGATTCTTTATTAGTATGAGTGACTATGTGTGTGAGTAACTCTATGGATGAGTGGCGTTGTGTAACAGGATGTATAGGTGTATGAGTACATATGATGAGTGAGTAGATGTATGAGTGACTGTATTTATTTATTTATTTATTTAAAGAGTTTTATACAGCGCTGGCTAGACCCGGAGGTATCAGAGCGCTTTACAGAGTATCAGAACGACCATGTTACAAAAACAATTACACAATATTACATATAAAAAAAGAAACAGACATATGTGTTAATGATCTGGGCATACTCGTGGGTGGCAATGAGAAGACTCATAAAGAGGCAACAAGAGGAGTAACAGTAAAGGAATATGTTTAAGCGACAGCATAGAACAGCCCGAGGGCAGGAGAAGAAAGAGGGAGAGCGCAGAAAGGAAGGGCTTTGAGAAGAGGGTAAAGACAAGGAGGAGAGAGGGATACTAATCAGAAAAGGCATCCAAAATGTCAATGAAAACAGAGCAACCGTGAGTAACATGAAGCATAAATTAACCTATTTTCACAGAAAATATACCGTAAATGACATCACATAAGAGGCAGAGAGGGAAAGGGGTCAGGAAAAGGAGTTAAAGAATAGGTGGGGGAAGAAGGGGATCTAAGGGGGGAGTAAGTAAAGGCAGTCGGGTGCAGTCGGGTGCAACGATTCAGACACTTAAAGGCGGGGGGAAAAAACGATGAAGGATCATCAGGGGGAGAAAGGAGGAAAGGGAGAAGGGACTACAGTCAGTCCTACATGATTACGGGAAGGGAAGGGACAGAGGTTGAAAACAAGATGGTGGGTCAAGGTCCTGGGAGTCGACGGTAGCCAGAAACAAAATGGTGGGCAGAGCAAAATTCAAAAGGTTAAACAGTCCATGTATGCGAAGCCAGGAGCAGGATACATGAGCAAGGAAAGTCAAAGTCACAAAAAGGGGTGGGGGGGACACAGTTTCAAAAACAGAAGCGGGTGAAAGGTAAAAGAGGCGTGCAGGCTCGGGACCACTGGGGCAGTCATAAAAGGCAGTCCGCTGGTTGCGTCACTCGCACCCACAAATCAAGAAAATGATTCACCGGTCACAAAGGCGGGTGGAAAGGAGCAGGATTCAGGACCACTGGGGCATCGGTGACGGCAATCCTCTGGTCGTGGCTCAGGCACCGTATTACCTGGAAGAGGTCTTGCGGTTTTCACAAGGACATCCTGGCAGGTCTATGCATGGAGAGGCAGCAGATGGATTTAGAGTTTGGTCCATGGCTGGCCTCGACATCAGCGGCAACTTGATCCGAGGAAGGGGGAAGGGGGAGAGAACAGCAGCAGCGGTGGCGGGACGAGGGATGACATGCCCCGATGTCCAGCTGGGTAGGAGACGGCCACAGGAGAACCCGGGCCGGACTCCTTAACAATCGAACAAGGCGGCTCCACTGGGCATCGGCTAAATCAATCTCGAAGTCCCGGAGCGATTGGAATCAAGTCCTCAAGCAGTCCAACGGCATCCAGAACCCCCAGGAGGATCCAGAACTGAGCCGAGGCTGGGCGAACAACCGGAGGATGAGAATTCAGAGGTAGGCGGTAAAGGCAGAAGTTGAAGCAGTATCGGTGGGAAGAGGTAAGCCCTGCCCCGATGTCCGGCTGGGTAGGAGACGGCCATGGGAGAAGCCCGGGCCAGAATCCTCTATAGCCGAACCAAGAGGCTCCACCGGGCATCAGCCAGGTCATCTCCATATCCGCTGTTTGGAAAGGGGAAAAAGCGGTGAAAAGGGGGGTGTTTTCGGCCAGGATGGCATTCACTGACCAGGAGCTCCCGGCCGGAGCTCCTCACATGGCGGCCTCTGGGCTCAATTTACCTTAGAATCTTAGAATTACTGAATAGGTTGTTGTAACTGATATTGGTATGTCCATTGTTTTGAAAATGTTAGTTTCTATTTTTGAATGTGTGTATGAAAGGTTATATTAGGGGGAGAGGAGGTCTGCCACTCTATCACAAGGATGATGTCATCAGTGATGTCATTTGAGATGTCATCAGTGATGTCATGAGTGATGTCACAGACCATGTCATGAGTGATGTAATATGTGACGTCATCAGCAGTGCATTGGGGGCGCGCGAGTTATAGTTAGCTGAACTAACTATAACGGGGGAATTTCAATGGTTTTGCACGAGTGAAAAGTCCAGCTAACTATAACGCCCCTGAAACCTATGTTTTCTTCAGTGAATTTCTAAGGTTTTTTAAATGCTAATTCCTAACTATAGCGTGCCTGAAACCTATGGTTTTTTCAGTGAATTTCAAAGGTTTTTTAAATGATAATTTCTAACTATGCCTACAGAGATAGGACATGTGAAGAAAGAAGAAAAAAAGAAATGCAGAAAGAACCAACAGAAGTCCTCAAAGACGAAGAAAAGTGCAGGAAGAAGGATAACGTGCAGAAAGAACAAACAGAAGAGCAGAAAGAAGCCTGGTTGCAAAATCATCCTGTACCCTCAACTTTTTCAGACGGATACTGGTGGTAACTGAGTCTGACTAACCAGTCCTAGAGCCAGTGCTATGTTAAAAGACACTCAGAATACAGTGAAAACACCTACATACACTAGGGAACACTATGCGTTGGGGTCCCCCTGTGATCAGCATGACCTCCTCTGTAAGCCCCTAGTATATAATAGGGAAGGGGATTAAAACTACCTCTTAAAACGCGCCACAGGGCGTGTTTGCACACGTCACCTCAGGCCCCGTCCCCTCACTTCCCCCTGTGTAAACACGCCCTGTGGCCGTTTAAATTCTTGAATCCTGAGGGTCCCTAGGTTCCAACTACACCACTAGGTACCTCCAGTAAGCGCCACAGAGCTGCGTTGCAGAGAGATGTAAAAAGGGGCCGGGCCTAGACCACCTCTCTGCAACACAGCGCAGTGGCACTTACTGGAAGCACCTGGTGGGCTAGTTGGGCCCCAGAGTCCCTCAGGATTGAAGGGGAATTATTTCCCCAACTTAACACGCGCCACAGGGCTTGTTTGCACATGTTAACTCAGGCCCCATCCCCTCCCTTCACCACTGTGTAAACACGCCCTGTGGCCGTTTTTAGTTGGTAGATTAAGTTCATTTGAATCCTGAGGGTCCCTAGGGTCCAACTAGCCCACTAGGTACCTCCAGTAAGCATCACAGAGCTGCGTTGCAGAGAGGTGTAAAAAGTGGCACGGCCTAGACCACCTCTCTGCAACGCAGCTCAGTGGCGCTTACTGGAAGCACCTGGTGGGCTAGTTAGCCCCCAGGGGCCCTCAGGATTGAAGGGGAATTATTTCCCCAACTTAAAACGCGCCATAGGGTGTGTTTGCACACGTCACCTCAGGCCCCGTCCCCTCCCTTCCCCACTGTGTAAACACGCCCTGTGGCCATTTTTTAAGTTGGGAGATTAAGTCCCCTTGAATCCTGAGGATCCCTAGGGGCAAAATAGCCCACTAGGTGCGTCCAGTAAGCACCATTGCAGAGAGGTGTAAAAAGGGGCACGGCCTGCACCACCTCTCTGCAACGCAGAGCAGTGGCGCTTATTGGAAGCTAGTTGGCCCCCAGGGTCCCTCAGGATTGAAAGGGAATTATTTCCCCAACTTAAAATGCGCCACAGGGCGTGTTTGCACTCGTCAACTCAGGCCCGTCCCCTCCCTTCACCACTGTGTAAACGTGCCCTCTGGCCATTCTAAGTTGAGAGATTAAGTCCCCTTGAATCCTAAGGGTCCCTAGGGTCAAACTAGCCCACTAGGTGCCTCCAGTAAGCGCCACAGAGCTGCGTTGCATAGAGGTGTAAAAAGGGGCGTGGCCTCAGAAGACCTGTCTGCAAACGCAGCTCCCTGGCGCATACTGGAGATACCTGTTGGGCTAGTTGGCCCTCAGGGACCCTTAGTATTGAAGGGGAATTAATTCCCCAACTTACAACTGGCCAGGGGTGCGTTTGCAGAGTGCTGCAAGGAGGGGGCGTGGCCTCCGGCGCGATGCCGGTCTTTTATTTATTTTAGTTTTTTAAGATGGAGGGCTGTGTGGCCCCCTTCTTTTTCTAATTTACTGGCCCTGGGGACCCCATTCCCCAGGGCCTGCACCCTAAGTTGTTTTTGTTGAAAAAAAAAATGTGGCCCTCCCAAGGCCTTAATTGGCCACGGGGACCCCAACCCCCGGGTCATGGCCTTTTTTATTTTTTTATTCTTTAGGAGGGGGCTGCGTTGCCCCCTCCTCAGGCCACTTATGGCCCCGGGACCCCATCCCCCGGGGCCAGCGTTTGTTTTTTATTATTTTAAAAAAATATATATTTATAGAAACAACTAGGACATGCTGGACAAACCGTACGTACCTATCACCATGACGATTTGCGTGATATTCATTAAAAGGCGACTATGCATAGAATGAATCCACATGGAATGTATTTACACCGCTAGTGAACCTCTGACGTGTCTGACGCCCTACCATGCCTAATCCCGGCACCCCCACTGGTGGGTACTCACCAAGTAGACACCCTTGTCATTTATTTATACAGACATGGGTAGCTATTGATGGGCACATTTAATATACATGCACACCAAGCCATTCAAAGGGGATTCGACAAAAATTCGACCAAACTATGTAAGAAACCCCCCTCACGGTTAATAAAATACTTTTTTTTTTACTCACTGGAAAGGAGACGAACCTCACTTGAGAGTCACAGCGTGCTCCTGGCTGAGCCCAATGCTGTGTTACACCCACCCGTGCCTGCCGAGTGCCTCACACCTCTGTATTGTATTCCACCAGCTAGTGCGTATGCTATGACACTCTCTAGCCCATGTGCACTGTAACACCACCCCGTGAATATGTCATGCCACACTTGCCTTCGCACAGGTTATATTGCCCCATCTAACGTGCCTTCCTCAATGTCTGTGTTATAATGCACAGCGCTATGCCATATATATTACAATCTGGGATCCATATCTTTGTCACAGTGCATATGCAACGTTACACTCCACAGCACATATTTTATATTACAACTTTAGAGACTAGTTAGGTTACACAACACTGCCCTGTGCATATTACACTCCAAGGTGCATATCGCATAGCACGCGCTAGTGCCTGTGCTATCTTGCACTCTCCAATGAATCTGTAACTGCGCACAATGTATTGCATATTATATTTCACGCCCCGGTTCATCATATGTCACACTTTTTGGTGCATAGTTTATACCATATACTATATCTAGTTTTCATTTTCAATCGTGCTCTCAGGACTATGTTCCATATAACACTGCGTCCACCTACCCTTTTCACGGGCATTACATTTTGCGATGGGGTGGAGGGTCAGAGGGTGTTTCTGCCAAGTGAGCCCGGAGTCACAGTCACAAACGTCCTCTTCTTCCTGAATAAAAGTGAGATTATGCTGCATACTTGTTCATATTTTAAGTAGTTCGCACAGACACACATTTTAAAAACAATAAAGTTCCTAATACCCACCTTCTCTGAACAGTTAGCTTGCTGCCCCATCCACCTCCTCCCTATCCTCTGTTGTCTGAATCCATGGACTAGCCTCCTCCCTCCTGCCATGCATGGTCTGATGTGCTGCCACTGCCCTCCATTTAGCATGATGTACCAGTCCACTCCTCCTGCCCTCCATTGCCCAATTCTATGGCCCATCATTGACCACATGCTTAACCTCTGTGCTTAGCTTGCTGCCCCTATTCTCCTTCCCCCTGTCCTCCGATGTCTTTGTGTATGCCCCTGCTCCATCCTTTTTGCCCACCATGTTCCATGGACCTGCCACTCCAATCTACTCTGAGTGTTCTGTTGAGCTGCCACTCCCCTCCCACCTGCCTAGCATTGTCAGATGACTGTAACCTGTCCCTGCCACCTCCACCCTGCCTGTCCACATGCCATGCCCCTATCCCCTTCCTCCTGTCCTCCATGGTCCATTTTACTGCCACGCCCTTCTGCCCTCCCTGGTCTGTTGTGCTGCAACTGCTACTCCTGCCTGCACCGCGCGGTCTGTTGTGAGGCCCCTTCCCCTGAACTCTCTTGTCTGTGCCCAGGTCCTGACCCTCCCTTCTATCCTCCATGGTCCTTTGTGCATGCCCCTGCACCCTCCTTCTTGCCCATCATAGCCATTGTGCTGCCACTTACCCTCCCTCTTGCCATGCATGGTCTTCTGTGCTGCCATGGCCCCTCTCACAATCCCTGTGTGGTCAGCTAGCTGCCCCTGACCCCCTCCCACCTCCCCTCCATGGTCTGTGTGTATGCCATCATAGTCTCATTGTTGCTCTCCATGGTGTGTCTTGTTTCTAGTGCCCATCCTGCCTGACCTCCGTGGTCATCTTGCTGCTCCTGCCCTGCCCCCTTGCCCCCAGCCCTCTGTTTCCATGTGCAGACCCCGATTCCCTCCCTCCTGGCTTGTCTGTTCCATTGTAATGCCCCTGATCCGTCCCTCCTGCCCTTTATGGTCTGTTATGCTTCAGCTTTCTCTCCTGTCTGTCCATTATGGTCAACAAGCTACCATTGCCTATTTCCCCTCTGTTCTCTGTTGTCCATGTGCATGGTCCTGTCCCCTCCCTATTGCTTTCTATGGATTGTTGTGCTACACTCCCGTCCCGCATGTGCTGTGTGGTGTATTGTGCTGCTGCAAACCCTGATGCCTGCCCTGTAGGGTCAGTTTCGTGCACCTCTCCATGTCCCTCCTGTCCTCTGTTATCCGAGTCCATGTCCCTATCCCAATTCCTCCTGCCTACCATGATCCAATGTACCATACTTGCAAACATTTTGAACTTGGTAAGAGGGAGATTTTGAAAAAAAATGGGGTATTGATTTTCCCCTTTGAGTGTCAGTGAAAAGAGGAGATTGTAGACAGGAGACAGATCAAATAAAGCCCATTTGAGCTTAAAAACATTGGACGTTTCCTGGCTGAAACGGGTCTGTTGGCATGTATGGTTGTACTACCACTGCCTCTTCCTTCTGCCCACAATGGTCTATTATATTGCCACAGCCTCTCTTGCCAGTCCTGTATTGTTGGTGTGTTGCCCCTGCCCCCCTTTCCACTGCCCTCCATGGTCTGTTGTGCTGCCACTGCCCTTTCTGCCTGCCCAGTGTGGTCAAATTGTTGCCTCTGCACTCTCCTACCTGCCTTTTATTTTCAGAGTCCATGCCCCTGGCCTCTGCCTCTCAACAGTATCCCAATGAACAACTAGATTGCTAACATTCTATATTTATTACAAAAGTGTGGAACGCCTGACGTCATCTTGATGTAATCAAAACTGTAATACCTAGAGTATTTCCTTTAGAAATTACATATATGAGAGGGTCTTATTTGCATCAAAATTATGGTTAGTGCTCTAAAAAACTAAAATGAGGACATATTTTCTGAGTTTTCAAATAGCGACAAAGAACTTTTAAATTATTTGTAATCTTTATGTTTTTTTATCCAGTTGACCACTTGATTAAATGTTGCACCTAGGGGAGAGGATGTGGTGTTACTTCCAGAGCTGCAGACTTTGCAACTGGGGAACCAGGTTGGAGTTTCTGCTTCAGCTCAACATTCTGTGATTCTGGTCAAATCACTTAATCTCCCCATGTCTACAACCAAAATGAATTTGATCTTGTGTGATGTAACCAATGCTCATGTAAAGCACTCCAATACCTGACAAGTCTGCACTATATAAAACTGCAAATACACAAAAAATAAGTGTTTTGCACACTTCTGTCATTGGGCTACATGTGGGCTACATCTGGGTGATATTTGCGCTACATTTGGGCTCTTTTGTCTCTGGTGGCCATCTTGGGAGATTTATTTGTTATGAAGTTTCCTAATTTCCTCATTTACTGCAGTCTCCTCAGTAGGAAATGCTTTCAGTTTTTTACTTTGATTCCATCAAGAAGGTATTCAGATATGTCACACATTTGACATAAATTCTGGATGTTAGCACTCTAGTTGCTCATTAGATCACTGTAGTAAAGCTACTGCTCACCACGGAAGTCTGCTGCTGGTATTAAAAGTGCAAGTTTCAGTCTGCATATCAGAATTTTTTAATGAAATAGAAGAGTATTTGAGAAGTCACTCAAAATGTGCCCTAATTTTTCTTTCTGCAGCACTAATCATAATTTATATGGCAAAATGAACCCCCTCATTGTGTTCCTTTTTAAATTAAATGTTTTAAGTGTTACCACTTTATTCCAATCAAGATGGCTTCAGGGGTGCCATACTTTTGTCATAAGTAAGACTGTTAGCGCTCTAGTTGTTCGTTAGAACACTCTGGGACATTCTGTCATTGGGCTATACTTGGGCTACATCTGGGTGATATTTGGGCTACATTTGGGCTCTTTTGTCTCTGGTGGCCATCTTGGGAGATTTATTTGTTATGAAGTTTCCTAATTTCCTCATTTACTGCAGTCTCCTCAGTAGGAAATACTTTCAGTTTTTTACTTTGGTTCCATCAAGAAGGCATTCAGATATTTCACACATTTGCCTTAAATTCTGAATGTTAGCACTCTAGTTGCTCATTAGATCACTGTAGTAAAGCTACTGCTCACCAGGGAAGTCTGCAGCTGGTATTCAAAGTGCATGTTTCAGTCTGCATGTCAGAATTTGTTTATGAAATAGAAGAGGATTTGAGAAGTCACTCAAAACGTGCCCTAATTTTTCTTTCTTCAGCACTAATCATAATTTCTATGGCAAAATGAACCCCCTCATTGTGTTCCTTTTTAAATTAAATGTTTTAAATGTTACCACTTTATTCCAATCAAGATGGCTTCAGGTGTGCCATACTTTTGTCATAAGTAAGACTGTTGGTGCTCTAGTTGTTTGTTAGGACACTCTGGGACATTCTGTCATTGGGCTATACTTGGGCTACATCTGGGTGATATTTCGGCTACATTTGGGCTCTTTTTTCTCTGGTGGCCATCTTGGGAGATTTATTTGTTATGAAGTTTCATAATTTCCTCATTTACTGCAGTCTCCTCAGTAGGAAATACTTTCAGTTTTTTACTTTGGTTCCATCAAGAAGGCATTCAGATGTGTCACAAATGTGCCATAAATTCTGAATGTTAGCACTCTAGCTGCTCATTAGATCACTGTAGTAAAGCTACTGCTTACCAGAGAAGTCTGCTGCTGGCATTCAACGTGCATGTTTCAGTCTGCATATGCTCTCAGTTTAGCTTATAGATCACCTTCAAAACCTCTGTGGGAAAAGCATGAGAAAATAGTTTTCTCTCAAACATGATTCATGATATCACAGCAGAAGGCTTTTTCACATGGTAAAATCACCTTAGAACACACCACAATTCATAAAATGAGTATGGTACCATCTACAAATAATTTATAATGTAACTAAAGTCTTAAAACCTTCTATTAACTGCAATGCTTTTTAATGAGGTGCTATTATGTATATTGGTCCCAAGATGGCTGAAACACTTCTTGGATGAAGTGCTGACAGCCAATCAGATCTCACGACGAGATGTGTGGTTAGGCTCCGCCCAGATATATATGTGATTTTACTTTTGATTTTCTCAGGAACTACTGAATGGATTTACACCATTTAAGCAAAAGGCACGAGTCCGAACTGAGGACTACCTCTTTGCCAAATTTGGTGTAATTCCATTCAGCACTTCGGGCTGTAGCTGCGTCAACAGGTCCTATGAGAAATGCATGGGAAAAGCACGTTTTGGGGCCCCCCTTTTTTCTCAGCCCCCGCTTGACGAATCACCATGAAATTTTCAGGATAGGAGCGGACCAGAGCTGGCCAAAAGTTTTGAAACTTTCGTGAAGATTCATCAATCGACGCCAACGTTATTCCAAATAGAATGTTGTGGATTTCCTATGGAAAATAGGTCCTAACTATAACTACCTACTGGCGACTGCCAGTAGGTAATATATATATATATATATATATATATAAATATATATATATATATATATATATATATATTACCTACTGGCGGTCGCAAGTAGGTAGTTATAGTTAGGACCGAGTTTCCATAGGAAATCTCAAAATTCTATTTTGAATAACTTTGGCGCCGGTTGACGAGTCCTCGCGAAATTTTCAAAACTAATGGGGCGCTCCGCTCAGCTCCTACCCTGAAAGTCTCGGGGTGATTCGTCAAGCGGGGGCTGAGAAAAAGGGGGGGTCCCAAAACACGTTTTCCCCATGGATTTTTCCATAGGGACTTTAGTCGCAGCTACAGCCCGAACGGCTGAACAGAATTATGTGAAATTTGGCAGAGAGGTAGCCATAAGGTCCATGAAGTGCCTTTTGCAGGTTTGGTGTAAATAAGTAAAGTATTTCCAGAGAAAATAGCATTTAAATCAATATATATATCTATACACGCGCAGCGTGCGCGCACTGAGCAAGCCCTGTGCGCGCACCCCGCCGTGCGCGAGCGCAATTCTGATTGGTTGTTAGATGTAAGTAAACATTCGAATCGGTGGAAATCAGGAAGCGGCGGCCGCCATTTTGTCTCTCGCATTTTGAGGGGGTGAAAAACAAAGGGGGAGAACGTGTAAAGGGGGCAGAGTGGGGAGATATTGACCTACTAGGCATTGTCAGGGGGTCACAGTAGGACCTTGTAGGGCAAAAAAAAAGATTTATATATTTTTTTAAAATATCGCCGAGTGCGCGCACTCAGCTCGAATTCACCGCGCACCCGAAAAAAAACTTTAGAAAAAAAAGAATAAAAAATTGCATTTAAGTGTTTAGATATTAGGTGGCTCTAAAAAGAGCCCTTGTGTTCATTGAGTGTTTTTTGGTACCTACAAGTAAGTACCGATGCAGAGTCTAAAGTTCAAGAGGAAGACTCTGTTCCCTTCATCATTGAAATGTACACCGTCTCCTCTATAAATGTCTTGCTGTTGTAACGCAAGTTGTTGTGGTATATAGAACCCATACCATAGTCTCTGAGGAAAGCAGAAACAGACTTATTGACGTGCTTTCTTGCTTTGTCAATTTGCGGACAAAATTGGTTGGACCAGTTCCACTTTTGCCTTTGGCATATGTTAGAATATACAAAGGCAGATTGAGGAAAAAGTGACATCAATTGCACAAAGGTGTCCTTAATAAGCATTTCCAGACCTACCCCAGTTAAAGTGCCTAGGTCATTTCCACCACAGTGCACAATAATAAGGTTAGGCTGTGGGAGATGTAGAAAGGTTTTCACCAAAGGCATTAATTGGTGCCACTTTAACCCTCTCTGACCAATCCATTTAATGTCTACATTTGGCAAAGCAAGGTCTCTCACCATACCTCTTTTTTCTGCAAACTTTTCACTCCAGAAGACATAGCTTTGACCTACAATCCACACTGTGAACATCTTTCAAGGAGAACAGGATGCACTCAGGAGGTGCCTTTCAGTAGAATGGCAATATGAAAAGAACGACAGTTGAAAAATGGAGGCATACATACTTTTTTTTAATAAAAATAACTCATTGGCTGTTTCAAACCATTCTACACTAAAAACTAGGCTGTATGTTTACATTTTTAAAAGCATGTTTTGGATTGGTTCAGAAAAATGTGTTCTTAATGAACAGTATTTTGGATTTGCTGTTAGGTTTGAAAAGTCAAGCAGTCTTGCTCTTTGGATTTGAAACAATGTCTGCTGAACTTCTGACCTCTCTGCTCACACCTGTGTTCCATGACCTGTTGCTATGGTAGCAGGCAGAAGTCATGTTGGGGGAAGGGATGATTTGCAAAGGGGTTGAAAGTTGCAACCAATAGAAAAGTGTGATTTCATTTGAAAAAATGAGTGAAGGACTGTGATTTTACATTAACGTGTATATGGGGGAAAAAAGAGAGGGAAAAATTGCCATTTACTGGTTCTGCTGAGAGGAGAGAGGTGTACAGCTCTGAGATTCTGTCTCTGATAATCTGCTGTTTGAGTGCCACATTTCTTTCTCAACTAATTAATTTTAAAGGTGAGTTATGAGTTTGAGAGGGGGTGTATGTGGTCAATTTAGATATAAATAATAGAATTGTGATTCTTCGTATAAAGTAGAGTTTTACATTTTGTGTTTTGGGAGATGTTTAACTGTCTTGAATATGTAAAATATTATGGAGTATGTTTTCACCATAAGTTAAGGTGTACTGGTAACAATGAGGAATACTGTTTTGTGCCTACCATCAAACCATGAGTCTGTGTGCAGAGAGGAATTGTTGACAGAGTTTTAATTTGTGTTGCTGTTGAAAAGTAAGACTTGCAGTTGAAAGAAAAGGACAGCTTCTTTTTAACTGTGATGGTTAGGAATTAGCAGAAATCACTTTGAAAGAAATGAGAGGCAAATGCCAACACATTTGAAATTAGCATGGTAGATTTTCGTTGTACAATAAAAGTTGTGAATTACATTTTATGTTGTGGAAGATATGTATCTGTCTTGAACATGTTAGATATTTCGGAGTATGTCTTCCCCAGAATTTAAGGTGTGCTGGTACTATCCAGGAACACTGTTTTGTTTTCTAAATTCAAATTAACCCTTACCACACATGCACTGTTACATACATCCCTGCAGTCTTCATGCAGTTCAGGAAGTCTCCTTGCTCATCTCTCTTGCAGCAGAGAATACACAGTCTCCAGAAACACACTCTTGGCACACACGCAGCAGCTTCTCCAACACTCCCATGCATAGTACTCAGGTCTGTGTGATGTTTCAGATAGCAGTGTGTAACGCAAACACATAAAAATATCCTCAAGGCTCATTTTCTTTGCTCTAGTCTAATCACTCACCCTGTAACACATGGTCATGGTCTCAAGGAGCTGTTAGGACATGTGCTGTTTTCTGCCTCTCTAAATGATAAGGAAAATGTGTCAGGCTGTAAAAGTAATTTGGTACTATCCAGGAACAATGTTTTGTAACCAAAAATCACAGCATGAGTCTGTGTGCGCAGAGGAATTGTGGGCAGAGATTTAATTTGTGAAGTTGTTGTTCTGTAAGAATTGCAGTCCCAGGAAAGGGGCAGCTTGTGTTTTGTGCCAAAAATCTCAGCATGAGTCTGTGTGCATACAGGAATTCTGGGCAGAGATTTAATTTGTGAAGTTGTTGTTCTGAAAGAATAGCAGTCCCAGGAAAGGGGAAGCCTGTGTTATGTGCCTCAAATCACGGCATGAGTCTGTGTGCGCACAGGAATTGTTGTCTGAGAATTAATTTGTGAAGTTGTTGTTTTGTAAGAATTGCAGTCCCAGGAAAGGGGCAGCCTGTTTTCTATACTCAAATTAACCCTTACCACACATGCACTGTTACATACATCCCTGCATTCTTCATGCAGTTCTGGAAGTCTCCTTGCTCATCTCTCTTGCACCAGAGAATACACAGTCTCCAGAAACACACTCTTGGCACACACGCAGCAGCTTCTTCAACACTCCCATGCGTAGTCCTTAGGTCTGTGTGATGTTTCAGATAGCAGTGTGTAACGCAAACACATAAAAACATCCTCAAGGCTCATTTTCTTTGCTCTAGTGTACTCACTCACCCAGGTTGCACATGCTCATGGTATGAAGTAGCTGTTAAGAAATGTGCTATTTTCTGCCTCTCTAAATGATAAGGAAAATGTGTCAGGCTGTAAAAGTAATTTGGTACTATCCAGGAACACTGTTTTGTGCCTAAAATCACAGCATGAGTCTGTGTGCGCAGAGGAATTGTGGGCAGAGATTTAATTTGTGAAGTTGTTGTTCTGTAAGAATTGCAGTCCCAGGAAAGGGGCAGCCTGTTTTCTAAACTCAAATTAACCCTTACCACACATGCACTGTTACATACATCCCTGCAGTCTTCATGCAGTTCTGGAAGTCTTCTTGCTCATCTGTCTTGCACCAGAGAATACACAGTCTCCAGAAACACACTCTTGGCACACATGCAGCAGCTTCTCCAACACTCCCATGCGTAGTACTTAGGTCTGTGTCATGTTTCAGATAGCAGTGTGTAACGCAAACACATAAAAACATCCTCAAGGCTCATTTTCTTTGCTCTAGTGTACTGACTCACCCAGGTTGCACATGCTCATGGTATGAAGTAGCTGTGAGGAAATGTGCTGTTTTCTGCCTCTCTAAATGATAAGGAAAATGTGTCAGGCTGTAAAAGTAATTTGGTACTATCCAGGAACACTGTTTTGTGCCTAAAATCACAGCATGAGTCTGTGTGCGCAGAGGAATTGTGGGCAGAGATTTAATTTGTGAAGTTGTTGTTCTGTAAGAATTGCAGTCCCAGGAAAGGGGCAGCCTGTTTTCTAAACTCAAATTAACCCTTACCACACATGCACTGTTACATACATCCCTGCAGTCTTCATGCAGTTCTGGAAGTCTTCTTGCTCATCTGTCTTGCACCAGAGAATACACAGTCTCCAGAAACACACTCTTGGCACACATGCAGCAGCTTCTCCAACACTCCCATGCGTAGTACTTAGGTCTGTGTCATGTTTCAGATAGCAGTGTGTAACGCAAACACATAAAAACATCCTCAAGGCTCATTTTCTTTGCTCTAGTGTACTGACTCACCCAGGTTGCACATGCTCATGGTATGAAGTAGCTGTGAGGAAATGTGCTGTTTTCTGCCTCTCTAAATGATAAGGAAAATGTGTCAGGCTGTAAAAGTAATTTGGTACTATCCAGGAACACTGTTTTGTGCCTAAAATCACAGCATGAGTCTGTGTGCGCAGAGGAATTGTGGGCAGAGATTTAATTTGTGAAGTTGTTGTTCTGTAAGAATTGCAGTCCCAGGAAAGGGGCAGCCTGTTTTCTAAACTCAAATTAACCCTTACCACACATGCACTGTTACATACATCCCTGCAGTCTTCATGCAGTTCAGGAAGTCTCATTGCTCATCTTTCTTGCACCAGAGAATACACAGTCTCCAGAAACACACTCTTGGCACACACGCAGCAGCTTCTCCAACACTCCCATGCGTAGTACTTAGGTCTGTGTGATGTTTCAGATAGCAGTGTGTAACGCAAACACATAAAAACATCCTCAAGGCTCATTTTCTTTGCTCTAGTGTACTCACTCACCCAGGTTGCACATGCTCATGGTATGAAGTAGCTGTTAGGAAATGTGCTGTTTTCTGCCTCTCTAAATGATAAGGAAAATGTGTCAGGCTGTAAAAGTAATTTGGTACTATCCAGGAACACTGTTTTGTGCCTACAATCACAGCATGAGTCTGTGTGCATACATGAATTGTGGGCAGAGATTTAATCTGTGAAGTTGTTGTTCTGAAAGAATTGCAGTCCCAGGAAAGGGGCAGCCTGTGTTATGTGCCTCAAATCACAGCATGAGTCTGTGTGCGCACAGGAATTGTTCTCTGAGATTTAATTTGTGAAGTTGTTGTTCTGTAAGAATTGCAGTCCCAGGAAAGGGGCAGCCTGTTCTCTAAACTCAAATTAACCCTTACCACACATGCACTGTTACATACATCCCTGCAGTCTTCATGCAGTTCAGGTAGTCTCCTTGCTCATCTCTGTTGCACCAGAGAATACACAGTCTCCAGAAACACACTCTTGGCACACACGCAGCAGCTTCTCCAACACTCCCATGCATAGTACTCAGCTCTGTGTGATGTTTCAGATAGCAGTGTGTAACGCAAACACATAAAAACATCATCAAGGCTCATTTTCTTTGCTCTAGTGTACTCACTCACCCAGGTTGCACATGCACATGGTATGAAGTAGCTGTTAGGAAATGTGCTCTTTTCTGCTTCTGTAAACTATAAGGAAAATGTGTCAGGCTGTAACAGCAATTATCACTTGCTCTACCACAGTACTAAATGTGGTTTGAAATTGCCAATCAAATATCGTTTTCTGCCTAGAATCACAGCATGAGTCTGTGTGCGCACAGGAATTGTGGGCAGAGATTTAATTTATGTTGCAGTTGTTCTGTTAGACTTGCACTTGCAGGAAAGGGGCAGCTTGTTTTTTTCAACTGTGGTGGTTAGCACTCTGCACAAATCAGTAAATCACAAATGAGAGGCAAATGCTAAAACATTTGAAAATATTGAAAAGCTTAACATTTTTTTAAATGAATTAAAATTACAAAAAGGTATTTTTTTTTCAGTTTCTTGCAGGTATTACTGAGCAACAGTGAAAAAATAAAAAAATGCCTTTAAGGACAAGAAAGAGGAAAGAAAAGCAACAACAATTATATCTGGACAAAACTGGGAAAAAAAAAATAGAAGGAAAAGCTTGTGATGGAAAAAAGAAAAACTCTACTGGTAAGCAAACTAAAGTTTTCTTGAAAAATATCTTCAAAAAAAGAAAAAATGGAAAAAATAAATTAAAAACAAACAGTGTTTTATGTACAAAGCAACAACAGAGTCAACAGCAAAAAAAAAAGCTAATGTACAATCAGAAGTAAGTAAAAGTGATTTAACACTAAAATTAGATTTTAAAAACATTCGTCGAAAAATGTTTCAGAGAAGAGTGATGTTAAATTTGCTAAAGGATGTGAAAAAATATAAGAAAAAAGCAAAATTTTTTTTTTTTATAGAAAATATTGTAAGTAAGGCTTTGGAAATAAAAAGAAAACTTTTTATTTTAATTTTGAATAGGATGCGTAGATTAGATAAATTAGTCAATGCAATGAAGTCACAAAGCAAAAGGAAAAGAGAAGTGAAAAAAATTAACTTTTGTAAAGTGTTCTTGGGAGAATGGAAGCACAGTTCAAGTACTGAACCATTTTTTAATGAAGAGAGTTATCTTCAAAGTAATAGTTTGTTGCATGCAGTTGACACCAATGGTAGAGCATATGAAGTTAGAGATGGTTGTGTGATGGAAAAGGAGAAAATGGTTCCAAGAAATGAGGAAGAAGTAATGGCTGCTGAGGCTATGGGGAGACGTCCAAAAGCCCCAGTGTACACTTGGAACTGTAGTAGTATTTGTACTGTGCGTCAGGAATCTATTGATAAATTACGCGACCTTCTAAGAGAATATAGTAAAAAGAGTGTAAAACAGAAGATTAAGGTGCTTCAAAGACTAGATCCATGCAGAGTGAGAGAGAATACTGGTTTACAAGGACATTCTCTGGCTTGTCTTTCTAGGAAAGTTTGTCAAAGTGTTTTTCACCATTTTAGGATGCTGGCAGTACATCATACTGAAATGAGAAAGTTTGTGAGAACATTGTATTTTGCTAAAAGTCCAGCAGTAAAGTTAAATGAGTTAAATAATGCTCTGTTTCGTGGATCTGTATCAGATGTAGTGAAGGTTACCGATGAGATTCAGTTTTGCTACTTCGGTCCAGAACAAGAAAGTGCAGAAAAGGACACAGTTAATGAGGAAAATGAGGAAGAGAATGTAGAACTCATTATTACTAAAAATTTTGAAGATGAAATGACAAAATTTACTATCATCTCTAATGAAAGACCAAATATTACTTGTATTTGTTGCTGCAGAAGCCATTATAAAATTCAAACAAGGAATGTTGATCTGTATAAAAAAAGTGAAAATGAAGATAATTATAAGTGGAAGGATTTTGCAAGATATATATTTTTGGAAAATTGTTTTGATTTGGGTGAAGATCAGCGTATTTGTAAATACTGTTATAATAAGTTAGAAGAAAATAGAATGCCGACCAGAGCTGTACATAATAATTTAGAATTGGATGCTATTCCTGCCGAACTTTCTGATTTAAATACATATGAGTCTATACTCATTCAATGTGTTCATCCGTTCCAGACCATAGTACGTATGGAGCCCAAAACTGGTAAATTACCTCCTTCAGATTTACTGAGAGGTTTAAAAGGAAGAGTGGTGTATTTGCCATTGGATTTGAAAAAAAATATGGAAACTATTGATGCAGATACTTTGGAAACTGAACCATTAGTTATTCTGGTTAATGGTGTACCTACAAAGAATAAGAAGATTTGGCAGGAGCTGGTAGATGTAAGGAAAGTACAAAGAGCAAATTTATATTTGAAAAGGAATAATAAATGGTATGAATCAATTTATATTGATGAAGATGAAGAAGATTTACAAGAAGACACAGAAACACCAACTGGACAAATTGAAAAAGTGGACAAGTCAAAAGAAGAAGAAATTTATGAACATTTTAGCATACATCCTCTTCATTCAAAAGAAGTTAAGGGAGACACTATTGATCTGTTTCAGATGAAGAAAGCAAAAGGAACTCCAGTGAGTGTATGGGAGAAGAGCTTGGAAGCTCTATGTTTTCCTCAGCTGTTTCCTACAGGAAAAGGTGGACGATACGATGAACGCCCAGAACAGATTCCAGCTTCTGAGTATCGGACTACAAGACTACATGCTGAAGATTCAAGATTTCGTCAAAGTATTCCTTATTTGTTTCATCTTTTATTTGAAAGCAACTTGTCTGCACTATCTTATGCAGTAAATCACATTTTAAAAAGTGGAGTACATCTACATAATGTGTCTGCTAAGGATTTTATGGACAAAGTGCAGCACCGAGATGATCATTTGGAAACACAATTGATCAATCTGATGGCTTGTCAGCGTGGGACAAATGAATATTGGTACCGACGACATGGAGAATTGAAATGTATGTTACGGAATTTAGGAACTCCTACATGGTCCCTAACCCTAAGCTGTGCCGAGTACGCTTGGGATGATTTACTGGATTTTCTTCGAGAGGCAAATTCAGACATTAAAAACATCGAATACAAGACAGCAGGAGAACTGTGCTCATTGGATCCGGTTAATGTTTGCAGATATTTCAATCATAGATTTGAGGCTATGATGTCCTTCATCTGCAATAAAAAAAATCCACCTCTTGGAGAAGTTGTGGATTTCTTTTGGAGAAAAGAGCACCAAGCAAGAGGTGCTCCTCATATTCATATGCTGTTGTGGATCAAGGATGCCCCAAAATTTGGAACAGATGCTGATGAAGCAGTTTTATCTTTCATTGAAGAATATGCAACATGTGCTATACCTAAAAGCACAGAAGAGAAAAAGTTAAAGGAGCAAGTTTTACGTTTCCAAAGTCATCGGTGTGGAAAAAACTGTCGACGGAAGTACAAGAGCAAAGATAAATTCTACACAAAATGTAGATTTGGATTTCCAAGACCTGTTCTTTCAAAAGGAAGAGTCAACAGTTTTATGTCAGCTGTGCGACATACTATTACAAGAAAATCTCCAAAAAATACGTACAACCTAAGGAGAAAAGAAGAGTCAAAATACATAAATGACTACAACCCAGTCATTTTATCCATGTGGAATGCTAACATGGATATTCAGTATGTGGCAGACAATTCTATTGCTGTTGCTCGGTATGTCACATCGTACATCACTAAATCTGAGAAAACGGAATTGAAAGAAACGTGGGAAGAGATTTCTCACAAGAAGACCGTCAGTAAGAAGCTATACAGTTTCAGTTTAAAGATGTTATCGCATCGAGAAATTGGATCCTACGAATGTTCAGATAGGTTATCATCTGCAAGTCTGTACTCGAAATCCAGAAGAATAATTTGGGTCAGTTTAGGCCTTGCAAGAATGAGAAATCGGGTACTGAAATCTGTTGGAGAAATTGAATATTTGGCCGAGAACGACCCAGAAAGTACAGATATTTTGAAAACAAACATGTTGGACACATATTACCCAAAAAGAAGTCATCATCTTGAGAACATGTGTCTCTATGAAGTGCTGCAGAACTACATTTTTTCACGGAAAGCCACAGAAGACATCAACAATGGAAAATATAAAGTCATTGGTGAAGAAGGATGTTTGGTGAAGCAAACAAAAGGAAGTTTGATAAATCACAGGAAGCTGAGTTGCGACACTACTGACAAAAAGGAATTTTACTACTTGGCACTTTTACAGCTGTTTAAACCATGGCGTTCAGAGGACGAACTACTGGGAGAATTTCAAAGCTATGAAGATTCATTTAATGCTAGCAAAGACAGCATAGAATGCAGTACTTTCACAACTTATGTCCAAATGTTAAATGAAGAAATTGAACAGGAAGCAACAATTGCAGCTGAAGCAGCTAGAGACAGTTCTCAAGACAGTCAAAGTTCTGGAACACTCAGTCAAGATCCCCTAGGACAACCTGTTGTAGAAAATGAAGCTGCAATAGCCATGACTGAAGTAGAAACGGCTATGAATCAAGCACAGGAAGATTCAATAAACTTACTAAATCTGGAACAACAACTGAATGAAGAACAAAAACAAATTCATGAAGAAGTCACCAAAAAAATTGATCATGGATTACTACATGAAAAAAAACAGTGCTCATGCACATCATTTGAACCAATCAGGATGTATGTGAGTGGACAAGCTGGAACTGGTAAAAGTTTCTTAATAAAAGTCATCAGAAGCTACCTACAGCAAAAAACAGCTTCAACTTTGTCTTGTGTGGTAACTGCTCCAACTGGGTTAGCAGCTTATAACATAAAAGGAATTACCATACATCGCTTGCTAATGTTACCAGTGGAGCATGAGAACAAAATAGAATACCACAAGCTAACTGGAGAAGCATGCTTCGAAGTTTCAAGAGTGTTGAAGAAGATGCAAGTTCTCATTATTGATGAGGTGAGCATGGTATCAAACTTAATGCTTGCCTTTGTGCATTTAAGAATGCAACAAATTCTAAAGAGAGACTATGACGTGTTATTTGGAGGAAAACACGTCATAGTTTTTGGGGATCTTTTACAGCTCACTCCAGTTAAAGGACAACCTGTGTTTAATACTGTGACACATGAAGACACAAAGAAGTCATTAGGAAGCATTGGTAATGCAAATATTTGGTCGTTCTTTGAGTACAAAGAACTCACTACCAATATGCGGCAAGCCAACGATGAAGATTATGCAAGTATTCTGAAAGATATTAGAATTGGACTACTCACAGAAGTTGGCAAAAAAGCATTACAGAGTAGGATGCTACATAATTTATTTCCAAATGAAGAAATAGTTGCAGAGAAAATATACCAGAACATTGCTGAAAAAAATACTGTAATCTGCTTAATGCCAACACTACGTGAGTGCTCAATATTCAATGAGGATCTTTTGAAATTGGAAAAGGAAGAGATTCAGAAAATGAAAGCAGTGGACAAAATTCAGCATGAAAGAATTACTATTACATTAACAGGCAAACTGAAAAATAAATTGGATTCACTAGAGAACAACATTTCCAAAACAGCTGGATTAGAAAAAAATCTATATGTTTGCATGAATTGTCGAGTGATTTTAAGGAGAAATTTGGATGTAGAAAAAGGTTTAGTGAATGGAGCTATGGGTAAAGTTGTGGGGTTTGTAAAGTACCAGAAAAAAGATGGAATTGAATTCTTACAAATAAAATTTGATCAGATTGAAGAGGTTAAAGTCATTTGTCGTTGTTCAGTTCGTTTTTTACTAGTGAAAGACTTGTATGTGCGTAGGAAGCAGTTTCCATTTTCTCTAGCATATGCTGTAACTATTCACAAGTCTCAAGGATTGACTGTAGATAGTGCTTTTGTAAACATTGGTTCTACTGTGTTCAAAGAAGGTATGGCATATGTTGCTCTGTCACGAGTAAAAACATTATCTGGTCTATTCATGATAGACTTTGATGACTCAAAAGTTAGTGCTGATACAAACTGTGTAAAGGAGTATAATAGATTAAGAAGAACTTATGCTCCTCATTTAGGTCAGTATCCTGTGATTGAGAAACATTTTGTTTCTCGGAAAAGGAGAATTGAAAATATCTGTAATGTGGATGAACAGAACAAAAAAAAAAGGACAGTGATGTGATAGCAAGGAAAAAGAAAAAGGACAGTGTTGAAGAGGTTGTCGGTTGCCATTTTGAAAATAGCTCTGGTGTCAACTGTTATGCAAATGTAGTGCTGAATGTTGTATTTCATCTTGAAAAGTTGCAAGAACAGATATTAGTAAATCATGGAAAAAGATTCTGTTCTCTGCTGAGTCTCCTTTATGAGAAGCTAAGTAATGATAAAACTCAAATAGAAAGTGCTTCTGATGTTATAAATCTTTTAGATGTATGTTCTGGATCTACACAGTTTAAAGAAAATGTCCAGCAAGATGCACAGGAATTCTTAATATATATAATGAGCGTACTTGAAGATGAAGGAGTAGAAGTAGAAAACTTATTTGGTGTCTCTTACAAATGGGAACATTGCTGTGAAAACTCTATGAACACATGCAGTAGTAATTATGATTCTGAAAGGTTCATATATTTACCATTACCACAAAGTAAATCAGTGACTTTTTGTAAATTAGTTAAAGATGCCAATCACAACATGGAATGTTCTGAATGTAAATCTGACATGTTTTCCACGTTATTTTTACAGAAATACGGTCAGTATGTAATTTTAATTGTACAACGTTGTAGAGCTGATGGAACAAAATTGGACACTTTAATAAAGAAATTTATAGGACAACAATTATCAATTTCTGGAAAAACTTTTGTTACAGTTGCAATAATTTTTCATGAAGGACCTACTGTAACTTCTGGACATTACACAGTTTATCTTAAATGTGAAAAAGGCTGGACACTGTGTAATGATTCTCAATTGGTTTTTAAGCAACGTTTGCCTTTTGATTTAGCAAATTCCTATTTAATTTTTCTGAAACCTAAATTTTCAAACCTAAAAACTGCATCTGAAGAAAGCATTTTTTGTAATTTTAAAGGATTATAATTGAAGATATCACTTACAAAGGATTTTGAAATTACTATTTGGCCTAAAGGAAAAGTAATAAAAACAATTGTGGACTCTTTTGACAGATATTATTTTGGCATATGTGCTTTTGCAACAAGGTTTAAAGACGGTTTATCTTCAAAATTTTTATTCATCTAGAAAAGTATTTGTAATATATATGTAATATTTGTATCAAGGTATATTTTAGTGTGGATAGTTTTGGGGCTTATTTTAAACAATCTTTCAGATTGTTTTTTTTTTGCCCGCTGTTAAATGATAAATACAATTTTTTTCACTATTTTAAGTGAAAATTAAAAAATTCTGAAAACAGCAAAAAAAGGGCAAAAAATTGCTTTGTTAAATATGTAAAAACATGTAATGTTTTTTAAAATGTATTATTGAATATTAATAATTTTTTTCTTTTTTTGCAGAACTAGAAAGAAAAATTCAAAAATGAAATTCTGTTTCCTTGCAAATTAGTAAAAATGTTTTTTTTCAAAATAAGTTATTTTTAAAAAAAAATAAGTTAAAAATATTTGTATTTCTCAATCCTCCCTTTTCATGCTTCCTTTTCTTCACCTCTCTTTGTACATTTAAATTAAAAAAAAAATTTCAAAAACATCTTGGAGGTTTAGTTTTTAAGTGGCTCTTAAAAGAGCCCTTGAGTTAATGTAGGGAAACAGGAAGAGAAAAACAAAAAAAAGAAAAAACATCTATGGCCTAGAGCACTGATGCGCATCAAATTTTCTCTGAAGGAGATCAAGACTGGTCTCCCCCACAGAAATAAGACTACCGCAAAAAGTGCACCGTGTAGAAAACCAAGCCAAACAAGGTGGACCAACAAGAGGTGTAGAAGAAGGCGAAGGCACAATCGCAGAAGAAGTGCTTGCCTGAGCTGCCGAAGATGTGCTCGGCAGAGCTGCTGCAGATGTCGTCGAGTGAGCAGGTGGAGGGTTTGCTCCAGAAGCTCGACGAAAAGTCACTGGATGCATTGCCTCAACATGCCTCATCATTGTGTGTATGCTAAAAGAGTACTTCTTGTTAGCATTCCCACGTGATAAGACTTTTTGACACAATTTACAAGTAACTTTCGGTGCATTCACCTTTTTTGGTCCCTCAGGGAAAGTAAAAAACTGCCATATAAAGCTGTCTTTCTGCTTCCTGTTCCTCTGTCTCTCAAGAGTGTCCTGTTCACTCTCTGAAGATGGTTGCTGATCAGCCATTGTCTCTCAACAACAGATTAGCTCCTTCTCCAAGGGAATCAGAACTAATAATGAGGAAAGTGGGAGTGGTGTTGGAAGAATCTAGAACTGAAAGTACTTCAAACCAATCAAAAGTGATGATTCTTGATCACATGACTTGCCTTGAGGGGATTGGCTGTGGTGTTGAAACAATCAGAAACTGAAAGTAATGAAAACCAATTAGAAGTGTTGTTTTATTCATCACATACCCCGAGGTGCGCGCACTGAGCAAGCTCCCAGCACGCACGGTGGAATTACGCATGCGCGAACGCGTACGGCGCATGCGCTTACGTCATATGCGCGTACGTAACGCGCATACGTTGCACACGCGTATACGCGAACGTCAATGCGCGTAATCTAAGCGAATACGGAAGTGTACCGCGTGGAGCGCGTACGACGCACGCACGCATGCGTACGTACGCATGAGTACGTACGCATGCGTATGTATGCGTACGTAAATAAAAAAACGACGGTATTCTTAAAAAACTTACGAAAACGTACTAGGTGCGCGCTCTGAGCGCGCACCCTAAGAATTTATTTAAAAAAAAATTAAAAGTGGACAAAACTTAATAGAAAAAATTAACTATGCTGTTCAACTTTTTCCTAATTGAAAGTTTTTAAAAAAATGAACCAAACCAAATAAAAGGATACAGATAATATATAAATGAATACATAGGAAATTTAAAAAAAAGAAATATTTTAAAAATATAATTTAATAATACAAAAATTAGCATTTAAAAAACCGTACAAATTCACTGAAAAAACCATAGGTTTCACACACGTTATAGTTAGGAATTAGCATTTAATAAACCTTGCAAATTCACTGAAAAAAAACATAGGTTTCACACATGTTATAGTTAGCTGGACATTTCACTCGTAAAAAACCAATGAAATTCCCCCGTTATAGTTAGTTCAGCTAACTATAACTCGCGCGCCCGCAATCCACTGCTGATGACGTCACATATTACATCACTCATGACATGGTCAGTGACATCACTCATGACATCACTGATGACATCTCAAATGGCATCACTGATGACATCACTGATGACGTCATCAAAGAAAAAAATTACCACATCTTCTCACACCCTAATATAACCTTTGATACACCGACTCATAATTTAAGAGTTCCATTCTCAAAACCATACATACTCCAATACCAATAACTACATACCCACTTATTAACTCTTAGGTCTACATACACCTCCACTCATTCACCTGTACAGTCACTCATACTTACAGTCAATCCATAAAAGACTAAAATAAGCATTTATACACCTATCTAGACCCTCACACACTACCAATCATCCATAGACGTACTCTCACACCTACTCAGTCATGCAAAAAAAGACACTCCCATTTACTCACCTATGCGGTTATACACACTCAAGTTCACTTACTCATAAAAATAGTACCACATTCTTACGCTCTTATAGAATCATTGATACAAGCACACACTCATCCATACAGTCACTCTCACAATCACACACTCTCACATCTACCCACTTATATACTTTTACACACATATATACTGTCTTTCACATATGTAGTTAGTCACAAATGTACCACTGAGATATAAATTGAATCCCTAACACACCTATACATACACTCACTCAACCACACAGTCCATCACAGATGCACTCTTAAAACCATGCACCCATAGAATCACCCACTCACACATCTATGCATAGAGTCACACAAACACCCTACCCGCACAAACAATCATGAACCCATACAATCAATAACTTAAATACACACTTATATAGGTATTCACTTAACCATGCCACCACTTATACACCAACATACAGACACATACAAACATTTACACAGTTTAGTCACTAGTCTGCAGTAAGATACATTTAATGACTCACTTATAGAGTCAGTTACGCACCACAGAAAATCATCCATTTACATACTTGTACACCCACTCATTCTTCTACAGGCCTTTCCCTATATATATATTAAACATATTAAAATTGATCAGAAATACATACTCAATGGATGACGTCATCAGTGATGTCATCAGTGATGTCATTTGAGATGTCATCAGTGATGTCATGAGTGATGTCACTGACCATGTCATGAGTGATGTAATATGTGACGTCATCAGCAGTGGATTACGGGCGCGCGAGTTATAGTTAGCTGAACTAACTATAACGGGGGAATTTCATTGGTTTTTTACGAGTGAAATGTCCAGCTAACTATAACATGTGTGAAACCTATGGTTTTTTCAGTGAATTTGCAAGGTTTTTTAAATGCTAATTCCTAACTATAACGTGTGTGAAACCTATGTTTTTTTCTGTGAATATATATATATATATATATTTTATCTACTGGCAGTCACCAGTAGATAGTTATAGTTAGGACCCTGTTTCCATAGTAAATCTCACAATTCTATTTTGAATAACTTTGGCGCCGGTTGACGAATCCTCGCGAAAGTTTCAAAGCTAATGGGGCACTCCGCTCAGCTCCTACCCTGAAAGTCTTGGGGTGATTCGTCAAGCGGGGGCCGAAAAAAAAGGGGGGACCCAAAACGCGTTTTCCCCATGCATTTTCCCATAGGACCTTTAGTCGAAGGTACAGCCCGAACGGCTGAACAGAATTACTTGAAATTTGGCAAAGAGGTAGTCCTCAGGTCAGGGATGTGCCTTTTGCATATATGGTGTCAATCTGTTCAGTAGTTCCTGAGAAAATTGCAGTTAAAAGCACATACATATTTATAGCCGCGTACGGTGCCGTGTGCAAGCGTAATTCTGATTCAGTCAACATTCGAATCGGTCGAAATCAGGAAGTGTCGACCGCCATTTTGTGTGTTGTGTGTGTGACAGGGAAAAAGAAAGGTGGAGAACGTGAGGGCAGGGTAGAGAGTTCCTGAGCCCCTAGCCTTTGTCAGGGGGTCCCTGAAGGACCCCGAAGGGTGAAAAAAACATTTTTTTTTTCAAAAAATTGCGGGGTGTGCGCACGGTGCGCGCACCCCCCAGCCGCCATTTTGAGTTTTAGAGGCAGAAGAGAGCTAAAAACACAAGTGGAGAACGTGAAAAGGGGGCAGGGTAGAGAGTCCCTGACCCCCTAGGCCTTCTCAGGGGGACCATGAAAGACCCCTTAGGTCACAAAAAAATTTTTTTAAAAAATATTGCGGGGTGCACGCACGGTGCGCGTACGGTGCGCGTACGGTGCGCGCACGGTGGCAAAAAAACCATAAAAAAATAGAATTAAACATCAAGTTTAAGTGTTTAGATGTTGGTTGGCTCTAAAGTTCATTGAGTGTTTTTTCGTACCTAAAAGTAAGTACCGATGCAGAGTCTAAAGTTCAAGAGGAAGACTCTGTTACCTTCATCTGTGAAATGAACACCGTCTCCTCTATAAATGCCTTGCATGTTGTAACGCAAGTTGTTGTGGTATATAGAACCCATACCATAGTCTCTGAGTAAAGCAGAAACAGACTTATTGACGTGCTTTCTTGCTTTGTCAATCTGCGGACAATATTGGTTGGACCAGTTCCACTTTTGCCTTTGGCATATATTAGAATATACAAAGGTGGTTTGTGGAAAAAGTGACATCAATTACACAAAGGTGTCCTTAACAAGCATTTCCAGACCTACCCCAGTTAAAGTGCCTAGGTCATTTCCACCACAGTGCACAATTATAAGGTCAGGCTGTGGGAGATGTAGAAAGTATTTCACCAAAGGCATTAACTGATGCCACTTTAACCCTCTCTGACCAATCCATTTAATGTCTACATTTGGCAAAGCAAGGTCTTTCACAATACCTCTTTTTTCTGCATACTTTTCACTCCAGAAGACATAGCTATGACCTACAATCCACACTGTGAACATCTTTCAAGGAGATCTGGATGCACTCAGAAGGTGTCTTTCAGTAGAATGGCAATATGAAAAGAAAGATAGTTGTAAAATGGAGGCTTACATACTTTTTTTTTAAATAAAAAGAACTCATTGACTGTTTCAGACCATTCAACACTAAAAAGTAGGCTGTATGTTTAAATTTTTAAAAGCATATTTTGTATTGGTTCAGAAAAATGTGTTCCCACAGAACATCACTTTGGATTTGCTGTTAGGTTTGAACAGTCAAGCACTCTTGCTCTTTGGATTAGAAACATTGTGTGCTGAACTTCTGACCTCTCTGCTCACACCAGTGTTCCATGACCTGTTGCTATGGTAGCAGGCAGAAGTCATGTTGGGGGTAGGGATCATTTGGAAAGGGTTGAAATTTGCAACCAATAGAAATGTGTGTTTCCATTTGAAAAAATGTGGGAAGCACTGTGATTTGAAGTTAACATGTATATGTGTGAAAAAAGAGAGGGAAAGATTGCCATTTACTGGTTCTGCTGAGAGGTGTACAGTTCAGAGATTCTGGCTCTGATAATCTGCTGTGTGAGTGCCACATTTCTTTCTCAACTAACTACTTTTAAAGGTGAGTTATGAATTTGAGAGGGGATGTATGTGGTGGATTTTGATGTAAAAAATATAAATGTGATTCTTGTTTTAAAGTTATGTTTTACATTTTATGTTTTGGAAGATATGTAACTGCCTTGAACTTGTAAGATATCATGGAGTATGTCTTCACAATAAGTTAAGCTGTACTGGTATCACCCAGGAATACTGTTTTCTGCCTAGAATCACACCATGAGTCTGTGTGCACAAAGGAATTGTTGTCAGAGATTTAATTCGTGGTGGTGTGGTTCTGTAAGACTTGCATTCGTAGGAAAGGGGCAGCTTGTATTCTTGAAGTGTGATGGCTAGCATTCAGCACAAATCAATATCTCACAAATGAGAGGCAAATGCTAACACATTTGAAATCAACATGGTATATTTTCCGTCCACTCCTGCAATGGGTGAGGTAGTTCCTACATGTTACAAACACCAATTAAAACTTACCACACATGTACTCTTACATACATCTGTGCAGTCTTCATACAGTTGTGCAAGTGTCCATGCAGATCTCTCTTGCACCTGACAATACATAGTCTCCAGAAGCACGCTCTTAGCACACAGGCAGCTGCTTCTCCTGCACTCCAATGCTAAGTATTCAGCACTGTGTGGTATTTTAGATAGTAGTGTGTAACGCTACCACATTCAACATCACCAATTAAAACTGTGTGATTTTCATGTTGTAAATGCACTCAGCATACCTCTGATACACTTGCACGCATTTTCGCCCATCTATCACGGCGCTAGCTGCCGTTAGAGCTTCAAACCGGGCTCAGGCTTCTCTGCACTCGGCGGCCATCTTGAGTGGGGGCTAGAGTGGTGGGAGCGCTCTAGTGTACCACATATAAGGAGCCCTGAAGCAGCGCTCGCGAGATCTATCCCTTATACCAGTCAGAATCGTTTTTGGTGAAGCACAGAGCATGTGCATTGTATTCAGTGCTCCCTGAGCAAAAAGGATCGTTTTTTGTGATTTTTAATTAATTTTAAAACTGTGTGATTTTCATGTTGTAAATGCACTCAGCATACCTCTGATACACTTGCACGCATTTTCGCCCATCTATCACGGCGCTAGCTGCCGTTAGAGCTTCAAACCGGGCTCAGGCTTCTCTGCACTCGGCGGCCATCTTGAGTGGGGGCTAGAGTGGTGGGAGCGCTCTAGTGTACCACATATAAGGAGCCCTGAAGCAGCGCTCGCGAGATCTATCCCTTATACCAGTCAGAATCGTTTTTGGTGAAGCACAGAGCATGTGCATTGTATTCAGTGCTCCCTGAGCAAAAAGGATCGTTTTTTGTGATTTTTAATTAATTTTAAAACTGTGTGATTTTCATGTTGTAAATGCACTCAGCATACCTCTGATACACTTGCACGCATTTTCGCCCATCTATCACGGCGCTAGCTGCCGTTAGAGCTTCAAACCGGGCTCAGGCTTCTCTGCACTCAGCGGCCATCTTGAGTGGGGGCTAGAGTGGTGGGAGCGCTCTAGTGTACCACATATAAGGAGCCCTGAAGCAGCGCTCGCGAGATCTATCCCTTATACCAGTCAGAATCGTTTTTGGTGAAGCACAGAGCATGTGCATTGTATTCAGTGCTCCCTGAGCAAAAAGGATCGTTTTTTGTGATTTTTAATTAATTTTAAAACTGTGTGATTTTCATGTTGTAAATGCACTCAGCATACCTCTGATACACTTGCACGCATTTTCGCCCATCTATCACGGCGCTAGCTGCCGTTAGAGCTTCAAACCGGGCTCAGGCTTCTCTGCACTCGGCGGCCATCTTGAGTGGGGGCTAGAGTGGTGGGAGCGCTCTAGTGTACCACATATTAGGAAACAGTGTTCCACCGCGCTAGCGGTCGCGTTTGCGGGGGCGCCGTCGCTGCGCCGGAGTCTCGCCTGAGTCAGCCCGTCTGCGCCCGTCAGCGTCCCGGAAGCGCTCGGGAACGTTTTCTGGTGGGTTCCTTTTAGCTCTTGGCTCGATGTACACTAGAGATGATCTTCTGTCTTACAATGTACACACTGCTCCATGTCAGCGAGCTATCCCCTACTCTGCTGGGGATATTACTAAGTGCCCCACGTGTGGGTGGATGCCGGACCCCACAATTCCCTGTCCTGGCAAGCTCCCTCTTTTAGGTACTAACTGCGCCTTGTTAAATACTAGGTCTCTTCCTCAGCACGCTCTCGACATATATAATCTCTTAACACAAGATGACATAGATTGTCTCTTTCTCACAGAAACATGGCTCGGTGAGGGCTCGGAACCTGATCTGGCTATTGCCATCCCTCCCTCATATGCTATTTTCCGTCGTGACAGATGCAAGGGAAGGGGAGGCGGAGTGGCACTTATCATTAAAAGGCACATTCCTTGTACCATCTTGTCGACGGATGATTTACCTGACTGTGAAATCCTTGCCTTCTCCCTGGCCCTATCCCCCCATCAATCCTGCCTGGGGCTTTTGCTTTATAGACCACCTGGCCCTCTTGGCTCTTTTACTGAGGATTTGCTATCGATCATTTCCACACTGAGTCTTAGAACAAAACACTGCCTAATACTCGGGGACTTTAACATCCACATGGATAAGGGCGAGGATCCTGAAGTGCAAAAATTTCTGGATATGACATCGTCGGTGGGACTGCATATGTATTGACAGTCCCCTACACATGAGAAGGGGCATATTTTAGATCAAATTTTTTCGACCGTTCCGGTGGTCCTTTCCTCCCTTGCCCCAGTTCTTTGGTCGGACCATTTCCTAGCGGATTTCACGCTAGGACATCAGCCTGTGGCCGCCCGCATTTCGCAGCGGCTCGCTGCTCGTAGTTCTAGAGCCTTCCACAAAGTCACCCCGGCCATGATCACCCAGGCTTTAGATACCCATCCTTGTGTTTTTACGGGCAGTCTGGAGGATGATGTGGTGTGTTTTCAGAATTGGCTCACTGCACGTTTGGAAGCCTTGGCACCATCTCGCCAGGTTAGATCTGAACTGGCACGAGCATCAGCCCCGTGGTTCTCTGCTGCCTTGGCGGCCAAGAGAAGGCACTGCAAGAGGCTGGAGAGAATTTGGAGGAGGCACTATGATACATCGGCTAAGCAGTCTTACAGAGCAGCAGTGAAAGAATATCACAGGGAGCTCGTTGCAGAGAAAAAATCCTATTTGGCCAGAAGGATCGAGGAAGCAGATAGCTCCTGCAAAGAGATCTTTAAGATTGTTAAAGAATTCATCTCTCCCTCCTGCTGCACTTCTGCATCTGCTTTCTCGGAACCTTGGATCATGGAGCTTGCAGTATTTTTTACTAATAAAATACGTACTATCCAGTCAGCGTTGCAAGGAACCCAGATCATCTTGAGCAAAGGTTCAGAGGTCGATGGCCTTTCCAACCCCTGGTTATGCCCACCAGCTATGCATATGGATTCTGTGGGCCCTACCCTGCACTGTTTTCCCTCTTTAGAGCCTCAGGCCTCGCTTGACCTTTTGTCTAGCCTGAAATCTGGCTCTCCTCTGGACCCTCGCCCCGCCAAGTGTCTTGCGACCCTGGCACCTGCCCTTAATCCGATCATCAACCCTCTCATTAATGCATCTTTGAAGTCGGGCCTTAGTTCTTCCCCTCATTAAAAAACCAAATGCAGATGCTAAACTGCATTCTAATTATAGGCCAATCTCGCTGCTTCCTGCCCTGGCCAAGATCACTGAAAAGTGTGTTCATACCACCCTTACCAACTTTGTAGAGGGCAACTCCCTCTTACATCAGTCACAGTCTGGATTTAGATCTAACCTGAGCACCGAGACCGCTCTTCTTGAGGTTACTGAGATTGTGAAGGAGACCCTCGATAGGGGTGGAAAGGCCCTGCTTATCATGCTTGATTTGTCGGCGGCCTTCGACACCGTCCCCCACGACCTCCTCCTAATTAGACTCTGGGAGATTGGGCTGCGGGGTACGGTGTTCGCATGGTTTCAGTCTTTTTTGGCCGATCGGACACAAACGATCTGGGCTCCCCCTTTCTCCGCCCGGATGCCGCAGCTTAAGGTAGGGGTCCCGCAGGGCTCCATACTGAGTCCTTCCCTCTTTAATATCTTCCTTACACCTCTTGCGGCACGGGTGGAGGAGCTAGGGGCCCAGATCATATCCTATGCGGATGACACACAGCTCCTGTTCACTTGTGACAGGGGCTGTGACTTCGATGGAGCAGCCATTCGGAAGTGTTTGGAGTTTGTGTTTGACTGGTTTGGGAAAAATGGCCTCAAATGCAACTCCGACAAATCCGAGATATTGTTCTTTGGCTGTCCTGCAGACCCACGTTGGAAGCTATGGTGGCCTTCGGCCATGTCTCCCCCTGCCAGCGATTCGGTTACAGCGAAGAACCTGGGTATGATGGTCGATAACACTCTTTCCTTTAAAACCCAGGTTGCCGGCTTGACTGGGAAGTGCTTTGCCATCTTAAGGATGCTGCGCAAGTTTCTGCCCTATTTATCTTTGGAGCATAAGAAAATTACGGTGCAAGCATTAATTGGCTCGCGCCTAGACTACGCCAACATCCTTTACTTAGGTCTTCCTGAGTATCTGCTGACTCGTCTGCAGATATTTCAAAATTCTGCAGCCAGGGCAATCTTCGGTTTAACTAGAAGATCTAGGGCCAGCAATCTCCTTGTCTCTCTGCATTGGTTGCCGATTCGTAAGCGTATCTTCTTCAAGACCCTAACTACAGCTTTTAGGGCGCTTCATAATTTCGGCGCTGAATATCTGCAGAGAAGGGTCAATTTCTATCTTCCATCTAGACCTCTGAGATCTGCTGCCCAGGCCAAGGCTATTGTTCCAACAGTGAAGCGTGCTCGCTGTGGAGGTCGCTCCTTTAGTTACCTTGCACCCCGCCTCTGGAACACATTGCCCTTGACGTTGCGGGTGTGCACCAATCTCTTGGTTTTTAGGAAAGGACTTAAAACCTATCTGTTTGCTTTGTAATGCTGTTATGGTTAATTCTGGTTATGTTTTCTGTTATGGCTGTTTGTTTGCTGCTGGTATTTGGTGTGATGATCTTTAGCGCCGGGACGCTCTTTGGAGCAGCTGAGCGCTCTACAAAACAAACAGTAACATAACATAACAAGGCTCATTTCCTTTGCTCTAGTCTAATCACTCACCCAGGTTCCACAAGTTCATGGTCTCAAGTAGCTGTTAGGACATGTGCTCTTTCCTGCCTCTCTAAACTATAAGGAAAATGTGTCAGGCTTTTACAGTAATTATCACTTGCAAAACCACAGTAGTAAATGTGCTTTGACATTGCCAATCAAATATCGTTTTCTGCCTAGAATCACACCATGAGTCTGTGTGCACAAAGGAATAGTTGTCAGAGATTTAATTCGTGGTGGTCTGGTTCTGTAAGACTTGCATTCGTAGGAAAGGGGCAGCTTGTTTTCTTGAACTGTGATGGCTAGCATTCAGCACAAATCAATATATCACAAATGAGAGGCAAATGCTAACACATTTGAAAACAACAGGGTAGATTTTCCTTCCACTCCTGCAATGGGTGAGGTAGATCCTACATGTTCAAAACTCCAATTAACCCTTACCACACAGGTACTCTTACATACATCTGTGTAGTCTTCATGCAGTTGTGCAAGTGTCCATGCAGATCTCTCTTGCATCTGACAATACACAGTCTCCAGAAGCACGCTCTTAGCACACAGGGAACTGCTTCTCCTGCACTCCCATGCTAAGGATTCAGCACTGTGTGTTATTTTAGATAGTAGTGTGTAATGCTACCACATTCAACATCACCAAGGCTCATTTCCTTTGCTCTAGTCTAATCACTCACCCAGGTTCCACATGCTCATGCTCTCAAGTAGCTGTTAGGACATGTGCTCTTTTCTGCCTCTCTAAACTATAAGGAAAATGTGTCAGGCTGTTACAGTAATTATCACTTGCAATACCACAGTAGTAAATGTGCTTTGAAATTGCCAATCAAATATCGTTTTCTGCCTAGAATCACACCATGAGCCTGTGTGCAGAAAGGAATTGTTGTCAGAGATTTAATTCGTGGTGGTCTGGTTCTTTAAGACTTGCATTGGTAGGAAAGGGGCAGCTTGTTTTCGTGAACTGTGATGGCTAGCATTCAGCACAAATCAATATCTCACAAATGAGAGGCAAATGCTAACACATTTGAAAACAACAGGGTAGATTTTCCTTCCACTCCTGCAATGGATGAGGTAGATCCTACATGTTCAAAACTCCAATTAACCCTTACCACACAGGTACTCTTACATACATCTGTGTAGTCTTCATGCAGTTGTGCAAGCGTCCATGCAGATCTCTCTTGCACCTGACAATACACAGTCTCCAGAAGCACGCTCTTAGCACACAGGCAGCTGCTTCTCCTGCACTCCCATGATAAGTATTCAGCACTGTGTGTTATTTTAGATAGTAGTGTGTAACGCTACCACATTCAACATCACCAAGGCTCATTTCCTTTGCTCTAGTCTAATCACTCACCCAGGTTCCACATGCTCATGCTCTCAAGTAGCTGTTAGGACATGTGCTCTTTTCTGCCTCTCTAAACTATAAGGAAAATGTGTCAGGCTGTTACAGTAATTATCACTTGCAAAACCACAGTAGTAAATGTGCTTTGAAATTACTAATCAAATATCGTTTTCTGCCTAGAATCACACCATGAGTCTGTGTGCACACAGGAATTGTTGTCAGAGATTTAATTCATGTTGGTCTGGTTCTGTAAGACTTGCATTCGCAGGAAAGGGGCAGCTTGTTTTCTTGAACTGTGATGGCTAGCATTCAGCACAAATCAATATCTCACAAATGAGAGGCAAATGCTAACACATTTGAAAACAACAGGGTAGATTTTCCTTACACTCCTGCAATGGGTGAGGTAGATCCTACATGTTCAAAACTCCAATTAACCCTTACCCCACATTTACTCTTACATACATCTCTGCAGTCTTCATGCAGTTGTGCAAGCATCCCTTCAGATCTCTCTTGCACCTGACAATACACAGTCTCCAGAAGCACGCTCTTAGCACACAGGCAGCTGCTTCTCCTGCACTCCCATGCTAAGTATTCAGCACTGTGTGGTATTTCAGATAGCAGTGAGTAACGCTAACACGATCAATATCACTAAGGCTCATTTCCTTTGCTGTAGTCTAATCATTCACCCAGGTTACACATGCTCATGCTCTCAAGTAGCTGTTAGGACATGTGCTCTTTTCTGCCTCTCTAAACTATAAGGAAAATGTGTCAAGCTGTTACAGTAATTATCACTTGCAAAACCACAGTAGTAAATGTGCTTTGAAATTGCCAATCAAATATCGTTTTCTGCCTAGAATCACACCATGAGTCTGTGTGCACACAGGAATTGTTGTCAGAGATTTAATTTGTGTAGCTTTTATTGTGTAAGACTTGCAGTCGTAGGAAAGAGACAGCTCATATGACAGGTTTTGAAAAGCTCATAAAAAATATAGTAATATATTTAAATTACATAAAGGTATTTTTTTTCTAGTTTCTTTCAGGTATTGCTGAACAACACTGAAATAAATTAAAGATGCCTATAAAATCAAGAAAGAGAAAAGAACAGCAACAACATCTATATATTTTTTTTTTCTGCAAAAACAATTTTTATTGCATTACTCAATTACAATTGTCATCCACAATGTTCATCATAGCAGTGGCCGTCTCCCGCTTATTGAAACCGTTGCAGACCACAATCTAAACCACTCCATGCGCTGTCCCCTAACACCCCCCTAAACAAATGCGCCCCCCCACCCACATGTCAGTGTGCCATACTGTCAGGTACCAGGATAAGTCTCTCTTGTAATTAGCCGTGTTAGTGGCTGCGGGCTACTCCCCACCCCCATAGACAGGCTCAACGCAGAGAGGGAAAAAAAAGCCCTCCCGCCCTCATGAGCACGCCAGCAAGTGCCTCTCCCCCTCTAGGTTTCCGCCGGTTGTTCCAGTGCTTCAATGCCCTCCTCCCCTTCTGTTCAACAACATCTATATTTGAAGACAACTGGACAACAAATATTAGTTGAGAACCTCATGTTGGAAAAAAGAAAAAGCCTTTTGGTAAGCAGACTAAGGATTTTATAAAAAATATCCTCAAGCAAAGAAAAAATGTAAAAAATATATCCACTGGAAATAGTGTTTCAAGTAGAAAACAACAAGACAATCGACACAATATGCTAAATGCTAATGTGCAATCAGAAGTAAGAAAGAATGACTTAAAAAGAAAAATAGATTTTAAAAACATTAGTTGAAAAATGTTTCAGAGAAGAGTGATGTTTAATTTGCTAAAGGATGTGAAAAAATATAGGAAGAAAGCCAAATTGTATAAGAAAAAGAAACATATTGAATCAATTGTTGCAAAAGCTTTGGAATTAAAAAGAAAACTATTCATTTTAATTTTGAACAGGATCCGTACATTAGATAAATTAGTGAATGTAATGAAGTCAAAAAGAAAAAGAGAAGTGAAAAAAACAACTTTTGTAAAGTGTTCTTAGGAGAATGGAAGGATAGTTCAAGTACTGAACCATTTTTTAATGAAGAGAGTTATCTTCAAAGTAATAGTTTGCTGCATGCAGTTGACACCAGCGGTCGAGCATATGAAGTTAAAGATGGTTGTGTAATGGAAAAGGAGAAAATGGTTCCAAGAAATGAGGAAGAAGTGTTAGCTGATGAGGTTATGGGGAAACGTCCTAAAGCCCCAGTGTGCACTTGGAATTTTAGTAGTATTTGTACTGCACGACAGGTTAAGGTTCTTCAAAGACTAGATCAATGCAGAGTGAGAGAGAATACTGGTTTGCAAGGACATTCTCTGGCTTGTCTTTCTAGGAAAGTTTGTCAAAGTGTTTTTCACCATTTTAGGATGCTGGCAGTTCATCATACTGAAATGAGAAAGTTTGTGAGAAGATTGTATTTTGCTAAAAGACCAGCACTAAAGTTACATGAGTTGAATAGTGCTCTGTTCCGTGTATGTGTATCAGATGTGAAGAAGGTTTGTGAGGATATTGAGTTTTGTTACTTTGGTCCAGAGCAAGAAAGTGCAGGAAATGACACAGTTATTGAAGAAAATGTGGAAGAGAATGTTGAACCCACTGTTAGTAAAACATTTGAAGATCAAATGACAAAATTTACTATCATCTCTAATGAAAGACCAAATATTACTTGTATTTGTTGCCGGAGAAGCCATTATAAAACTCAAACAAGGAATGTTGATCTCTATAAAAAAGTGAAAAAGAAAATAATTCTAAGTGGAAGGATTTTGCTACATATTTGTTTCTGGAAAATTGTTTTGATTTGGGTGAAGATCAGCGTATTTGTAAATACTGTTATAACAAGTTAGAAGAAAATAAAATGCCAGCTAGAGCTGTACATAATAATTTAGAATTGGTTGATATTCCTGCAGAACTTAGTGATTTAAATACGTATGAGTCTATACTCATTCAATGTCTCCAACCGTTTCAGACTATAGTTCGTATGGAGCCCAAAACAGGTAAATTACCTCCTTCAGATTTACAGAGAGGTTTAAAAGGAAGAGTTGTCTATTTGCCATTAGATTTGAAAAAAAATATTGAAACAGTTGATGCAGATAGTTTGGAAACTGAACCATTAGTTATTCTGGTTAATGGTGTACCTACAAAGAATAAGAAAATTTGGCAGGAGCTGGTAGATGTACGAAAAGTACAAAAAGCAAATTTATATTTGAAAAGAAATAATAAATGGTATGAATCAATTTATATGGATGAAGATGAAGAAGTTTTACTAGCAGACACAGGAATACCAACTGGGCAAATTGAAAAAGTGGATAAGTCAAAAGAAGAAGAAATTTATGAACATTTCAGCATACATCCTCTTCATTCTAAAGAAGTTATGGGAAACACTATTGATCTGTTTCAGATGAAAAAAGCAAAAGGAACTCCCGTGAGTGTATGGGAGGAGAGCTTGGAAGCTCGTTGTTTTCCCCAGCTGTTTCCTACAGGAAAAGGTGGACGATATGATGAACGTCCAGTACAGATTCCTGCTTCTGAGTATCGGACTACAAGATTATATGCAGAAGATCCAAGATTTCATCAAAGTATTCCTTATTTGTTCCATCTTTTATTTGAAAGTGATTTATCTGCACTATCTTATGCAGTAAATCACATTTTAAAAACTGGAGTACATCTACATAATGTGTCTGCAAAGGATTTTCTGAACAAAGTGCAACAGCAAGATGATCATTTGGAATCTCAATTGATTAATCTGATGGCTTGTCAGCGTGGGACTAATGAATATTGGTACCGACGCCATGGAGAATTGAAATGTATGTTACGGAATTTAGGAACTCCTACATGGTTCCTTACCCTAAGCTGTGCTGAGTACGCTTGGGATGATTTACTGGATTTTCTTCGAGAGGCAAATTCAAATATTGAAAACATCCAATACAAGACAGCAGGAGAATTGTGCTCATTGGATCCGTTTAATGTTTGCAGATATTTCAATCATAGATGTGAGGCAATGATGTCCTTCATCTGCAATAAAAAAAATCCACCTCTTGGAGAAGTTGTGGATTTCTTTTGGAGAAAAGAGTACCAAGCAAGAGGTGCTCCTCATATTCATATGCTGTTGTGGATCAAGGATGCCCCAAAATTTGGAACTGATTCTGATGATGCAGTTTTATCTTTCATTGAAGGATATGCAACATGTGCTATACCTAAAAGCACAGAAGAAAAAAACTTAAAAGAGCAAGTTTTACGCTTCCAAAGTCATCGGTGTGGAAAATACTGTCGACGAAAGTACAAGAGTAAAGATAAATTCTACACAAAATGTCGATTTGGATTTCCACGACCTGTTCTTTCAAAAGGAAGAGTAAACAGTTTTATGTCAGCTGTGCAACATACTATTACAAGAAAATCGCCTAAAAATACCTACAACCTAAGAAGAAAAGAAGAGTCAAAATATATAAAGGATTACAACCCAGTCATTTTATCCATGTGGAATGCTAACATGGATTTTCAGTATGTAGCTGACAATTCTATTGCTGTTGCTCGGTATGTCACATATTACATCACTAAATCTGAGAAAACGGAATTGAAAGAAATGTGGGAAGAGATTTCTCACGCGAAGACTGTCAGTAAAAAGCTATACAGTTTCAGTTTAAAGATGTTATCGCATCGAGAAATTGGGTCATACGAATGCTCAAATAGGTTACCATCTGCAAGTCTGTACTCCAAATCCAGAAGAATAATTTGGGCAAGTTTAGGCCTTGCAGGAATGCGAAATCGGGTATTGAAATCTATTCGAGAAATTGAATATTTAGCAGAGTACGAACCAGAAAATACAGACATTTTAAGAACAAACATGTTGGACACATATTACCCAAAGAGAAGTCATCATCTTCAGAACATGTGTCTCTATGAAGTGCTGCAGAACTACATTTTTAAACGGAATACCACAGAAGACATCAACAATGGCAAATATAAAGTCATTGGTGAGGAAGGATGTTTGGTAAAGCAAACAAAAGGAAGTTTGATTAATCACAGAAAGCTGAGTTGCGACACTACTGACAAGAAGGAATTTTACCACTTAGCACTTTTACAGTTGTTTAAACCATGGCGTTCAGAGGATGAATTACTTGGACATTTTCAAAGCTATGAAGATTCCTTTAATGCATGCAAAGATACCATAGAATGCAGTACTTTCACAACTTATGTACAAATGTTAAATGAAGAAATTGAACAAGAAGCAACAATTGCAGCTGAAGTAGCTAGAGACAATTCTCAAGACAGTCAAAGTTCTGGGACGCTCAGTCAAGATCCTCTCGGACAACCAATCGTAGAAAATGAAGCTGCAATAGCCATGACTGAAGTGGAAACAGCTATGAATCGAGCTCAGGAAGATTTAATAGACTTACCAAATTTGGAACAACAACTGAATGATGAACAACAACAAATTTATGAGGAAGACTGTTGTAATCTCTGTAGAAAGACAACTGGAGCTAGTATGTATTATCAGTCTTCCTTATTCATCTTCCAGTTCAGGTTACAACTGTCTCTACTCCAGCCAGCCTAGTGTGGTACCAGCCCCACCAGGAGCAGCCTCCCTAGCTGCTCAGCTCATCTTCAACTGCCAACACTCATCCACTCAGACACCCAGGCATTCCATGCATCACAGGCACACCAACATTCTATGACCATCTCACGCTCTGGCTGAGCAGCTAGTGGCAGCAGGGCTGGACTACATGTTATACAATTAAGTAGGGTATAACATTATCCCTTTTTCTCCAAAGAAAACGAAACAAGAAAGTGATATAACATCAAGCAAGAACTATCAACAAGAAAAATGAATAATGGTACAAATCTCACAGATGCAGACATAAGATAAAACATCGCAGGAGAAAGAACCATTAAAGCAAGAAAAGACGGACAAGATACATACATTTGAACAGTAATATATCCCATCCCTCCCTAAAAAAAAATTATAAAGAATTTTGAAGCAAGCTTAGCATTACCAGACATACATTTGAAGCATTTTTTTTATCAAACACTGTGACGTAATGCACTACAACGCAAAGGGTAAAAGACCCCACAAAACCAATGCCCAAAAGCATAACCTAGAGTAGCGCTAAGGTAGCATACTCTACACCTACAATCCCCAAGAAAAAAGGAAACAAACATGAATATGGGTCGACACCCAAAAACGCCCGTGAAGGGATGTACTTTAGTACTGCGCGCAACTATTTATGGACTAAGCCATAACCCAACCCAGTGTAAGGGTTAACCTAGGTACTGTGTGTGTATGGGAACTAACCCATGACCCAACCCCCTTGTAGAGGTTACGTACCCCCAAGTAGGAGTAACCAAACATAAATACGAAAAGAGCTCTAACCTAGGTACAATGTAAATATGGGAACTAACCCATGGTCCAACCCCATTGTAGAGGTTACATACCCCCATGTAGGAGTAAAAAAACAGAAATGCGAAAAGAGCTCCAAACCCCCTTGTGGAAGTTACTTACCCCCCTGTAGGAGTAACAAACATAACTGAGCAAAAGAGCTATTAGCCACAACCTTCCCTCGTGTATGGGAACAATGTGATGACCACCCACAGGAAAAAATCACTGTAAAATAGAAGACCAATCCTCAAACTATAAACCTGTGGCATCACGACTTTTTTTTTTCCTGTTACAATACTAACAATTAAAACCATTCCGTTAACTGTAGAGCAGTAGTGCACTGTGCCCCACGCCGGTGAGCGATATATCACCCGAGTTGTGAGAGGTCTGGACTTTCCCTGCAAAGGAATTCACCATCGAACTAGAACGCTCCGACATACATGAAACGGAGGACTACACTCTGAGGTTGTCCAGACGGCGACATAATGACTTATTACAACACTGTATACATGAATACAAGTAAGTAGTAATACTCCACACTGTAACCTAAATTACTTGAGCACGTTTTCTTTTCCGAAAAACAAAATACTACAAATTCCTTAACGCAGACTCAAAATAGTCTTCTCAGGATATACCTAGACAAAACCACAGTCTTGCAGAGCTTCTCGTACCTCATGTCCTTTATACTTTGAACATGCCAAAGTCACAACTGGAAGCCGCCACCCGTCTCGTTAATTTACCAAACCTTACCTCCACATAACGATACCAAGGCAAGGCACAACCGGGTCTATTGTAGCACTTATGCCGACCGCTTGCATAACGAAAAAACAACCGGTGTTAGGAGTCTCCGGCGTCCACAGGGTGCAATTTACCAAAGAAACTTGACACATGAAGAAGGATAGAGAAGACCTATAGTCGATCATGCTTCCTCTCCATAAGATTTTGGTCATTGACGCTCCGCTTCTTCAAACTTTATTGGAGCGCACACAAAAAAACACATGCGTGGTTGGCAAAGTGCGTCCGTAGATGACTGAAATGCTTGTATGGGGAATAGACCATTGCCACCAAACACAAGATGGCTGCACGTAATTACACGTCCCGCCGGATGGCTCACGGCAATTCAAGGCTGGGAAGCGTCCATAGACGAAAAAACAGCGGGATGGCCAAAACGTCACCGAAGTTCCACTGGAGCCTCGTGCAATGCCTAACAAAGGTGAGTAGCACGAGCCGAAACTTTAAAAATTTGAACTAGAGGAGAGCGGTTGAACTGGCCAAAGACGGGGTGGCATGACCAAAACAAATAAATGTTAACTCAAACCCCCACACCCAAATATGGAAAACCGATGGCCGGGGAACCTCTCTCCACCCCACGGCCTCAATGCAAGACCTCACACGTTAAGCGCATCATCCACAAAAATGAACACTGCTGAACTTGTGAAAAACCCAATGTGAGGGGATCACTGCGCCCACGTAGACATGAACCATGGCATATTCCCTGTAGCTCCCAGAAAAAGAGGTTGACTATCGATTCCTTAAACAGCATCTTCCCAAAGTAGCATGTAGTTAAAGTTGCTGTCATCCTTTCTCCAGGCTTAGTCAGATTGTGACTAGGCCTGGGCGGCAAATTCCGTTCCGCTCGCGGAATTTGCGGAATGTGGGTAATTTCGCGTTCCGCGGAGAACGCAAAATTGCCCAAAATTCTGCTTTCCGCGACTTCGCGAAATTTTTGCTTGTTCGCGTTCTCAAAATGCGTGTTCGCAAGATATTTCTCCCCGAGCACGCAAACAGCGATTGCGAACAGGAAAAAAGCATCGCGAACAAGCAATTCCGTATGTTTGTGGAATTTCTGCGTGTTCGCGGAGATTTTTTACAGTTTCGCGGAGATTTGCGCAACGCGATTACGCAAATTCCACCCACCCCTAATTGTGACTACTTAAAAACAGTTTGCTTTATTTAGAGCGATGTGGGTGGAACACCTACAACTGGTTGAAGTGAGAACTTCCCCTCCAACTCACGAAATCCTTTCAGCTGAAAACGTTGTAGCAGAAAGCGTTGTGGCTGAAACTACTCTTCCAACACACTATAGTCCATTAGAAAATGATGTGACTGGAACACCAGATGCAGTCGTAGTTGAACTACTCCTCCAACTCACTGTAATCCTTTATGTGGCACACATTGTGGCTGGAACACCAGATGCGGCTGTAGCTTAGCTACTCCTCCAACTCACTGTAGTCCTTTATGTGGCACACGTTGTGGCTGGAACACCAGATGCGGCTGTAGCTTAGCTACTACTCCAACTCACTGTAGTCCTTGTGCTTTAGGTGGCTGTAGTATTCCCAGGCTGTAGTGTCCTTTGGTGATGACACTGCTCTGTGGGCTGTCCATTGGTAAGGACACTGGTGGGGCTGGCGCTGGCTTGCCTGGGAATGCTTTCTTTGTAGATGTGTTAACTTGTAGCAGTCTCCTGGTTTCTCTTTTTTTCCTTTGTAGTTCCTTTGTTTCAGTGGTTCACCAAGAGTCTCTAGGGTTCAAGTCCGCTCGTCGCCAAAATGAATGTTGTAATCTCTGTAGAAAGACAACTGGAGCTAGTATGTATTATCAGTCTTCTTTATTCATCTTCCAGTTCAGGTTACAACTGTCTCTACTCCAGCCAGCCTAGTGTGGTACCAGCCCCACCAGGAGCAGCCTCCCTAGCTGCTCAGCCCATCTTCAACTGCCAACACTCATCCACTCAGACACCCAGGCATTCCATGCATCACAGGCACACCAACATTCTATGACCATCTCACGCTCTGGCTGAGCAGCTAGTGACAGCAGAGCTGGACTACATGTTATACAATTAAGTAGGGTATAACAAAGCCACAAAACAAATTGATCATGGATTACTACATGAAAATAAAGAGTGCTCATGCACATCATTTGAACCAATCAGAATGTATGTGAGTGAACAAGCTGGAACTAGAAAACGTTTCTTAATTTAAGTAATTAGAAGCTACCTACAGAAAAAAACTGATTCAACTTTGTCTTGTGTTGTTACTGCTCCAACTGGATTAGCAGCATATAACATAAAAGGAATTACCCTCCATCGTTTGCTAATGTTACCAGTAGAGCATGAGAACTAAATACAATACCACAAGCTAACAGGAGAAGCATGTTTTGAAGGTTCAAGAGTATTGAAAAAAATGAAAGTTCTCATTATTGATGAGGTAAGCATGGTATCAAACTTAATGCTTGCCTTTGTGCATTTAAGAATGCAGCAAATTCTAAAGAACTATGACGTGCTATTTGGAGGAAAACATGTTATAGTTTTTGGGGATCTACTGCAGCTCACTCCAGTTAAAGGAGAACCAGTATTTCACACTCTTACACATGAAGACACAAAACAGTCGTTAGGAAGTATAGGTAATGTGAATATTTGGACATACTTTGAGTACAAAGAACTCATTACCAATATGCGGCAAGCAAATGATGATGATTATACAAGTATTCTCAAAGATATCAGAATTGGACTACTCACAGAACATGGCAGAAAAGCTGTACAGAGTCGATTGCTATGTAATTTGTTTCCAAAAGAACAAATAGTTCCAGAGAAAATATACAAGAAAATTGCTGGAAAAAATACTTTAATCTGCTTAATGCCAAAACTACATGAATGCTCTATATTCAATCAAGAACTTTTGAAATTGGAAAATGAAGAGATTATAAAACTGGAAGCTGTGGATCAAATACAGCATGAAGGAATAACTATTATATTGACAAGCAAATTGACAACTAAATTGGATTCTCTAGAGAAAAACATATAGAAAACAGCTGGTTTAGAAAAGAATCTTTATGTATGTATGAACTGTCGAGTAATTTTAAGACGTAATTTGGATGTAGAAAAAGGTTTAGTGAATGGAGCTATGGGTAAAGTTGTGGGTTTTGTTAATTACCAGCAAAAGATGGAATTGAATTTTTAAAAATAAAATTTGATCAGATTGAAGAGGTTAAAGACATTAGTCAGTGTTCAGTTCGTTTCTTGCTTGTGAAAGACTTATATGTGCGTAGGAAGCAGTTTCCGTTTTCTCTAGCATATGCTGTAACTATTCACAAATCTCAAGGATTAACTGTAGATAGTGCTTTTAAAGAAGTTATGGCATATGTTGCATTGTCACGCGTGAAAAAAAATCTGGTTTATTCATGATAGACTTTGATGAGTCAAAAGTTAGTGCTGATGCAAACTGTGTAAAGGAATATAATAGATTAAGAAGAAGCTATGCTCCTCATTTAGGTCAGTATCCTGTGTTTGAAAAACGTGTTGTTTGTCAGAAAAGGAGAATTGAGAATATCTGTAATGAGGATGTACAGAAGAGTAAACAAATAGAGACTGATGTGATTGCAAGCAAAAAGAAAAAGGACAATGCTGAAGAGGTTGTTGGTTGTCATTTTGAAAATAGCTCTGGTGTCAACTGCTACGCTAATGTAGTGCTGAATGTTGTATTTTATCTTGAAAGTTTGCAAGAGCAGATAATACTAAATCATGAAAAAAGATTCTGTTCTCTGCTGAGTTTCCTTTATGAGAAGCTGAGTAATGATAAAACTAAAATAGAAAGTGCTTCTGATGTTAGAAATCTTTTAGATGTATGTTCTGGATGTATACATTTTACAGAAAATGTCCAGCAAGATGCACAGGAATTCTTAATGTATATGCTTATGGTACTGGAAGATGAAGGGGTAGAAATAGAAAATATGTTTGGTCTCTCTTATAAATGGGAACATTCTTGTGAAAATTGTTTGAACACATGCAGCACTAATGTTGTTTCTGAAAGGTTCATATATTTAACATTACCAGAGAGTAAATCAGTGACTTTTAGTAAATTAGTTAAAGATGCAAATCACAACATGGAATGTTCTCAATGTAAATCAGAAATGTTATCAACGTTATTTTTAAAGAAATATGGACAGTATGTAATTTTAATGATGCAACGTTGTAGAGCTGATGGAACAAAATTGGACACTTTAATAAAGAAGTTTACAGGAAATCAATTATCAATATCAGGAAAAACTTTTGTTGCAGTTGCAATAATTTTCCATGATGGACCTTCTATAACTTCTGGTCATTACACAGTTTATCTAAAATGTGAAAAAGGCTGGACACTGTGTAATGATTCACAATTGATTTTCAAGCAACGTTTGCCTGCAGAATTACCAAATTCCTACTTAATTTTTCTAAAACCAAAATTTTAGATACAAATTGCAGCATCTGAAGAAACAATTATTTCGATTTTAGAGGATTACCATTGGAAATTTCACCAAAAAAGAATCTAAAAATTACCATTTGGCCTCATGGAAAGGTAACTGTTTCTATTGTGGACTTCTTTGACAGATATTATTTTGGTGTATGAGCTTAAGCAACAAGATTTACAGACATTATTTATTGCAAATAGTTATTGTTCTTAGATGATATTTTTAATATATATGTTACATTACTATCAAGGTATGTTTTACTGAGGAGAGATTCAGGGCTTCTTTTAAACAATCTTTCAGATTGTTAATTTTTTTGCCTGCTGTTAAGTGATGAATGCAATTGATTTCACAATTTGCAGTGAAATTCAATATATTCTGAAAACAGCAAAAAAAGGGCAAAAAATTACTTTGTTAAATATGAAAATATGTGTACTGTATTCTAAAATGTATCGTTAAATATTACTACTTTTTTCTTTTTTTTCAGATCGAGAAAGAAAATTTAGGAAATGTAATCCTTTTTTCTAGCAATTAAAAAAACCCATTTATTTATAATTAAGTTATTATGTTTGGTCAGGTAAGTATGATATATCTGTATTTCTCACCCCTTCACTTACATGCTCCCTTTTCTTCACTTCTCCTCACTCTGCTTTTCTCATTCCCCTTCTCTCTCTCTTCTTCCTTTACTGCTCTTTTGTAACTCCCTCACTCCTTCTATACTACTCCCCTAGGTTTACTGCCTCCATCACTACTTTTTCAACCATGTATCTCTCCCTGTCTCCATGTGTCTCAGTCATTCTAACTGCCTTACTCCTTCTCAGTTCCTTGCTCTCTGTCTCTGTTTCTGTCTCTCTCCCTTTGTCTGTCTTACCCTTAATTTGCTTAACATCTCTGGGGAAGATTAACAAGGCCCCTGCGCCACCACTACGTCACTTTTCATAACGTACTGGTGGCGCAGGGTCTTCCTCCATATTTACAAGGAGAGGAAAAGCCACCCTGCGTGACTTTTCCTCTCCACATAAATACAGCCACTTCACACGCAGCACTGTGCGTTGAAGGGGCGTTCCATGGGTGTTGTTGTGGGTGTTCCCACGCAACACACAAAGAACTAGACACATCTCCAGGTTTACCAGAAATCGTAACTCTGGAGATGCGTGTGAATGCCACGCCACCCTAGAGGTGGTGTTGCGAGGCACAACGAGGAGAAATGTTTTTATTTCTCCTCGTTTTTTCCTCTTTTAGTGCGTGCTCCATTCTACAGCACGCATTGAAAGAGGAAAAAGCCTCTTGTGATTGTTTTTGTGCAGGAAGGTGTCCCTTCCTGCACAAGAACAATCTCCCCACCACGCAGGCATCCTTGAACCATGGTGCAAGGGAGCCTGCGCCGGCGCATGGCTGCAGTTTGTACACCTGCGCAGGGGAAGCATAGAGATGCAACAAAAAAATCGTATAAAAAATAGAATTAAAAATAAAGTTTAAGTGTTTGGATGTTGGTTGGCTCTAAAAAGAGCCATTGTGTTAATTGAGTGTTTTTTGGTACCTATAAATGCCTTGCCAATCCCCTCACTATTTCTTCTTATTTCATGGGACAAGGAGCAGAACAGGTATCAATTTTAGTTGTAAATGGCAGAAGAGCACTCTAGTGCGGAGGATTCATCAACCGGTGCCAAAGTTATTGGGAAAACAAAAAATGCTTTTCCTATCGAAACTAGGTCCGTTATAGTTAGAAATTAGACTTTAAAAAGTCTTTGAAATTCACTGAAAAAAATATAGGGGCAGATTTACAAGCCCTATACGGCACACTTGCGCCGCCGTTGCGTCACTTTTGTGACGCAGCGGCGGCGCAAAGCCAGCGTCATGCTGCGGGGTATTTACAACGTGATGCATCTAGGGAGATGCGTCACATTGTAAAGCCCTGTGCCACATGTGGGCGTTCCAGCATGGGGGGGTGTTCTGGCGCAGGAAAACCTCCTAAAAGTGGCTGAGTGAAATCTACAAGATTTCACTCAGTCACTTTTACGGCCATGCTGCGTCAAAACCCTGCGCCTGCTTGAAGCAGGCAAAAGGATTGACGCAGCATGTTGGGAATAGGGGCACCCTGAGCCTTGCTGGAGCTGCGTTGCGCTTGCGACGCAGCTCCAGCAATGCACCGCCTTTCCGCCGGGGATGCGGCACGCATATGCCCATCCGTGCGCCACGGTGCGTCGCATTATAAATGCGGCGCATCAGTGGTGGCGCACGGGTGGGCAGATGCTTCGCAACATAGGTTTCAGGGACGTTATAGTTAGAAATTAGCATTTAAAAAAACCTTAGAAATTCACTGAAAAAACATAGGTTTCAGGGATGTTATAGTTAGTTGGACATTTGACTCGAAAAACCAGTGAAATTCCCCGTTATAGTTAGTTCAGCTAACTATAACTTGCGCCCCCGCAATGCACTGCTGATGACATCACATATTACATCACTGATGACATGGTCAGTGACATCACTGATGACATCGCTGATGACATCTCAAATGACATCACTGATGACATCACTGATGACATCATCCAGTGACTGTGTGTTTCTGTAAAGTTTAAATATGTTTAACATATATAGGGAAAGATGTATTGGAGAATGAGTTGGTGTATAAGTGTCTGAATGGATGATTTAGTAGGTGCGTGACTGACTATAAGTGAGTGATTAAATATATCTTACTGAATGCATGGGTTAGTGACTAAACTGTGTGAATGTCTGTATCCATCGTTCTGTTGGTGTGTAAGCGGCTGCATGGGTTTACGAATAGCTACATGAGTGTCTATATGAGTTATTGATTGCTTGTCTGAGTATCTGTATGGGTTCCTGAGTGTTTGTGTGGGTGGGGTGTGTGTGACTCTGTGCATAGATGTGTGAGTGGGTGATTCACTGGGTGCATGGTTTTAAGAGTGCATCTGTGAGGGACTGTATGGGTGGGTGAGTATGTGTATGGGTGTGTTAGTGAGTGAATGCATATCTCAGTGGTACATGTGTGAGTAACTACCTATGTGAAAGACAGTATATATGTGTCTTGGAGTATATAAATGGCTATAAGTGAGAGTGTGTGAATGTGAGAGTGGCTGTATGGATGAGTGTGTGCTTGTATCAGTGATTCTATAAGAGCAGAAGAATATGCTAGTATTTGTATGAGTAATTGAGTTGGTGTGTGTATAACTGTGTAGGTGAGTAAATGGCAGTGTGATTAATTATTTGCATGACTGACTAGGTGTATGAGTACCTCTATCAATAAGTGGTGGTGTGTGAGTGTCTATATAGGTGTATGAGTGCATATGATAGTGACCATAATTATGAGTGACTGTACGGGTGAGTGAGTGGATGTGTGTGTAAACCTCAGAATCAGTGAGTGGGTATGTAGTTATTGGTGTTGGTTGGAGTTTCTATGGTTTTGAGAATGGAAGTCTGTAATTTAGAATGGGTGTATCAAACGTTATATTAGGGTGTGAGAAGATGCATCGATTTATCACATGGATGATGTCATTAGTGATATCATCACTGATGTAATATGTGACGTCATCAGCAGGGAATTGCGGGGGCGCGAGTTATAGTTAGCTGAACTAGCTATAACGGGGGAATTTCACTGGTTTTGTAGGAGTGACATGTCCTGCTAACTTTAACTTTCTTTAAAACCTATGTTTTTTCAGTGAATTTCTAAGGTTTTTTAAATGCTAATTTCTAACTATAGCGGACCTAGTTTCGATAGGAAAAGCATTTTTTGTTTTCCCAGTAACTTTGGCACCGGTTGATGAATCTACGCAAATTTTTCAAAAGTAGTGACCCGCTCCGGTTTGCTCCTGTCTTGAAAGTTTTGGGGTGATTCATCAAGCGGGGGCTGAAAAAAAAGTGGGTCCCAAAATTTGTTTTTCCCATGTTATTTTCCATAGGAAACTTTAGACAAAGCTACAGCCTGAACTGCTGAACGGAATTACACCAAGTTTGGCAAAAAGGTAGCCCTTGGTTCAGAAAAGAGTCCTTTTTGTTAAATGGTGTAAATCTGTTGAGCAGTTCCTGAGAAATTAGAAAAGAAAAAATATGGATATCTAGGGCAGTGGTGTTTTTGCGAACCCTCCTGAGCACAAGCTTCACTTTCATTGGCTGCCAACACTCCAAACCAGGAAGTGATGGCAGCCATCTTGTGACTCGGTAATGGAGCTACAAGAAAACAGTAAAACAAACATTAAAAAAAGAAAAGGGGGCAGGGTAGAAACACCTTGACCCCCTAAGCCTGCTCAGGGGTCCCGTAAGGAACCCCAGGGCCAAAAAAAGCATATTTATTTTATTTTGGCAGAACGCGCTTTGAGGTCTCGAATCCCGCCGAGAAGTTTTAAAAAAATGAAGCGTGGGCTCACGCGCTTTATTTTAATGAGGCCCCCGGGTGGGCCAGGTCTGAGGGGGCATTCACATAAAATATGTATTTGCTACATTGTTGTGTTCCGGGCTATGTTAATCGATGAGCGGTGCTGCTGGGCTGTTTTCTACCAGAAAATCGTATTTGTTGTCACAAAAAGACGGAAAAGCTACATCAACAATGCTTGGAAAAGAAACAGTCGTTGTCCGCTTGAATATCCACCTCCAGTAAGGAAAGCAAGTGCATTATTATTGTAAATAGGAATTTTTTAGAGGCATTTAACAAATAACCGACAAGTTTGGCGAAAGGACAATCAGTGAAGACTGCGTTGCAACGATCACTGTGTCTATAGAGTGCAGGACAGAAACGTCACTTCTGCTAAGCTTCGTGTCTGAGCTGAATGGCGGTGACAGGAAATATGCATTCGCTGTGCGTTTGTTTCACAAAAGGCACCCACTGCAGGGGTGTAAGTAAATCACTTTCCAGGGTTTTCAGAAAGCCCTATTGGGTCGAGCTGGTCCCTTTCATATGTGCATATGGCCCCCCGCGCTGACCCGCCCCGAGGAGCCTGTGTTCCGGCCATGCCACAATGCTCATAGTGTGGATTCTGCTGCTGGGGTTGGTGGGTTCCAGCTGGCAGGGGGTCGCCCCTTCCATGTCTAGGACTAAGGGGCAGTGGGGAGCCACATCCAGGGAAAGTCTTGCAACTCCCAGCTGCGCAGGGATGCCAGCAGCTGCAGAGGAGTCTACGAGCCCCTGGGGGCGCGCCCAGGTGCCGGAAGCTCTACTGCGCCACCAAGTACCACCTGCAGATTCACCTGAATAGGAAGGTCAATGGGGGACTGGTGAAGAACAGCGTCTTCAGTGAGTACCAGGGTGGAAACACCTGCCATGATGCGCTCTGTGTAGAGATAGCTCGGTGGGTTATACACGTGCTGCTAAGATGCGTACAAAGTTGAACCCAAGAATAGAGAAAGGTTCGTCTTACACTTAATCCTCCACCTTTTCTGTGCTCCATGTCAGTAATATAGCTCAGCGAGCCATAGGTGAGCACACAAAAATAGGTGTCTGAACTTTCACACCCTCCATGCTCCATCACTTTGGTGTTTTATTTCTCATCCTCTATGTCAGAAGATTAGCACAGTGGGTTTGTCACCTACTGCAACCCTACAAACACATACTTGAACACTAGTGCACCTTGTTGACCATTTTTCATGTATAGCTACGCTTTCACAATTGCTTGCCTTGACAGTGTCAGGATATCTCAGCTGTTTAAGCACCTGTTGAAATCAATGTGAAACTTACAAGACTCTGGTAATTAACCAAGAAAGATTTGATGGGACTCATGCCCCTCCCCCTCCCCTCATTCCCCGGATTTTTGGCACCCCTATATCTCTAAAATATCTCAGCGGGTTAAGCCTTGGCATCCGTGATCAGGGAACCACCTGCAAAGCGCAGGTTCTGAGCCCAGAAGAGTGGGTCGAGATCCACTCAATCACCCCTTCTCCTTTTCACTTCACACAATCTCTCAGTGGGTTAAACACCCACCATGGAGGTTGCAACCTGGAGTCCATGAAAACTTTCATCCTCCCGGTGTGGATGAAGCAACACCGGTACCAAGTGCCACTGCTTTCCTAGTGCACGTCCCTCCATGGTATCGGTAGAGACAGCACTGCAGCCCAGACTAGTGCACCTGGACGGCGCCCCTGTACCTCCGCATTAGTTGGAGGGTATCATAGCGTCCAAAAGCACCCTTTGTAGATTGTGCAGCACTGCACGGCAATGTGTCCGGTTATGATGTGCACATCTTTCATGGCGCTGGTACAGGTCTGAGAGAGAAGGCGTCAGTAGAACAGCAAAGACGTGCAGGCACGTACAGCAAACCATGCAGGATAGGCACCTAATGGGAATATTTTGATATGGGATAATGATGCTCACCCCCCCCCACACACACATACAGTCCATGATAAAATGGAATGCATCAACCTCAATACACTAATCAACTTTTAAACCAATGTGAAATAAAACAGGTGCTTAACAGGTTCAGTGAAAAGAAAGACAAACTGAGCCGTCTCCCAAAAGAGCAACGCTCCGATCAGACCTGGAGATCAGAGATTACAGGGAGATCTGAAGAGAGTGCTTGGTTTTGGTTCTGTATTGGTCATCTAAAGACGAGAGAACGCCCCTAAGAGAAACACTCAGCTTTGAGAAAAAGAGAAATGGAGAAAGGCGCAATAAAATGTGTGATTTTACATTTATTTATGACCTGGCACTTTTTGTTTATTTTCCCAGATACATTTCAAATACTTTGGCTCAGATCACATGCAGATACCCCCTCACCCCTCCCCGACCCTCCTTTTTGACACACTGCACAATGTTTCACGGTTTTGTATTTTTTGCAGAGCAGGTTTCTGGGCTCGAGTTACCAGTGCCCCTGCTCAGCATGTGCGGGACGCGATTGAAAGTGAGCCCGCCAGGTGCTAAACTTGAAAACAGTGCAATACGGTCTTGTGTCAGTGGCGGCTGAGGTGTAGGGGTGCACCTGAAGGACAGAGTGACACTCCTATAGTCCCCGCATGACCCCATCAGTGGCAGCCTCTGCCATCCCAGGGTGCACGTAAAGAAAACCTCATAGCATACCAACCCCTACCCACCTGTCTGCCAGCGGCAGCCTCTGCCGCCCAGGGTGCAGGTAAAGACACACTTCTAGCCCCTCTCCGCCAGAGGTGTATGTAAAGACCCCCTCTAGCCCCCACACCACCATCAGCCTCTACTGTCCAGGGGTGCAGGTAAAGACAACCATCTAGCCCCCCCATCTGCCAGGGGTGCATGTAAAGCCATCCCTCTAACTTCCCCCTTCCACCAGTGTCAGTCTCTGCCATCCGAGGGTGCATTTGAAACCCTCCTTTCCCATTCACGTGTGTGCCCCAGAACAAACAGCAGAGTTGTCTGCCTTGGCAAGCGCTGGGACAATAGGAGCACATTTTCCATTAGCTACAAAGGATGGAGACTGCGGCTTTTCAAGTTGTCTCTGGTTTCAGGAAGTTCAGGAGATGAATGGAGCACCCCGTCTAGGGAGCCTCATGTGGCCTTAGAGCTGCGAGATAAAGCACTCGAGGGGTGGGGGCGGTAAGTAGTGGAGCCCTCCCCTCCAGCTCCCCAGGAACCCCCCAGCAAGCCCTGCCTTGGACCCGCTACTACCATCTTCTTCTCAGGCCACTGAAAGGATGCTTGGGGTAGGTAAGGGGGGCACTTGGGGGAAGAAGCCCCCACCCTCACCAAACTGTCACTTTGGTTAACAATCTGGGTTATGGTTGCAGGGTTTATTTTCACACGCGTCACTTCCCTTTAAGGATCAATCAATCATCAATCAATCAATCAATCCCAGAATTTGTAGAGCGCACTACTTACCCGCGAGGGTCTCAAGGCGCTGGGTGGGAAAGGGGAGGGTGCTGCTACAGGTCGAACAGCCAGGTGTTGAGTAGCCTACTGAAGGTCAGCAGGTCTTGGGTCTGTCATAGGCTGAGTGGAAGAGTGTTCCAGGTCTTGGCGGCGAGGTGGGAGAAGGATCTGCTGCCAGTGGTTGTTCTTCAGATGTGCAGGACGGAGGCGAGGGAGAGGTCGGCGGAGCGGAGCTGGCGGTTGGGGACGTAGAAGAGGAGTCATCTGTTGAGGTAGGCTGGGCCGGTCTTGTGGAGTGCCTTGTGTGCGTGGATGAGGAGTTTGAAGGAGATTCTCCTGTCGACTGGGAGCCAGTGCAGGCTTCTCAGGTGGGGGTGATGTGGCTGTGGTGTGGTATGTTGAGGATGAGGCTTGCAGAGGCGTTTTGAATGCGTTGTAGTTGTTTGATGAGCTTGGCCGGGGCTCCTATGTAGAGGGCATTTCCGTAGTTGAGTCTGCTGCTGACGAGGGCCTGAGTGACTGTTCTTCTTGTATCTGTCGCAATCCACCTGTAGATCCTGCAGAGCATGCGGAGGATGTTGAAGCAGGAGGAGGAGACGGTGTTGACTTGCTTGGTCATGGAGAGCATTGAGTCAAGGATGACTCCCAGGTTGCGTGCGTGGTCGGTGGGTGTCGGGGCCGCCCCCAGTGCCATCGGCCAGCAGGAGTCGTCCCAGGCTGATGGGTTGGAGCCGAGTATGAGGACCTCTGTCTTGTCCGTGTTCAGTTTAAGTCAGCTGCTCTTCATCCAACCGGCGATGGCCTTCATGCCTTCGTGGAGGTTGGGTTTGGCGGTGAGGGGGTCCTTGGTGAGTGAGAGGATCAGTTGAGTGTCGTCGGCATAGGAGATTATGTTGAGGTCGTGCTGTCAGGCGATGCGTGCGAGCGGGGCCATGTAAATGTTGAACAGTGTTGGGCTAATGGATGAGCCCTGGGGTATGCCGCAGATGATTTTGGAGGCTTCGGATCAGAATGGGGGAGGCGGACTCTCTGTGTTCTGTCGGAGAGGAAGGAGGTGGTCCATTCCAGGGCCGTGTCTCGGATCCCTGCATCATGGAGGCATGTGCGTAGAGTGCGGTGGCAGACCGTGTCGAAGGCGGCGGAGAGGTCCAACAGGATGAGGGCTGCAGTCTCGCCATTGTCCAGTAGGGTCCTAAGGTCGTCAGTGGCCGCAATGAGGGCAGTCTCTGTGCTGTGGTTGCTGCAGAACCCTGACTGGGAGGGGTCCAGGATGTTGTTTTCTTCGAGGTATCGGGTTAGCTGTCTGTTGACGATCTTCTTGATGACCTTGGCTGGGAACTGGAGCAGGGAGACGGGCCGGAAGTTCTTGAGGTCCCTCGGGTCCGCCTTGGGTTTTTGGAGTAGGGCGTTGATGTTGGCATGCTTCCAGCTCTCCGGGAAGGTCACAGTCTTGAAGGAAAGATTGATGATGTTGCGCAGGTGGGGTGCGATGGAGCTGCTGGCTTTGCTGAAGAAGTGGTACGGGAAAGGGTCTGACGGGGATCTGGAGTGGATTGTGCTCATGGTTTTGATGGTGGCATCGATGTTCACGTTGGTCCACGCTAATAGGGGGTCGCGGTCGATGGTGTGCGGCGAGTCTGGTGTGTCGGTGTCTGTTGGGACTGACTGAGTGTTGAAGCTGTCGTGGATGTCGGAGATCTTGTGATGGAAGAAGGTGGCGAGGGAGTCGCACAGGGCTTGCAACAGCGGGATGTCGTTGGTGTTGGAGCTGGGGTTGGAGTTTTCCTTCACTGTGTTGAAGAGCTCCTTGCTGTTGTGTGCGTTGTTGTTGAGGCGGTCTTTCAAGGAGATCCTCTTGGCAGACCTGATGAGGTGATGGTGGTTGCGGATGGCCTCTTTGTATGCTGCGTGGCTGTCCGGTGTCTTTTCACTGTGCCACTTTTTCTCTAGTTTCCGGCAGGTCCGCTTGAATGCTAGGAGTTCCGAGGTGAACCAGCTGGCTCTCTTGCTGGTGTCTCTGTAGGTGTGTTTTTTCAGCGGGGCTAGGGTGTTGACACATTCGTCTATCCATCATCTGAGGTTGTGGGCAGCGTCGTCGGTGTTGGAGGGGTCGGTGGGTGGGCTGAGAGCGAGGTTTGTCGGTAGTTGGTCTTCGGTGACTTTGTTCCAGCAGTGGTTTGGGATCTGTTGGGTGCGGTGGTGTGTGGTGGGTTTCTGGAAGGTGAAGTGGACACAGCGGTGGTCGGTCCAGAGGAGTTTGTGGTGTGGCTGAAGGAGATGTTGGAGCTTGAGGAGAAGACAGGGTCCAGTGTGTGGCCGGCGGAGTGGGTCGGCGTTGTGACATGTTGTCTTAGTCCGAGGTTGGCGATGTTGTCGATCAGAGTGGTGGGGTTGCTGTCGTTGTTGTTCTCCAGGTGAAAGTTCAGGTCTACGAGGAGGATGTAGTCGGTGGAGGTCAGGGCGTGCATGCTGATGAAGTCGGCGATGGAGTCGCTGAACTGGGGGCGGGGTCCGGGGGGTCTGTAGACGAGGGTGCCTCTGAGGGTGGTGTTGGGGTCCGTGTGGATTTGGAAGTGCATGTGTTCGGTGGTGCAGAGAGTGTCATCGGTGCTGGTCGAGACCCTGATGGTGTTCTTGTGGATGATGGCGATTCCTACTCCGTTGGTACGGTCTTTGCGGGTGATCTTATAGCCGTCTGGGATGGCTATGGCGATGTCGGGTGCGGAGGAGTCGTTCATCCAGCTCTCTGTTAGGAAGGTGACGTCCGGTGATGATGTGTCGAGCAGGTCCCAGAGCTCAACGGTGTGTTTGCGTGCGGAGCGGGTGTTTAGTAGGATGCATCGGAGGTGTTTGGAGTCCTTCTTGGCGGGTGCTTCGGTGGCTCTGAGGCTGGTGTAGCTGCAGCTCCAGCACGTGAAGGGACCGTGTGCGTGTTTCGGGGCGGCCTTGAAGCAGGTGTGGGTCCATCCGGGGTTCAGTGCGTGGAGTGTGCTGGCTTCGTAGCAGTGGCAGTCTTCGTGGTGGGAACAGGGACAAGGGGTTCTGGTGCTGGGCGCGGTCCAGGTGCAGACGGGTGCAGACGGCCATTGGCCATTGGCGTGCCCGCTGGGCGCGTCCGCAGCGTGGCAGCACAGCGGCCACCATATATGGGGAGGTGTGAGGGAGGAGCAGCTGGGAGGTGGGAGGGAGCCAGGGGCAGCGAATGGACGATGAGGGGGCGGGGACGCAGGGGACGCAGCGGCGGGAATCTGCAGTAGCGAGGATGCCAGGTCACAGGTGCAGAGACGGGGCACACAAAAACAAAGGGGCACAGAAGAAAAAAGGGGCACAGAGAACTAAGGGGCACAGAAGAAAAAACGGGGCACAACAGCAAAAGGGGCACAGAGAACAAAGGGGTACAGAAGAAAAAACGGGGCACAACTGCAAAAGGGGCACAGAAGCAAAAACAGGGCACAGAGAACGAAGGGGCACAGAAGAAAAGGAAACAGGCCACGGAACACAAGGGGCAGAGTGCGAGCGTACCAGCAGCAGTAGCGGGCAGGAGACACAGGCAGAGCTGTGTAGTGGGGGAGCGACCTACCTGGCAAGGTCAAGGGTCACTCCTTCTCTTCCTCCACCCCGAGGGGGGCGGCATGGTCTGGACACGTTTCTTTGTGTTTTGAGCAACATTTTAAAGACATTTTATGTATTGGCGTTCGGTGTATGTATATTCACACACTGCTACTGGGGATGCCTTGAATCTTCTAAAGGGTGGAGGCAAGTCAGAATATTGTAATAAACTGCCCACTACTACCCACTATTACCTGCAACACCCGTTCATAAACAATACATGCATTAGTAGACAGTCGGCTACAACATGTATCACTCACCCCTTCCCCCAAACAAATCTGTGAGTTTAGGATGTCTCGTCATACATGCTCTTTTGTACGGCAGTTAAATGGATGTTTTCAGCACCCAGCTAAATGGCACTCAAGTTGTCTAATTCAGGAAGGATGAAAGGTGGAGTTGTCCCTGCAGTATTCAAAACAAGTGACTTGCAACTTTCACAGAGATCCCAGCAGCGGGCGGTGAGCATAACAAACTGTCTTTAGGAATGTAGTCTGGCCTGTTGGTTAAATTCACCATGTATTTATGGGTTGAACAGTGTATACATGTATGTATTATATACCTATATGTTATAAGGCCTATTGGTTCACATGCTTCCTATATTTAAGGTGAGAACCACACACACACACACATATGTATATGCCAGGTGCCATACACAGTCTCCTATGAACACACACACACACATATTAAATGTTTGCATTTATACAGCACTTTTGAAACCATATGTCGCTATTTCCTAACACGCTAAATAGCACTTCATACAGTTAGTTGATAGAACTCATGTAATGATTCCCAAAAGGACAAAAGACTGTGTGTGTGTACATATGTGTGTATATACATATATGTGTGTATATACATATATGTATATATATATGTATATATATTCACTGAAAAAAACATAGGTTTTACAGACGTTATAGTTAGGAATTAGCATTTAAAAAACCTTAGAAATTCACACAAAAAAACATAGGTTTCAGGGACGTTATAGTTAGTTGAACATTTGACTCATATAAAACCAGAGATATTCGCCTGTTATAGTTAGTTGAGCTAACTATGACTCATGCGCCTGCAATGCACTGCTGATGATGTCACATATTACATCACTCATGACATGGTCAGTGACATCACTGATGACATCTCAAATGACATCACTGGCGTTTAAATATAGAGGACATTCCCGGCCGAGCGGGCGCTCTGCTTACTTTCTATCCTGGGCCCCTATCTGGCCAGTGCTTTCGCTGCTGCTATGCATACCTGTGTTGGCGAAGGTCTCTCCCCGCCGCCGCATTCCTTCCCACCAGCGCGGCCGCAGTGAGGGAGGGACTACAAGCCCCACGATCCCTTGCGGCAGGAAGCCGTCAACGCAACACCCATTTCGCGCCAGGAGGTGTTTAAATATAGAGGACATTCCCGGCCGAGCGGGCGCTCTGCTTACTTTCTATCCTGGGCCCCTATCTGGCCAGTGCTTTCGCTGCTGCTCTGCATACCTGTGTTGGCGAAGGTCTCTGCCCGCCGCCGCATTCCTTCCCACCAGCGCGGCCGCAGTGAGGGAGGGACTACAAGCCCCACGATCCCTTGCGGCAGGAAGCCGTCAACGCAACACCCATTTCGCGCCAGGAGACGTTTAAATATAGAGGACATTCCCGGCCGAGCGGGCGCTCTGCTTACTTTCTATCCTGGGCCCCTATCTGGCCAGTGCTTTCGCTGCTGCTCTGCATACCTGTGTTGGCGAAGGTCTCTCCCCGCCGCCGCATTCCTTCCCACCAGCGCGGCCGCAGTGAGGGAGGGACTACAAGCCCCACGATCCCTTGCGGCTGTAAGCCGCCAACGCAACACCCATTTCACGCCAGGAGGCGTTTAAATATAGAGGACATTCCCGGCCGAGCGGGCGCTCTGCTTACTTTCTATCCTGGGCCCCTATCTGGCCAGTGCTTTTGCTGCTGCTCTGCATACCTGTGTTGGCGAAGGTCTCTCCCCGCTGCCGCATTCCTTCCCACTAGCGCGGCCGCAGTGAGGGAGGGACTACAAGCCCCACGATCCCTTGCGGCAGGAAGCCGTCAACGCAACACCCATTTCGCGCCAGGAGGCGTTTAAATATAGAGGACATTCCCCGCGTCGCGGGATCGCGCGCGGGTGGCGCCGGGTTAAGCCCGGGACAAGGGCGGGACCGTCTGTGGCCGTCAGGGGCCAGAGGAGGCTGGGCCGGGCCACCCTCTTAATATTTTCTTGATAAGACCACTATCGCAAGGTACTGTGACATTTACATTTGTTGGGACTATTAGTGCTGCTGTAGCAACTTGTGGATTCTAGTTCGCTGCACAACGCTGTGCACTTCGTACCCTATCGTCCCAGGAATACTGGTTAATCACAGACTTGTTCCGATATACAATCCTTAATAATTTGTGTTTTAAATAAGGGCTGTGCTGTGGTCTACTTAGTTTTTAGCGCATGTGTCACATGTAATGTTTAAATATTCGAAATCATTTCATAGTAAGTGCTATTTTAACTTCAATTGGTTGTTTTTGTTTGCTAGATATTTTATCTATTGTATTCTCAGGCAACATGTCCAAGTCAACTGGGACCCCTCGCCCTACTGTATCTACACTTGACAATTATTTGGTCAAAGTTGTAGATAAGATCAACAAGGAACGCAGATTATCTCTGGGTCTAGCCAGTAACGATAGACCGGAGATAACGAGCCAATCAGTTCATGCTGAGATCCACCCTTTTGATGATATCCAAGTCTCGGCCCCCACAGTCTCTCCAGTGAGGGAGGGTACATGTGTTATCGAGTTAACTCAGGTTTCTCCGCTAGAAACTGATGTTGCTGGGGTATCTGATACTCTTAGGTCTTCCAATGATATTGTTGTTGTGACCCCCGTGGTTCCTAATATTCATAGGGTGCTAAGATCAGGATCACATGTTAACAGACCCGTTTTTTCTAAAAAAGGGGACCGCAAAAGAAAAAAGAACATTGTTTCTGTTTCTAACACAGGCCCCTCTGAGCATATCTGTTCTAATAATGAGGTTCATTCTACACATATGACATTAGCTCCTGACCAGCTCGAGTTGCTAATTGGTATGATTGACAGTAAGCTAAACAATATTATCATACCTCTTTTAGATAAACTCGAGGCTATATCTAGGGAAGTGAGCAGATTAAGCGAAATGGTGCAATCCGGTTTAAACTTTAACAATAGCCCTCAATCGCCCGTTGTGGCAAACGGGACTGTAGGCTTGACCGGTAAAAGCATGCAACCCCCTAATGAGCAATCTAGTAGTGGCCAGCTATGCGCGGGCACTAATACTCCCATACAGTCAAAGAGTAGGATTATTCCTGCTACTGAACGACAAGGTTCTGTCGGTAATATAACACGATCTGTTCCCGGGAGTGAACTTAGTGTTATCCCAGCTATACCTGCTTGTCCTATTGGTATCACCCTAAACGTAGTTACACATGCCCCGGGAATTATGACAAGGACATCTGGAAGGGGAATTCTCAATAATCGAAGCCTTTCGCAACCAAATCTGCCCCCTGATTGCGCACCATATGTGGCAGTCCTGACTAATGTACCACCCATTAGAGAGGACAGGCCCTACCACTCTGTGGAATCACATGATTCCCTTAAAAACAAAACCGTGGCATGGCTTAACCGCGAATGTGGTTTTCCAGTGGCTATGGCGGATCAGATTTTGGCTACTACTAGAACTAACTGGATTGGAATGTCCCCTAAAAACATTCCTGGGGATTGTGTTATTATAAATTTTAGTTCTCCCCACCTTGCCACGACAGCTTTGATTAGAGCTACGTCCCGCCCTAGTATTGACCAGGGGATTATACTCCGCCCTCTTGGTTTTTTCTACAGTCAGCATATAGAGCACTTTTCAACGCACCGAGGGGGAGGGAAAACAAGGAGGGAAGGGGTGTCTAGCTTGGTAAACAGTTTTCAGATAGATACTGCTAACCGTTTTCAATGCTTGAGTGGGCTGGACCAAAATGATTGACAGGAGGACAATGTTGATTTAGGATTAATAGTAGAGCCCATATTAATGGATAAGATGGACGTCACTGAAGTCTGTTTGGACTCCCAATTAGAGGCGGGTCTGGTACCACCGGTAACCCAGGGGAATCAAGTCCTATTGGATACAGGCTCAACCATATGTTTGCCTGGGGTGGAGGAGGCAATTCCTGGGTCAACTATAGTTTGTATGACTAAGGGTAAAGAGGGAGATCTAGTAGGTCACCCTGAGTTATACGAGGAGACCCCTATCGTCGTTGCCCCCCAACAGGGCAGTAATTGTATTAATTTGGGATCAGGTATCCATGGTTCCTCCGGATGTTATATCGTAAGTTGGAATATCGCGGGAATTAGATCAAAATCAGATAGTCTGGGGTGGACGGAATTCTTAGATCTTTTTGATGTTATCTGTCTACAGGAAACTTGGTGCACCGACTTTAAAGGCTATTGTGGTTTTAATTCATATCAGTAACCCGCTACCGCTTCAGTTTCTGGAAGAGCCAAGGAGGGTCTACTTGTTTTGATCTCAGTTAAAGCCCCTTTGTCGATTATTAAATATGTTCAGGTTGGGGCTCACTCCCAGCTTTTATGGCTGCACATAAGTCGAGGTAGGAACATTCTTTTAATCAATTTTTACAACAATATTTTTAATGATTCTAGGGATCAGCCGGTTAAAGATCTTTTAAGGGCACTGGTAGACTTCTTTAAGGAATCTAATGAAGCCTTTGATTTGTTTTTGGCCGGGGATTTTAATATTACTACCTGTCCTTTCTCAGAGGTTAATGTCTGCGGGTTGGCGGATGACCATGAGGATGGGATTCTTCATTTTCAACATAATCATTATGGAGACGCCCTAAATAACCTTCTTGCTACATAAAATATGTGCATTATGGCCAATGAGAAAAATTCAAAGGGGGAGATCTTTCCTACCTTTACAGGTCGGGGAACTAATTCAATAATAGATTTTATTTGTATCTCCCCGGGTCTTGAGGCTTGGATTACGGCCCCTAAAGTAATAGACATCCAACTTAGTGACCATAACTGCCTGGTAGTAAAGGCTATGTTATGTTAAGGATGATGCCAGTACTCTGGGCCGTACTATCACTAGTTTTGAGGCCGAACGCCCCAATGGTACAAGACTTAGATGGAAAGGGGACAAGGCCGACATTACGTCTGATTTTATCATCCACAGTTGCCTAGCAGATATTATCACGATCCTAGAAGATAACTCAGGTTCCCTTGGCTCTATAGAGCATTTTATTAATATTAACGCGGCCATTAACTCCAAACCTACAAGTACATGTAAGCACAAGGAGGATCGACCGCGGGGTTGGTTCAACTCAACTTGCACCATGGCCCTGAGGGAGTTGAAATTTGCCCTATCAACCAAACCTAGAGATAGGGGTCTGGTCGTAGACTTAAGAGCCAGATATAAAGAAACCCTCAAACGCAGGAAATTAGAACTCCAGCAGGAGGCATGGGACAATCTGACTAAGGCAGCTGAATTGAATAATTGTTCCCTGTTCTGGAAAACTGTCAATTCTCCATTCCTTAAAGATGACAAAATTCGGGAACTAACCTCGAACGTTATGCAGGCAGAATGGGTCTCGCATTTCTCTAAAATTTTCCAGTCAGATGGTGCTTCTCATGTTTTAGAGAATAGATGGCCGCATCTTTTATTACATTTTACGGTACAAGAAGTTTTAGATAGCAAACGGGGAAAAGCTCAAGGCCCAGATGGGGTACCAATTGATGTATACAAGTTGGTCCCAGAAATATGGGGGCCTTTGCTTACCAATATTTTTAATTCAGCTGTTAGTAATGAAATGCCCCCGACTTGGGAAAAATCTATTTTAGTTCCAATTTTTAAGAAAGGTAATCGTGGGGAAGCCAAGAATTACCGACCAATTTCCCTGCTTGATTCCTCTGTAAAAGTTATGAGCCGAGTGCTCTTAGTGAGATTGGAGGAATGGGTGGAGGAAAACGGTATTTTAGCTGAGAGTCAGTTTGGTTTTAGGAAAGGTCGTGGCACGATTGAGCAGTGCTTAAATTTAGAGCTGCTCATTAGCAAATATACTTTGGCCAAAACTGGCACGATTTACCTCTGCTTTGCAGATCTAAGTAGTGCCTTTGATTTGGTGGATCATGGCATTCTTTGGGCAAAGTTGCTAGAAATGGGGGCCCCGGATGGTATTGTCTTCTTTTTAGCACGCCTATATACCAAACTGAGAGCATGTGTCCTTTATGGATCACAAGGCGAGTGCACTCCCATGTTTAAGATCGGGCGTGGAATACGCCAGGGATGTGTGCTAGCCCCACTGCTTTTTATACTTTTTATTAATGAGATTGATTCCTTTTTGAAATCTTTGTCAGTGGATGCTCCCAAAATTAACAATGAATATGTCCCTGTGCTACTTTACGCGGATGACGCGGTTTTAATCTCACGTACACCATACGGTCTCCAACAGCTGCTGGATTGTTTTATGCTATTTATCAAAAGCAGAAAGTTAGTTTTAAACAAATCTAAAACTTATGTAATGGAATATGGTCGCAGGCTAGGAAAGAAACAGCCCTCTTTTTATATAGAGGGCCAAAAGGTCCAGGCTGTGGATAACTTTTCGTATTTGGGGGTTACTTTCTCAAACAAAAATTCTTGGGTAAACGAGCATAAGAATGTACGGTCTAAAATGGCCAGGAGCGCGTATGGAATCTTTACCATGGCAACCAAATTGGGAGATAGGCAGGTAAATGACATGCTGAAAATATTCCAATCACGGTGTGTTTCAATTGCCTTATACGGAGCTGGTATATGGGGCTACGCCCCGGCAGGATCTCTCCAGGTAGAGGAAAATGATTTTTTGAAGAAACTTCTGTGCCTACCAACCTCTGTCTCTAATGCCTTAGTGCATAATGAATTAGGCATTGACTACCTTTCCGATCTGATTTTACTTAGACCATTGATCCTATGGCGCTCCATATGGACCAAAGAAGAGACCTCTATGTGTAGAGCTATTATCTCTGATTGTCTTACTTTGGACCACTACACTAAAATCCCATGGTTAAAGTATGTAATCGATAAATTTTGGGAGATTTATAACATCAATATTACCATGGATCACCATGGGGCAGATATGTTGTCCAAATTTGATCTTAAGCGGTGCTTTCTACACCAGGCTTCTACCAAACGACACCATATTATCCTTAAGCTTTCATCTTATGCCTATTACCATGAAATGAATGAAGTTGTGGGTTATCAACCTTATTTATCTCAAGTTACCTGGAAGGCACACCGGTATGTATTGACCAGGCTTAGAATGGGAGTAGCCCACAACCTGGTTGCCTTCCCGTTTTTGAACCTACCACCAGTTGGTCCATGTCCATGTGACAACTCTACCCCCCAAAGCACTGTGCACTTTCTTCTGCTTTGTCAGCTGTATAAATATCATCGGATAGCATATTTAAAACCATTGTTTGTTAAATTTGGGGTCAAATCATTACGCGACTGTATGCGTTTACTTTTTAATTTGTATCATCCAGACGTGTGTTTTTATACGGCTACTTTTCTTCTCAAATCCATTAATGTCAGGAAAAGTATGCTCTTTTAACTATTTTAAACAATGTTACACTGTCGATTTTTTTTACCTCTGTTGTCTTTAATCATGTTGTCTTCTTAATTGTGCTTTTATGAACTTATTTTACGTTCGAATAAAGCCTTATGAAATGAATGACATCACTGATGACATCCCTCATGACATCATCCAGTGAATGTGTGTTTCTATAAAATGTAAATATGTTTTATATATATATGCCAAGGTGTATTGAAGAATGAATGCATTTACAAGTGCCTAAAGGAATTATTTCGTATGTATGTGACTGACTGTATAAGTGAGTGATTGAACGTGTCTTACTGAATGCATGGGTGTGAGGAGGAGCCCGCCATTGTCCCTAGCTGAGTCACTGACCTCGCTGTCCCAGAATACCAAAAGCCCGCCGATCCGACATTTTCAGACATTCAAGGGTTAACTAACCCCGATTCCTCTTACACACAGGAAGAGGAACAGCCCGGAGAGGAGGAGGACCAATCGGGAGAGGCCCGAGAGGCGGGACGAGCCCCTAAAAGGAAGATGCCAGAACATGACGGAGAGGAAGAACTCCGGAAGCAGGAAGAAGAGAACAGGACCGTGGAAGGAGAAGAGGAGCGTCACAGAGAGGAGCGGAGGACCGACAGACAAAACCCCAACAGCGCGGAGGAAGCAGACGCAGAACCAGACACCTGGATGGAGGACTGGTGGACGCCCCCCTGATAACGCTTTCACGCCGCCGTAACTCTGGTGAGTTACGGTTTCCGCGGTATGTGAACCGGGGAAACGGGTAGGAAGGGCGGCGAAGGAAGGGATTGTGTTTTTCCCCCCGTTTGTTTTTTGTTGTTGTTGTTGTTGTTGTTTGCCCTCATTGATGTACTGCACGAGAAGGGGAAAGGGGGGGGGAGGGGAAAGCTTAAATGTAAGAGGCGCCAGAGCAAGAGCACATACTGAAGTGCATATAAACCACAGGAAACAAGCTACCACCCGATTCAGGGCGAGACAGGTCTGGGCATATTGGGAAAGGGTTTTTATTGCCCCTTGCGTTAAGAGACCCTGCTTTAAAGCAGTGGCCAGTACAGAAGCGGATACCTGAGATTAAGGTAGTCAAGACTTGTGTATATAGAGTATGAAGGGGTGTTCTCCATCCTGTTTTACCCTTGCACTTTCATCCAGTGTGTGCACTAGGGTGTCTCAACCCCTTTTCTCTTGGTGGCGGTCTACCCTCTTTCATGCAGTCCTCTGAAGAACCCGAATACTTACCACATACCCTCTCTTCTTTTTCACGGTACCTGGGGGACGTTACTACCATGCACCTAGAGGAAAAGAACCCAATGGGAAGATTGGAAGACTGAAGAAAGAAGACCATCCACCAACCCTGATTATCATTATTATACCTTTTTGTTAAAACTCAATAAATTAAGCCATCATTGATTCACGCATAAGACCTCCTTGATTCATTTTCCGCCCATCCCTCTCACAATGGGTTAGTGACTAAACTGTGTAAAAGTCTGTATTAGTCTCTCCATTGCTGTGTAAGCAACTGCATGGGTTGCTGAATACCTACATGAGTGTCTATATAGGTTATTGATTTGTTGCCTGAGTATCTGTATGGGTCCCTGAGTGGCTGTGTGAGTCTGTGCATAGATGTCTGAGTGGGTGATTCAGTGGTTGTATGGATTAAAAAGTGCATCTGGAAAGGGCTGTATGGGTGAGTTAGTGTGTCTATGGATGTGTCGGTGAGTGAATAAATGTCTCACTGGTATATCTGTGACTAACTAAATATGTTTTAAGCCACTATATGTGAGTGTTAGAGTATATAAATGAGTATACGTGAGACTAAGTTATTTCAAGAGTGGGTGTATAAATATCTGTTTCTATCAGTGATTGTATAAGACAGTAAATATGTGTTAGTATCTGTACAAATAAGTGATGTGGTATGTCTAAAAATAACGAAGTTGGTGTGTATAACTGTATATATGATTAAATGGGTATGTGATTCATTCTTTGCATTACTGACTAGGCGAGTGAGTAACTCTATGGATGAGTGGCAGCGTGTGACTGCATGTATAGATGTATGAGTGCATATTATAGTCCTCTATTGATGAGTAACTTCATGTATAAATGACTGGATGTGTGTGTAGACCTAGGAAATAGTGAGTGCTATGTAGTGTATGGCATTCTTCTGTGTATGGTTTCAAAAATAGTAGTCAGCATTTTAGAATGGGTGTATCAAAGTTTATATTAGAGCATCAGTATGTGCATCAGATTGTCACGTGGATGATGTCATGAGTGATGTCATGAGTGATGTCATTTGAGATGTCATCAGTGATGTCATCAGTGATGTCACTGACCATGTCATGAGTGATTTAATATGTGACATCATCAGCAGTGCATTGCTGGTGCGTGAGTTATAGTTAGCTCAACTAACTATAACAGGTGAATTTCTCTGGTTTTATATGAGTCAAATGTTCAACCAACAATAACGTCCCTGAAACCTATGTTTTTTTTAGTGAATTTCTAAGGTCTTTTAAATGCTAATTCCTAACTATAACGTCTGTATAACCTATGTTTTTTTCAGTGAATTTCGAAGGTCTTTTAAATGTTAATATCATATTTTAATGTTTATAAAACCTATATTTTTTATATTATATTTTTAAATATTTTGGAACTCTATAATACTTCATGTTTTTAACTTTAAAAATCATGTAATGTTTTATATCTTTCCCAAAAAATATGTATATTTTTTTTGTCGGGGGAGAAAACTGCACTCCCATACCGGTAGCGTACCAAGCTCCATCACCACACAAATCCTATCCGCCATATTGCTAAACTCGTAAATGATGCGCATTTCGTATCCGATGAGTTCGTGGCACCACGTCCCGCGTAACATCATAAACGCATGAAGTCACCCCAGGTACTACTTTGGTATCCGACGGGTACGCAGTACCAAGCCACATGTTACGTCATGTACGTATGGGGTTGAGCCTGCTGTGCGTTGCGTATTCGATGAGTACATGCTGCCAGGCCCTGTGTTACGTCACAGACACACAGTATCGCGCCGGGTACGCCATTCCCTTTTTATTTTGTCACAAAAGTATATCTAAATAACTATAAACAGTATATGGGAGCAAGCAAAAATCTAAATTATTTTAAACATTTATATATTTCTAACTGTAATAAACTTATATTATGATAAATATATTTTGTCAAAATCGCGTCGGGTGCGGCCTCCTTGCGCGCTCGGTGCGCGATTGCCATGTGACCTTAAAAAAAGCATTTGATTGGTTCATAACATTTTCAATTGTAACAGTTGTACAACCCCACCAATTTTACTCATTCTCTCTACAGCATTTGATGAGAGACACCTCTTCTGCTTAGAAAGCTTTTTCGAAAAGTGTTTTCCTGTATACACATATCTTATACTACACACAACATGCAACGATCATCTTGATCAATATTCAAGCTCTGTACATTAGCCTTCCACGTGTGATTGCCATGCATCTCAAACGTTCCATCAAAAAACAAATATGTGTTACATGATGCCCATGGTGTGTGTGCCTGCACATTATTGTGCTGCCTTTCGGCCTGGGTATTGCTGGCTCTAAGGAACATCAACAGCCACGTGCAGACGGCACATCCTAGATTACATGCATCTCATTAACGATTGTTCATGTCCTCCTGACACATGCTACACAAATCTAAATTGCACACTCTGCGAGGTCAAAACTACAAAAGAAACACACATAAGTACACTTCCTGGCCAGGCAGAAACTGAAAAACGCCCAACACCCCGGAATAATTATTCACACCCATACGCTGGCCTGGCATACGCAAGCCCAGCCCACTTTGCGTATGTATAAATAGGATAACCACAACGCCACACGTCCCTCTTCTTTCACACTACCTCAAATGATTTGCCGCATCCACCTCGCATATCACAATGCGCAATATAAAAAAGAAATGGATCAATGAGGTGTACGCCATCCTGGCAATCAACACGGGCTCCCAATTGTGAGCCCTACTGCCCGTCATCTACGAAAGGGATCCATGAGGTGTACTTTCTCCTGCAATCAACACTCCATCTGAATTGTGAGCACTGCTGCCCGTAGTGTTTGCTCACACAACAATGAGAGCAGGTAAGCAGAGCGGCCTGGGTGCACAGGGCCTCCAATGGACCGTGCTGCGGCGAGAGGGGTGGGGTGCTTCATCCTAGCTGTGCAGGTCTGAACAAACGATATTGCCATGTGTTATGATGTGATCTTTGACCTCATTCAGTCACATCTCTGTCTCATTTTAAAGACCTGTTGGACTGTACTGCAGGCCTGAGCCAGCGGGCAGTGCTGCCCTACAGACACCTCTTCAACGTGGTGCTGCGGGAGGGATGGGATGCATCACCCAGACTGCGCACGTGCAAATAAGCTATATTGCCATGTGTTATGATGTGATCTTTGACCTCATTCAGTAACATCTCTGTCTCATTTTAAAGACCTGCTATACCATAAGGTAGGCCTGAACCTACGGGCAGCGCTTCCCTATAGACACCTGTTGAGGGCGGTTCTGCGGGAGGGGTGGGGTGCATCACCGTGAGTGTGCACATGCAAAAAAGCGATGTTGCCGTGCGTAATGATGTGATCTCTGACCTCATTCAGTCACATCAGTCTAATTTTAAGGACCTGCTGGACTGTACTGAAGGCCTGAGCCAGCGGGCAGAGCTGCCCTTCAGACTCGTGGCGTTGGCTTTTAGGACACTGTAGTGAGCTCCTTACTAAGTGTACATGCACACAGGCTCCCGCCACTGCATTACACGTGCACATTATTCTTCTAGCATGCGCTGTGTTCCTTTGTATGTTAACGTTGGCATAACATATTAATATTTAACCTTATGTATTCTCGTGCACTCCAACTCCTCTTTGAACCATGATTACCACTAACAGTTGGTAGATCGTACTTCAAAACGAAGGATGCACTCAACTCCTATTTTCTATCAAGCTTGAAATAAACCTTCATTTACCTCCAGACATTTCCACCATTAAATTATTTCTCCCTTTTCAGACATTCCATTGATTGCCACAAGAAGGGCGGAGCGGGAGCTGACCCTGCAATGATGCCCTGGCATTCTGACACCTTCCATCGAGGTATCAAGACACCACCCCTGACCGGAGACCTGGTCTATTGTAAAAACATACCCCGGACTAGGAGCTTACATCAACACATTGTGGGACACACAAGTGGTGGCAGGTGAGCAGTGAAGCCTCGGTGTGCAAGACCTACAATTTAGCACAGTGCGGGGAAGGGGTTGGGGTGCAGCACCCTGGGTGCACAGGTGCATGCATGCGATTTTCCCGTAGCTAATAATGTAGGACTATATTATCAAACAACAGCGATAACATTATCACCACTTTAGCAACAGGAAACTGCCGCTAAAGCGAGGATAAGGGGTTGATAATATGCCCTTGTAATTTCCCATAGAAGCCCAGGTTCACACCAGAACCTGGGCATCTAAGGGAATTCACAAGGACATATTATCAACCCCTTATCGCCACTTTAGCTGCGGTTTCCTGCCGCTAAAGCGGTGATAATGTTATCGCCCTTCCTTCATCATATGACCCATAATCTCTGGCCTCATGTATTTAATTTTAAGGACTTGCTGACCCACACTCTTTCTCGCAGACCCCAGCGTCCTAGACAAACAGGTGACGGAGGGTAAACACTAAGGGCTGGGTGCAATAGGCCGACGCTCTGTCTCCTCCTCCCTCTCTTCTTTTGACTCTCCCTCCCCTTCTCCCTTCCACCCACTCCCCCTCCCTTCCATTCTCACTATGGTCCTTTCATTCGGACTACCTTTCTTTACCTCTTCCACATAGCACACATACTTATGTTTCATTTTTGTCTTGCAGGTTTCCTATGCTGCTTCCACTGGAGTCCAACCCACTTTTTTTTATTATACTGTTCTATTAAAGTTACATTTCTATTTATTTCTGTTTTAATAAAGTTTACTTATTTTTTCAAATAAATAACTGAGTGTATAGGTCTTCTTTTTCTGACGACACTTGTCTATTCTTTATTGTGAAAATCATCTGTTTATAGGAGATTTTAAGCACAACATTATTTAATGTGCACATACCAAACATAATCTAACTGACTATTAGACAAATGAAGCCTGAGTAATTCTACAACTGCAAGAGTTCTATGAGTGTATCACTTTATAACACCATAAGTACTGCCCGTGTGATTACAGAACAAATAAGGCACTGCCTAGGACCACCGAGGCTTCGGGGACTGCCGAGGCCCACCCTGCATATTTAAATAAAGACCTGGAGTCTGGTGATCCCTGGACTTCAGTTGGCCTCGAACCCCCTGAACAATTAGTTAACATTACCCGGGAAGGTGGCGCTCCCCTAGGCTGCAAAACGTCTCAGTGCCCTTCCGCGCCTAATTTACATGTGACATTAAGATCCCCAGTCCTACAGAGACCCCGCAATATAATAATTGAATTGGCCACGGAACATTACCCACCCACCAGGGGCCTCATTTAAAAGAACGGGTGAGACATCGCTTTTTTGTTTTTGTTCTTTTCTCTCCATTTTTACCATCCGTATCCCCTCTATTACAGCGATGCGAGGTTTTCCTCCTCTCGCTACAAGTAGTCGAACAAGTATTTGCTATCACAGGGTGGAAGCCATGCACCACTCTCTATTAGCAAACACAAATGTCCAGCGAATGCACACCCCGGGACATTGTATGAGCTGCGCCTGAGAGGTCACCCTCCCTACTACCATGATGCATTTGTTAGTATAAACGCATACTAACACTACTTAAACATGTATAGTACAGCGACCAGAATGTAGCGAAGAAGCAGAGAAAGCGCAAAATCTAAAAATATAAATCCTACCAGAAGTCGGATGACATAGTTCAATGAGCCGATGACCCTGGCATGAGTAATCACAGCTACACGAACAAAACGGGTCTTCAGCACAACGCAAGCAATTTTGAAACATTGGAGCCTTCTTTTTGCCTTCTCGCACTCGTCGCCAAATTTATGTAGTGAAGAGGCAGACAGCAGTAAATCCAATAAGTAGATTTATTACAAGAAAACAAGACACCTGAAACAACCACCAACAGGAGCAGACAGCAAAGCAACCGTCTAATCCAGCACCGTGTACAAACTCCGCAATGTTCCCTTCAGGACAGCCCTACATTCTAACATTACATACTGAGGGCCATATTATCAAGGAACGGCGTTAACAGGAAACTGCTGCTAAAACGGCGGTAATGGGCTTGATAATATGCCGTAGAGAATTCCAATAGAAGCCCATGTTCTCGTGTTATCATGGGCTTCTATTGGAATTCTCTGCGGCAAATTATCAAGCCCATTATCGCTGTTTTAGCGTCAGTTTCCGGCCGCTAAAGCGGCGATAATTTTAACGCCGTTCCTTGATAATATGCTCCTTACATTCTAGTAGAATTACATGCTAACATTCTACTATTACTTACAATGGAATACTACACAGAGCACATGACTTTACAGCAATGAGCTCATAGTTTCATCCACAAGTCTTGACATCGGTAGGGGTAAGACTTTCACTTCCAAATCCCTATATTGTATAAACGTAAACTAACACTTCTTCCACAAGTATGCTATAGCGCCCAGAGCACATCACTTTACAGCAATGAGCTCACAATTTAGGCTCACGGTTTAATCCCAGAGTCTTCACACCAGTAGGGATGAGTAGTTCGCTTCCCACTCCCTATATACTATAAACGCATACTAACACTACTTACACACTTATACTACAGCGGCTAGTATCCTACACCGCCCAGAGCCCATCACTTTACAGCAATCAGCTCAGTTTCATCCCTAAGTCTTCACACTGGTAGGCGTAAATACTTCGCTTCCCGCTTCCGTTATACTATCAACACACAGTAGCGGTCAGTAGTTCGCTTCCCACTCCCTGTATGGTATAAACGCCAACTAACACTACTTGCACACGTATGCTACAAACACCAGACCACATCACTTTACAGCAATGACCTCATGGTTTAGACTCTCGGTTTCATACCCGAGTGTAGCACCATATCATATCACCACTGTGCCACTCTGAGCAACACCGTACTTTCAGACCGTTAACAGTGATAACTACCTACTGGCGACTGCCAGTAGGTAATCAAGAACAAATTACAATAGTTCCTTGATTCTTTTAGCTTTCAAAAATTCTCTCTAGTACTGTCTTTCTACTTTTCCATTGAAGTCAGAAATGCAACGTATTCTATCAACACACTTTCTAGAACATTCTTCAACACGTAGAGGTTAAAAGTTCATCAATTTTTTTACACCTAACGACATTTTTTTGCAATATTTTCTTGAACATTTAACGGCACGTGCAGGTTAAAAGTTTTTGATTGTTTTAAGTTCGAACAGTGCCTTCCAAATGCAAGTAGCAGGTGTGGTTGAGTTGAGCAAATTGTATCCTATAATATGCATTATAATATGTACGTGCAAACTGCTTTTTCTTAACCAATCACAAACATACTTTTCCACAAAATGAATGTGCACCCTACTTTTAAAAAACAATGCTTTTCATCTCCCAATCAGGTACCGTTTTGAATGCGGAAAGAAACTAGTTCCCCATCTTTAAACATATCTCTTATTCTACGATGGGACTGCATGAGCTACAGACATCTTTCCATACCTTCCAGTCATACCTTCAAAATGCTAGCGTGGATCATAGGACATAGTTATATTTTCTGGTGCAAGTGGTATGCAGAACAGTGACGTATTGACTTAGACCTAGGTTTACAAACTGTGGACATTAAATGGTTTGGACAGAGAGGATTGAAGTGGCACCAATTGTTGCCTTTGGTTAAAACCTGTTTGCATCTCCAACACCCTGACCTCATGATTGTGCACTGTGGTGGAAACGACCTAGGCACATTGATGGGTAGATTTGGAAATGCTTATGAAGGACACCTTTGGACAATTGATGTTACTTTTGCCTCAAACTGTCTTTGTATATTCCAATATATGCCAAAGACAAAAGTGGAAATGGTCCAAACAATTTTGTCCTCAGATTGAAAAATCTCAGAAAAAAGTCAACACAGCTGTCTCTGCATACCTCAGTGACCAAAAAATGGGGTCCATATATAGCAACAACATACGTTTTGTTATGGCGGATATATACAGAAGTGATGGAATACACTTCACAGATCAGGGAAACCGAGTTTTCCTGAATAACTTGAAGCTGTGCATCCGCACTTATATGTAGCTCTAACTAATGAACACAAGGGCTCTTTTTAGAGCCACCCTATAAATTACAACATAGGCCCCCTATTTTAGGGCCACATAATGCCAACTCCCGCACACTTGCCAAAATGTATTCTCCACACAGCAGTGGCGCAGCGGCCAGACCATCTCCCTTTGCAGTACAGACCTCTCGCTTTGATCCCCAGCTCTACTCACCCAAAGGGGTGAGTAGTTTGCGCTCTACAAATACTATTTTGATTTACCTTCGCACTCCCTATACACCACCTAAGCACCATAAACAAGCTACAATGTTCTAAACAAAAGTTCATCCAAGTACCTATAACTACATGCTGACACTACTGGCACAGATGAAAGTTACTCAGTAATAGCACTCCCTAGTACAGTTACATTTTGCGCTTTTCACCCAAAATACAAATAGTAAATGATTGCACTTTCAATAAATTATCCACTCTCGTTGTATATACGTCTTATAATGAGTTTCCCAGCAAAAGTTAGAAATCAAGCCAACACGTGTTTCGTCTGTACCATAATGCGTATTCAGACTTTTTCAAGGCAATTGCGCAAGTCAAAACAAGTCACAGTGGTCATCTGGTGATCAATTCTCAGATGTCCAAAAAAGGAGTAAAGGAGCACTATCACGTAAGAACCGACTAAAGTAGAGTCAGTTAATAACCTCTGAATCAAATATGTAAATCAATAGGCGATAGCCGTTAGTATCTTCGGTCCGTCAATAGTCGCAAAAATATATGCCCAAACGAGTCGAGTGTCAAGTACGCGTTGTGTCTCGCAAAGGATAAAGAGAGATCATCCTGTCCTCCAGTAAAAAACAAACAACGTGCAGTCAAACCTTGATAAGCTGGCTCCCTGGTATCGGTAATAGCTCAACGGTACAGTCACTCCCAGTAACCTCCTATTGCCATACTACTTGCACAGATGTGGCACAGCGGCCAGAGCACATGACTTCACAGCAAATGACACACAGTTTGGGCTCACGCTTTAATCCCCAACTCCGGCAGAAGCTCAGCTTAGCAACATGAGACTCCAGACAATACCTCACATATATTCCATACCCAAGGACTTTCATACCAGTACGGGTCAGTAGTTCGTCCTAGTACACAACTGTACTGCAGTGGCCATGGCACATGACTTCACAGCATAAGACACACAATTTGGGCTCACACTTTAATCCCCGAGTCCGGCACCAGCTCACCTTACCCGCATCAGACTCTACCCAATACCTCACTTAATTTCCATAGCCCACCATTTACACACCGGTAGGGGTAAATATTTAACTTCGCACCCCCTCTATAGCACACCCTAAACGCCCCACAGAGGTTACAGTGCTCCTACCCTCCTATTTCCCATTTTTTCCCCTCTTTTTTCAACTTACTTCAACGGAATCACAAAATAGCGCCCAGCACTTCCTAGTTGCAACCACTTGCACCGCTTGCAGCCAATCAGCAACAAGCTCGTACTCATAACGCCTCAGCCAATCAGATGGCAGAATTCTCAAATATCGATATCTCTAAATTTTGATACTTCTGAAAAACTAAGAACAAAAGCGTGCTTTCTAGACCAAGACCCTTCTCCCTGCCAAATTTGGGGTAATTCCGTTCACCCGTTCGACCTGTAGCCTTGTCTAAAGTTTCCTATGGAGAAAACATGTTTTGGGAAACCCCTTTTTCTCAGCCCCCCCTTGACGAATCACCCCCAAATTTTAAACGTAAGAGCTGATCTCAACAAAGAATTAGTTTTGAAAAATTTGCAAAGATTCGTCACTCGGCGCCAAAGTTATTGGGAATAGAATGCTGCCATTTTCCTATGGTAACTTGGTCCTAACTATAACTACCTACTGGCAACCACCAGTAGGTAATTACCTACTGGCGGTCGCCAGTAGGTAGTTATAGTTAGGACCACGTTTCCATAGGAAAACCTCAACATTCTATTTTGAATAACTTTGGCGCCGGTCGACGAATCCTCGCGAATTTCTCAAAATAGGTGGGGCGCTACGCTCCGCTCCTACCCTGAAAGTCTCGGGGGGATCCGTCAAGCGGGGGCTGAGATAAAAGGGGGGTCCCAAAACGCGTTTTTCCCATGCATTTTTCCATAGGACCTTTAGAACGAGCTACAGCCCGAACGGCTGAACAGAATTACTCAAAATTTGGCAGAGAGGTAGTCCCTAGGTCAAGGAAGTGCCTTTTGTAGGTTTGGTGTAAATCTGTTCAGTAGATTCTGAGAAAATAGCCTTTAAATCAATATATATATCTGAGCCCGCTTACGGTACGCTTACCGTACGCTTACGGTAAGCGTACGGTGGCGTGCGCGAGCGCGATTCTGATTGGCTCTTAGATCTTAGTAAACATTCGAATCGGCCGAAACCAGGAAGCGGCGGCCGCCATTTTCTGTGTTTCACTCTGAAAAAAAAAGAGTGAAAACAAGAAAAGGGGGCAATGAGGAGAGTTACAGACCCCCTTACATTTGTGAGGGGGTCAAAGAAGAACTGTAAAGTACAAAACAAACATTTATTGATTTTTAAAAAAAATCACGGGGTACGCGTACGGTAAGCTTACGGTAAGCGTACGGAAGAAACATGGCGTGCGCGAAGGAGATTCTGATTGGCCCATAGATCTTAGTAAACATTCGAATCGGCCGAAACCAGGAAGCGGCGGCCGACATTTTGTGTGTTTCACTCAGAAAAAAAACAGAGAAAACAAGGAAAGGGGGCAATGAGGAGAGTTACAGACCCCCTAACATTTGTAAGGGGGTCAAAGAAGGACAGAAAAGTACCAAAAAAACATTTATTGATTTTAAAAAAAATCACGGGGTACGCGTACCGTAAGCTTACGGTAAGCGTACGGTAAAAAAAATAAAAATAAATAAATGAAAAGCAGATTTAAGAGTTTAGAAATTAGGGAGCTCTAAAAAGAGCTGTTGTGTTTATAAAGTCATTTTTTTAGTGGTACCTACAAGTAAGCACTAACTGCCTAAAGTGGGCGCGCGGTGCGCGTAGCGCACCGCGTGCTCACTGTGCGCGCACGGTGCGCGAAGCGCACCGTGCGCGCACGGAACGAACTGCGTTAAGTGGGCGCGCACGCCACGAATGGCGTAAAGTAACTTAGCATTTAAAAAACCGTACAAATTCACTGAAAAAACCATAGGTTTCACACACGTTATAGTTAGGAATTAGCATTTAAAAAACCTTGCAAATTCACTGAAAAAACCATAGGTTTCACACATGTTATAGTTAGCGGAAATTTTACTGATAAAAAACCAGTGAAATTCCCCCGTTATAGTTAGTGCAGGCAACTATAACTCACGCGACCGCAATCTTCTGCTGATGACATATGTGTCTTTATGAAAAAAAAATATTTGTAATATATGTATAGCTAAAAATGTATGGAAGAAGACATGGGCAAATAAGTGTCTAAATACAGTATTAGCATCAGCAGAGGATTGCGGTCGCGTGAGTTATAGTTGCCTGCACTAACTATAACGGGGGAATTTCACTGGTTTTTTATCAGTAAAATTTCCGCTAACTATAACATGTGTGAAACCTATGGTTTTTTCAGTGAATATATATATGTATATATATATATATATATATATATATATATATATATTCAATGAAAAAAACATAGGTTTCAGACATGTTATAGTTAGGAATTAGCATTTAAAAAACCTTAGAAATTCACTGAAAAAACTATAAGTTTCAGGGCTGTTATAGTTAGCTAGACATTTCACTCGTACAAAACCATTGAAATTCCTCCGTTATAGTTTGGTTCTGCTAACTATAACTCGTGCGCCCGCAATCCACTGCTGATGATGTCACATATTACATCATTCATGACATGGTCAGTGACATCACTGATGGCAGCACTGAGGTTTCTCCTAATAAAAGGTGACTAAATCAGAATTCGTAGTTTGGCTGATTTTAGAGGAATATTTGTACGTTCCAAAACTCCACACTTAGAAGAATTTCCAAGTGAAACCAGTCAATGTTAGCCTATGGAAGGAAATTCAAGTTACTGGTAAGTACGGTTAGAATTACTTTTCAGGATCAGTACTGGGCTCAAAGATGCAGCACTAAGGTCTCTCCTGATAACAGGTGAGTAAATCGGAATTCATAGTATGGCTGATTTTAGAGGAATATTTGTAAGTTTCAAAAATCGACAGAAACTTTTTCAGCAAAAAGCAGGCAATGATATCCTATGGAAGGAAATTCAAGTTACTGGTAGGTACGGTTAGAATTACTTTTCAGGATCAGTACTGGGCTCAAAGATGCGGCACTGAGGTCTCTCCTGATAACAGGTGAGTAAATTGGAATTCGTAGTTCGGCTGATTTTAGAGGAATATTTGTAAGTTTCAAAAATCAACAGAAACTTTTTCAGCAAAAAGCAGGCAATGATATCCTATGGAAGGAAATTCAATTTACTGGTAGGTATGGTTAGAATTACTTTTCAGGATCAGTACTGGGCTCAAAGATGCGGCACTGAGGTCTCTCCTGATAACAGGTGAGTAAATCGGAATTCATAGTATGGCTGATTTTAGAGGAATATTTGTATGTTTCAAAAATCGACAGAACCTTTTTCAGCAAAAAGCAGGCAATGATATCCTATGGAAGGAAATTCAAGTTACTGGTAGGTACAGTTAGAATTACTTTTCAGGATCAGTACTGGGCTCAAAGATGCGGCACTGAGGTCTCTCCTGATAACAGGTGAGTAAATTGGAATTCGTAGTTCGGCTGATTTTAGAGGAATATTTGTAAGTTTAAAAAACCGACAGAAACTTTTTCAGCAAAAAGCAGGCAATGATATCCTATGGAAGGAAATTCAAGTTACTGGTAGGTACGGTTAGAATTACTTTTCAGGATCAGTACTGGGCTCAAAGATGTGGCACTGAGGTCTCTCCTGATAACAGGTGAGTAAATTGGAATTCGTAGTTCGGCTGATTTTAGAGGAATATTTGTAAGTTCCAAAACTCTACACTTAAAGAATTTCCAAGTGAAACCAGTCAATGTTAGCCTATGGAAGGTAATTCAAGTTACTGGTATTTACTGTTAGAATTACTTTTCAGGATCAGTACTGGGCTCAAAGATGCAGCACTGAGGTCTCTCCTGATAACAGGTGAGTAAATCGGAATTCGTAGTTCGGCTGATTTTAGAGAAATATTTGTAAGTTTCAAAAATAGACACTTAGAAACTTTTTCAGCAAAAAGCAGGCAATGATATCCTATGGAAGGAAATTCAAGTTACTGGTAAGTACGGTTAGAATTACTTTTCAGGATTAGTAATGGGCTCAAAGATACAGCACTGAGGTCTCTCCTGATAACAGGTGAGTATATCGGAATTCGTAGTTCGGCTGATTTTAGAGGAATATTTGTAAGTTCCAAAACTCCACGCTTAGAAGAATTTCCAAGTGAAACCAGTCAATGTTAGCCTATGGAAGGAAATTCAAGTTACTGGCAAGTATGGTTAGAATTACTTTTCAGGATCAGTACTGGGCTCAAAGATGCAACACTGAGGTCTCTCCTGATAACAGGTGAGTAAACCGGAATTCATAGTTCGGCTGATTTTAGAGGAATATTTGTAAGTTCCAAAACTCCAAACTTAGAAGAATTTCCAAGTGAAACCAGTCAATGTTAGCCTATGAAAGGAAATTCAAGTTACTGGTAAGTATGGTTAGAATTACTTTTCAGGATCAGTACTGGGCTCAAAGATGCAGCACTGAGGTCTCTCCTGATAACAGGTGAGTAAATCAGAATTCGTAGTTCGGCTGATTTTAGAGGAATATTTGTAAGTTCCAAAACTCCACACTTAGAAGAATTTCCAAGTGAAACCAGTCAATGTTAGCCTATGGAAGGAAATTCAAGTTACTGGTAAGTACGGTTAGAATTACTTTTCAGGATCAGTACTGGGTTCAAAGATGCAGCACTGAGGCCCCCAGGGACCCTCAAGATTGAAGAGGAATTAATTCCTCAACTTAAAACGCACCACAGGGTGCGTTTGCACAATGGTGAAGGAAGGGGCAGGGGCTGAGGTGACATGTCTGCAAACATGCCCAGTGACACGTTTTAAGTTGAAAGAGTAATTCCTCCACAATCCCGAGGGTCCCTAGGGGCCAACTAGCCCACCAGGTACCTCCAGAATGTGCCAGAGAGCTGCGTTGCAGAGAGGTGTTCAGAGGCCATGCCCCTTTTTACAACACTCTGCAACGCAGCTCCGTGGCACTTACTGGAGGTACCAGGATTAAAGAGGTATTAATTCCTCAACTTAAAACACGCCACAGGGCGTGTTTGCATACATGTAACCTCAGGCCCCGCCCCCTCCCTTCACCACTGTGCAAACGCACCTGTGGCGTGTTTTAAGTTGGGGGATAAACTCCCCTTGAATACTGAGGGTCCCTGGGATGCACCTACCCCACCAGGTACCTCCATTAAGCGCCACAGAGCTGCGTTGCAGAGAGGTGTTAAAATGGGCATGGCCTCAGAACACCTCTCTGCAAAACAGCCCCCTGGCGCATAATGGAGGTTTCTGGTGAGCTAGTTTGCCCCCAGGGACCCCAAGTATTCTAAGGAAATTTGTTCCCCATCTGCAAACGCGCCAGGGGGCATGTTTGCAGAGTGCTACAAGAAGGGGGCGTGGCCTCCGGCACGACACAGCCCTCCTTTTTTTTCTCAATTTTTGGCCCTGGGGACCCCATCCCCCAGGCCTGCCCCTAATTAATTTTTTTAAATGGAAAATTCGGGAAGGGGCCGCGATGCCACCCTCCTGAGGCCATAATCGGCCCCAGGGACCCCATCCCCCCGGGGCATGGCCCTTTTTTGTTATATTTTTAATATTGGAGGGGGGCTGCCTTGCCCCCCTCCTTAGGCCATTTATGGCCCTGGATACCCCAATATTTTTTATTTATTTTTAAAAATGTTTTTATATTTTGGGGAAGGGGGTGCGTGGCCCCCCTTCTGGGCCGCTTGTAGCCCCAAGGACCCCATCCCCCCGGGCTGGCCCTCTCTGTTGGGGACCGTGGGGGGTCCCCAATCCCCCCACGGTCCCACCAGCTCCCCGCATCCTGCGGGAGCTGGCATTGCTTTTCCACACAGGGAGCTTCTAAGATGCAGCTCCCCCTGTGGAAAAGCAATTTGCTTTGCTATTTGGAAGAGAGAGCAGGTTTCCTGCTCTCTCTTCCAAATAGCAAACTACAGTGTCCCGGGGTGCCCACTGCAGGAGCCGGCCCTGGGGGGTGGCGGTCCCCAGGGCCATCACAAGGCTCCAGGAGGGGGGCCACATGGCCCCCCTCCTACCATCTACAAAGCCCTGGGGGGTGGTGGTCCCCGGGGCTGTGGTGGTCCCCGGGGCTGGAGGGTCTGTCACGGACCCCACAATTGAAATATTTAGAGCCCCAGGGAGGTGGCGGTCCATGGGGTGTGAGGGGGGCTTGAGATCCCCCACACAGGGTATGTTTTAAAAAAATAAAGCCTGGGAGGTGGCTGCGGGGGGGGCAAAATTAAGTCGAGCCCCGGGGGTTTGCGATCCCTGGGGCTAGGGGGCCCTCAGAGGTCCTCCATCATTACATTTATAAGCCCCGGGGGGTGGCAGTCCCTGGGGCTGCGGGGGGCAGTGTGCCCCCCACAACTATTAATGCTTTGCCCCAGGGGTGGCGGTCCCCGGGGCAGTGTGGGGGGGCATTGGGCCCCCCACTTTTTTTATCATATCCCCGGGACTTGGCCCCCTTGGGGGCTAATTACCAACGAAGCGTGGGAGCTCACGCTTCGTTTGAAAAAAAGATGTTGGCTGATATTCGCACTGGGTGCGCGAATCTCACTGATTTGTTTTTTTAAATGCCTTATTTGGCCCTGGGTGTCATGTGGGACCCCCTGAGTAGGCCTAGGGGGTCTGGGTGTTTCTACCCTGCCCCTTTTTGCGTTTTGGGAGGTTTTTTTCAGCTTTCCTGTGCCTCGGAGGCACAAGATGGCTGCCAACACTTCCTGGTTTGGAGTGTTGACAGCCAATTAGCATACAGCTCATGCTTGGCAGGGTGCGCTTATTGTGCGCGGATCCACCGCGGCCATAGATATATATGTGATTTCAATTTTGATTTTCGCAGGAAATACTGCCAGTAGGTAATATATATATATATATAAATATATATAAATTCACTGAAAAAACCATAGGTTTCAGGGATGTTATAGTGAGAAATTAGCATTTAAAAAACCTTTGAAATCAGCTGAAAAAGCCATAGGTTTCAGGGACGTTATAGTTAGAAATTAGCATTTTAAAAACTATTGAAATTAACTGAAAAAACCATAGGTTTCAGGCATGTTATAGTTAGAAATTAGCATTTAAAAAACCTTAGAAATTCACTGAAAAAACACAGTTTTGGTTTCAGGCACGTTATAGTTAGTTGGACATTTCACTCGTACAAAACCATAGAAATTCCGCCGTTATAGTTAGTTCAGCTAACTATAACTTGCTCCCCCGCAGTGCACTGCTGATGACGTCATATATTACATCGTTCATGGCATGGCCAGTGACATCACTGATGACATCTCAAATTACAATCAGTGGATGAAGTGTGCAAAACATAAAAAGGGGGCAGGGTAGAAATACCCTGACCTTCTAGATCTGCTTAGGGGGTCCTTGAAAAAACGGCAAAATGCGCGCTGGGTGCACGGATCCTGTCGTAAAAAAAAGAAAACGAAGCGCGGGCTCCCGCGCTTCTTTAAGAATTAGCCCCTGGGGGGCCAAATCCTGGGGGAAAAAACCATAAAAGTGCCAGCCCCGGGGACCGCCACCCCCGGGGCTAAGAAATAAATGGGTGGGGGGCCCAAAGGCCCCCCCAAGCCCCAGGGACCACCACCCCCGGGGCTTTTAATATTTTGGGAGGGGTCCGCATGGCCCCCCTCCTTGAGCCCATCGAAGGCCCTGGGGACCGCCACCCCCCAGGGCCGGCTCCTGCAGTGTCTCGGGGTGCCCACCCACGGGACACTGCTGTATGCTATGGCAGGGCGTGAGCTGAGGCTCCCACCCTGTCATAGCAAACTTGGTTTGGATTTTGAAAGAGAGAGCAGGAAATCCGCTCTCTCTTTCAAAATGCACACCATATTGCTTTTCCACATGGGGAGCTGCATGTTAGCAGCTCCCCTTGTGGAAAAGCAATGCCGGCTCCCGAAGGACGCGGGGAGCCGGCTGGGACCGCGGGGGCATTGGGGCTCCCCCCATGGTCTCCAACGTTGTATATAGACCTCATTTCCATCTTTGACATATTTCCGTTTTGGTCACACTACACATTTATCATATATGGGATACTCACCTAAATCAGGTGTATAAAGTCTTCTGAAACGATTATACTCTCTTACACAATTTGCATCAGCACTAACCTTTTTCTCATCGAAATCTATCAAATACAAACCAGACAATGTTCTTCCTAGAGACAGTGCAACTTATGCCATTCCTTATTTGAACACTGTACTTCCAATATTTACAAAAGCACTGGCTATACTTAAACCTTGAAAAATTATGAATAGTTACTGCATATGCTAAAGACAGAGGAAGCTGTTTTCTGCAAACATACACATCTTTTACAAGCAAAAAACGTATCCAATCTGTCTTACCTCTTTTATGTGATCACATTTAATAATCAAAAATTCTAATCCATCTCTGTTCTTAAATTTTACAAAATGAACAACTTTTCCCAACTATTCCCTTTAATGTTGTGTGCTGCTAATCTAATTGGATCGGTTACAACACAAGATAAATGTGATTCTGTAGTTTTGTGTAGATACCTGGTCACAACTTGAATTAAGAAACTTTTCCTGTTTCAGCTTGACCACGGATGTACATTAGAATAGGTTTAAATGATGAACACTGTAATTCTTTTTTTTATGTAGCAAACCATGTTGTAACTGTTCTTTAACTTGTAGATATGTTTCTTTCTTTCTGTTCAATATTTAGTTGTTCTTCTAACTTTTTCATCTGAATAATAACCTGTTGTGCTTGTTGCATTGCAGTTTCTACCTCATTCATGGCTATTGTTGCTTCATTTTCGATAACTGGTTGTCACAGTGGCTCTTGACTTAGTGGACCAGAACTTTGACTATCTTGAGAACTTTTTCTAGCTATTTCCACTGCAACAGTACTTTCTTGTTCAGTCTCATCGTTTAACACTTGTAGATATATAGGGAAAATTGTGCACTGAACACTATCTTTACTTGCATTAAAAGAATCTTCATAGCAGTTGAAATCTCCAAGTAATTCCATTTCACTATGCTAAGGCTTGAACAGTTGCAGGAGTCCTTAATAGAAAAATTCCCTCTTATCTGGACTTTCACAACTCAGTTTTCTGTGGTTAATAAGATATCCTTTGGCATGTTTTACCAAACATCCGTCACATCCAATTACTACATATTTTTCTTCTTTTATATTTTCTGTAACTTTCCTTTTAAAGCTATAATGTTGAAGTATTTCATACAGATATAGATTTTCAAGATGTGAACTGCATTTGGGATAGTATGTATCCAACATATTAGTTTTAACAATGTTAGTACTTTCTGGTTCATTCTGAACTAAGTATTCAATTTCTTGTAACGTTCTCAATACACTTTTTCGTGTGGCAGCAAGACCTAGACTTATCATAATGATTCCTCTTGACTATGAATATAAACTGGCAGAGCTCAAGTAATTAGAACATTCAGATTTAGTCTTCCATTAGAAATTATTGGACGTGGGAATCAAAAACGACATTTTGTATAAAATTTCCCTTTAGAGTTATATTTTAGTCTACAGTATTTTCCACATCGATGACTTTGAAACAGTCAAACTTGTTATCTCAAGCTATTTTCTCCTCCTTCTCTTGGAATGGCACAGGTAACATACTGTTCAATAAAAGACAAAACACTTTCATCAGTATCAGTTCCACATTTTTTAGCATTCTTGATCCATAATAGCATGTGTATTGTGGAGCACCTCTGGCTTGGTACTCCTTTCTCCAAAAGAAATCTGTTACCTCTCCAAGAGGTGGGATATTTTTATTGCAGATAAATGACATTATAGCTTGAAACCTATTGTTAAAATATCTGCAGACATTTACAGTATCCAAGGAACAGAGATCTCCAGCTGTCTTCCATTCAATGTTTTTAACATTTAAATGTGCTTCTCGTAGAAATTCAATAAATTGTCCCACGCATTTTCAGCACAGCTAAGTGTTACAAACCATGTAGGAGTGCCTACATTTCTTAACATACATTTAATTTCTCCAGGACAATGATACCAATACTCATTGGTCCCACGTTGACATGCCATCAAATTAATTAACTGAGATTCTAAATGTTCATCTCTTTGTTGAACTTTGTCCATGAATTCCTTTGCAGAACCATGTGGAAGATGAACTCCTGTTTTTAATCTGTGGTTCACTTAATATGAAAGTGCAGACAAATCACTTTCAAACAGAAGATTAAATATATATGGAATGCACTGTCAAAATCTTGGATCTTAAGTCAGAGGCGGCTCGCACAGGTAACGCTGTGGGGTGGTGAGGTGGGGCGGGGTGGGGCTGGGTGAGGTGAAGTGGAATTTGACATACGATGGGAAAGTGAGGAGTAAAGAAATAAATAAACAAAAGCATTGTCAATGATGCTGCAAGCACAAAGTAAGTACTTTTGTTTATTTATTTCTTTACTCCTCACTTTCCCATTGTATGTCACACTCTACTACCCCCCACCCAGGATCGCCCCTGCCCCGCCTCACCGCCCCACAGCATTACCTTTGCGAGCCTTCACTGTTCAGAGTACAATGTTGTCGAGCGGTATTCTGAAACTGGAATCCGTACAGCTCGCTCATCAAATCGTCCACCTTCTCCAGTGGGGAATAGCTGTGGAAAACTACGAGCTACTAAACTTTTTTCCCATACACTCATGGGAGTTCCCTTTGCTTTCTTCATTTGAAATAATTTATTACTGTTTCCTATCACTTCTTTCGAATGTAGAGGATGTATAGTATAATGTTCATAAATCGCTTCACTCTTAGACTTGTCCACTTTTTTCTAATTGGACACTTGAAATTTCAGTTTCATCTTCTAAGCATATTACCTGTTGATCAACATTTACATACTTATAATAAAAATTATTCTGCACCAGAAATAATGTAGCCTTTTGAAGTTTATTAACATCTACAAACTCTTGCCATATTTTTCGACTCTTTGTTGGTGCACCATTAACTAAAATAACTACTGACTCATTTTCCTCCCTGTCTACACCAACAGTTTAAAAAATGTTCTTAAAATCTAAAGGTAAGTACACAACTCTTCCTTTCCGACCTCTTTGTAAATCTGTTGGTGGCAGCTTACCTGTTGTAGGCTCCATACGAACTATAGCCTGAAACGGTTGGACTTATTGAATAAGAATGGACTCATATGCATTAAAATCTTCCAATTCCTGCAGAATAGCAACCAACTCTAAGTTGTTATGTACTGCTCTAGCTGACATTTTGTTCTCTTCTAATTTGTTGTAAGAATATTTACAAATAAGTTGATCAGTAGCCAACTAAAACTGACCTTCTAAGAACAAATACGCACCTAATTGCTGCGACTTATCATTGTTTTCCATTTCACCTTTTAAATATAAATAAACATTCCTAGTTTGACTTCTATAGTGACTATGTCAACAACAATTACAAACATAGTTTGGTTTTTCAGATGAAACTGTCTTTGTAATTTCTTCTCCAAACTCATCAATACTAACATCTTCAACACCCAAACTTATCAAACTCACACTTTCTCTACACTCCTCTTGTGAACTAAAAAAAAAACTGTATATCATCACAAACTTTTTGCATATCTGATACTAAACCGTGCAAAAGAGCTGTGTTCATTTCACTTAAACATAATGAAGGACTTTTTACATAGTGGAGTCTCCTTACTAACTTCTGCATTTCTGAGTGGTGTACTGCTAACATTTTTAAATGATGAAAAGTACTTTGACACACTTTCCTTGAAAGACAAGCCAGGAATGACTCTGCAAGTTAGTATATTTTCTTACTTTACAAGGATCTAGTCTTTGTAACATCTCAATCTTCGTTTAAGACTTTTTTGGCATATTATTGTAAACAAATTCGTAATATATCAATAAATTCCTGTTGAAAACTGAAAATACTGCTACAGTACCACTTATATACCGGAGCTTGTGTACACCTCCCTTGTACTTCTTCAGCTATTACTGCTTCCACATTCCTAAGAACCATCTTTTCTTTTGCAATGGGATAACCATCTTTCATCTCATAGCATCGACCACTAGTGTCAACTGCATGAAGTAATGTGTTCTGTTAAAAATAGCTTTCTTCATTAAAGAAAGGCTCAGTACTAGAAGTGTGCTTCCATTCACCAGTACAAGTTATACAAAAGTTACTTCTTTTGCTTTTCTCCTTCATAATCAGCATTGTTTTATTCAATATTTTTATTCTCTTCAATATTAAAATTAATGTTTTTTTATTTCAAACGCTTTATATACTACACTTTCAATCTGTTGCTTTTTCTTATAAGCTGCTGATCTTCTTTTATATTTTTACAATCTTTTAATACATTTTGTAGTACTCTACTTCTATACATTCTCTTTCCTATGTCTTTATGTTCTTATGTCTTTCTGTTCTTTCAGCCTTTTTTCAATATATATTGATTCCCATAACAGGATTTTCTTTTATCATCTCCATTTTTCCATTCCTTCTGCATTGTTGTTGAACTTTTGTTTTTTTTTCAACATTTTCAAATTGCTTTACATTCTGTAACAGTCATTTAATAAACTCTTTAGTTGTCTTACCAGAACTCTTTTTCTTCAGTGTAACATTTTGCAGTTCATCTAATTTCCTCTTTTCTCTTTCCTTTAAATATTACTGTTTAGTTCCTTGTCTTCTCTTTTGATCTTTTTTGCCATTCTCAATGTTTTTTTACCAATAAATGTAAAGATCTGAAAAACAAAGATAAGTTGAAATAGTTTAATAATTCTTATAATGTTGAAATAATTATGTAATAATATAACAATAAATAAACAAATACTTTCAATTACATTCCAAATGTCTCCATATTATGTAAAAAAGAAATATTGTACTTTACACAATAGCAAACCTGGCACTAAAAACACACATGTTTAAACAGTAACATGGTTGAGATTGCTGTTTTAAATGTGCCTAATCCCAAGATTCTCAGCAGGTGGTAAATCTAAAGCTTGAACAAAAAACTTAAGACATGTTGACAAAACAATTATAAATAAAGCTACTTACTATGAGTTTGTAGAAAGGTACACTTTAAGTAGGCTGTATAAGTTTAAGTGTCTGCTTGAAATGAGAAATGTAGTATGTCAAATTTATAACTCTGCGTGCGCTTGTGAGTGAAGTATGTGTCTACTTCTACATCTATAGTCTCATGCGTTATTAATCTGAAAATAGTAGTTTTGAAACCAGGTTGGTTTGGCTACCAGTGGACAAATCTCCCAGTTCTGCTCTATCTTTCGGTCACAGAGCCTCTGATGTCTTCTGTATAAAGGTATTATGGAGCCCCTCAAATAGCCTGTTCTATACTCAGGTGCCATTGTTTACAAGCTAAAAGGAATACATACTTTTTTTACACAATTTCAGAGACCCTACAATGTGAAACACAGGTATCCAAAATGCACAGACTGATGTATGTATGCTTTGAGAAATATGGTGTGACTTGTTACAGTGATATAGATGAATAGCTGTGCTTTAGAATGCATGCTGTCTAAATTTGTGTAAAGAACAGTGTATGTATTTCTTTCTGCTCATAAAACATGGCATCTGGGTATTGAACAAGCTATGTGAGAGGCTCCACAATACCTTCATTCAGAAGACATCACAGGCTCTGTGACCGAACTACAGACTAGAACTAAGAGATTTGTATACCAGTAGTAAAACCGAGCAGGTTTTCAAACTACCATCTTCAGAGGCATAACACATCAGAAAATAGATATAGAAGCAGACACATATGTCATTCACACGACCATGAAGTCCCTTAAACTTGACAGACTGCACTTCCCTTTTCAAGGAGACACCTAAATGTAGGCAGCGTACTTCAAGTGTACCTTTCCACAGACTCATAGCAAGTAGCCTAATCACTAATCCTTTTGCCAACATTTCTTGAACCTCACTTTTCTCTTGCAGCTTCATTTTTAACAGCTGCTCAGAATCTTGGGCCTAGCCAAATTTAAAACAGCAACCCTTCCTGTATTACTCTTATAAGTCTCACTATGTTTCTAAAAGCATGCATGCATGTGTCTGTATGTCAAGTACCTCGGCCTGAACTTGGATGTTCCACAGGAGCAGACAACAGTTCCTCAATCCCCTACCCCGCTACCGCGAATAATATATATTCACTAGGAGCAGAGAGGGGGAAAGGGGAGTTGGAAGAAAAAAGAGAGACTGCACTGCTTCTCTTCTCTTGGTCTTGTGCTGAAATCTTCTGAAAGACCTAAAACCAAAAGGCAGAATATAACAACCACTTCTTACTAAGTTAATGTATATTTCCTAACAGCAACTCCCAGGTGTACCTGTCTAATTACAGTGCCTGGCTGCTCTCTTGTGTATCTTGCATTGAAATACATTGCTCTTGCCTCGCTAAATGGTGCGCTACTAGGTTTGTCTCCTGCAACAAATAAACAAGTAAAATGTTACAAATTACTGTAGATTATTTTCATTAGTACATCTTTCTTCTACCTGAAATCCCCGTTACCTGTATCACCAGTTGCAAAGCCCTTCTCTTATCATTTAAAGATTCCAGTAACTATGTTGTCTTTACGCTCTTTCTTTCTTTTGATAGGAAAAAGTTTCTTATCTATTGTTCTTTTCTTTTTTAACAGGATGTCCTGTTCAACTTGGTTGGTAAGTACCCTTATATTTATATATATATATATATATATATATACATATAACCATACATACATAGAAGATTTAATAAGGTCTTGTGTCTCTGGTTTCCAAGATGCACTGAACTGCTTGTTCCTCCTTTAACTGAAAATAGTGCAAGTCACTGCGACTACCAATCCTCCTTTATGCTTCTAAAAACCTCTTGAACCTAATATCTTTGGAGAAACAGTTCTCGTTGTCTTTCCCTGTAGTACTTCTTTAGGACAACTAAATGTCAAAATAACTTAGTTCCTTCTCTTGGGAATTCACAGTATCCCTACTAAATAATAAAACTAACTTACTTGGAATACTGGAAACCCTCCCGATACTTCTCACCAGATTTTAGAACGAAGACTCGAAGTGGGAATTGACTGGAACTTCTGTGAACTATTCCCCGACTTCAAGCAACACTGCACTGGAATTCTTGCTGCCTCTATAATTGGAGAGGCACGAAAAGAATAGTTGAAACAATGCCAAAAACGGGTCTAGGCTGAGGAGAAAGGCAGAGGAACCAAAGCTGACCACTCTCCTCAGATAAAACGGTTGAAGTGCACCGCGCTGATGAGGAGCGCGAGCTAAACCGCCGCAGCGCGAAGGCTGCCAAAAAACACTAGACCGCCAGCCTCTCACTCATCAGTGGCGGCCATCTTGATATTCCGCGATCTGAGCACGGTAAACCAACGAAGCAGCAATGCCAATTGCCTGATTGGGATGACTCTGCGCATCCTGGCACACAGGTAACGGAGACCTCTTCTCCCTACAGGACGGGCTCTAGTACTTGACTGACCATCCCTGACACTGTACCTTTTGCTAGTGGCATCATATATAAAAGAAACATACAAATATGTGTATACCTGTGTTTTATACGTCTAGCATGTTCCCATGCATAACATGTGTGAGAATACATGAACAAGTAGAGACAAGCCTCAGTCACAAGACCAAGCAGTCCTTTAAACTTGACAGACCGCACTTCCCATTTCAAGCCGACACCTACATTTATATGGCGTACTTCAAGTGTACCTTTCCACAGACTCATTTGAAGTAGCCTAATCACTAATCCATCTACCAACATGTCTTAAACTTCCCTTTTCTCTTGTAGCTTCACTATTCACAGACTGCTCAGAATGTTGGGCCTAGCCAAATATAAAACAGAAACCCTTCGCAAGTCACTGTTGTTAGTCTCACCATATTCCTGAAAGCATGCATGCATGTGTCTGTACCTTTTGCTAGTGGCATCATACATAAAAGAAACATACAAATAGATGTATACCTGTGTTTCACTCTTCTAGCATCTTCAGATGCATAACTCATATGAAAATACATGTGGAAGTACAGACATACCTCAGTCACAAGACCATGCAGACCTTAAAACGTCACAGAATGCAGTTCTCATTTCAAGCAGACACATACAATTATGTGGCATATTTCAAGTATACCTTTCCAGACACACATACAAAGTAGCCTAATCAGTAATCCCTCTACCAACATGTCTTAAACCTCACTTTTGAGCTGCACGATCACCATTCTGCAACTACTTAGGGTGTTGGGCCTAGCCAAATATAAAGCAGTAACTGTTTGTATGTGTCTCTTGTAACTCTCATCATATTACTGATTGAATGCATGCATGTGTCTTCACCTTTTCCTAGTGGCATCATATATAAAAGAAACATACAAAAAGACGTATACCTGTATTTTATACTTCTAGCATCTTCAGATGCATAACACGTATGATAATAGATGTGGAAGTACAGATATACCTCAGTCACAAGACTATAAAGTCCCTTAAGCTTGACAGACTCCATTTACCATTTCAAGGAAACACCTAAATTTATGTTGCATACTTCAAGTGTACCTTTCCAGAGCTTGATACGAGGTAGCCTAATCACTAATCCCTCTGTCAACATGTCTTAAACCTCAGTTATGTGCTGCATCTTCACAATTCAGCAACTAGCAAGAGTGTTGGGCCTAGCCAAATATAAAGCAGCAACCCTTCACATGTGTCTGTTGTAACTCTCACCATATTCCTTAAAGCATGCATGCAGGTGTCTGTACCTTTTGCTAGTGGCATTATATATAAAAGAAACATACAAACAGACGTATACCTGTGTTTTATACGTGTACCATCTTCAGATGCACAACACGTGTCAGAATACATGAGCAAGGAGAAACATACCTCAGACACAAGACCATGAAGTCCCTTAAACTTGACAGACCGCAGTTCCCATTTCAAGGAGACACCTAAATTTATGTGAAGTACTTCAAGTGTACCTTTCCAAAGATTCATACGAAGTAGTCTAATCACTAATCCCTCTGCCAACATGTCTTAAACCTCACTTTTGTGCTGCAGCTTCACTATTCTGCAACTACTAAGAGTGTTGGGACTAGCCAAATATAAAGCTTTAACCCTTCACTTGTCTCTTTTGTAAGTCTCACCATATTCCTGGAAGCATACATGCATGTGTCTGCACCTTTTCCTAGTTTTTTTTTTTTTTTTTTTTTCCCCCCCAGGTCCAATGATTATGCCATCATCCTCATTCCGGGGGTCACTTGTTTCATGGTGCTAAGTTTAGTACCTTGGCTGGACTTTAGCAATTGCTTGTCTGGTAGCAAATTAGTGATCATTGAAGGTTGAAACATGTTGCTGAGGGGGTGAGCCTTCCGTTCTATTACTGCCCCAACCAGTCTTGGCTACTGAGGCAGCACAATGTGTGTAAACATACAAGATTGCATATTGAAACTTGCCTGGCAGATGAGGACAAAAAAAAAAAAAAAAAAAAAATGCATGTGTCTGCACCTTTTCCTAGTGGCATCATATATGAAAGAAACATACAAAATGGATGAAGTACAGTCATACCTCAGTCACAAGACCATGCAGACCTTAAAACTTCACAGAATGCAGTTCCCATTTCAAGCAGACACCTAAAATTATGTGGCGTGTTTCGAGTGTACCTTTTCACACACTCATACAAATTAGCCTAGTCAGTAATCTCTCTACCAAGATGTCTTAAACCTCACTTTTGAGCTGCAAGTTCACCATTCTGCAACTACTTAGGGTGTTGGGCCTTGCCAAATATAAAGCAGTAACCCTTTGCATGTGTCTCTTGTAAGTCTCATCCTATTCTAGAAAGCATACATGCATGTGTACCCACCTTTTCCTAGTAGCATCATATATAAAAGAAACATACAAATAGACGTATACCTGTGTTTTATACGTCTAGCTTCTTCAGATGCATAACACATATGAGGATACATGTGGAAGTACAGACATACCACAGTCACAAGACCATGCAGACATCAAAACTTCACAGAATGCAGATCCCATTTCAAGCACACACCTGAAATTATGTGATGTATTTCAAGCATACCTTTCCACACTCATCAAAGTAGCCAAATAAGTATTCCTCCAGCAACATGTCGTAAAACTCACTTTTGAGCTGCACCTTCACCATTCTACTACTATTTAGGGTGTTGGGCCTATCCAAATATAAAGCAGCAATTCTTCACATGTCTCTGTTGGAAGTCTCACCATATTAGTATAAGCATACATGCATGTGTCCCACCTTTTCCTACTGGCATCATATATAAAAGAAACATACAAATAGACGTATAACTGTGTTTTGTATGTCTAGCATCTTCACATACATAACACGTCTGAGAATGCATGTGCAAGTAGAGAAATGTCTCAGTCACAAGACCATGCAGACCTTAAAACTTCACAGACTTCACTTCCCATTTCAAGCAGACTGTAGGAAAGTAGGATCTGCTTCTTATGGTTACCCCCACTTTTTGCTTTATGTGATACTTTTTTTGACTAGTTAGACTGGGATCCTGCTAATCAGGACCCCAGTCTATCTGCTTTTTTCTTAAACTGTTATGTCATGTACTTAGGTACACTCCAGAATTGATAGAGGGGTATCCTTGTCAGTCCCTAGCATATGGTACCCATGTACCCAGGGCATAGGTGCCACAGAGGCCTCCCATAGGCTGAAGCATGTATTATGCCACCCATGAGAGGTCATGCAAAATAGAACTACAGGCCTGCCATTGCAGCCTGTGTAAGATGGTGAATGCACCACTTTCTTTTAATATAGGTTTACTATATCTAATGGTCATTACACTTAAAACCTATAAGTCACCCCCTATAGCAGGCCTTGACAATTCTGAAGGCAGGATGCTTGGTTCTAAGTAAAAGGGTGCCACTGCATGAGCAAGACACCCCTGCAGCCTACAAAGTCAATTCTCCTTGGTTGTTAGTACTGCAGCCATTTACGACATATAGAGTGGCATTATGCGACCCCTTGATGACCAACTATAACACAGCTGAACGTAACCCTATCATATTTGGTGTCAAACATTGTGGAATCATACCGCCACACCGTTAACCGGTGTGGGAGGTGTGATTCCACGCCTCAGAAATGAGCTTTGTGAGGTCCCTGGTGTTCCCGGCACCAGCCTTCTAGTCCGGGTAGCCCAAAATGGATGTTGCTGACCAGAAATTCATTTCTGCCCTCCTGCTGCAGAGCCAAGCTCAAGCAGAGGAAGGCAGAACAATAGACAACCTGCCAAAGGGAGGTATGACCACCTCCCAGACTGGATTTAGTATATTTGGCCTAGGTGGGTGGGTTTGCCAGCACAAAACGTCTGCCTGAAGGGCACTTTTGGTGTCCCTGTACATAGTCCATAACTTGGTTGTCCCAACAAACAGAAATATAAATTGAGCCCTGAAGAAGGAGCTTACAAAATTACATGGGATCTCCGAAACACACGTCAGCGCTTTCTTCTTTGTTTATTGTTTTTTCTTTTCTGTATGCTTTATTGTATTGTGTCATTCATTGTTTTGTTGAGTTTTCTTTTTTAGCTATTTGTGTGGCTCTTCTCATGTACTGACTTGGAGAAGTATATGCATTTTCGCCGATTGGCTCTCCTAATATTCTGTTTGCTGGGCTCAGGTCATGTCTCTTTTCAAATGTCTGTGTTATATTTTGTGTATCATGAATGAAAATGAACAAAAATTGATATATAACTATTAAGAAAAATATATATTTTTGTTAAATATATGAAACAAAAAAACATTTTATAAACTCACTTTTGGTCTGTGGGTGTACTTAATCTAATGGACTAGTTGCCTACATTTGATGTACTAGTGTGAGGGAAGTGTTTTGTTTTTTGACATAGTCCAGTTCAAACCAGTCCTGGGAGTTGTTGGTTCCTGCTCTGGCTCAAAACTGGACAAAGGACATGGGAGTAACCTCCCCACTGTCCAGACCCTCCCCTGGGAGGGTCCCCTGAATCTGTCCAACCATCTCCCGTGGGTACAAAAAGGGCTTACCTGGCTGTAGGACCCTAGATTCGACGTGGACAAGATTCTGAACCAGAAACCACTAAAATTGGACCGTCTGGACACTTTGGACTTTGCTGGACTTCGTTTGGACCCGACTTCGTCTCTCTCTCTCTCACTGTTCAAAGCATAGTTAGTGCCCGTGCACCATACAGGCTCTGTGCAGGACCTGTGGAGCATCAAGGACAACTGAAGATATCTCCCTTGGAGTGAAGAAGTCCCTCCCCTGCAACCGCATGCACCACATCAAGACTAACCATTCTGCTGCTCCTAGTCTTCTCCGGACTCCAAAGGCTTTAGCAACACAGGAGATAGGTTTCAATATTCCTAGAAGTCTGAACTGCCCTCTCGCCAAGTTTGAGGTCAGAATCCCTCGTGGGGGCTGCAATACCAGTACCCCTGTGCACTGCGTTCATTTGCAAGTGCATATGCTTGTTCGCGTTTCCAGAACAAGTGCAATGGGCTCCAAGTAGCCCCAACCTCTGGCACAATTTCCTATGAAGAACTCCAGTCTCCTCGCACCGAATGCTCCGTGGGCTGTTGCTTTGTGAAACTGATTGAGGTCTCCTCGCGACTCCTGTGCCTCTGGCCTGTGGTTTCCCTTGAGGGTCAATTTTTCTTTTCTTGGGCTCCCCGGGTTGCTCCAAGCTTGCCCTGACTCTCCTGTGTTTGGTGAGTCTCCTGGACCTTGCTGGTCCAAACCGTAACCTCCCTTGACCGACTGCATGGGTTGCTGCTGCCAAGGGTTGTTGGTGCTGCCAGACACCGACCGCTCAGCACACAACATCCTTCATGGGACAGCTTGAATCTTTCTCCTGGTTGTCAACAACATCTCCTGGTCCTTGTGGCCGCAGGGTCAAGAGCCCCCTCAATGCACCTGAAGCACCCGACATCGGTGGTCATTTATCTACTGAGCCCCTGGTCACTCCTGAGTGAACCAGACTCTGTTCCCTTTGCTTTCAAGTATTCTTCACCAAGAATCCACCTTTGGACTTTGGATTCCGACGGACACCTTTCTTCTTCCCAGCAGTGGCTCTTCTTCGAAGTCATCCATGGAGATCTAAGGCGGTTTACGACGCCACTTTAGACCTATGCCCCCGGTTTCCCTGGGATAGGTAACACTGGTACCACGGTATCCACAGGTGGGGTGGCTCCCAACCTCCAAAGTTCCACGGGGTTTCTTCAAAGTCCACTTAGAAGGGTCCTTAAACTTTAAAACTGCAACCACGACTCTCCCATAGAATTGTATGTCGCATGCACTTGTGTTCCCACACTGCACCCGTCCTCTCTGGGGTCCCTACTTACTCACCTTCGGTGGTTCCTTGGGGTCCCAGCGATCCTACATCCTCTAGACACTGTCTTGACTCAACGCGTGGTTCTTATACCACTATTTTAGTATATGGTTTAGTCTCCCCCTGCAGCCCACTGTATTAGTGCTACTTACGATTGTTTATCTGCTACAGTATTGTGTGCTTTGTGAGTATCTTCATGCAGAAGATACTGTGTCATGCTTAAAGAGTGTTATATCAATAAATACATATTTTTATAACTACTGTGTGGTTCTCCTTTCATTTAACCAATACTATATGTTTGCATTCTGGTGAAACAAGCTGCTTAACATTTCTTCAAGACTAAGCTTGAAGGCTGCTCTCCACAGCTACCACTTGGATAGCTTTTTAAGGTTATCTTTGACCTCTTAAATCACCATGAGGGTTGTTTGGACTGGTACAGGGTGCCCACTTTAATGAGTAGACAGCATATACCAGGCCACCTTCTCACACAGACATCTAAAATGTTGCGGCGTATTTCAATTGTACCTTTCTACAGACTCATACAAAGTAGCCTAATCACTAATCACTCTGCCAACATGTCTTAAACCTCACATTTAAACTTCAGCTTCACTATGCTGCAAGTACTCAAAGTGCTGGGCCTAGCCAAATATAAAGCAGTGACCCTTCGCATATCTCTGTTATAAATCTCATCATATTCCTGAAACATGCATGTATGTGTCTGCACCTTTTCCTAGTGGCATCATATGTAAAAGAAACATGAAAATAGACATATACCTGTGTTTTATACATCTAGCATCTTCAGATGCATAACACATATAAGAATACATGTGCAAGTACACGCATACCTCACACTCACGTCCATGCAGACCACTTCCAATTTGAAAGAGACACCTATAATTATGCAGCATACTTCAACTGTAGCTTTCAACCGACTCATACAAACTAGCATTATCACTTATCCATCTACCAATGTACACATATTAGTATGCACAAACTGTTTCAATCATCATTTCAGCACAATAAAACAAAGTACAATACACATCTGTACATTTCGTAACATATTTCAAACATCTCACTTCTCAAATATTTTCAAAACTTTGAAAAAATCTAAATATATCACTACAAAGAGTAAAGCACTACTACATAATATATAACACAACAAACTCATAAAAGATTTTCTTTTGCACAGATTAAATGTAATGCACCACTCTCAACAAGGTAAAACCAGTAATGGCAAACTTTCCTCTCTTTATGCACACAAATAAATGAAAGTAACAAATCAAATTGCTTTCTACAGCATTTCAAATTGTTAAATCTATTGGTTAGACATATTAACCCTTTCTAACTGTCTTCTAAGATTGCCCAATCTGGTTCTGTATTTTTCTGGAGTCGCTGCTGCAACGCAGTGCCGCAGTGTAGCATTGCGATGGAGCCGTGAATCCATATAGGAGTTCAAAAACCTATTTCTAATAATACTATTTCTTTTTTTAAACAACAGACTACTTCTAGACATACTACTTCGAAAAACTTAACTTTGTAACATTTCACTTATATATAAATTACCATTTCACATTTTAAATCCATAGTTAACTTTCAACCCTTTCCCCATTCTGCCTAATCCCAGTTTCCATAGCAACACTTTCTGCAACATTCACCTGTACTAGCAGGTCACAAGTTCACCATATTTTCAAGTTCAGCACAGTAGCTTACAAATGCAAATAGCAGGTGTGGTTAACTTTTGCAAAATATTACCTTATCCTATCTATTGTACCTTTCAAAAAAATGGTAATAACCAATAAGAAACATGCTTCTTCAGGAAAATAACATGCAACATATTTTTGAGTGCACAATGTTAATGAACAACCAATCACTTATCGGCTTTTTCTAAAACAGAATCTTCTCCACCATTTTAGATACGTCTCATTCTACCAACTAACTACCTGAGCTACAGAAATCTTTTCATTCCTTCCAGACATCTCTTCAAGATGCTAAAAGTATGGATTGTAGGGTACAGCTATGTTTTTTGGTGCAAAAAGCATGCTGAACACAGAGGTATTGACAAAGACCTAGGTTTGCAAAATGTGGATATTAAATGGATTGTACAGAGAGGATTAAAGTGGCACCAATTGATGTCTTTGGTTAAAACCTTTTTGCATTTCCAACCCCCTTGACCTCATGATTGTGCACTGTGGTGGCAATGACCCAGGCACATTGACTGGGGTAGATCTGGAAATGCTAATGAAGGATACCTTTGCACAATTTAAAGTTGCTTTTGCCTCAAACTGTTTTTGAATGCTCTAATATATACCAAAGACAGAAATGGAAGTGGTCAAATCAATTCTGTCCACAGTTTGAGAAAGCTAGGAAGAATGTCAACAACACTGTTTCTGCTTACCTCAGAGACCATAGGAAGGGCTCCATCTATAAGAACAATCTACGTTTTGATATGGATGACATTTACAGAACTGATGGAGTTCACTTCACGGACGAAGGAAATAGAGTATTTCTCAACAACCTTAAGATGTGCATCCGTTGTTAAATGTAGCTCCAACAAAGTCATAATGAAAACAAGGGCTCCTTTTAGAGACGCCCTATAACCCAACTGTCAATCTTATTTTTTTTAAAACATACATACGCTTTTTAAATTTTTTGTGGATTTGCGAGCCCATCGCAAACCCGCAAAACAAAAGCACAAATTCAATGTACTACAACACAATACACTTTTCAGGTTTTACTTTTAATTTTTTTTAAATATTATTATTAACTCTGTTAAATGTAATGTGAATATTAACTTCGATCTCACTAACTCAATAAATTGAGTTCAGAAATGCAATACTACCGTCTAAATTATATACTATTAAATTATTTATTTAAGGTAGATCAGCAAATCCACCGCAACTCTACACTGGAGTTGCAACTCCTATGATGAGAGAAAAAAATATGAATGACCCCAGTTCCATTACCCGATGTCGGCCCCCCTCCTGGGCAATTTTTGGCCCCCAGGGACCACATCCCCAGGGCCTGGCCTCACATTGGGGACTGCGGGGGGAGCCCTAATGCCCCCGTGGTCCCTGCTGGCTCCCCGCCTCCTGTGGGAGCCAGCACTGCTTTTGGGCAAAGCGATCTGCAAACATGCTGCTCCCTTTGTCCAAAGGCAATTCTACTTCACTTCATGGAAGCAAGAGAAGTTTTTCTGCTCTCGCAGAAAGTATGCTATGACAGACTTCCGCCCTGCCATTGAAATCTGCAGTGTCCCGGGTTTGGACACCCCAGGACATTGCTGGAGCCAACCCTGGGGGGTGGGGGTCCCCAGGGCCATTAAAAGCTCCTAGAGGGGGGCTGCACGCCATACCCTCCCATCAAGTTTGAAGCCCCAGGGAGGTGGTGGTCCCCGGGGCAGTGGGGGGGCAGGAGCCCCCCACTGGTTTTTAAAATTGAAGCCCTGGGGAGGTGGTGGTCCCCGGGGCTTGGGGGTCCTGCAAGGACCCCCACACATGATAAAGGAATGCCCCAGGGAGGTGGTGATCGCCGTGGAAGCATGGGGGGCAGGAGCCCTCCACCCATTTTTTAATAAAAAGCCCCAGGGAGATGGTGATCCCAGGACTTTAGGGGGGCCACGTACCCCCTGCACATTAAAAGCCCCGGGGAGGTGGCTGTCCCCAGGGCTGCAGGGGCCGCCGCAGGCCTCCGCATAATAATTAACGATTGCCCCTGGGACCTGGCTCACCCAGGGGCTTAAAACAAACAAAGCGCATGGGGACCGCGCCTCGTTTTTAAAAAAAATGTTCGGCGGGATACGCGGACCCTACGCGAATCCTGCTGAAATTGTTTAAAAATGCTTTTTTTGGCCCTGTGGGACCCTCTAAGCAGGGCTAGGGGTCAGGGTGTTTCTATTGGAGGCGCAGTGTGATGGCCCATATTTACAAGGCCACACAAAGCCTCCCTGCAAGGCTTTTCATGGCCTTGTAAATATGGAGTAAGGCAGTGCCTCACTCTGTGTGGAAGGGGCCTGCCATGTGAGTTGCTGGAAGTGTTCCCATTCAACACCCATGGTTTTTGACACTGCCTCAGATTTACAGCATAGCGTAAATCTGGAGTAGCACCAAAATGAACGCCTTTCCAAAGCAGACATAGTGAGGAGAAATGTTTACATTTTCCTTTGTTTTTTTGCTCTTTCCACATGTGCTGCATTCTGCAGCACTCAAAAAATGAGATACATGCCACCATTGATTGTATTTGTGCAGGAAGTTGTCCCTTCCTGCATAAAAACAATCATGCCAGTAAAACCAACACTCTTGCACCATGGTGAAATGGTGTCTGTGTTGTTGCTCGGCTACAGTGTGTGCTGCGGTGCTGGCAGGAAGGAAAGGAATGCACCATATTTTGAAGATATGGCACCCTTTTCCTTTGACATAGGGCAGCTCAGCTAAGAGGCTTGCTGCACTGCCCCATTGCAAAATATTGTAACTATGCCCCCAAGTATTTAATTGATGGAGCCCTTTGGCTCCATTTTGGAATACTTCCTCGAACAGAATATGGGCAATCGGAGAAAGAGCTTTGCACCATCTGCCCTATTTAGGGTGGTTGGTGTAAATCCTTTCTTTCCTGTCCATCACCACCCGGAAAGCCTGGCAGTAAGTGACAGGATAAAAAAAATGACCCCAACACTCTAGGAGAAAACTTCCACGATGTGGGGACCAGTGTTATTATATTTCTCAAAAACAAACTCCCACATTGGGACTATCTCTCAAATGTTTCCTATTTTTATAAGAACTGCCATGGTTCCTGTCAATATGGAGAGCTGTCCTCTGAAATGGCTTGCATTCTCCATGGTTTGATCAGTTCCTATCACAGGCATAAGGCCCAGCTGCACCAGTGTGGTACCATTTTTTATTGGCACAAGTGTGAAAACGTTAGCTAGCAGGAATTTTGTGGATCCCTGCAGATTTGAGTTGTTTCCACCACAGTAATGAGAGGCAATTGTATGGTTTTAGGTAAAGTATGAGGTTTGCATTTTATCCATGCAAGGCAAACCACGCTTGACTACCCTGGGTGATTACATTTCAAAAATGTCTATGTTCGTTGGGTTTCCTTGGGTGGTGGGTGAGCCCAGCCCAAATACTCTACCCACCCCCAAGGCCAAAGATTGTCAGAAAGTTTGATGTGTCCGGATAATTTTTTCGGGCCTGTTGTATCACTTGTGATAGGCCCACCTTCACACGTGGGTATTTCTTTTATTGTAATAAGTGTAGGAAGGCTTGATCCAAAAGCTATTGCTACCCACATTGCAAAAAAGAAGCTGATTTTGAGTAAAAAATCTGATCTGTCTTTATTGCGTTTTGGCGTCTTTTATGTTGCAGGTTCTGGGCCCACCCACACAAGTGGAGTACAGTTCTTTATCGGAACAAGTGTGGGAATTCTAGTTAGTAGGAATTGTGTGGATCCAAGAAACTTCCGGAACTTTCTCTCACAAAAATGTGAGCAAAATGAGTGGTTTTAGCCAACGTTTAAGGTTTGAAATGTGTCACTAGTAAGAAAAAGTTCTTGGATCCAAGTGAGTTTTTTTATCCAAAGTATGAGGTTTGAAAGCCTAATGGGTGAGCATGGGTATGAGATCCAAGCAAGTAACTCTGCCCTGAACTCCATAGGGTGTCATATTTAAAAGAAAAAATGGCTGGATATTGGAGGTCTCCCTGGGTGGTGGGAGAGCTCAGGTCCAAAATCCACAATCACCCACACTGCAAAAAACAGATTGGATTTGATTTTAAAAATGTGATCTGAAATTTTTGTATTTTATGCCCTTCCTGTTTTGGGCACTGGGCCTAACCTCAGAAGTGGGGTATTGTTTTTATTGAGATAAGAGTAGGAATAGTGGGTAATAGGACATTTGTGTATCCCTGCAGCTTCCTGAACTTTCCCTCATAGAAAAATGAGGATGCATGTTTTTTTTTAAAAGTTCGAAGTTCGAAGGGCATGTGGGTAAGAAAAGGTAGGGGAATGCACACCAGCCATACCACTCTGGACTGCCCTGGGAGTCTTGTTTCCAGAAATGTCTATGTTTGCTTTGTTCCTTTGAATGGTGGCAGGGCTAGGGCATACATTTTGCAGCAACCCACATTGTAAAACAAAAAGCATTGATTTTGCTGGGTGAAATTAAATGTCTTCCGGTTGTGTTTGGGATGTTTTCTGTGGCTCATGCTAAGGCTAGCCACACAAGTGAGGTACTTTACTGCTTTTATTAGAACAAATGTGGGAACACAGAATAGTTGAACAGTTGTTATTACCAACTGCATTTCTCTACATTTTTGGGTTCCAAAAGTAAGCCAGTGTGCTGCAAGAAAGTACATATTTAGCAAAATGCCCTTTGAATCAAATGATAGTACGTGTAACTTATATTCAGACATGTACAAATAACCACCAATTCTAGACTTAGTATCTTCTGCATATTTCAGAAATACATAGGTTTTCTTCATACCCATTTTTCATTAATTAGATTTTACAATATGAATTGTCGCATGGTCAGTACATGATGAAAAACCAGTATAAGCTACTCCTCAGTTTTTGGCTATGAATTTTGTATGTTTTTGGAAAACATAAAAACTCTATATATCCTTATGAGCAGATTTTCTGGTGGTTATATTGCAACATTGTTTTTAAAAATTGGCCAATGTGACAAAAAAATTACAGATGAAAACATTGTCATGAATGCTTTTTTTCCCTACTCATTTTCGTTATTTCTTTTTTACAATGATTAGTTGCTATGGAAAAACCTTGAGGGGTCTACACAAATAACCCCTTGCTAAATTCAGAATGTTTTCTACCTTTCAGAAATGTATAGTTTTCCTTCATCACACCTGGGATTTATACATGTTTTCCCTACAAACTGCTAGTAGGTTGAAGCCATAACAATTAGAAAAACTGGGTAGACTGCCTCTTAGAAAAACGGAAAGACATTGGTAAAACAAAATAGATAGAACTCTGCTTTTACCTGAAAGCTGGGAAGCTGGTAATCCAGGCACAGTAAAACCTAGGCAGATGACATTTTCTAAAGTAAAAAAACATGCTTTCTTCATGAGCATTTTTCCCATGTTTCACACAAAAAATAAAAACCTGTATTTTGGTTACTTGTTCTGTTCCCTCCAAGGTAATCTACACACTCTGGGTAGCTTTAGAATCTCCAGGATGTTGGAAAAGAAGAAGACAGATTTGGTGGTGATAACGTTTGTGGAATAAATGTTATGAAGGCTTAAGCTTGAGCTATCTCAAACATCCAACAAAGGATTTGGCACCAGCATGGGAATGCCCTAGCAGTCAACTGGTTAAACATTTTAGAGAGTATTATTAGAGGTGGTAGTACATTTTCAGTAATGGGGCTCTATATAAAGAGGTTTGAAGACTACTGAGGAAGAGAAATTTGGAGATTCACCTAGCTGTTACCCTGAACCACTTTGCACGGGGGATAATAATGTTTCCAGTTTTGTAAAGAATAATAATCTACAATTAAAAATGAGTAAGGGCCCCATTAGGATGGTGGGCGGACTTCAGTAGACCCGCCATCCTAGCAGTGTTGTGACCATCCGCCAGCGGTGCGGCGGTCCCGCACCACTAATTAGGATGTGACCGCCACCCAGGAGGTCGCATTCCGTATTGTTAACATTGCGGTGGGTGCTGCTGTGAACAGCACCCGCCGCAATGCCAAAAATACATGTTGTGCATTGCATGCACAACGTGGCAGGCACAGCGTGGTGCCTGCCACCTTGTGCATGGCAATGAGGGGGGGTACCATAGGTACCCCCCAAGTGCAGCATCCACCACCCCACGCCACTGGGGGCCCACAAGGGACCCCCAGAGCAATTCCCTCCAGCCTTTCCATGGCAGCATCGCCACCATGGAAAGGCCTTAACCGCCAGGAATCATAATATGGATGGCGGTGCCTTCCGGGCACCGCCACCATATTATGCCCGAGTTCCGCCCGGCCGGCAATCGTGACGATTGCCGACTGGCGGTAAAGCAGCGGGCGGACTTTCCGTTCGCCGCGGTACCCCCTGCCATGGCAATATGGTGGGGGTAAATGTGGTTGTGATGGCGGGTGGATGCCCACCATCATCATCACCCCCTTCAGAACCTTATTACAAGTCACTGGAAATTTCAGACACCCATGGTTGTCCAGAGGTATGAGTTATAAGTGGTTTGGAATTTATCGCTTAAATGAATTACTGGGTGCAAGTCCAGGGCACCCATTACATTTCAGCAGGTCAAATATCTAAGATATTAACAAGGGATAATGCTTAGTAATTACTAGAACATGTGGAGCTTGGCACAAAAGCACCAAAACCTGCTTCTATACCCCATGTTTGGGGCAAAACTTGTAAAAGGTTGTATTTATCCCAGCTAATACATTTTGATCCATGCGGGTCATATTTTATTGAGTACAATATTAATCACACCATCCAAGTCATTCACTATGTATGAGGGCCGAAATGTGCATGTTAGAAATATGCCACCCTTTTGCAAATTAATAATTCCTTGACAGGCGTGAAAACCTTAATTTATCAAGTGCAACAATGCCTGGAGACCTCTTCACATAGGGCTATTTGTTAATATGATGCCCACTCTTTCTGGACCAGAGATTTCTATAGTTGCGGGACTTTAAGACGAAAACAAATGCTTTTAGCTGTCATACAACCTGCTCCCATTTTATAGCCACATTTTGTGTGAATTGCCTGACAGTTGGACTAGGGCTATTATCTGAGGTCATGGCATTGTTGGCAGAGCGAATATCCTGCATCAGTATGCTTTATCACCGACTCAATCAATAATTCTTCCCAATGCTGCAATCTATTTGTCCTTTTTCCCTCCAGCCCTTCTTTCACGATGCACTGTAAATAAACAATAAATAGAAGCTCGAGAAATGTCACCTTTATGTGCGCTAAAAACATTCAAGGGACTGCAGGTTAATGGAGGAAACCAGCAGAAGTAGACAACCGTTAATTGACTACAAGATAATTATCTGCAATCTATGTAAATACTCTGTGCTTGCACCACACAAAATAAACCTACACAGGTGGCTTTTCTGAAATCTAAATGTCTGTTTCTTCTGTTTTTCTACCTCGAAATAGGTCGCGTTAAAATGTCAATCCTGTTAGTAGAGCAAGCTAGTGATTTAAAAATGAAAGCACAAGAAGAAACATGCTGTCGTCCATTTAGAGTGTAATTTTAAATCTGTGGAGCACACTGTGCTGCTGATTATCAAAAGGGTACACCACTCAATGCTTAGAATTTAGCTGAAACGCAGCGAGCAGATATCATTTGTCCAATCATTCTGGAAGTTTCCGTGCGCCATCTGCTCTCTCCCCAGTCACTGCACTGCTCGCCAGTTTCCCAGCTGTTTCCAAATCTTCATAGCTCCATATTTCCACATCTCTCAACTAGCCAGAACACTCCAGGGAATTTTAAATCAGGCCGGTTGTTTAACTCACAAAGGCAGCATCATCAGCCTATGAAAGCGAGTCAAGGAGGGCAGTCTTATATTATTTAAAAAATGAAAAAGCAAAGTGGGTATCTAGTGTGCAATGATACACATATCTGCGGTGACAGGGACTTCTATCTAGCCAGTCTGGCTTTTCAACCAACAACAATAAACATGAGGCTACCTGTAGTTTTGCACTTCCTTTTTATTATAGGTAAAGACCTACAAGTTCTAATTTGCTCAGCCTGATCTGGTAAAAAAAATAGTACTGGCTAAAGTAACCTTCATGACATGAGGCCAGTTGACAAAAAGGGTACTCATACTACAATATGGATCATATTAACAAAACTAGCAGAGACTGGTAAAAGTTTGTGTAACACCCCAATGTCTTCTTTTCTTATAGCTTTCACATGGGGGCATATGTATCAACCGAATTTTTAATCGCAAATGCTGCGATTCGCAAAAAACAGCGTTTGCGATTAAAAATTCGCAAAATGGGATGTATGAGGCAAATTCTCATCGCAAATTTAAGGAATCGCTAATTTAGCGATTTCTTAAGTTTGCGTAAGCATTTAAGAAATCGCAAATTGCGATTTCTTAAATGATATGTACCACGCACCAAAGCATTGCGAATTCTCCTTAAGAAATCGCAAATTACCACCAACTTCTAGTTGGTGGTAATTTGCGATTTCTGTTAAAAATTCACTTTTTGTAATTTTCCAAAGTGCCACGTGGCGCACATACATGCCCTTAGGGCATGTATGTGCGCCATATGCACACACATGCTCATTTTAGGGGTGCATCAGGGTGTCATCATGACACCCTTGCACCTTTGAAATTATTCTCAAATTGCGATTCGCAAATTGCGAATCGCAATTTGAGAATTACTTCCCATTCATTCCTATGGGTCTCCTGGCCCATAGAAATGAATGGGAAGGTATTCCTTAATTGCGATTTCGCATTTTGCTAATCGCAATTAAGGAATTTTAAGAAATCGCTAAAGTTTTGCGATTTTTTAAATACATCCCGTTTTGCAATTCTCAAATAGCGATTCTTTAAAAACCGCTATTTGAGAATCGCAAATGGACATGTGGATACATATGCCCCATGGTCTTTAAAAATCCTTTTAACAACAGCATTATGCATGCAGCAGACCTGTGACTCTAAAGAGGCAGTGCTCATTATCTTCCACCCTTACTGAATGTCCAGTTGATTACATTTAACAGATCATTATTAAAAATTGGTGCCCGCTGGGCAAAACTTCTGCAACAATGTGGAATAAACTCTGGAGCTGGTTAAACTTGTGAGCTATTATGACCACAAGGCACCAAGCGGAAGAGACATCATCAGTGACCCCAATAGCATTAAATGGAATGAGCTCGTCCAATGTTTAACCTCTAAAGCACTGCAGAATGTGACATCACATGATCTTTGACTATGCAGTGACACATTGTACTGTGCATTGATTAGCGGCACACTGACCCTCATAAACATGAAGTCGTAAACCCACATACATGATGTTTGCCAAAAACAACTATGGATACTCATGTGCAATGTGTATAATAAAATACACGTCACACACCCTTTATAAAGCTTATAAAGAAATAATTCAAACAAATAAAGGGGCATATTAACAAGCGACAGTGATAATTATCGCTGGCCGCGCCTAGCGCGAGTTTCCCTATTGCCAGCTATCCCTGTAATTCATCGCCAAGCTAGCGCTGTATTTACAACGCTTAGCACATTGGCGATGAAAATTCCTGCGATAGCAGGGAAATGTCCCAACATCGCTGGAAAACCAGCGATGTTCCCTGCAAAACAGCGATGACCTTGCTGATACGACCCGGTGGTCAAAACTCCACATTCCACCTCCCATGTAAAGTATGCCCAACACTGGATTTTAGCAGATGTTATAATCCAGCGTTAATAGCCAGTTAGCGCGATTTTGTTTATCGCTACGCCGGCTGGGGCATTGTTGTAAATATTGCGAAGCTGACTTCGCAATATTTTCCCATGTAGTCTATTGAGGCACGCCAACTTTGTATCTCATTAACGTTGCGATGCAAAGCGGGTGCTAAATCACGGAAACACGCGCTTGCGTGTTCTTGCTAATATTGCAATAAAATTATCGCTGCTTATCGGCCGAAAACGGAGGCTAAGGCGGTGATAATTTTATCTCTTCCTCTTGTTAATATGCCCCGTAATTCCCCCAGAAATAGACTGAGCAGAGCAATAACCATAAAGTAACACCAAGCACAACTAAAATATCATAAGGACCAGCTCAAATATATCAGGCAAAGAAATGATCACAACTCACAAAACCCAGCAAGGCATAGGATATACCACATATTTGCAAGTCATTACCAAAGTGAATAAGTAACAGTACACATTCTCACAGCACAATGCAGTAGGAACTGTCTCTAGATGCTGGGGGAAACAAACTAAACATGAATGTGTGCACAGTCAAGTACCTGCAGTTCTTCTAATAACAAAACCGAGTCCATACACTAAAATCCAAATATCATAGCCTTAAAATACCAGTAGGAGACTTCACATCGACGGTCTGGGAATTTTTCCTGGCAAAGACTTATGTATATGCAAGCGCCTTCCTAATGAGGCCTACTCACAGAAAGGACATACTATTCAACTTCCAAAAAAATCTGCAGAAAAGCGAAACTATATCTGTATGATCAGTGCTTCCCAAAAAACGCAGGCTCATCTAGGTATAAAAAATGCACATAATAAATCCTTAACCATTAAGGTTTTCTGTTTTTCTACCTAATAAACACCGATAGAGAACGTAGCGAGGAAGTTCAGGCAGGGCTGTTCCAAATGATGGAGGACGATTAACACTGATTTACATATGGCTGTGTCCAAACTGAGTGGCATGGTGTGGGCAATAAATATGGACTGTGATACAGCCCGGGTAATTACCAGTGGCTGAGATTGATTGAAGCATTGAAGGCATCAGTTTTTTGTGACAATCAAAAGCAGTAAAGCATGTTTTCTCAACTGATGGTGAAGTCTGCTTTGAAGTAGCAGTAAAGTCCTATACGAGCAATGCTTGCACCCCCTCCACTATAAAAGGCATCATACGTTTTTAAACTGTGGCTCTCGTCCCATTAAAAGACACTGACTGTTAAAGGCAAATAAGTCCCACATTGTCTACCATCTCTTGAACGACTCCATCTCTGATTTCACTTCTGTGCGCACACAAATAAAAAACATCTTTCACATTCATAAAGAGAGGGTAAGGCGCCTCATTGCTCACTTCCTTTTTGGCCAGTAATTAATTAGTACATTTAATACTAGGCATAGGACTGGACGACTTCAGCCCCCAGCAAAATGTTTCAACACTTCCCAGAATTGTGGAATAAGACTGGAGCAGTGCAATTTTGGCTCCACTTTTTTGTTTGATTAGGCCACATGTATATTTACACAAGGCCTCATCTATTCATGTGGCATAACATTATTAACGTAATGTAGTGCCCCTGAACAGATACGGAAGGTGCATTTACTGTGTAATCTCAACATTTTAACATTTTTCTTTCAGTAGCATCAAATTGCTGTTCAAATTGCAGTTCTCATTTATATATATGTCATGAGTGATGTCACTGACCATATCATGAGTCATGTAATATGTGACGTCATCAGCAGTGCATTGCGGGCACGGGAGTTATAGTTAGCTGAACTAACTATAACGGGGGAATTTCAATGGTTTTGTACGATTGAAAAGTCCAGCTAACTATAACGCCCCTGAAACCTATGGTTTTTTCAGTGAATATATATATATATATATATATATATTACCTACTGGCGGTCGCCAGTAGGTAGTTATAGTTAGGACCTATTAGCCACAGGAAATACGCAACATTTTATTTGGAATAACTTTGGCGCCGGTTGACGAATTTTCGTGAAATTTTCAAAACTCGTGGCCCGCTCCGGTCCGCTCCTATCCTGAAAGTTTCGGGGTGATTCGTCAAGTGGGGGCCGAGAAAAAAGGGGGGTCCCAAAACGTGTTTTCCCCCATGCAATTTTCCATAGGGACCGTTAGTCGCAGCTACAGCCCGAACTGCTTAACGGGATTACACCAAATTTGGCAGAAAGGTAGACCTTGGTTCAGATTCGTGCCTTTTGCTTAAATGCTGTAAATCCGTTCAGTAGTTCCTGAAAAAATAAAAATTAAAATCACATATATAACTATGGCTGCGCTGGATCCGCGCAACCTGCCGTGCACGAGCTGTATTCTAATTGGCTGTCAACACTCCAAATCAGGAAGTGTTGGCAGCCATCTTGTGCCTCGGTAGAACCGAGGCACAAGAAACCTAATAAAAAAAAAAACAAGGCCCAAAGTTTTATTTATTTTTTTAAATCGGCAAAATCCGCACTGGGTGCATGGATCCTGCAGATCAAAAAAAAATGAAGCGTGTACTCCCGTGCTTCAATGCTAATTAGCCCCAGGGGGGCCAAATCCCGGGGGCATGATAAAATTAAAGTGTGGGGGGGCAATCCCCCCCACACTGCCCCTGAGACCACCACCCCTGGGGCAAAGTATGAATAATTGCAGGGGGACACATGGCCCTCCGGGGACTGCCACCCCTCGGGGCTCGACTTTATTAACATTGTGGGGGGGCCACGCAGCCCCCCCGTAGCCCCGGGGACCGCCATCCCCAGGGCTTTTTAAAGAAAAAATGCCCTGTGTTGGGGGGCTCAAGCCCCCCACATGCCCCGGGGACCGCCACCTCCCTGGGGCACTGACCCCCCCGGTCCCCAATGGAGAGGGCCAGCCCCTGGGGCTACAAGTGGCCCAGGAAGGGGGCCACGTGCCTCCCTCCCCAAAATGTAAATTTTTTATAAAAATAAATAAAAGGCCGTCCCCGGAGCTGATTATGGCCTTGAGAGTAGGGCCACGCAGCCCCCTTCCCGAATGTTTTATTTAAATAAAAAAATTAGGAGTCAGGCCCTTGGGGATGGGGTCCCCAGGGCCAAAATATTAGGAAAAGAAGGGGGGCCACACAGCCCCCCTTCTTAAACAAAAAAAAAGAAAAAGACCGGCATTGCGCCGGAGGCCAAACCCCCTTCTTGAAGCACTCTGCAAACACGCCCCCTGGCGCGTTTGCAGAGGGGGAAGGAATTCCCCTTGAATACTGGTGGTCCCTGGGGGCCAACTAGCCCACCAGAAACCTTCAGTATGCGTCAGGGGGCTGCATTGCAGAGAGGTGGTCTGAGGCAACGCACCTTTTTACACCTCTCTGCAACGCAGCTCTGTGGCGCTTACTGGAGGTAACTGGTGGACTAGTTGCACCCAGGGACCCTCAGTATTCAAGGGGAGTTAATCCCCCAACTTTAAACGCGCCACAGGGCGCGTTTGCACAGTGGTGAAGGGAGGGGGCCGGGCCTGTGTTCACATGTGTGCAAACACATCCTGTGGCCCGGTTTAAGTTGGGAAATTAATTCCTTGTCAATCCTGAGGGTCCCTGGGGGCCAACTAGCCCACCAGTTACCTCCAATAAGCGCCATGAAGCTGCGTTGCAGAGTGTTGTAAAAAGGGGTGTGGCCTCTGAACACCTCTCTGCATTGCAGACCCCTGGCGCATACTGGAGGTATCTGGTGGGCTAGTTGGCCCCCAGGGACCCACAGGATTGAGGATGAATTATTTCTCTAACTTAAAACGTGCCACAGGGCATGTTTGCAGACATGTCACCTTAGGCCACGCCCCTTCCTTCACCACTGTGCAAATTCGCCCTCTGGCACGTTTTAAGTTGGGGAAGTAATTCTCTTTCAATACTGAGGATCCCTGAGGGCCAAATAGCCCAACAGGTATCTCCAGTATGCGCCAGGGAGCTGCGTTGCAGAGAGGTGTTCAGAGGCCATGCCCCTTTTTACACCTCTCTGCAGCACAGCTCTGTGGCGCTTACTGGATGTACTTAGTGGGCTAGTTGGACTCTAAGGACCCTCTGGATTGAAGGGGAATAATTTGCCCAACTTAAAAAGCGCCACAGGGCGTGTTTGCACAGTGGTGAAGGGAGGGGATGGTGAAGGAAAGTGTCTCTATATATACTGGACCGAAGTAAAATCGGCCGAACTACGAATTCCAATTTACTCACCTGTTATCAGGAGAGACCTCAGTGCTGCATCTTTGAGCCCAGTACTGATCCTGAAAAGTAATTCTAACTGTACTTACCAGTAACTTGAATTTCCTTCCATAGGCTAACATTGATTTGTTTCACTTGGAAATCCTTTGAGATGTCATGAGTGATGTCATGAGTGATGTCACTGACCATGTCATGAGTGATGTAATATGTGACGTCATCAGCAGTGCATTGCGGGCGCGCAAGTTATAGTTAGCTGAACTAACTATATTTCAATTGTTTTGTACAAGTGAAATGTCCAGCTAACTATAATGCCCCTGAAACCTATGGTTTTTTCAGGGAATATATATATATTATCTACTGGCGGTCGCCAGTAGATAGTTATAGTTAGGACCGAGTTCCCATAGGACATCTGAAAATTCTAATTTGAATAACTTTGGCGCCGGTTGACTTATCTTCGTGAAATTTTCAAAACTAATGGGGCGCTCCGCTCAGCTCCTACCCTGAACGTCTCGGGGTGATTCGTCAAGCGGGGACTGAGAAAAACGGGGGGTCCCAAAACACGTTTTCCCCATGCATTTTCCCATAAGACCTTTAGTCGAAGGTACAGCCCGAACGGCTGAACAGAATTACTTGAAATTCGGCAAAGAGGTAGTCCTCAGGTCAGGCATGTGCCTTTTGCTTAAATGCTGTAAATCCGTTCAGTAGTTCCTGAGAAAATCAAAAGTAAAATCACATATATATCTGGGCAGAGCCTAACCATACATCTCATCGTGAGATCTGATTGGCTGTCAGCACTTCATCCAAGAAGTGTTGGCAGCCATCTTGGGACCAATATACATGATAGCACCTCATTAAAAAGCATTGCAGTTAATAGAAGGTTTTAAGACTTTAGTTACATTATAAATCATTTGTTGATGGTACCATACTCATTTTAGGAATTGTGGTGTGTTCTAAGGTGATTTTACCATTTGAAAAAGCCTTCTGCTGTGATATCATGAATCATGTTTGAGAGAAAACTATTTTCTCATGCTTTTCCCACAGAGGTTTGGAAGGTGATCTATAAGCTAACTGAGAGCATATTTTCTGTAAATTCACATTATCTTTCCCAGTCATGTGAGAATGAAGTCTGACATTCTCAGTAAAACATGTACATCCAACAAGGGCAGAGACTGTCAGTTGATTCCTTTGTGTTCTACAGCAGCTTCCCAGAGTGTTCTAAAGAACAACTAGAGCGCTAACAGTCCTACTTATGACAAACGTATGGCACACCTGAAGCCATCTTGGTTGGAATAAAGTGGTAATTCTTAAAACATTTAATTTAAAAAGGAACAAAATGAGGGGGTTCATTTTGCCATAGAAAGTATGATTAGTGCTGCAGAAAGAAAAATTAGGGCACATTTTGAGTGACTTCTCAAATCCTCTTCTATTTCATTAAAAAATTCTGACATGCAGACTGAAACATGCACTTTCAATACCAGCAGCAGACTTCGCTGGTGAGCAGTAGCTTTTCTACAGTGATCTAATAAGCAACTAGAGTGCTAACATTCTGAATTTATGGAAAATTTGTGACACATCTGAATGCCTTCTTGATGGAATCAAAGTAAAAAACTGAAAGCATTTCCTACTGAGGAGACTGTAGTAAATGAGGAAATTAGGAAACATCATAACAAATAAGTCTCCCAAAATGGCCACCAGAGACAAAAGAGCCCAAATGTAGCCCAAATATCACCCAGATGTAGTCCAAGTATAGCCCAATGACAGAATGTCCCAGAGTGTTCTTACGAACAACTAGAGCGCTAACAGTCTTACTTATGACAAAAGTATGGCACACCTGAAGCCATCTTGATTTGAATAAAGTGGTAACACTTAAAACATTTAATTAACAAAGGAACAAAATGAGGGGGTTCATTTTGCCATAGAAATTATGATTAGTTCTGCAGAAAGAAAAATTAGGGCACATTTTGACTTCTCAAATCCTCTTCTATTTCATAAATAAATTCTGACATGCAGACTGAAACATGCACTTTGAATACGAGCAGCAGACTTCCCTGGTGAGCAGTAGTTTTACTACAGTGATCTAATGAGCAACTAGAGTGCTAACATTCAGAATTTATGGCAAATGTGTGACACATCTGAATGCCTTCTTGATGGAACCAAAATCAAAAACTGAAAGTATTCCCACTGAGGAGACTGCAGTAAATGAGGAAATTAGGAAACTTCATAACAAATAAATCTGCCAAGATGGCCACCAGACACAAAAGAGCCCAAATGTAGCCCAAATATCACCCAGATGTAGCCCAAGTATAGCCTAATGACAGAATGTCCGAGAGTGTTCTTAAGAACAACTAGAGTGCTTACAGTCTTACTTATGACAAAAGTATGGCACACCCGAAGCCATCTTGATTGGAATAAACTGGTAACACTTAAAACATTTAATTTAAAAAGGAACACAATGAGGGGGTTCATTTTGCCATAGAAATTATGATTAGTGATGAAGAAAGAAAAATTAGGGCACATTATGAGTGACTTCTCAAATCCTCTTCTATTTCATTAAAAAATTCTGATATGCAGACTGAAACATGCACTTTTACTACCAGCAGCAGACTTCCGTGGTGAGCAGTAGCGTTACTACAGTGATCTAATGAGCAACTAGAGTGCTAACATTCAGAATTTATGGCAAATATGTGACATATCTGAATACCTTCTTGATGGAATCAAAGTAAAAAACTGAAAGCATTTCCTACTGAGGAGACTGCAGTAAATGAGGAAATTAGGAAACTTCATAACAAATAAATCTCCCAAGATGGCCACCAGACACAAAAGAGCCTAAATGCAGCACAAATATCACCCAGATGTAGCCCACATGTAGCCCAATGACAGAAGTGTGCAAAACACTTATTTTGTGTGTATTTGCAGTTTTATATAGTGCAGACTTGTCAGGTATTGGAATGCTTTACATGAGCATTGGTTACATCACACAAGATCAAATTAATTTTGGTTGTAGACATGGGGAGATAAAGTGATTTGACCACAATCACAGAATGTTGAGCTGAAGCAGAAACTCCAACCTGGTTCCCCAGTTGCAAAGTCTGCAGCTCTGGAAGTAACACCACATCCTCTCGCCAAGGTGCAACATTTAATCCAGTGGTCAACTGGATAAAAAAATATAAAGATTACAAATAATTTAAAAGTTCTTTGTCGCTATTTGAAAACTCAGAAAATATGTCCTCATTGTAGTTTTTTAGAGCACTAACCATAATTTTGATGCAAATAAGACCCTCTCATATATGTAATTTCTAAAGGAAATACTCTAGGTATTACAGTTTTGATTACATCAAGATGACGTCAGGCGTTCCACACTTTTGTAATAAATATAGAATGTTAGCAATCTAGTTGTTCATTGGGATACTGTTGAGAGGCAGAGGCCAGGGGCACGGACTCTGAAAATTGAAGGCAGGTAGGGGAGTGCCGAGGCAACAATTTGACCACACTGGGCAGGCAGGAAGGGCAGTGGCAGCACAACAGACTATGGAGGGCAGTGGAAAGGGGGGCAGGGGCAACAAACCAACAATACAGGACTGGCAAGAGAGGCTGTGGCAATGTAATAGACCATTGTGGGCAGAAGGAAGAGGCAGTGGTAGTACAACCATACATGCCAACAGACCCGTTTCAGCCAGGAAACGTCCAATGTTTTTAACCTCAAATGGGCTTTATTTGATCTGTCTCCTGTCTACAATCTCCTCTTTTTCAATGTAACTCAAAGGGGAAAACCAAAACCCCAATTTGTTTTCAAAATCTCCCTCTTACCAAGTTCAAAATTTTCGCAAGTATGGTACATTGAATCATGGTAGGGAGGAGGAATTGGGGTAGGGACATGGACTCGGATAACAGAGGACAGGAGGGACATGGAGAGGTGCACCAAACTGACCCTACAGGGCAGGCATCAGGGTTTGCAGCAGCACAATACACCACACAGCGCATGCAGGACGGGAGTGCAGCACAACAATCCATAGAAAGCAATAGGGAGGGGACAGGACCATGCACATGGACAACAGAGAACAGATGGGAAAGAGGCAATGGTAGCTAGCTGACCTAAATGGACAGACAGGAGAGAAAGCTGCAGCATAACAGACCATAAAGGGCAGGAGGGACGGATCAGGGGCATTGCAATGGAACAGACAAGCCAGGAGGGAGGGAATAGGGGGTCTGCACATGGAAACAGAGGGCTGGGGGCAAGGGGGCAGGGCAGGAGTATCAAGATGACCATGGAGGTCAGGCAGGATGGGCACTAGAAACAAGACAGAACATGGAGAGCAACAATGAGACTATGGTGGCATACACACAGACCATGGAGGGAAGGTGGGAGGGGGTCAGGGGCAGCTAGCTGACCACACAGGGACGATGGGAGGGGCCATGGCAGCACAGAAGACCATGCATGGCAAGCGGGAGGGTTGGTGGCAGCACAATGGCTATGATGGGCAAGAAGGAGGGTGCAGGGGCATGCACAAAGGACCATGGAGGATAGAAGGGAGGGTCAGGACCTGGGCACAGACAAGAGAGTTCAGGTGAAGGGGCCTCACAACAGACCGCGCGGGGCAGGCAGGAGGAGCAGTTGCAGCACAACAGATCAGGGAGGGCAGAAGGGTGTGGCAGTAAAATGGACCATGGAGGACAGGAGGAAGGGGATAGGGGCATGGCATGTTGACAGGCAGGGTGGAGATGGCAGGGACAGGTTACAGTCATCTGACAATGCTAGGCAAGTGGGAGGGAAGTGGCAGCTCAACAGAAAACTCAGAGTAGATAGGAGTGGCAGGTCCATGGAACATAGTGGGCAAAAAGGATGGAGCAGGGGCATGCACAAAGACATCGGAGGGCAGGGGGAAGGAGAATAGGGGCAGCAAGCTAAGCACAGAGGCTAAGCAGGAGGTCAATGATGGGCCATAGAATTGGGCAATGGAGGGCAGGAGGAGTGGACTGGTACATCATGCTAAATGGAGGGCAGTGGCAGCACATCAGACCATGCATGGCAGGAGGGAGGAGGCTAGTCCATGGACTCAGACAACAGAGGATAGGGAGGAGGTGGATGGGGCAGCAAGCTAACTGTTCAGAGAAGGTGGGTATTAGGAACTTTATTGTTTTTAAAATGTGTGTCTGTGTGAACTACCTAAAATATGAACAAGTATGCAGCATAATCTCACTTTTATTCAGGAAGAAGAGGACGTTTGTGACTGTGACTCTGGGCTCACTTGGCAGAAACACCCCCTGACCCTCCACCCCCATCGCGAAATGTAATGCCCGTGAAAAGGGTAGGTGGACGCAATGTTATATAGATCATAGTCCTGAGAGCACGATTGAAAATGAAAACTAGATGTAGTATATGGTATAAACTATGCACCAAAAAGTGTGATATAAGATGAACCGGGGCATGAAATATAATATGCAATACATTGTGCGCAATGACAGATTCATTGGAGAGCACGAGATAGCACAGGCACTAGCGCGTGCTATGCGATATGCACCTTGGAGTGTAATATGCACAGGGCAGTGTTGTGTAACCTAACTAGTCTCTAAAGTTGTAATATAAAATATGTGCTGGGGAGTGTAACGTTGCATATGCACTGTGACAAAGATATGGATCCCAGATTGTAATATGTATGGCATAGCGCTGTGCGTTATAACATACACATCAAGGAAGGCACGTTAGATGGGGCAATATAACCCGTGCGAAGGCAAGTGTGGCATGACATATTCACGGGGTGGTGTTACAGTGCACATGGGCTAGAGAGTGTCATAGCATACGCACTAGCTGGTGGAATACAACACAGAGGTGTGAGACAATCGGCGGGCACTGGTGGGTGTAACACAGCATTGGGCTCAGTCAGGAGCACGCTGTGACTCTCAAGTGAGGTTCGTCTCCTTTCCATAGAGTAAAATAAAAGGTATTACACATCCGGCGGTGGATGTGTTTTTTATAAACCGTGAGGGGGGTTTCTTGCATAGTTTGGTCGAATTTTTGTCGAATCCCCTTTGAATGGCTTGGTGTGCGTGTATATTAAATGTGCCCATCAATAGCTACCCATGTTTGTATAAATAAACGTCTAAATATAAAGGTGTATGCTGTTCCTAGAGGGTGAGAATGGATAAAGAAGGCCTACAACGATCTAAGAATCAGTGAAATCAGGAGAAACTTCCTCCTTTAGGAAAAAGACCCTCACACATCCAGCCAGCTAGATGTCATGCTTCATCAACAGGTCTGCTCCGAATCGGGGCGGCGCTGCAATCCCCGATCGGCGCCCTTATCGGGGCCTTTTGATGGAGATCTTTTTTCCTTTAGGCCGGTTGGTGTAGTGCGGGTGTGGGCCCTAAGTGTAGTGTGTTCTAATGAAACTTTAAAACAAGTAGTGGGGGCCCAAAATAACAAAGTTTAATAAGCAGGGTCCCACTCTTGACTAAAACCAAAAAGAAGCGCCTCCCTGCTGCAAGGTAGTAAGGTTGGCGCTAAAAGAAGTCTACATGTTTCTTGCTATGGTTAGTTAAACCGCAAAAAAAAAAAGAGAAAGTTCACACACTTACTGGTAGCACCTATTTAGCACTTACCACTATTACAGCACCCTAATAAGTGGTTACTTTAGTTGGAGAAAAACCTAAATGCACCTGAAAGAGAGAATAAAAACAGGCACATAATAAAACAACATTGAATAACAGGTTGTAAGCCTCATGTTCTGTACACCCTTGAAGTGATGTCAGGCAGCACTCGTGGTGCAGTACAGTACAATTATGATGAGAACAAGTGCTGTGAAAACTTCACACATGCACTTAAAGTGAGGTAAACAGTGAAGAAAGGGTGAAAAACACAGAATATTGCCGAAATAGCACACATGTATTTATTCTAAAACCACCAGTAACTTATTGAGAAAACTAATTCCTAAAGCCACGGGGAGCGTTCAGTGATTAAATTGCCATGGGTTATTTGTAAACTCACCCCATAGTGATGCGTAAGGGGCTCCAACGAATCAGGGCCGGACTATAACATTGAATAGTACAGTGTTCTGTCATGGTACACAATCAAGACAATAGCATTGGTATACAAACGACAAATACGACATGATAAATAAAAGTAAACGGGGAGCCGGAGTCATGTGACATTATCGATGCAAAACCGACTAAGGCTCTCGGTATACTACATGGTTCGGAGGGACTCAAAAACCGTTAGCACCTATAATAGAGTTAGTATAACAACGTTAAATGCTCTCAAAGTTAGACCAGATAGACTCAAAAGTCGTTTCCCCATTAAATCGAATTAGTCACCAATGTTGACTGCTCACAACGTAAGACGATGGGAACACTAGATAATAGCATTGGTATACAGGCAAGTTCCCGGGCTGTAAACTGGTCCCGTATGTCAGGAAATCTATAAAAACGAGAGAAGAATGCTTCCACCCAATTTAATAGAGGCCACTCCTTTAAAAACGCCAATGGCGGTAGAATTATCGGAGAAAGTCAGCGTGCACCCCTGACACTGAGTCGAGCACAACCGAGCAATTACTTCTTTCCTTGATGCAGGAAACGGCTGTTCCTACCCTTATCCAAACCGATTCGGGGGACGCTGCCAAACAGCTGAAGGGAACCATAAGAAGGGTACCGGAGCCAATCAATGTAGTCTGAAGCTCGGACAGGGTCACGGGTGCGCGCTCCACTTCCGGGTGCGTCACGGGAGTGAGGACGTCAAGCGCCAATCACGAGACACGGGGGGCGGAACCAAAGGTCACAAGCCAATCACAAAGTGGGAGGTAAATAAACAGCGCTAACACAAGATAGCTGAGGGTAAATATAGCGAGGGGGGGTGTGTAGGACCACCCGAGAGAGTATCATAGTCCATCTCCAAATATAAACCCACAAAAAGCGCATATTACTGAATCATGTGTAACTGACCCAAGGGATAAAAAGGCTATTTTAGGTTATGTGGGGACCTCAAAGACTGCTCCATGGGATCTCCTCATTTAGTCCTTCCCTATGCGTTGAAAGCCTCGTCATCACCCATCTCTGTTCCAGATGGAATAATTTATTTTTGTTAATGTTCTTGCCAGATTGCAGGACTACCCACTGTAGCGAGTCAGGGGAGTGTTGTCTTTCATTAAAGTGTGTGGTCATTTTTGTGTTCACTTTATTGCACCGGAAGTTGCTCCTGTGCTCAATAATTCTCGTTTTAACCGGTCTCGTGGTCATCCCTATGTAGGCGAGGTTACAAGGACAGGTGATCAAGTAAACACAATTAGGGGTATTGCAGTTGGTATGAGTCCTGCACTCCCAGGTAAACCCTTTAGGGAAGGTGATATTCTTGGTAATCTTTGTCAGGGGGCACACCACACACGAGCCATAAGGATAGTGACCCATTACAGGGGGAAGGTGCCATAGAGTGGACTGGGTGGTGCCCTTGGGTTTTTGCGGTCTCGTATGTATCAGTCTCTCTTTCAAATTTGTGGTTCGTTTGAAGGCAAAACGTGGGGTAGTGATTGTGAGACCCCCAGTCTGTAAGATCCCCCAATGCTTCTTAATGATCTTTTTTAACAAATAAGAATTGGGGGTGAAGGTTGTCACACAAGTGATAGAGTCATCCGTATGTCGCTCGCTAGATTCAAGTAACCCCTCCCGATCATTGTTCCGAGCACGTTTGAATGATTTATTCACATCCAGGCTGCGATAACCCCTCTCTAGGAGATTTTTTGTCAGCACTTTAGATTCATTTTTGAAATCATTTATGGAGCTGCAATTCCTCCTAATTCGGAGGAACTGTCCAAACGGTAGGTTCTGTTTTAGGGCACGTGGATGGTAACTGTGAAAATGCAAGAGGCTATTCCTATCAGTGGGCTTACGGTAGAGCGTGGTACTCATTGTATGATTGTCTAGTTGGATCAAAAGTTCCAAAAACGGGATTTGTTGATCAGAAATGGTACCGGTGAACCTCAAGTAGGGGTTCAGGGTATTAATCCAGGAGCAAAACTCTTCGCAGTGGGCTCGATCACCTTTCCAGAGTACTAAAATATCATCGATAAAACGCCTCCAGAGTAGAATGTTGGCTCTGTAAGGGTTAGTGGCACTCTGGATAGTCCTTTCATCGAAAGCCGCCATGTAGATACAGGCCACACTTGGGGCGAAGGTGCTCCCCATCGAAGTGCCCTGTATCTGATGGTATAACTGTCCCTCAAATTCAAAAAAGTTCTCTGTAAGGGCTATCGAGGCACATTCAAGGATAAAGGGACGTGGGGTGGCTGATTCCCAATCTAACCTACTAAATACGTCCTCAATAACATCCAGGGTAGCTCTCTGTGGTATATTAGTGTAGAGGGCCTCAACATCCAGGGTAATGAGAAAATCAACTTCCCCCTTGTGTTGAGAACCCTCTAGTAGTCTAAGGACATCAGTGGTATCCCTCAGGAATGAGGGAGTCCCCTGTACAATTGGTTTGAGGAAGTGATCCACGAACCTAGAAAGGGGTTCCAAAAGGGATCCGATTCCAGAGACAATAGATCTCCCTGGAACTGGAGAAGTACCCTTGTGTATTTTCGGGAGGCAATAGAAATAGGGAATTCTGGGTTCACTGGTAACCAGAAAAGCTGCCTCTTTTGTCGTTATCCAACCCTGGGTCTCAGCATGGAATACCATGGTCGTGATCAAAGTAGTGAGGTGAATAGTGGGGTCCTCCTTGATCGGGTATAGTACGTCCTGTCGCTGAGTTGGCGCTTGCACTCAGTACGGTAATCAGTGGTAGACATAATCACAGTAGCTCCCCCTTATCTGCTTGTTTAATGATTATCGAGGGGTCATTATTCAGTGACTGTATTGCTGTTTCTTCCTTATTGGAGATATTCTGAAAGGCCGTGACAGGGCGTATGTTTTCCCAATCTATTAGCACCGCCTGCTCAAATGACAAGACTTCATTGGGAACCATCCCACTATGAGGTGTAAACGTGGAGGGTTTGTGGAGGCCAGAGTCCTCACTCGGTTCACCAGGTTCGTCATAGAAGTAGGCCTTGAGGCGTACTTTACGGAAGAGAGCCTGTAATTCGCACATCTCCCTAAAGGAGTCAATTCTGGGTGTTGGTACGAAACCCAAACCTTTTTGAAGTACTCGTTTCTCTGTCTCCAACAACGGTCTATGAGAGAGATTCACTATTAGTGTCTCTTGTTCTTGGTTTGACTCCTGGTCTCCATTGAGGATGACGGTTGGTCCTGCCAATGTACTCTCTTGTCGTCTCCTCTTCTCCGCCCTCTTCCTCTGCCCCAGCCTCTGCCTAAAAAAGGGGGGCCCGGTTGGTAGAAGGGAGGTGGTGGAGGACCCTGCTGGTAATTGGGATATTGCCAGAATGGTGGGACTGGTTGATACTGTCCCTGAAAAGGCACCATCGGGTAGGGAGGGTAGTGTTGTAGACCTTGTCTGTTGCGATTATCCGAGAAGCTACTGTTACTTGAATCGCTACTCGTGTTGGATTCATCATCTGAGGAGTAACTATTGCTTGCTGATGTATAGTCTGCCTTCAGGTATGGGTAGACCTTCTCCTTTTCAAATTTCTTAATGTCTTTTTTTAATTTAGATATTTTCTGTTTCATCAGAAACTCCCTGTTCTCTGCTATTTCATTATTAATCTCAGACAATTTAGTTTTGAATACTGCGGTGGTCAGAGTGACTTTGACTGCACCCTCTGCATTCTGGATTTTAATCAGAATAGCATCTGCTAGTCTCTTGGCCGTATTAATAATGAGTATGAGCCAGTCCCTGGTGCACTTCCACGACACCAGGGACCATTCTTTCTTGAAGATCATGTCCTCCAAGAAGAGGCGTGGAAAATTCTGTCATCATAGCCCTGTGTAATGTAATTTTAAGCCACTCGCGTTTCAAAGCAGTGAGCGTCATAAAGTCGTCTGATTGTGCTCCAGTAGTAGCGTTACTATCTGGCCCCAGTAGTGATGGAGTGCGTAAAATTTCTGCAGCAATGTCGTCACCAAAACTCAACCCATGGAAATCATCCATGGTGGAATTCGAGAGATTGTAAAGGAAGAGTAATAGATATAAACAAACAGGAGAGGCAAAAAGCAGTCCTCTCTTAATACAGTTGGGCCAGGGCTTCACAATGGTGAGTGTCCTTGGTATCCTAATCAGTTCCTACGGGGGACTCCCCGTGCTTAACGTTAAATATAAGAGGAGGAACAGAGGGCTGTGTTGAGCAGGTCCAGCACACGGAGCCCAATCAGAAGTCTAAATATAACGGTGAATGCTGTTCCTAGAGGGTGAGAATGGATAAAGAAGGCCTACAACGATCTAAGAATCAGTGAAATCAGGAGAAACTTCCTCCTTTAGGAAAAAGACCCTCACACATCCAGCCAGCTAGATGTCATGCTTCATCATCAGGTCTGCTCCGAATCGGGGTGGCGCTGCAATCCCCGATCGGCGCCCTTATCGGGGCCTTTTGATGAAGATCTTTTTTCCTTTAAGCCGGTTGGTGTAGTGCGGGTGAGGGCCCTAAGTGTAGTGTGTTCTAATGAAACTTTAAAACAAGTAGTGGGGGCCCAAAATAACAAAGTTTAATAAGCAGGGTCCCACTCTGGACTAAAACCAAAAAGAAGCGCCTCCCTGCTGCAAGGTAGTAAGGTTGGCGCTAAAAGAAGTCGACATGTTTCTTGCTATGGTTAGTTAAACCGCAATTCATCAGGACCATAAAAAAAAAAGAGAAAGTTCACACACTTACTGGTAGTGATAGCACCTATTTAGCACTTACCACTATTACAGCACCCTAATAAGTGGTTACTTTAGTTGGAGAAAAACCTAAATGCACCTGAAAGAGAGAATAAAAACAGGCACATAATAAAACAACATTGAATAACAGGGTATAAATAAACGACAAGGGTGACTACTTGGAGAGTACCCACTGGCGGGGGCGCCGGGATTAGGCACGGTAGGGCATCAGACACGTCAGAGCTTCACTAGCGGTGTAAATACATTCCATGTGGATTCATTCTATGCATAGTCGCCTTTTAATGAATATCACGAAAATCGTCATGGTGATAGGTACATACGGTTTGTCCAGCATGTCCTAGGTGTTTCTATAAATATATATATTTTTAAAATAATACAAAACAAAGGCCGGCCCCAGGGGATGAGGTCCCCAGAGCCAAAAGTTGCCTGAGAAGGGGGGCAACGCAGCCCCCTCCTAAAGAATTTAAATAAAAAAAAGGCCATGACCCGGGGGTTGGGGTCCCCGGGGCCGATTAAGGCCTTGGGAGGGCCAAATTAATTTTTTTCAACAAAAAAAATTAGGGTGCAGGCCCTGGGGGATGTGGTCCCCAGGGCCAGTAAATTAGAAAAAGAAGGTGGGCCACACAGCCCTCCTTCTTAAAAAAATAAAATAAATAAAAGACCGGTATCGCGCTGGAGGCCACGCCCCCTCCCTGCAGCACTCTGCAAACGCGCCCCCTGGCCAGTTGTAAGTTGGGGAATTAATTCCCATTCAATACTTAGGGTCCATGAGGGCCAACTAGCCCAACAGGTATCTCCAGTGTGCGCCATGGAGCTGTGTTGCAGACAGGTGTTCTGAGGCCACACCCCTTTTTACACCTCTATGCATCGCAGCTCTGTGGCGCTTACTGGAGGTACCTAGTGGGCTAGTTTGACCCTAGGGACCCTTAGGATTCAAGGGGACTTAATCTCTCAACTTAGAACGGCCACAGGGCGCGTTTACACAGTGGTGAAGGGAGGGGACGTGGCCTGAGTTAACGTGTGCAAACAAGCCCTGTGGCGCGTTTTAAGTTGGGGAAATAATTCCTTTTCAATCCTGAGGGACCCTGGGGGCCAACTAGCCCACCAGGTGATTCCAGTAAGTGCCACTGCTCTGCGTTGCAGAGAGGTGGTGCAGGCCGTGCCCCTTTTTACACCTCTCTGCAATGGCGCTTACTGGACGTACCTAGTGGGCTATTTTGCCCCTAGGGATCCTCAGGCTTCAAGGGGACTTAATCTCCCAACTTAAAAAATGGCCACAGGGCATATTTACACAGTGGGGAAGGAAGGGGATGGGGCCTGAGGTGACGTGTGCAAACATGCCCTATGGCGCGTTTTAGGTTGGGGAAATGATTCCCCTTCAATCCTGAGGGCCCCTGGGGGCTAACTAGCCCACCAGGTGCTTCCAGTAAGCGCCACTGAGCTGCGTTGCAGAGAGGTGGTCCAGGCCGTGCCACTTTTTACCCCTCTCTGCAACGCAGCTCTGTGGCGCATACTGGAGGTACCTAGTGGGCTAGTTGGACCCTAGGGACCCTCAGGATTCAAATTAACTTAATCTCCCAACTAAAAACGGCCACAGGGCGTGTTTACACAGTGGTGAAGGGAGGGGACGGGCCTGAGTTAACGTGTGCAAACAAGCCCTGTGGCGCGTTTTAAGTTGGGGAAATATTTCCCCTTCAATCCTGAGGGACCCTGGGGGCCAACTAGCCCACCAGGTGCTTCCAGTAAGCACCACTCCACTGCGTTGCACAGAGGTGGTCTAGGCCGTGCCCCTTTTTACATCTCTCTGCAACGCAGCTCTGTGGCGCTTACTGGAGGTACCTAGTGGTCTAGTTGGACCCTAGGGACCCTCAGGATTCAAGGGGACTTAATCTCCCAACTTAAAACAGCCACAGGACGTGTTTACACAGTGGGGAAGTGAGGGGACGGGGCCTGAGGTGACGTGTGCAAACCCGCCCTGTGGCGCGTTTTAAGAGGTAGTTTTAATCCCCTGCCCTATTATATACTAGGGGCTTACAGAGGAGGTCATGCTGATCACAGGGGGACCCCAATGCATAGTGTTCCCTAGTGTATGTAGGTGTTTTCACTGTATTCTGAGTGTCTTTTAACATAGCACTGGCTCTAGGACTGGTTAGTCAGACTCAGTTACCACCAGTATCCGTCTGAAAAAGTTGAGGGTACAGGATGATTTTGCAACAAGGCTTCTTTCTGCTCTTCTGTTTGTTCTTTCTGCACGATATCCTTCTTCCTGCACTTTTCTTCGTCTTTGAGGACTTCTGTTGCTTCTTTCTGCATTTCTTTTTTTTCTTTCTGTGCGTTTTTTCTTCTTTCTTCACATGTCCTATCTCTGTAGGCATAGTTAGAAATTAGCATTTAAAAAACCTTTGAAATTCACTGAAAAAACCATAGGTTTCAGGCACGTTATAGTTAGGAATTAGCATTTAAAAATCCGTAGAAATTCACTGAAAAAACCATAGGTTTCAGGGGCGTTATAGTTAGCAGGACTTTTCACTCGTACAAAACCATTGAAATTCCCCCGTTATAGTTAGTTCAGCTAACTATAACTCGCGCGCCCGCAATGCACTGCTGATGACATCACATATTACATCACTCATGACATGGTCAGTGACATCACTCATGACATCACTGATGACATCTCAAATGACATCACTAATGACATCACTGATGACATCATCCTTGTGATAGAGTGGCAGACCTCCTCTTCCCCTAATATAACCTTTGATGCACACATTCAAAAATAGAAACTACAATGTTCAAAACAATGGGCATACCAATACCAGTTACAACAACCTATTCAGTAATTCTAAGATCCACATACACATCCACTCATTCACCAACAGTCCTATACAGTCACTCATACATGTCTTTACTCATCATATGTACTCACACACCTATACATCCTGTTACACAACGCCACTCATCCATAGAGTTACTCACACACATAGTCACTCATGCTAATAAAGAATCAAACATCCATTTAATTGCATATACAGTTATACACACACCACCACACTTACTTCTACTGAAACTCACACATACTTAGTCTTTTAAACAATCACTTATAGAAACACATACTTATTCATACAGGAACTCTTTCAATCTCTCACTCTCACATATACTCACTTATATACACCAATAGTCACATATACTAGTTTAAAACATATGTAGTTACTCATAAAGACACTATTGAGACAGTCTATCACTCACTAACACACCCATGCACACACTCATCCACCCATACAGTCCTGCACACACGCTGTCTTCAACACATACAAACAGTGAGTCACTCATTCATGCACCTATGCACTACATAATACCCCCACCGAACCATACAGACACTCAGACACTCATACTGATACTCAAAAAACCAACTAATAACCTATATAGACACTCATGTAGCTACTCACCAACCCATGCAGCCACTTATACACAAAGTGAGAGACTGATACAGATATTTACACATTTAAACATTACTCACTAAGCCATGTATTCACTAAGATACGCTTAATCAGTCAGTTATACAATCAATTTTTCAAAAACAAATCATCCATTTAGACACTTAAATACCCATTTATTCTTCCATCGACCTTGAGATATACATTTATAAAACATATGTAATTTTCAGAAAAACACACATTCACTGGATGATGTCATCAGTGATGTCATTTGAGATGTCATCAGTGACGTCATGAGTGATGTCACTGACCATGTAATTAGTGATGTAATATGTGACGTCATCAGCAGTGCATTGCGGGCGCGCGAGTTATAGTTAGCTGAACTAACTATAACGGGGGAATTTCAATGGTTTTGTACGCACCCCCGTGATTTAAAAAAAAAAAAAAAAAATTTTTTTGCCTTCGGGGTCCTTCAGGGACCCCCTGACAAAGGCTAGGTGGTCAGGAACTCTCTACCCTGCCCCCTTTTCACGTTCGCCAGCTTCCTTTTTCACTCTCGCACTGAAAACAAACAAAATGGCGGCCGACACTTCCTGATTTCGACCGATTCGAACGTTGACTAACATGTAACCACCAATCAGAATTACGCTCGCGCACGTTAGGGTGCTCGCACGGTGCGTGCACGGTGCGCGCACCCTGCGCGCGTCAAGATATTGATATGCTTTTAAATGCTATTTTCTCAGGAAATACTGAACAGATTTACACCAGACCTGCAAAAGCCACTTCCTTGACCTTATGGCTACCTCTCTGCCAAATTTCAAGTAATTCTGTTCAGCCGTTCGGGCTGTAGCTGCGTCTAAATGTCCTATGGAAAAATGCATGGGGAAAACGCGTTTTGGGACCCCCTTTGTTCTCGGCCCCCGCTTGACGAATCACCCCGAGACTTTCAGGGTAGGAGCTGAACGGAGCGCCCCATTAGTTTTGAACATTTCGCGAGGATTCGTCAACCGGCGGCAAAGTTATTCAAAATAGAATTTTGAGATTTCCTATGGAAACACGGTCCTAACTATAACTATCTACTGGCGACCGCCAGTAGATAATATATACATATATATATATATATATATATGCATTTGTGTGGTTTGAACAATATTGTAAAGTCTTATATATTCATGTACTCATTTGAATAATACTCTGCCTTTGTTTTATAACTCAGAATGTATGCATTTGAGTAGTACTCTACATCTATATGATACACATATATGTATCTGTAATCTTGCATTTAAACATGTATTGAGATGCTTGCCGTACTAACTTGACCAAAGACCTTAAACATTTGGATTTCTTAATCTTTATCTTTCATCCTGAATGTTTGCTTTAGATGCAATGTTTATCACTCCTCTGCAGGTGCTTTTCATGTGATCTTATGAACAGAGAAAGAACATTGTGTGAGAGAGATAGTAAGGTTTGGGAGGAGATGAGTATGGATGAGAAGCCTTAACGAACAAAGCGTTGACTACTGTCCATTTGGAGCAGAGATACAGATGGAATCCAAGGACAATCTGATGTGTGGACCAAAGAAAAGGAGTTTCAAGTGTAGTTGCCAAGTGCCACTATATGAAGGTGGAAAATGATGGGAAATGGTATTCTCAAAGGTTATTTTTGTGGGTATAATTGATGATCACACTACAGTTTATTCAGACTCCTTCAGACCTCTTTGTGACATCCCTGTTGTGTGGCTACATGCCATACAATATTCTTTCCCTTTAGAGAACTTCTACAGAGGTTCTGCTATGCTGACACTTTTCTACTTTAATGGATTTAATTAGGGTTTCCTCATCCAGTATTATGTAGATTATAAGATACAGATTTTCCTCATGCATAACAAGCGAGAGGATCACAAATCATGCACATTCTGCATTGTGATTATGAAACCTCTTGTATGTTTTATGTTGCTTAAACTAAACTTCATTCATTGTTTGGACCTGCCTGTAGTAATCCTGTATTGTTACAATATATTCCGGAGACTTGTGTATATCAGTCTGGCTTTGAATTTGCAATAAATCCATACTTAATCCCATCTTCTGACTCAGAGGTTTACTGTGTGGCCAATTGGGTTACACTATAATTGTAAGAGTTTAGTGGATCCTAGCTCCTTTTCTTCCTCAGGCACCTAGAAAGTTTTATTGCAGGGTGGCAAGGAAAAGGGGCCCAAATACTATGTGTTAGCAAAATCCATACAATAAAGTTTCTCTCTGAACACACTTTTGGTATCATAATAGTGCATGATTTGGGTTAAGCAAAAAATGTGTATACGAATACAAGTAAACTCAGGTTGTCAATGTGAACGGTAACCCTCATTCTTAATACTGATGTCCTGGCTTACTCCTGGAATTCAGGATTTATAATGCAGGGCGATACCAACTACTCTCCCAAACTAGGAAGATCTGGATCTATGCAATGTCCGTCAATGCATAAATGTGCTACAGTAACAATAAGGGTTGACCAGATCATCACCATTACCAAGATGACAGCATTGTAGCCTAAAACAAATCTACACTCATGTAACCTATCTACCAATACTTCCCAAAAACATTCAACTGACTGATAGCAAATGAACAAATGACAGTGATCAGCATCTTTCATCTTATATAAACAAGATACCTCTGAAACCATAAATTAAACTCTTATTTTTGCCTCATTAGTCCTTTTTATTAACAATGGGCTTTGAGCAATTTCTCATATCTTTTCTTTGTATATGTTTTTCAGTTCCATTGACCAATACGTTTTAAAACATACCCTTTGAATAACACTGCAATTTGTATCAGAAAATTACATTACTCACGTATGTACAATATAAACAGTGCAAACAACAACAAACAACATTTTTGACATAAAAACTTAATAGGCAAATGCACTTTTCTAAACAATGTTTGTCCTACGCATTGTTGATCATTATTGGAACCTTAATTATTAGGTCCTCAAATAAAGCGCTGTGGGTGGTGGTACATGGCCGTTCTTAGTTGGTGGAGCGATTTGTCTGATTAATTCCGATAACGAACGAGACTCCTCCATACTAACTAGTTACGCGACCCCCAGCACTTTATTTGAGGACCTAATAATTAAGGTTCCAATAATGATCAACAATGCATAGGACAAACATTGTTTAGAAAAGTGCATTTGCCTATTAAGTTTTTATGTCAAAAATGTTGTTGGTTGTTGTTTGCACGGTTTATATTGTATATGCGTGAGTAATGTAATCTTCTGATAATAACTGCAATGTTATTCAAAGGGTATGTTTTAAAACATATTGGTCTATGGAACTGAAAAAAGTATACAAAGAGAAGATATGAGAAATTGCTCAAAGCCCATTGTTAATAAAAAGGACTAATGAGGCAAAAATAAGAGTTTAATTTATGGTTTCAGAGGTATCTTGTTTATATAATTGTTTTGATTCCTTCCTCTGAATTCCTCAATAGAATCACTCCCCTACCGTTGTAACCCAACATCTTTCATCTTACAACTGGGAGACTTTGAATACATGCAACATCTCTTTTCACCTTTCAAAGCATATTTATTGCTCGATAATGTTGTAGTTGTATATTCCCTGTCATGAAACAATAAAGACTCCCTTTAAAACTTTTTAGAAGTAATTTACTAATATCTTAGGGGTATATTTATCAAATTTGCAAGCAATGCAGTGCAGCAAGCCCTGCACCTGTTTGCTTGGGGTAGGGCAACTCAAATCTATTGATACTAAATTCCCCTGAGTTATCATGAAACGTCTTTAGAACTAGTGAATTTCAAGCTTTCATAGTGATTGCAAACAATCCCAAAATTAATAGTTCTATGAGTAGAATTCTTTCCAGATTGCAATTGACATCACAAGTGTTGTTAATGAAGTCTCAAGCCAATAAATACAGAAGCCAGTACTATGTAAATCAAGCTCTTCTTAAAGGTCAGCCAATGGCCTATCTTAAAAAAAACTCCATGCTCCCCCAAAAGCTATGAGTAAGGGAAGAACCCCCCTCACACATGAAAAATGAAGTAAAATGAGAATATTTATAGTAATATTGAATACTTTAAACCAAGCTTTCCATATCCTGGTTAATACTAGTGCTTTACTGGGGTTGCTAGTCACTTGATCATGTCTGAACTAAAGCAAAAAAAATCTGGTACTGACCAGGCTGCTATAGGCTGCAGAAATGTCAAGAATATAATAGCTTGACAGTCCCTCCTATCGACCAAAATGAAACTGGGGATTGCGAAAATAAAATAATGAAAGCGTATTAACTACTGTTAAAGGAATGGAGTGAGAGACATTAGGCAAGGTCGCCATAACAATATTACACCACCCAAGCGGAGAGATCAAATCCTTCTCAAATGTACCCATAAATACAGAGCAATCTTTTGAAGTTACCTTGTCTTACAATCTTACAACCTCACCAGCTTTAATGGACATCTATACTCCTATATAACTTGCCATTTCAACAAACCGAAAGTCTCTCAAAACTGTACCATAATTAAAGATATATGTAATTGTTGCCTAAGGTGTAACCACATTTGGCAGCTTCCTTTTGATGAATGGACCTGCTGCAGCTATGCTTCCAGGGTACATTTCAATGTCTTCGGCATATACTACCACATTGATGCTTCAACCACTAGCAGTTGTTTGATTATTGTATCATTCTTTTAACTGTCTGTATGAGCCATATACCCAAGTGTAGGAGGATTGTGTGTATATAGCTTTGAGAGCAAATGCATCCTAAATAACAGGAACCTGCACAAAGGCAACATATGACTTTGGAAATGCTACATTGACGACATCCTAGTGATATGTAAAGGGGACAAAAAATTTGATGCATAACCTCCTAACCTGGATAAACACGTGACCCCATCCTAAAATTCACACACATAGGCAGCCAAGAATATATCACATTCCTAGATGTCACAATATATGTAGAGAATGGAAAACTTGAAACAAGAACCTATCAAAAACCGACTGATAAAAATACACTGTTGAGATTTGACAGTTTTCATCCCAGAGCACTCTGAGAGAACTTTCCATATGACCAATTTCTCAGATTGAGAAGAAATTGCTCAAGGAAAGCTGACTTTGTCACACAAGCAGAAGACCTAAAAGAATAAACAAAAAAACCTATAAAAGAGCAAACAACCAAAACAGAGAATGTCTGTTAGAACCACTCACCAAGAATAATGATACAATCATTATGACATGCGTCACAACCTACTACACGATTTCTAATGATGTCAAGAAAATCATCAATAAGTATTGGCGCATAATAAAAAAAGGGAACCTAAAATGGTGATGAATCTGAAAGACATCCTAGTAAAGACCAGACCACGCATCACAAGAAACAAAGTAAAAACCATGTTTCGAAATATGTGGGGTCTCCGGAGGTGACAGGCCACCATACCTGTGGCAACTGTAGCACCTGCCATTTAAAAAAAAAACACCAAGACCTTGAATCTAGAACCTGGGAAGACATGGACATTACGAAAACATACAAATTGTAAACACATTCAATGTTGTCTACCTGATCGTTTGTACTTGTGGATTAAAATACGTGGGCATGACAACAAGAAAGATCAAAAACAGAATTTGTTAACAAAGGAGCAATATAAGATATAAGAGAAACACAACAAAACTTATAGACCTTTTCATCACCCTAGGGCACACCCCGAATGATATGACATGGTGTGTCATTGAACAGCTAGAAAATGACCCAGGTTAATATAGAGAAACGCCTTTTCAAGAAGGAACAATGTTGGATCTACCGAATGTCCACTCACGAGACGGATTAAATGATGACATCCCATGGAGCACTGTGCTGTGAACCCTGCAAAAACATATGAACTTCTGAACACGACTGTAACCTATGGCTTGACCACGAATACTTGGGAACTGTAATACTGACCTAAACACCAATAAGGCTAATAGAAAGGTAGTATACCTACCTGGCCTACCTGGCTTGACCCTTGGAAACCCCATACCCCCACCCAACTCCCCCTTGTCTGTTTATACACCAGCTGACCGTGAGCCTGTGGAAATAACACCTCCCACAGACACAAACAGGGGTGGCACATTTTACACCAAACAGACAAATAAATAAAAAAAAATTAATAAATCTGTTCTGTAGCCACAGTGCACTGACACCCAATTTACTAGTAGCCAATAACAATAAAACAGTTAAATTGCTTTACCACTGAGACTTCCTACCATTTAGGATGGTTAACAATAATTATTGCATATGACCTGCTACTTAAAACAGTATTTTCTAATATACAGACTCCACGATTATTGTTACACAAACATTGCCACTTGGAAAGTAATCTGGTATCCATAGCAACAGATAAACAATTAGTGAAACCAACAGAACTTCGCCCGTAGAAAGAAACAAACCACGTGTCGTCATCAGACGCGTAACATGTAGGAACACGCAAAGGTCAAACCCCGCCCCTGTTGAAACGAGCACCGCACACGTAATCACTATGGTACGGGAAACAAATGCCCGCATATAAGCATAGCCTCCGGTGGTACCCCGCAAGATGCATGATGACCGGGGCATAGCAGGTATCAGAGAGGGTGAGATGCCTTGTCGAAGTAAGTGGGAATACAATGGGGGAGCCTGGTTGAATGGGATTAATGTTACTAAAAAAGCTCTCCGTATGTTTTCACAGAGTGTGACAACAGGGTTCACCACCTTGGCCGATCCCAGGTAGCAAGAGGCTACCACGACTAAGTTAGTTACCATTCTTTTTAATAACTAAGTAGTAATCTTGAGAGCCACTTAATAACATTGAGGTGTCAAGCGCTGCTGGCTGAATTTTTATGCTAGCGCCGAACACCAACTGCATTTACGAGCACGAATGAAACTGATTAAGGCATGTAACTTGATTATAATAGTATAGAGATGTAACATGGAACATTTAACTGACTTCCGAAAAGACCCTTGGATGAATCGTTGATTAGCAATAACGGAATTAGCAAAAATAAGCACAACCTAAAAACAGTGAATGTCTGTATGTCCTGTCTGTCAAATGACTATGTTTTATGTAGACTCGTGATACCACCTGGCTGTCTGGTTTATTGGACAATAACTATGAATGATACTTCCAAATCCATATGCAAAATCATGATACTACTGGTCTGTATGGTCTGTCTTGGAAAACAATAATGTGATATACATGGTGACAACTTAGTCACAAGAAAGAACCAGAAGGGAAGGTACCCATCTGGCTCATTACCAGCTTCACGTATTCATGACTACTGTCTGTTTGCAGGAAGGAATACACAACGGTGACTTTCCTGCCATCACAGTGGATTGTAAGTACAATCCACCCACACTATTCCTGCATGCCTAGGCATGCATGCTGAGCTGTTTTTGCTCCTGACAAAAGCCATTCTGACCCTGAGAGGCACTATAGCAAGATGGCTGAAACATGTAGACTGTTTTTTGGATAAGTTGGATCAAATTAATATCCAACATATATCCTCTGCTTTTTACTTTTAAAATTGAATAAGACTCCCCTGAGTTTATGTCGAAAGGACTGGAGATCTTGAGCCAATTTTAAATACTGCACCTTTTTCACTAATTAACACACCATCACTATCTCACAATATGAAAATCAAAAACCAGATCCTCTGTAATCAGCGTTGTAGCACACCCTAGAAACATTCGATGACCAGGGTAGGAAACCTATGATGAAGCATGTCACCTACTAGGTAGGTGAATGAGGGTTGATGTAGTATTCTAGATTAAAAGAGGGAGGTGATGTAGTATTCTAGATTGCCTGTATGTCACATTGCTATGTCATGCTGGGTTACTGTGTTCTTGATTAGAATGTACTGTGGTCAGAATGTTACTCCTTGAACAAGTGTCAGTTGCTCTTGTGAGTTGAAGGATGGGGTCTCTTGTCTCTGTACTGCATTAAAAGAACCTACAAGCAAATCTACTGCCTTCTCTTCTTATTCCTGCATGCCCACCTCTTCATTTTGGCGACGAGTGGAAATCAACAAGAGACCCCAACTCACCGATCTTCTTTGGATTCACGTCGTGTTTGGACCTCAGTAAGCCTTTGCCTGTCACGCACGGTGCCTTTCTGTGCCTCTGCCTCTGCTTCAAGCTGGGATTCGACTAAGGAACAAGGTCGGTGCCCTTGGGCTGTTTCTTCCTCGGAACCGTGTGGAAGCGTCTTTGTGACACGGTGACCGCCGTTGTTCCTCCGGCGCCCCGACGGCCAGTTGGAGCCAGTCTATCCTGGGTGCTGACGTGCGATCTTCAAAGCACCAGTTAAGGCTTTTCTTTCTTGCGTGTAGACGCGCAGTCTCTGAAACCCCGCCCCGGAGCCCCCCGCCCCGGCTACATTTTTGTACCGTTGTCTAGCAACCTGTCCTGATTTGGGCCCATCAGCGCATGTCCTTCAGCTAAGTTGCATTCTGTTGCGTGGCAACCAGCAAAGCGATCCCATTCGCTACGTACTACGCACTGCCTCAGCGTCATTTTCAAGCGTGTACTCCACGGAAGGAGGCTTCTCTTCATGAAGGTTTCAAAGACACTTTTAAGGTACTGTGGGAGAATTTATTCCTTTATTGCCAGCGCTGATCTGCACAGCTTTCTTTCTTTCATTGCAGATCATTTCCAACCAATCTTCGAGATTTCTCTTCGTGAAGGTTTCAAAAACATTTTATAAGGCACTGTGGGAGAGTTTGTTCCTTTATAGCCAGCGCTGATCTGCACAGCTTTCTTTCTTTCTTTCATCGCAGATCTTTTCCAGCCATTCTAAGAACCCTGTGTGAAGAGCTTTCTTCCTCCATCCTAGCGCTGATCTGCACAGCTTGGTTGACTTTCGCAGATTAAGTCGACAGATGTGAATAGTGCGTTATTTTCTGTTGGCTTTATCTTCATTGCTATTCTGCATGATTTTCAATGTAGCTCATTTGCAGGTTGTTTGCTTTGTAAAAAGTTTGAAGTAGGTTTTGTTTTTGTTGTTAGCGTCACTTCATGTCATAGGTTGGTACATGCGGATGTCTACACATTTCTTTTCACGCTGACAAGCACAACTCGTTTAAAAAAAAAAAAAAAGAGGAGTTGTTGGAAACCATACTCATTTTGCACTTTACCTTGCGGTCATACAGAACGTCACTGCTCCTCCTTTCTTTCTATCCGCTCCAGGTGATCCCACCAATCCATGGATAAAATGGAAAAAGGTTTTTGCTAATTATGCTAGGGTCTGTGGTACATCCCTGAGTGCGGAAAGAAAGTCAGCTCTGTTCCTACATTGCCTAGGCTCAGAGGGCCAAGAGGTTTTTGAACACCTTCCTGACCTACCTGATGGGAACTCCCTCAATGAATATGAAATTTGTATTAAGAAAATGGATTTGCATTATTTACCTAAAATGAGCATGATATTAGAAAGGTATCATTTTGGCAAGAGGGTTCAAAGGCATGATGAATCAGTAGAGCAGTACGTCACGTCATTGCGCAAACTTGCTTCCACTTGCTCGTTTGCCGGTAGTTTGGATGAAAGACTTAGAGATCAACTCATGTTGGGCTCTTCGATAGAAAAGGCGAAAGATGCTCTTTGGCAAAAAGATAACCCGCCTTTAGAAGAAGTTATCACCACGTTGAAAATGCACGAACACTCTAAAGCATGTTCTGAAGCCATAAAGAAAGCTTCGGACACTGACAAGAGTGCTACCACTGATGTCAAAGAGATAAAAACAAAGTCTTCTGAGAATTCCGACAAACTTGTTAATCCATCTTTACAATCTGGTTCAGGTTCCTCTAAAGTCATACGCTCGAACTGGAATTCCAAATCCTTTACAGTAAAGTGCTTTCGTTGCGGGAACACAGGACATGTAGCTAATTTCAAAGACTGTCCTGGATGGAAAACAATCTGCTCCATTTGTAAAAGAAAGGGTCATCTTTCTAAGTGCTGCAGGTCTAACAAAAATACAAAAAATGTAAGTGAGATAGAAATTTCTGAGCAAGATGATGAAGATCTGATTGTAACTCAAATTTGCAGTCAGGCGGCAGATGGACCTATAGAAAGTGTGTTAATTAATGACAATCAGGTAGATATGTTGTTTGATTCTGGAGCCAAGATCACTCTAGTTCCAAAAACATTTTACGAAAAATATCTAACGACCAAAGTGAAATTGTTTAAACCAGACATTACTCCTAGGGGTTATGGTGGTCAAATCATAAACCTATTAGGATATTTTATGGGAACTATAGATTTTAAAGGAAGGATCACGGCAGGGAAGATTTATGTCTCAATGAAGGGGGACTCTTTGATCAGTTGGTCACACCAACGTGATCTTGGTGTCTTTTTAGATCCCAATGAATCTCCTTCGGTGTGTTTGAGAGATCTACCCACTATTGCGTCCATCTCTGATAACAGTGTCTGGATAAATAAGTTTCCTAAAGTTTTTGAGAGAAAATTAGGGTGTCTTAGAAAGTATGTACATCTTATTAAATTAAAAAAGGATTCCATCCCTGTGGTGGCTAAAGTCAGGAATGTTCCTTTGTTGGTAAGAGACAAAATGAAAGACGAGTTAAAAAAATTACTGGATAGTGGGGTCATTCAAGAGATTGAAGCTACAGAGTGGGTTTCTCCGGTTGTTATGGCCCAGAAGGCCAACGGAGAGGCCAGGTTGTGCATTGATTTGAGAGCACTGAACAAAGCTGTGGTTGTAGATCATTACCCCCTTCCGAACATAACGGAAATGCTTTCTTTATTAGGTGGGGCCACACACTTCTCTACGTTAGACCTATCTTCGGCCTACCATCAGGTCAGACTCCATCCCTCGTGCCAAGATTTGATGGCTTTCATCACGCCTTTCGGCACCTTCGAGTTTCTTAGGATGCCGTTTGGTTTGATATCAGCCGCATCAATGTTTCAAAGGGTGATAGAGAATGCGTTACGTGATATTGGTGGAGTTAAGATCTATCAGGACGATGTCCTTGTTCATGGGTCGAGTTTGGTTGAATACAATGAAAGAGTTAATCAAGTTCTCTCAAGGTTAGAAGATTCTGGTCTCACCCTCAGGTTAGATAAGTGCAAATTTGATGTAAAGGAAATTGAGTACCTTGGGCATATGATTTCTGGGTCAGGGATCAAACCAAAACCTTCTCTGGTAGAAGCCATCTCTAAGTTGAACTATCCTGTAAGTAAAGATGAACTCACAAAATTTCTGGGGATGGCAGAGTTTTATAATAAGTTTGTTCCTGGTTTTGCTCAGAATACAGAATGGATCAGGTCGCTACTAAAGAAAGGTAGTGAGTTCATGTGGGATGAATCTTGTAGTGCAGAGTTTGATTGGATTAAAAATTGTCTGAACAAGGCACCAAACCTTTCTAGTTTTGACCCGACGAAAGACTCTTATGTTATGACTGATGCTAGCTCTAGAGGACTGGGTGCGGTATTATTACAACCTGGTAAAATAGGGGATAATACAATTCTTTTCATATCAAGGCCTCTCAGAGGGGCGGAGTGTAATTACTCAGTAGTCGAGAAAGAAGCTTTAGCTGTGTACTGGGCTGTTTGTAAACTGAAAACATTTTTGTGGGGTAAAGGGTTTTTTGTGGTCTCTGATCACAAACCCTTAAAGGAGGTATTTGGAAAAAAAAGTATTGACCGTGTTTCGCATAGGATAAGGAGATGGGTTGTCGCTTTATAAGATTTTGAGTTTGATGTTCATTACTTGCCAGGGGCTAACAACATTCTCGCAGATTGTTTGTCAAGACTTGGTGGCACTACTGCCTTTGATGGAGGTGAAGATGAGGAAGATTCTTTCCTTGGGGAACATTCGAGAGAAGAATGGAAAGTGTGTCTAGTCACTCAGGGGGTTGTCACTGAGGAAGAATGGAATGCAGTGATGAGAGATGATGCCGTCCTTCAGCGTGTCATCTGCTTTGTGCGTGATGGGTGGTGTGAGAAACGTCTGTGTGATGAGGAGATTAGGGGGTTTTGGAATGTTAAAGAAGAATTGTCTTTTTCTAATGGCCTTCTCTTTAGAGGAAGTAGACTGATTGTTCCCGGTGCTGTGCGCCAAAGATTAGTTGAAAATGCACACTCCAGTCACATGGGCATTGCGAAAACAAAGGAAAGACTGAGGGAGATTTATTGGTGGCCTGCAATGGACACCATGGTGGAACGATTGGTGCGCTCTTGTCCCCAGTGTGCTGGTAGTGACAAAGTTCTTAAATGCAGGACACAACCCATGGTTATCAGGAAACAAGCAGATGGTCCCTGGACAGATATAGCTGTTGATATTCTAGGGCCGGTCAAAGTGAAGTCTCGAGATCAGTATGTTTTGGTCTGCATGGATATGTTCTCTAGGTGGCCAGTCATCAAAATAGTGAATAGTGTTGATTCTGTTGCGGTTATTAACTTCCTTGATGATCTCTTTGCTAGTGAGGGGTTGCCAGCATCTGTATTGACAGACAATGGGGTGCAGTTTGTTTCCAGGGTGGTGGAGGAATTCTTCAGTGAACGAGGTATTACACATAAATGTGCTGCTTTGTACCATCCGGAATGTAATGGTGTTGTTGAGAGGTTTGTGAGAGTGCTCAAGGAGGCTATGCAATTGGCGTTGATGTCTGATTATGACTGGGAGGAAGCGGTCAATAAAAAAGTATACGAATATAGGGATACTCCCCATTCCTCTACTGGAGTTTCTCCTTTTACTTTATTTAGAGGAAGGGTACCTAGTACGCAGGTGAATCCTCTTTGGGTGACATCTAGAAGGTTGGAAGTGGGTGGTGTTGTTGACAAAACTGTTGGTTGGAAGGACCGTGAAGTGGAAAAAATGGTAAAGAGAAAGGAGGTGTATGACACTAGGAAGGCTGTCAAAAGAACGGTCATTCAAGTTGGTGATTGGGTCAGGGTAAAACTTCCTGAAAGGAAATTTGGAAAGTCAAAATTTGGTCAACCAATTAAGGTAACTAGACTTCTAGGTAATGCTGTCAGAACTCAAGACCATTGAGTGTGGAATCTCAACAGGATTGCGAAATGTCCTTCTATATGTATAGAAGAAAGTTTGTCTGACACGTTGCCAGTTCCCTCTCTTCCCTCACTTCCTGTGTCAACGAGGCCTGTCAGGTTGAGGAAAGTTCCTCAACGATTTCAAGATTAAGTCTTATAAGTTGATACTGTGCACTTTTCTTTTATTGTTTTATTTTGTGCTTGTTTGGTGTTGTTGTTGTTTTGGTGGATGAAAAGAGGGAGGTGATGTAGTATTCTAGATTAAAAGAGGGAGGTGATGTAGTATTCTAGATTGCCTGTATGTCACATTGCTATGTCATGCTGGGTTACTGTGTTCTTGATTAGAATGTACTGTGGTCAGAATGTTACTCCTTGAACAAGTGTCAGTTGCTCTTGTGAGTTGAAGGATGGGGTCTCTTGTCTGTGTACTGCATTAAAAGAACCTACAAGCAAATCTACTGCCTTCTCTTCTTATTCCTGCATGCCCACCTCTTCAGGGTTCCTTTTTAAACCCTATGGGTACCTAGGCAGTGGGAAACAGCCATTTCAACCCGGCTGTTTACTCGCATGCCATTACATCGCAAGCGTTACAACGCATGCGATGTAACAAAGCTTAGCTATTAATATGCATTTTTTTCCATTGCATGCGCTTCTACAACACATGTGATGTAAAACAAAATGGCAATCCACCTCGTTTTGAGGAAACCGAGACTCTTCCATTTCCTAACAACAACGTGCACCGCCACTCAGAGCCGAAGCGGGAACCAGGAGGAGAGAGGAACCACGAGGAGAGAAAGGTAAGGGGGATTGGGCCTGGGGTGGGGGTTACTTTTTTAGGGTCAAAAGGGGTCGGGTGGGGTGTGTGTGTAGTGCAGGGTAGTGTTTTAAGATTTAGGGTAGTGTTGGGGGTCATGCAGGGTAGTGTTTAAGTGTAGGGAGAGGACTGGGGGTCGGGGGAGGGTCATGTTGGAGGTAGTGTTTTAGGGTTTAGGGTAGTGTGGTGGGGTCATGCAGGGTAGTGTTTAACTGTAGGGAGAGGACTGGGGGTTGGGGAAGGGTCGTTCAGGGGGTAGTGTTTTAGGGTTTAGGGTAGTGTCGGGGGTCATGCAGGGTAGTGTTTTAGTGTGGGCAGAGGACTGGGGTTCGGGGAGGGTCATGCTGGGGGTAGTGTTTTAGGGTTTAGGGTAGTGTTGGGTGTAGTGCAGGGTAGTGTTTTAGTGTAGGGCGAGGACTGGGGGCCGGAAAGGGTCATGCTGGGGGTAGTGTTTTAGGGTTTAGGGTAGTGTTGGGGGTAGTGCAGGGTAGTGTTTTATTGTAGAGAGAGGACTGGGGGTCAGGGAAGGGTCGTGCTGGGTTAGTGTTTTAGGGTTTAGGGTAGTGTTGGGGGTCGTGCAGGGTAGTGTTTTAGGGTAGGGAGAGGAATGGGGGTTGGGGGAGGGTCCTGCAGGGGTACTAAATTAGGGTTAAGGGTAGGGCAGGGTAGTGTAACCTAACTTTCACACTTTTACCATGAGTATACCTTTACCATGCATGCCTTTGCATTGTAATGTCATGTGTGGTAAAGGCATATTTGTGGTAAAAGTATGCAATGTAATGGTAGGTCGTAATTGACAATACGTAGTAATATTCACGTTGTAATAGCATGGGTGGTATAAGAACACGTTGTAATGAGTCATATTCCTAGGCAGTATACCTAAAATAAAAACCATGAATAAGAGGTTACAGGTAAAAATGTGAAATATATTTAGAGACCCGTTCTCATAATGTTATTGTACTGATTACTTGGGAAGAGGAACTTGCTGACTGCTTGCTTCTCACTCTCAGATTGTTGTTTTGAACCCTATATACTTCAAAACTATCCATAGGTACCCCCAGAAGAAGGAGTATCATTCTGACAGTTCTCTGCATTACATACACCGCATCAGAGAAATATCTATATTTTCACACAATTTGGATAAATCAAAGTGGCTATTGCGATATCATATTGAAATCCCATTGTCAGGGAGGTCTGCAAGAATGTTTTAATATATTCAGCACTGCTCAGCCCAGAATGTGCCTGGTGTGTTCCACTCTCTTCCTTTGGCTTGCCTTTTTCTGAGACAACCCTATTTAAATCATTTCTGGAGTCTGATATTTTGCCTCCCTCATTTGAGTATTAATCACAGTCATTGAATCTAGGGTCATTATATATTGAAATACTTTGTAAAACTTGTCTGAAAAGAGATCCCCGCCATTTGCGTGTTTTCTTAGGAAGATTAGTTGAATGGCTGTAGTCTCCTTCATTGTGATTGTGACATCTAGGGGATCTGCTCTAAGGCCAGCTATTTCAATGATGAGCTATTAAGAAAACTGTTATTATCTTGGAATTAAATGTGTTATTTGTATGATGAAGAAACTGGAAGGTGCTCAGAAACTGAATAGCAATCTTAACATCAACTAATATCTCTTTACCCTTATCATGCTTATTCACCATGACGCTGCTAAGATATCTGTTCTCCTTAATTTTCTAAGAAGGAATGTGTCCCATTCCCTCACTATATCCTTAAACCTGAGTACCCTGTTATGGAGATATAAGGCGGCAACATTTTTCCTAAGCCACCTTGAAACCTTGTTCAGCCTGTGATACATATTCTGAAAATATTTATTCCAGAACATGACCCACAAATATGGTTTGTAGACACTCTGACAATGTGCCAACCTGAGACAGAAAGCCAATCGACGGCAACCACCCCACAACAGATTGAGCATTATGCAAATGGGATACGTTTCAGGTAATCGTGAATCATATGAAATAATACAGAGATAGTTTGTGGAACCAAACGATCTTTCATAATGGAAAGGCACAATCAAGAACACCAGTAAGCCAGAAATGTTAAAGATTTATTAAAAGATTTTTTCAAAAGTTAAAATAATATTCTAGTGCACATAATATGAATAATTTGAAAATGAAAGTGAGAATCTTACAGCAGGGCAAGGTTACAGGTTGACTCTTGCAACCTCAACAACGTTGAATAGCCATTGAACAAGGTCCCACTGAAGCTGGTGATTTTCGCAGAAAATGCTCAGAGCAGGAAAAGTTATGTTGCGTACCCAGGGTCATCATTGTCTCAGTTGTGTAAGTTTCCTGGTCAGGATTTCTAATGTGGGCCTTAGGGCCAGATGTGCTAACAATGCGTTCAGTAAAGAGGGTCGCATGCACTGACTTATACAAAATCAATTCTATTTTTGCGAACCAACCTGTGTACAATGAGGTCAGTTCACAAAAACCTGATTCGTAGTGGATCACAATGAATAGGAATGAGGTAGCTCGAAAATTGCAACCCTTTATAATTCACAGCCATCTCAGGGATGGTGGACTGCCGAGGTCAGCAGACCATCATGTCCTTGATTGGTTTTAAATAAGGTTTCATTAAAAAAAACGGCACCCTGTTTTCCGTTAAGGAATCCAGAAAGCATTAGGAAAAAATTGTTACTAATCTTTTTAAGGGTAGGTAGTGGTACACCGAACCTCTGCCTACTTTTAAAACAAATTTCTTACAACATTCACAAGGGAAAAAGGTCCCTTGTGGGACCCCCTTAAGATCATAAATTCCTTAATTCTAGTTTTCAGTAATCAGTAAACAATAATTACTAGATTTCAGTCAAACACATTAATACATCCCATTGCGATTTGGTATTTGGAAGGGATGAATAAGATAGAGGATGGATAGAGGAGGGAAGAGTTCAGAAAGGATTATTTGCGAGTTCCTAGTAGAAAAAGAGGTTTGGAACAAGTCAGGAAGATTGTTTGTTGGAAGAATAGGATAAAGAAGAGTTTGGAAAGAGTTGTTTGGGAGTTTTTAATAATTAGAGATAGAATTGCACTTAAGTCACAGGTGTACATGCATGGATAAATATTTACAAACTCTGACTTTGTTTTAGCTGTAAAGTACGTTTTTTTAAAATGTGCTTTATTATTGTGATTTAATAAAAATATTTGTTCCCAATATTTAAATAGTGAAGCACTTATAGATACAACTGCTATAATCATATTTACATATTGTGACAGATATTTATTATAGGAAAATAAACCCATAAGCATTCACTCATCCTTTTAAATGTTATGAATGTATTGATCTACATATATATGGATATAATGTTAAATATACATATATGCATGTATAATTTATTTATTTATGTTTGTTAGATATGTTTATTTATTTATCTCCATTCTTCTAGTAAGTGGGTCTATGTGTGTGCGTATTTGCTCTTATTTTTATGCTCAACAAATGATTTGTTTACTTGCCAATTTCTGCACATTCATCTTAACAATATTTCAGAGTTTAGTACTGTATTGACACAAGGAATTAAGTGAAATATATATTTTTCTATGTCTATCTGCCTAATTTTGCACATGGTTTTTGCACTGTCACTTTAAATTTGTGCTTTCCAGTTACAAAGTCATGTGATCAAGGCCTCCTGAAGGCCGAAACGCGTCATGATGGTGGTGCGCGGTGTTTGGATACAATAAACAACCTTGCACTCAACTTTTGGGTCCGTGTTCGTCTTTCCTGGATTAATTTGGAAGTTCCAGACGGAGTCAGTTAGGACCGTGTTTCCATAGGAAATCCGCAACATTCTATTTGGAATAACTTTGGCGCCGGTTGACGAATCCTCGTGAAATTTTCAAAATAGGTGGGGCGCTCCGCTCCGCTCCTTCCCTGAAAGTCTCGGGGGGATTCGTCAAGCGGGGGCTGAGAAAAAGGGGGGATCCCAAAACACGTTTTCCCCATGCATTTTTCCATGGGACCTTTAGTCCAAGCTACAGCCCGAACGGCTGAACAGAATTACTTGAAATTTGGCAGAGAGGTAGTCCTCAGGTCAGGGATGTGCCTTTTGCAGGTCTGGTGTAAATCTGTTCAGTATTTCCAGAGAAAATAGCATTTAAAGCAATATATATATCTATAGGCGCGCTCCGTGCGCGTACGGTAAAATGTACCGTACGCGCACGTTGCCGTGCGCGAGCGCGATTGTGATTGGTTGTTAGATCTTAGTAAACATTCGAATCGGTCGAAACCAGTAAGTGTCGGTCGCCATTTTGTCTCTCGCAGTCTGAGGGGGTGAAAAACAAAGGTGGAGAACGTGAAATGGGGGAAGGGTGGACAGTTCCTGACCCCCTAGCCTTGGTCAGGGGGTCCCAGAAGGACCCCCAACGGCCAAAATTTCTTAGAATTTTTTTCGAAAAATCGCGGGGTACGCGTAGCGTGCGCGTACGGTAGAAACGGAAAAATTCCGCGAACTGCGTAACGTGGGCACTCGGTGCGCGAAGCGCACCGAGCGCACACAGCACTCGCACGGTGCGCGAAGCGCACCGTGCGCGTACGGTACGCGCACGGTGAAAAACCTTAAAAAAAACAAAAATAAATACAGAACTTAGCATTTAAAAAAACGTACAAATTCACTGAAAAAACCATAGGTTTCACACACGTTATAGTTAGGAATTAGCATTTAAAAAACCTTGCAAATTCACTTAAAAAACCATAGGTTTCACGCATGTTATAGTTAGCTGGACATTTCACTCGTGAAAAACCATTGAAATTCCCCCGTTATAGTTAGTGCAGGCAACTATAACTCACGCTGACATCATCAGCAGAGGATTGCGGTCGCGTGAGTTATAGTTGCCTGCACTAACTATAACGGGGGAATTTCAATGGTTTTTCACGAGTGAAATGTCCAGCTAACTATAACATGTGTGAAACCTATGGTTTTTTAAGTGAATATATATATATATATATATATATATATATATATATATATTCCATATGAAAGATGCTCAGCATTGGAGGGCCACACACGGCGTGTTAAACCCCTTTATTGTCTGTAGGACCGCATGGCTTACAACATCGTAGTTCCAGCATAATACAGCTCAAATACACCAAACGCGTTTCGGGCATTCCTTCGCCCTTGATCATTGGCTAGGCTTTGTGGAGTGAAGGCAGCAAACAGTATCACTACACTCACGGTGAGTTTATCAGTCCCGCCCCAGTGGGCATATGCACTCTGTGCATTGTGGTCTCAGTAGTTCCAATATTTATAATCCCTCAGTGGGTGCCACCATTATCTCCTTCTATTGACTTAAATCCCTCAGTAGGTTGCTGCAATACCACAAGGTCGGTCCCATGAAGTCTTTATGTCCTTGCAGACAGGCATGCCGTTCCATCAGCGCTATATTAGTGACAGCGCTCGAACCGCTATATCAGCAGCGGGGCCCTCCGCGACCAGAGCAGGCCGCTATACATTCCATATGAAAGATGCTCAGCATTGGAGGGCCACACACGGCGTGTTAAAATCCTTTATTGTCTGTAGGACCGCATGGCTCACAACATCGTAGTTCCAGCATAATACAGCTCAAATACACCAAACCTACAGACAATAAAGGATTTTAACACGCCGTGGAGGTCAGGCAGAATGGGCACTATAAGCAAGACACACCATGGAGAGCAACAGTGAGACTATGATGGCATACACACAGACCATGGAGGGAAGGTGGGAGGGGGTCAGGGGCAGCTAGCTGACCACACAGGGAAGGTGGGAGGGGCCATGGCAGCACAGAAGACTATGCATGGCAAGCGGGAGGGTTAGTGGCAGCACAATGGCTATGATGGGCAAGAAGGAGGGTGCAGGGGCATGCACAAAGGACCATGGAGGATAGAAGGGAGGGTCAGGACCTGGGCACAGACAAGAGAGTTCAGGGGAAGGGGACTCACAACAGACAACGCGGGGCAGGCAGGAGGAGCAGTTGCAGCTCAACAGACCAGGGAGGGCAGAAGAGTGTGGCAGTAAAATGGACCATGGAGGACAGGAGGAAGGGGATGGGGCATGGAATGTGGACAGGCAGGGTGGAGGTGGCAGGGACAGTTTACAGTCAACTGGCAATGCTAGACAGGTGGGAGGGGAGTGGCAGCTCAACAGAACACTCAGAGTAGATAGGAGTGGCAGGTCCATGGAACATGGTGGGCAAAAAGGATGGAGCAGGGGCATGCACAAAGACATCAAAGGGCAGGGGGAAGGAGAATAGGGTCAGCAAGCTAAGCACAGAGGCTAAGCAGGAGGTCAATGATGGGGCATAGAATTGGGCAATGGAGGGCAGGAGGTGTGGACTGGTACATCATGCTAAATGGAGGGCAGTGGCAGCACATCAGACCATGCATGGCAGTAGGGATTCAGACAACAGAGGATAGGGAGGAGGTGGATGGGGCAGCAAGCTAACTGTTCAGAGAAGGCGGGAAGGTCAGTTGCAGAACAACGGCTACACAGGGCTGTAATAAGGGAGCAGGGACATGGGCTTGGACAATGGATGGCTAGGAGGAGGGAAAGCAGGAGCAGCAAGCTTAGGTGGGGGCAGCACAATGCCAGGCCCTGCTTCCAACCCCGACCATGCATTGTGATATGCATCTTACTTAACATTTAAAAAAATCTAGAAATTTGCTGAAAAGAACAAAGATTACAGGGACGTTATAGTTAGACTCAGATTTCACTCATACACAACCAGTGAAATTCAGCAGTTATAGTTACCTGAGCTTACTATAACTTACACCCCCGCAATGTACTGCTAATGACCTCAGACATTACATCATTCATGACATGGTCAGTTACATCACTCATGACATCTCAAATGAGCTGTGAATGGAATGGAACTAATATTGCTAGAACTTTATTTAGGGATAGTGTGTGTATATTAAAACCCCTTTTTTTCCTTTTCTTTCGTGTAGGAACCATTATAATATGCAACGTGCCCAGATTAATATGGCCGATAGCCTTTCACTTTAAAGTAATGTGTAGTCCATTGTTTATGTTGATGTTTGCAATTCTAAGTATGTTTATTATGAATAAGTCACATTGACGAACATACAGGGATGGCGGTCACGGGGCAAGATATGCTGAAATGAAATTGTGTGTATATTAACACTTGTTTTCTTTTCTTTATTGTATCAATTCCTGAATTTTCACATTGTGACCAGGCCAATATGGCCGCCAGCTTTTTGGATTAAAGTAATGCACTGCTGATGACATCACATATTACATCACTCATGACATGGTCAGTGACATCACTGATGACATCATTGATGACATCTCAAATGACATCACTGATGACATCATCTACGTGATCATCTGATGCACCTCCTCACACCCTAAAATACAGACTACCATTCTCGAAACCATAGATACACCAATACTAGTACAGCTACACTATTTTGTGCACTATGCATGCAGACCTCTAATCAGCTGCATAGCTTTGATACAGTCTTTTAAATACTCAGTTAGTACCTATGTAGTCTAGGAATCCTTCTGTCTGTCCCATGCACTTCTCCATTCCACCATCCAGCACTATCTACGTATCCTATCACTCTGCCAATACCTAAGCACTAATACATTTAGCATGCACTCTCTTTGCAGCACTGAAATTACTCCAGATATTAGTCATATACTTAAGGAATGGTGTTGCCACTAACACAAGTGCAGGTTAGGGGTGGGCGGAATTTGCGAAATTCACTTTCGCAAATTATCGCGAAAATGTAAATAATCTCCGCAAACACGCGGAAATATCGTGAAGATGCAGAAGTTTTTTTCCCGCCCGTTCGCGGTATTTTCTGTGTGGTCGCTGCTCGCCAACTTACCCATGCGGTTGCTCACGGACGCGGTCATCTTGTTTTCACTTGTCTCGCGGTGCATGATCGCGAGAAGAAAGACGTGATCACGCGACGCATGACGTTACTGCGGGCGCGAACTTTCGCGAGACAGCGCAAATGGCTACCAACAATCCAACATCTCGTGGAGAACGCGACCGGATCGGGAAAACTTGTCGGCGAACGCAGGGATTCAGGTAAGGCGATCGTGCGCACACGAGAATGTATTATTTTACAGCACAAGCAAGAAACAAATTATTGCTATGCTGCGGAATGCGAAAATTTAGACATTTTTGCGCTTTCCGCGGAACGCGAAAATGCCCAATTATCGCAATTTTCACGAACAGAACGGAATTTTGGCCCAGGCCTAGTGCAGGTACAATATTTTGGACACTATGCATGCAGACCTCTAACCATCTAGATACTATTGATACGCTCTTCTAAATGCCCAGTTAGTACCTATGCAGTCTAGGAATTCATATGTCTGTCCCATGAACTTCTCCATTTACCAATCCGGCACCATCTACGTATCCTATCACTCCACCAATACCTAAGCACTTATAAATTCAGCATGCACATTCTTTGCAACGCTGAATTTACTCCCGTTATTATCCATATACTTAAGGAATTGCGTAGTCAAAAACACAAGTGTAGGTACAATATTTTGTACACTATGCATGCACACCTCTAACCAGCTACCAACTATTGATACACTCTTCAAAATAGCCAGTTAGTACCTATGCAGTGTAGGAATCCTCCTGTCTGTCCCATGCATTTCTCCAATCACCCATCCAGCACTATCTACTTATCCTATTACTCCACCAATACCTAAGCACTTATAAATTCACTATTCACTCTGTTTGTAATACTGTAATTATTCCAGTTACTAGTCATGAACTTATGGAATGGCCTAGCTACTAACACAAGTACATCTATATAATTTTGTGCACTATCCAAGCAGACCTCTAACTAGCTACATACTATTGATACTCTCTTCTAAATACCCAGTTAGTACTCATGCAGTGTAGGAATCGTCCAGTCTGTCCCATGCACTTCTTTAATCACTTATCTACCACTATCTACTTATCCTATCACTCCATCAATACGTAAGCACTTATAAATCAAGTGTTCACTCTGTTTGCAGCACTGTCATCATTCCAGTTACTAGTAGTATTCTTATAAAATGACCTTGGCATCAACACAAGAACACATAAAATATTCTGTGCATAATCCCTACAAATCTATAAGCAGATACATACTATTGGTCCACTCCAATAAATACTGAAGTAGTACCCATGCAGCGTAGGATGCCTCCTGTCAGTCTCATGCAATTCTTCAATCACCCATCCAGCACTATGTTCTTATTTTATCAGTCTGCCAATACCTAAGCACTTATGGGGCAGATTTACAAGCACCCTGCGCCACCAGTACGTCACTTTTTGTAACGTAATGATGTCGCCAGGCACTCCTTCATATTTACAAGGAGAGGCAAAGCCACCCTGGGTGGTTTTTCCTCTCCTTGTAAATACAACCCCTTCATACACAGAACTTTGCGTTGAAGGGGCGTCCCATAGGTGTTGCTGTGGGTGTTCCCATGCAACACCCATAGAACAAGACACATCTAAAGATTTGGAGATGTGTGTGAATGCTGCACCATCCTAGAGTTGGTGTAGCAAGGTGCAACGAGGAGAATTGTTTTCATTTCTCCTCATTTTTTCCTCTTTCAATGCATGCTGCATTCCACAGCATACACTGAAAGAGGAAAACACCTTTACTGATTGTTTTTGTGCAGGAAGGTGTCACTTCCTGCACAAAAACAATCTCCACATGACACAGACATCCTTGCACCATGGTGCAAGGGTGCCTGTGTCACCGCATGGCTGCAGTTTGTGCAGCAGTGCAGAGGGAAGCACAGAGTTGCAACATATTCATGTACATATGTCAAATCCCTGTGCTTCGGAAGGGCCACAGTGCAGTGCAGCTAAAGAGCTTGCAGTGTCACGCTGCAGTACTTCCTCATAAATCTTCACCTATAAATTCACCATTCTCTAATACTAATGCATTATTTCAGTCAATCATGCTGTATACATATATTCAAGCAAACTTTCACACATCACCTTGCAATTATAGTTCTTTCTTTATCCAGATAAGGTAGTTCCGATAAGAACTTTTATTTTCTTCTTTTTTTTTCTTTTGTATTTTTTAAAAAAAAATGTTAACAATTTTGTATTTTTGGGGGTGTTTTTTCAAAAAATGAACACAAAAAAGAACGAATAAAACAGGAAACATTTGGAATTACTTACCATTCCAAAAACAAAAAAACAAAAAAATTAACAACAATGGAAAGGCGAATTCTGGCCTAATGTCCATTGCAGGTGTTCCTGAGGACGCTCCAGATGTACTTGCCAAAGCAGGTGAGGGGTGCAAAGCAGCTCGCCTCATTTCCTCCCGAGCAAGATTGAGAGGATGTGTGGTCCGGAGATGCTTGTACATAGAAGCAGTGCCACAAGAGTATTTTTTTTTTTTACTGCCTCTTGACAGGACTCGGTCACAAATTGTGCACGTCACCTTTCTCGCATTTACTTTCTTCTCTCCAGGTGGAAAAGTGAAGAATTTCCACACGACAGAATCCGGCCTCTGTGGGCGTGGTGACTCCTGCAAGAATTCTTCTTCAGAAGATACTTCCTCCTGCTGCTGCAGCTGTCCAGATGCCATTTTGTTTTATATTTGTTTAAAAACACCAAAAAAAACAAGCAAAAAGGGTTCTTGTAGGAAAAGAGATGTCTCACTAAAGATGCTCCAACAAGAATTATGAAAATGGGTGGGGTCCTTCAATAGTTACAGTGGGAAATGTTATGAACCAATGAAACCTTTTTTTTTTAGGTCACATGGGATCCGCGCACTCTGCGCTCACGAAGCACGCACCCGACACGACTTCGCGAAAATATATTTAAAATAATACAAGTTTATTATAAGTACAAATATATTATTTTTATGAATATCTTAGTCTCTTGCCCTAAAATGTATATTAAACACACATATATATCATTTTAGAACATAAAAAAAATTCACGGGAGTCGCGCACCCAGCGTGCCCCAGCACGTATGTGACGTCACGCGGGACCCGCCACCACGCAAGCGTCGCATACCGTAATGCGCATGTGTCGTGAATGCGCGGGAGCTGGTGTCACGAACTGGTTGCATACCAATCGCGCACATCACGTAATATTAAATATATATGATGTAACTGAAAAACACGCAGCCGTCGCACACCGTACGCAGATCCTTCACGACGTTTCTAGAATGGAGGCTAGAATCCACGCCCCCAAAGAGACTCCGAAAACATTTTGGCCAAAAAAAACTTAAAACAGAAAATAATATAAATATATTAAAATAAAAAAATTTTTAAAAAACCAATATTTCAGTTTTAAGTTTTATTTTGTTGCAATTTTCGAAAAAATATGTAATGTTATTTAATGAATAAAATATTTATAAATAAACAGTTAAAAAACTGTAGAAAAACAGTACAAAAAATAGGTATAAAGACTATTACACTTAAAAATAAGCATTTGAAAAACCTTTGAAATTCACTAAAAAAACATAGGTGTCAGATACGTTATAGTTAGAAATTGGCATTTAAAAAAGCTTTGAAACTCACTGAAAAAACCATAGGTTTCAGAGAAATTATAGTTAGAAATTAGCATTTAAAAAACCTTAGAAATTCACAGAAAAAAACATAGGTTTCAGGGGTGTTATAGTTAGCTGGCCATTTCACTCGTACAAAACCATAGAAATTCCTCTGTTATAGTTAGTTCTGCTAACTATAACTCGCGCGCCCGCAATGCACTGCTGATGATGTCACATATTACATGATTCATGACATGGTCAGTGACATCACTGATGACATCACTGATGACATCTCATATGACATCACTGATGACATCATCCACATGACAATCTGATACACCTCATCATACACTAGTATAACCTTTAATCACTCACTGTAAAATACAGAGTACCATATTTGAAACCATTGACACTCCGATATCAGTTCCTATATACCCACTCACAGATTCCTAAGTCTACACACACAACTACCCATTCAACAACAGAATCACTTATACATGCAGTCACTAATTAATAGAACACTATCAAATGCACTTATACACATGTATAGACATTGACACATCAGCAGCCATCTTAGTCGGTTAAGCAGTCATCCTACTCACTCATGAAAAAAATTAATCACACTTACGTTTACTCACACAATTATACACACAACACCTCATTTATTCAAACACATAGTAACTCATAGATAATATGTTAAAAAATCACCATTACAATTATACACCCATTCATATAGTTACTCTCACAATCACTGACTCTTATATATACTTATTTATATACACCAACTCTCACATACAATGTCTTTGATTTTTTTACTTAGTTGAAGATGTACAACTAAAACATATATTCGCTCACCAACACACAAATAAATACACTCAGTCACCCAAACAAAGTTATATATCCACTCAATCTTCAATACAGATTGGTATATATATATAATACATATTTAAATTTCAAACTAAACCACATTCACTGGATGATGTCATCAGTGATGTCATCAGTGATGTCATTTGAGATGTCATCAGTGATGTCATCAGTGATGTCACTGACCATGTCATGAATGATGTTATATGTGACATCATTTGCAGTGCATTGCGGGTGCGCGAGTTATAGTTAGCAGAACTAACTATAACGGAGGGATTGCTATGGTTTTTTATGAGTGAAATGTCCAGCTAACTATAAAACCCCTGAAACCTATGTTTTTTTCTGGGAATATATATATATTCACTGAAAAAACCATAGGTTTCAGGGGCGTTATAGTTAGCTGGACTTTTCACTCGTACAAAACCATTGAAATTCCCCCGTTATAGTTAGATTAGCTAGCTATAACTCACGCGCCCTCAATGCACTGCTGATAATGTCACATATTACATCACTCATGACATGGTCAGTGACATCACTCATGACATCACTCATGACATCTCAAATGACATCACTGATGACATCATCCAATGAATGTGTGTTTTTCTGAAAATTACATATGTTTTATATATGTATATCTCAAGGTCGATGGAAGAATAAATAGGTATATAAGTGTCTAAATGGATACTTTGTTTTTGAAAAATTGATTAGAAAACTGACTGATTAAGTTTATCTTAGTGAATACATGGCTTAGTAAGTAATGTTTAAATATGTAAATATCTGTATCAGTCTCTCACTTTGTGTGTAAGTGGCTGCATGGGTTGGTGAGTAGCTACATGAGTGTCTATATAGGTTATTAGTTGGTTTTTTGAGTATCAGTATGAGTGTCTGAGTATCTGTATGGTTCGGTGGGGGATATTACGTAGTGCATAGGTGCATGAATGAGTGACTCACTGTTTGTATGTGTTGAAGACAGCATGTGTGCAGGACTGTATGGGTGGATGAGTGTGTGCATGGGTGTGTTAGTGAGTGAATGACTGTCTCAATAGTGTCTTTATGAGTAACTACATATGTTTTAAACTAGTATATGCGACTATTGGTGTATATAATTGAGTATATGTGAGAGTGAGAGATTGGAAGAGTTCCTGTATGAATAAATATGTGTTTCTATAAGTGATTGTTTACAAGACTAAGTATGTGTAAGTTTCTATAGAAGTAAGTGTGGCGGTGTGTGTATAACTGTTTATGCAAGTAAATGGATGTTTGATTCTTTATTAGCATGAGTGACTATGTGTGTAAGAAACTCTATGGATGAGTGATGTTGTGTAACAATATGTATAGGTGTATGAGTACATATGATGAGGAGTACATGTATGAGTGACTGTATAGGACTGTTGGTGAATGAGTGGATGTGTATGTGGATCTTAGAATTACTGAATAGGTTGTTGTAACTGGTATTGGTATGTCCATTGTTTTGAAAATGTTAGTTTCTATTTTTGAATGTGTGTATCAAAGGTTATATTAGGGGGAGAGGAGGTCTGCCACTCTATCACAAGGATGATGTCATCAGTGATGTAATTTGAGATGTCATGAGTGATGTCATGAGTGATGTCACTGACCATGTCATGAGTGATGTAATATGCAACGTCATCAGCAGTGCATTGCGGGAGCGCGAGCTATAGTTAGCTGAACTAACTATAACAGGGGAATTTCAATGGTTTTGTACGAGTGAAAAGTCCGACGAACTATAACGCGCCTGAAACCTATGGTTTTTTCAGTGAATTTCTAAGGGTTTTTAAATGCTAACTCCAAACTATAACGTGCCTGAAACCTATAATTTTTTCAGTGAATTTCAAAGGTTTTTTAAATGCTAATTTCTAACTATGCCTACAGAGATAGGACATGTGAAAAAAGAAGAAAAAACGCACAGAAAGAAAAAAAAGAAATGCAGAAAGAAGCAACAGTAGTCCTCAAAGACAAAGAAAAGTGCAGGAAGAAGGATAACGTGCAGAAAGAACAAACAGAAGAGCAGAAAGAAGCCTTGTTGCAAAATCATCCTGTACCCTCAACTTTTTCAGACGGATACTGGTGGTAACTGAGTCTGACTAACCAGTCCTAGAGCCAGTGCTATGTTAAAAGACACTCAGAATACAGTGAAAACACCTACATACACTAGGGAACACTATGTGTTGGGGTCCCCCTGTGATTAGCATGACCTCCTCTGTAAGCCCCTAGTATTTAATAGGGCAGGGGATTAAAACTACCTCTTAAAACGCGCCACAGGGCGTGTTTGCACACGTCACCTCAGGCCCCGTCCCCTCCCTTCCCCACTGTGTAAACACGCCCTGTGGCCGTTTTAAGTTGGGAGATTAAGTCCCCTTGAATCCTGAGGGTCCCTAGGGTCCAACTAGACCACTAGGTACCTCCAGTAAGCGCCACAGAGCTGCGTTGCAGAGAGATGCAAAAAGGGGCACGGCCTAGAACACCTCTCTGCAATGCAGCGGCGCTTACTGGAAGCACCTGGTGGGCTAGTTGGCCCCCAGAGTCCCTCAGGATTGAAGGGGAATTATTTCCCCAACTTAAAACGTGCCACAGGGCGTGTTTACACACGTTAACTCAGGCCCCGTCCCCTCCATTCACCACTGTGTAAACGCGCCCTGTGGCCGTTTTTAGTTGGGAGATTAAGTTCATTTGAATCCTGAGGGTCCCTAGGGTCCAACTAGCCCACTAGGTACCTTAAGTAAGCGTCACAGAGCTGCGTTGCAGAGAGGTGTAAAAATTGGCACGGCCTGGACCACCTCTCTGCAACGCAGCTCAGTGGCGCTTACTGGAAGCACCTGGTGGGCTAGTTAGCCCCCAGGGGCCCTCAGGATTGAAGGGGAATTATTTCCCCAACTTAAAACACGCCATAGGGCGTGTTTGCACACGTCACCTCAGGCCCCGTCTCCTCCCTTCCCCACTGTGTAAACACACCCTGTGGCCGTTTTTTAAGTTGGGAGATTAAGTCCCCTTGAATCCTGAGGGTCCCTAGGGGCAAAATAGCCCACTAGGTACGTCCAGTAAGCACCATTGCAGAGAGGTGTAAAAATGGGTATGGCCTGCACCACCTCTCTGCAACGCAGAGCAGTGGCGCTTACTGGAAGCACCTGGTAGGCTAGTTGGCCCCCAGGGTCCCTCAGGATTGAAAGGGAATTATTTTCCCATCTTAAAACGAGCCACAGGGCGTGTTTGCACACGTCACCTCAGGTCCCGTCCCGCCCTTCAACACTGTATAAACGCGCCCTGTTGCCGTCTAAGTTGAGAGATTAAGTCATCTTGAATCCTAAGGGTCCCTAGGGTCAAACTAGCCCACTAGTTACCTCCAGTAAGCGCCACAGAGCTGAGTTGCATAGAGGTGTAAAAAGGGACGTGTCCTCAGAACACCTGTCTCCAACGCAGCTCCCTGGCGCATACTGGAGATACCTGTTGGGCTAGTTGCCCCTCAGGGACCCTCATTATTGAAGGGGAATTAATTCCCCAGCTTACAACTGGCCAGGGGGTGCGTTTGCAGAGTGCTGCAAGAAGGGGGCGTGGCCTCCTGCACGATGCCGGTCTTTTATTTATTTTATTTTTCTAAGAAGGAGGGCTGTGTGGCCCCCTTCTTTTTCTAATTTATTGGCCCAGGGGACCCCATCCCCCAGGACCTGTACCCTAATTTTTTTCGTTGAAAAACCCCAACCCATGGCTTTTTTTTTTAATTCTTTAGGAGGGGGGCTGCGTTGCCCCCCTCCTCAGGCCACTTATGGCCCCGGGGACCCCATCCCCCGGGACCGGATATTGTTTTTTATGATTTAAAAAAAAATATATCTATAGAAACACCTAGGACATGTTGGACAAACCGTATGTACCTATCACCATGACGAATTGTGTGATATCCATTAAAAGGCGACTATGCATACAATGAATCCACGTGGAATGTATTTACACTGCTAGTGAAGCTCTGACGTGTCTGACACCCTACCGTGCCTAATCCCGGTGCCCCCACCGGTGGGTACTCTCCAAGTAGATCCTTGTCGTTTATTTATACAAACATGGGTAGCTATGGGTAGCTATTGACGGGCACAGTTAATACACACGCACACCAAGCCATTCAAAGGGGATTCGACAAAAATTTGACAAAACTATGCAAGAAACCCCCCTCACGGTTAATAAAACACACATCCACCGTCGGATGTGTGATACTTTTTATTTTACTCTCTGGAAAGGAGACGAACCTCACTTGAGAGTCACAGCGCGCTCCTGGCTGAGCTCAATGCTGTGTTACACCCACCAGTGCCTGCCGAGTGCCACAAACCTCTGTGTTGTATTCCACCAGCTAGTGCGTATGCTATGACACTCTCTAGCCCATGTGCACTGTAACACCACCCCGTGAATATGTCATGCAACACTTGCCTTCGCACGGGTTATATTGCCTCGTCTAACGTGCCTTCCTCGATGCCTATGTTATAACGCACAGTGCTATGCCATTCATATTACAATCTGGGATCCATATCTTTGTCACAGTGCATATGCAACGTTACACTCCCCAGCACATATTTTATATTACAACTTTAGAGTCTAGTTAGGTTACACAACACTGCCTTGTGCATATTACACTCCAAGGCGCATATCGCATACCACGCGCTAGTGCCTGTGCTATCTCGCGCTCTCCAATGAATATGCCATTGCACACAATGTATTGCATATTATATTTCACACCCCGGTTCATCTTATATCACACTTTTTGCTGCATAGTTTATACCATATACTATATCTAGTTTTCATTTTCAATCGTGCTCTCAGGACTATGTTCTATATAACACTGCGTCCACCTACCCTTTTCACAGACATTACATTTTGCGATGGGGTGGAGGGTCAGGGGGTGTTTCTTCCAAGTGAGCCCGGAGTCACAGTCACAAACATCCTCTTCTTCCTGAATAAAAGTGAGATTATGCTGCATACTTGTTCATATTTTAAGTAGTTCACACAGGCATCTGTCCGATGTGCTGCCACTGCCCTCCATTTAGCATGATGTACCAGTCCACTCCTCCTGCCCTCCTTTGCCCAATTCTATGGCCCATCATTGACCTCCTGCTTAGCCTCTGTGCTTAGTTTGCTGCCCTTATTCTCCTTCCCCCTGCCCTCCGATGTCTTTGTGCATGCCCCTGCTCCATCCCTTTTGCCCACCATGTTCCATGGACCTGCCACTCCTATCTACTCTGAGTGTTCTTTTGAGCTGCCACTCCCCTCCCACCTGCCTTGCATTGTCAGATGACTGTAACCTGTCCCTGCCACCTCCACCCTGCCTGTCCACATGCCATGCCCTATCCCCTTCCTCCTGTCCTCCATGGTCCATTTTACTGCCACACCCTTCTGCCCTCCCTGGTCTGTTGTGCTGCAACTGCTCCTCCTGCCTGCCCCACGCAGTCTGTTGTGAGGCCCCTTCCCCTGAACTCTCTTGTCTGTGCCCAGGTCCTGACCCTCCCTTCTATCCTCCATGCCCCTGCACCATTCTTCTTGCCCATCATAGCCATTGTGCTGCCACTAACTCTCCCGCTTGCCATGCATGGTCTTCTGTGCTGCCATGGCCCCTCCCACCTTCCCTGTATAGTCAGCTAGCTGCCCCTGACCCCCTCCCACCTTCCATCCATGGTCTGTGTGTATGCCATCATAGTCTCACTGTTGCTCTCCATGGTGTGTCTTGTTTCTAGTGCCGATCCTGCCTGAAATCCATGGTCATCTTGCTGCTCCTGCCCTGCCCCCTTGCCCCCAGCCCTCTGTTTCCATATGCAGACCCCTATTACCTCCCTCCTGGCTTGTCTGTTCCATTGTAATGCCCCTGATCCGTCCCTCCTGCCCTTTATGGTCTGTTATGCTGCAGTTTTCTCTCCTGTCTCTCCATTATGGTCAGGTAGCGACCATTGCCTCGTTCCCCTCTGTTCTCTGTTGTCCATGTGCATGGTCCTGTCCCCTCCCTATTGCTTTCTATGGATTGTTGTGCTGCACTCCCGTCCCACATGCCCTGTGTGGTGTATTGTGCTGCTGCAAACCCCGATGCCTGCCCGGTAGGGTCAGCTTGGTGCACCTCTCCATGACCCTCCTGTCCTCTGTTATCTGAGTCCATGTCCCTACCCCAATTCCTCCTGCGTACCATGATCCAATGTACCATACTTGCGAACATTTTGAACTTGGTAAGAGGGAGATTATGAAAAAAAACTGGGGTATTGATTTTCCCCTTGGAGTTACATTGAAAAAGAGGAGATTGTAGACAGGAGACAAATCAAATAAAGCCCATTTGAGCTTAAAAACATTGGACGTTTCCTGGCTGAAACGGGTCTGTTGGCATGTTTGGTTGTACTACCACTGCCTCTTCCTTCTGCCCACAATGGTCTATTATATTGCCACAGCCTCTCTTGCCAGTCCTGTATTGTTGGTTTGTTGCCCCTGCCCCCCTTTCTACTGACCTCCATAGTCTGTTTTGCTGCCACTGCCCTTCCTGCCTGCCCAGTGGGGTCAAATTGTTGCCTCTGCACTCGCCTACCTGCCTTCAATTTTCAGAGTCCGTGCCCTTGGCCTCTACCTCTCAACAGTATCCCAATGAACAACTAGATTGCTAACATTCTATATTTATTACAAAAGTATGGAACGCCTGACGTCATCTTGATGAAATCAAAACTGTAATACCTAGAGCATTTCCTTTAGAAATTACGTATATGAGAGGGTCTTATTTGCATCAAAATTATGGTTAGTGCTCTAAAAAACTAAAATGAGGACATATTTTCAGAGTTTTCAAATAGCGACAAAGAACTTTTAAATTATTTGTAATCTTTATGTTTTTTTTCCAGTTGACCACTGGATTAAATGTTGCACCTAGGAGAGGGGATGTGCTGTTACTTCCAGAGCTGCAGACTTTGCAACTGGGGTACCAGGTTCAGCTCAACAATCTGCTTCAGCTCAACAATCTGTGATTCTGATCAAATCACTTAATCTCCCCATGTCTACAACCAAAATGAATTTGATCTTGTGTGATGTAACCAATGCTCATGTAAAGCACTCCAATACTTGACAAGTCTGCACTATATAAAACTGCAAATACACCAAAAATAAGTGTTTTGCACACTTCTGTCATTGGGCTACATATGGGCTACATTTGGGTGCTATTTGTGCTGCATTTAGGCTCTCTTGTCTCTGGTGGCCATCTTGGGAGATTTATTTGTTATAACATTTCCTAATTTCCTCATTTACTGCAGGCTTCTCAGTAGGAAATGCTTTCAGTTTTTTAATTTGATTCCATCAAGAAGGTCTTCAGATATGTCACACATTTGCCATAATTTCTGAATGTTAGCACGCTAGTTGCTCATTAGATCACTGTAGTAAACCTACTGCTCACCACGGAAGTCTGCTGCTGGTATTAAAAGTGCATGTTTCAGTCTGCATATCAGAAATGTTTTAATGAAATAGAAGAGGATTTGAGAAGTCACTCAAAATGTGCCCTAATTTTTCTTTCTTCAGCACTAATCATAATTTCTATGGCAAAATGAACCCCTTCATTGTGTTCCTTTTTAAATTAAATGTTTTAAGTGTCACCACTTTTTTCCAATCAAGATGGCTTCAGGTGTGCCATACGTTTGTCATAAGTAAGACTGTTAGCGCTCTAGTTGTTCGTTAGAACACTCTGGGACATTCTGTCATTGGGCTATACTTGGGCTACATCTGGGTGATATTTGGGCTACATTTGGGTTCTTTTGTCTCTGGTGGCCATTTTGGGAGACTTATTTGTTACGAAGTTTCCTAATTTTCTCATTTACTACAGTATCCTCAGTAGGAAATACTTTCAGTTTTTTTCTTTGATTCCATCAAGAAGGCATTCAGATGTGTCACACATTTGCCATAAATTCAGAATGGTAGCACTCTAGTTGCTTATTAGATCACTGTAGTAAAGCTGCTGCTCACCAGGGAAGTCTGCTGCTGGTATTGAAAGTGCATGTTTCTGTCTGCATGTCAGAATTTTTTAATGAAATAGAAGAGGATTTGAGAAGTCACTCAAAATGTGCCCTAATTTTTCTTTCTGCATCACTAATCATACTTTTTATGGCAAAATGAACCCCCTCATTTTGTTCCTTTTTAAATTAAATGTTTTAAGAGTTACCACTTTATTCCAATCAAGATGGCTTCAAGTGTGCAATACGTTTGTCATATGTAGGACTGTTAGTGCTTTAGTTGTTCTTTAGAACACTCTGGGAAGCTGCAGTAGAACACACAAGAATCAACTGACAGTCTCTTCCCTTGTTGGATGTACATGTTTTACTGAGAATGTCAGACTTCATTCTCACATGACTGAGAAAGATAATGTGAATTTACAGAAAATATGCTCTCAGTTTAGCTTATAGATCACCTTCTAAACCTCTGTGGGAAAAGCATGAGAAAATAGTTTTCTCTCAAACATGATTCATGATATCACAGCAGAAGGCTTTTTCACATGGTAAAATCACCTTAGAACACACCACAATTCCTAAAATGAGTATGATACCATCAACAAATGATTCATAATGTAACTAAAGTCTTAAAACCTTCTATTAACTGCAATGCTTTTTAATGAGGTGCTATCATGTATATTGGTCCCAAGATGGCTGCCAACACTTCTTGGATGAAGTACTGACAGCCAATCAGATCTCACGATGAGATGTGTGGTTAGGCTCCGCCCAGATATATCTATCTTTTTAACTCTAATTTTCTCAGGAACTACTTAATGGATTTACACCATTAAAGCAAAAGGCACGAGTCGGAACTGAGGACTACCTCTTTGCCAAATTTGGTGTAATTCTGTTCAGCAGTTCGGGCTGTAGCTGCGTCAACAGGTCCTATGGGAAAATGCACGGAAAAACGCATTTTGGGACCCCCCTTTTTCTCGGCCCCGCTTGACGAATCACCATGAAATTTTCAGGACAGGAGTGGACCGGAGCTGGCCAAAAGGTTGGAAAATTTTGCGAAGATTCGTCAGTCGGCACCAATGTTATTCCAAATAGAATGTTGCAGATTTCCTTTGGAAAATAGGTCCTAAGTATAACTACCTACTGGCGACTGCCAGTAGGTAATATACACATACATATATATAAATGCATATATATATATGTGCATATGTGTGCGTGTAGAGAGAGGTATATATATATATATATATATATTACCTACTGGCTGTCGCCAGTAGGTGGTTATAGTTAGGACCTATTTTCCATAGGAAAAGCGTTTTTTGATTTGCCAATATCCTTTGCGTCATTTGACAAATCTACACGGGATTTTCAAACTAATGGGGCACACCGGTCAACTCCTGTCTTAAAAATTTTGGGGTGATTCATCAAGTGGGGGCCGAGAAAAAAGGGGTGTGCCAAAATGCACTTTCTCTATGTTAATTTCCTTACGAACTTTAGACACGGCTACAGTCCGAACTGCTAAGTGGAATTACACCACATTTGGTAAAAAAGCTTTTGGTCCAGAAAGCACTCTTTTGTATAAATGGTGTAAAGTCGTTCAGTAGTTCCTGAGAGATTCAAAAAAGAAAAATATCGATATCTGAGCACCGAGGAGGAGTCGCGACTCCTCTCAAGCTGACTTTTGATTGGCTGTCAACACTCCAGACCACGAAGTGTGGCAGCCATCTTGTAACTCGGTAACTCGGTAACTCGGTGAAAAAACATTAAAAAAACAAGAAAAAGGGGCAGGGTTCAAACACCCTGACCCCCTGGGCCTGCTCCGGGGGTCCCACAACAACCAAATAAGCATTAAAAAAAATCGCCTGAATTTGCGCTGGTTGCACGAATCCGGTGGGGAAAAAAAAACGAAGCGCTGCCTCCAGCGCTTCGTTTTCTATAAGCCCCCGGGTGGGCCTGGTCCCGGGGTCAATTTATTAATGGCATGTTTGTGCTTTGTTTCAAGCATCCGCAGATTTATTATTTGCATGCTTGTTGTTTGCTGCGTGTACTTGCTCGGTGTGAGATGTCAACACTTTGTCCACCTGGTGGGCCCAGTTATCCCGTCTGTAAGCAGATACAAGGGAAATGTTGTAATTATGGCATGTACACAAGCCCGATAATGCCAGCACACGTCTCTCGGGCCTGCTGAGAGAAAGTTTCACCAGACTCCCTTGAGAATGGGGAGCAGGACTTTGGGTGAGGCAGCAGTCAGCCAACGAGCCTCCCTTGAGAAGGGGTTGCAAGGCTCCAGGGGAGGCAGCGCTGCAGCCAGCACCACTGAGTGGAGAGGGAGGGGCTGGGGTCATCTCAGCTTGTGATGTGCTGCGGAAGGGACGGAGCAGTGTTAAGTCACACAGGCAACACCAGATCACTCCTGGCTGCTGAGAGTGCCTGCTTGAAGGGCCACTGGTGGGACCTCTGAGCCAGCTCTCTTGTTTACTGTCCTTGGGCACAGTCAATCTCTTTCAGGCCATGAGGCAGCAAGCGGCGCCACCTCCCCCCTCACTGCTGGGTGTGAGGGCAGCTTGCATCTCCCCCAGTGTTACGACAAGTGGTGAAAGGTGGTCATTCTTCACGCCAAATGGGGGCCTGAGTATCTTGTGGAGATTTCTAGGGGGTTAATGCTGCTCTCCCTTGTTGCTGGTGGTTGCGGGACTTCGAAAGATGCTGTTACCACATCCGACCGTAATACCAGCTCACTGGCTCTTCCCTGGCATTGACTGGGGTAATGGTGGGCTCACAGTTATGACAACAGTGCCCCTTTAAAATTGGCCTTCATGCAAGTGCAGCTGAGTGCAGAAATAAGGGGCATAGCTATGATGGCTTTTTACTCATTCTGTATCAATGGAGAAATGTATTTGTACACATGACCCTAAGTTATTGTGGAACTATGTGCCAAACATCCAAAATTCATATACGCACAGACACATACAGACAGACACACACATATATTGGTGAATCTTTGCACTATTTCCATGTAGGACGAATAGTGTATGAATGGGCCACCAAATCACAACCCCTGGGTGATTTGGTGTCTCTTCTCCACAACAGCCTTGGGCCGATACACGTTGCACTGCTCTGTTGGGGATGTTGGAGTCAAATTGTTTTTGCACAGTGAACCTGCCTGGGTAGTAACTGTTGAAACTGCGTGAGCCATCTTTAGTGTCTGTTGGAGCAGTGCTGGCAAACTGTGTGTGCGAAACGTGGAAAGGTACTGCGGTTCTTCATTTTTGATGTGTGTGATGGTGTTGGTAAATAACATACGTGAGCCATGATTGAAGGTTAGGGGCCGATCTCCATCAGAGGAGTTGATGTGATACTTTTGGTGTGGGTTAATATCTTTGAGAACGTGCTGGGTGACTTTCATTTCAACCTAGCTTTCCCCCGCTCGTTTCTCAGCTCCGCTCTCTTTTTCATATCTCCTTCTCTGTTTCACTCTCCTCCATTTGCCTCATGGTCTCCCGCTCTCTACATCTCCCTCTCTTGTGAGCTCTTACAGTTACACTCTGTCCATTCATCCCACATTTTTCCTAATATATCACACTCATCTTTCTCTTGTCAACTTTCCCTTGTTTTTTTTCTCTGCCTCTACCCCCTCGCTCAGTCTTGTTTTAATTTCTCTCGCTATACCTCTATACAAGCCCCTTCTCCCCTCTCATTCAGTTTCTCCATCTGTGAGGCTCTGCTTTGTTTCTTCAGTTTTTTCTCTTGTCACTCTTCTATTTCTCTTGCTACCTTTTCCCCTCTCTCCATCTCTTGTCTTTCTATCCCTTCCTCCTTCTCTCGCCCCTTCTCTTTTTCTGTGTCTCCCCCCCCTACCTCTTTCACTATGCCCACTTTTTGCTCTCTCCTGCACTTACCTTTCCCAAACAAACCTGACTGTCTAACCCTGGGTGCCCAGGAACTCCCAGGCTCCCAAGAGCTTAGGAGCCAGCTGTAGTCATTTTATGCAAAGGCTATGCTGAGAATCTTATAGCAGCTTATGGCCCCCACTAAGCTTCCTCGGGTGCCAGCCTTTGTTTACTCAACCTGCATGTTTATCTTTATGTAAAATGAACTTTCTAAATCAAATACATTATTCCATTTTCTTATGTATCCAGCGTTCGGAGGCACAACTAGAGCCAAATTTCAGGGGGGCTACTACAAATTTCGGGGTGCTGACTCTTCCAGCAATATGCAGAGTGGAGATGCAGGGGCTCTAAGAAGGGGTGAAAAACAACAAAGCCTCTTTAGCAAGTAAACAGTCTTTTAAAGACCTGTTATGTACACGGATGCAGCTGCAAGACGGATGCCAGCCTACAGCAGCTCAAAAACTGTGTGTGCCCGCAAAGCTGTCTAACCCGGGCTGACACACACGATGAGGGGGGCTGAAGCCCTTTGAGCCCAATGGGCGTTGCGCACCTGCCATCGATGTTGGTGTTTTTGTTGACTTTTTATAAAAAAACAAGTCTTTTCTCATTCGAAGTACAGACACGTTAAAGGAGTAATGTCATATGTGATGTTATATGACATGTCATCAGTGATGTCATCAGTGATGTCACTGACCATGTCATGAGTGATGTAATATGTGATGTCATCAGCAGTGCATTGCGGGGCGTGAGCTATAGTTAGCTCAACTAACTATGACGGCCGGATTTCTCTGGTTTTGTACTAGTGAAATATCCAACTAACTATAACATCCCTGAAACCTGTGGTTTTTTCAGTGAATTTCAAAGGTTTTTTTAAATGCTAGTTTCTAACTATAACTACCCCGAAACCTATGGTTATTTCAACGAATTTCAAAGGTTTTTTTAAATGATCACTTCTAACTATAACGTCCCTAAAACCTGTGTTTTTTTCAGTGAAAAAAATATATATATATATTATATATATATACAGAGAGAGAGAGAGAGAGAGAGAGAGAGAGAGAGAGAGAGAAGATACATATCCATATTATTTGTATTTATCTTTTTGCCATTTATTCATTTAATTGGTTTTTATTATTTAATTATTTTGATGTATATATTAATGATTTTTTAAAGTAATAAGTATATTTAATAGTTAACATTTACGCATACTTTCTGTATAATTATATTTATATAATCATAATACAGAGATCTCAAAGCATGTAGTCAAATACTTATACATTATTTATGTCAAGATCTACGTATATTTTAAGCATAAATATAAGGAATGTATGTGTATTAACCATAAATATTATACAAACTTTTACAACTGTTAAGCATAAATATAAGAGAGCATATGTATATATATATATCATGTGATCAAGACCCGAGTTAGGGTTGAAACGCGTAATGGCAGATTTGCTTGGCACAAAATAAATTGGAATTTGCACTGACTTTTGGCGGTCCGCTTTCGTCCTTTGGTCCGTGGGAGACCGGTGGTGGTGGCGAATCTTGTTCATATATATATATATATTCACTGAAAAAACCATGGGTTTCACACACGTTATAGTTAGGAATTAGCATTTAAAAAACCTTAGAAATTCAATGAAAAAACCAAAGGTTTCACACATGTTATAGTTAGCTGGACATTTCACTCGTAAAAAACCAATGAAATTCCCCCGTTATAGTTAGTTCAGCTAACTATAACTCGCGCGCCCGCAATGCACTGCTGATGATGTCACATATTACATCACTCATGACATGGTCAGTGACATCACTCATGACATCACTGATGACATCTCAAATGACATCACTGATGACATCATCCAGTGAATGTGTGTTTTTCTGAAAATTAAATATGTTTTATATATGTATATCTCAAGGTCGATGGAAGAATAAATGGGTATATAAGTGTCTAAATGGATGATTTGTTTTTGAAAAATTGATTGTGTAACTGACTGATTAAGTGTATCATAGTGAATACATGGCTTAGTGAGTAATGTTTAAATATGTAAATATCTGTATCAGTCTCTCACTTTGTGTATAAGTGGCTGCATGGGTTGGTGAGTAGCTACATGGGTGTCTATATAGGTTATTAGTTGTTTTTTTGAGTATCAGTCTGAGTGTCTGCATGGTTCGGTGGGGGGTATTACGTAGTGCATAGGTGCATGAATGAGTGATTCACTCTTTGTATGTGTTGAAGACAGCATGTGTGCAGGACTGTATGGGTGGATGAGTGTGTGTATGGGTGTGTTAGTGAGTGAATGACTGTCTCAATAGTGTCTTTATGAGTAACTACATGTCTTTTAAACTAGTATATGTGACTATTGGTGTATATAAGTGAGTATATGTGAGAGTGAGAGATTGAAATAGTTCCTGTATGAATAAGTATGTGTTACTATAAGTGACTGTTTGAAAGACTAAGTATGTGTAAGTTTCCGTAGAAGTAAGTGTGGTGGTGTGTGTATAACTGTATATGCAAATAAATGTATGTTTGATTCTTTATTAGCATGAGTGACTTTGTGTGTGAGTAACTCTATGGATGAGTGGCATTGTGTAACAGGATGTATAGGTGTATGAGTACATATGATGAGTGAGTACATGTATGAGTGACTGTATAGGACTGTTGGTGAATGAGTGGATGTGTTATGTGGATCTTAGAATTACTGAAGAGGTTGTTGTAACTGGTATTGGAATGTCCATTGTTTTGAAAATTTTAGTCTCTATTTTTGAATGTGTGTATCAAAGGTTATATTAGGGTGAGAGGAGGTCTGCCACTCTATCACAAGGATGATGTCATCGGTGATGTCATCAGTGATGTCATTTGAGATGTCATCAGTGATGTCATGAGTGATGTCACTGACCATGTCATGAGTGATGTAATATGTGACGTCATCAGCAGTGCATTGCGGGCGCGCGAGTTATAGTTAGCTGAACTAACTATAACGGGGGAATTTCATTGGTTTTTTACGAGTGAAATGTCCAGCTAACTATAACATGTGTGAAACCTTTGGTTTTTTCATTGAATTTCTAAGGTTTTTTAAATGCTAATTCCTAACTTTAACGTGTGTGAAACCCATGGTTTTTTCAGTGAATTTGCAAGGTTTTTTAAATGCTAATTCTTATATTGACCTTTTTTTTTTTTTGCAATGTTTTTTACATATTTTTATTTTAATTTTATATCCTTTTTTAAAGACTATGGTTAAATTTTAAAAATTCTACAATATATTTTTTATTTTTACCCTTTTTTAAACTAAACAGGTAAGATTTAGTAGTATAACATAGTGAATCTTTTTTTCCCTTTTCTTTTTTTTTTTTAGTATTTTTTTAACGTGCGCGTACGGTAAGCGCACGTCTTGCTTTTAGTACGTTAGATTTCTACGCTGTTTGCGTTCAGTTACGCAATTTGCGTAGACGTGCGTCACGCGCACGCGGTGCGTAACGCGTACGCTGCACGCGCATGTTACGCGGAAGTGAAGAGCCGTGCCTGTTTTGCGCATGCGCGCGTGCGCGTGTCTTTTTTACGCGCATGCGTACTTTTACCGTAAGCGCTCCGTAAGCGCACCGTAAGCGTAACGTACGCGCACGCTGGGTCAGGTGATCAAGAAACAACACTTTTGATTGGTTTTTACTACTTTCAGTTCTAGAACTCTCCTACACCACACCCATTCCCCTCATTTCTGCTTGTGATCCCTTAGGAGAAGGAGCTGAGTTGTCTTTGTGATACGATGGCAGAACAGCAGACCTCTTCTGAGAGTGAGGCTAGCAGCACTACCATGAGGCAGAGAAGGAGGAAACAAAAGAGCTCTTTCATATGGGAGTATTTTTCTTTTCCAGAGGGCAAGAAAAAGGTAAATGCACCTTTAGTGACTTGTAAGCTTTGTGACTGTGTACTTTCAAGAGGGAATCCTAACAAGAAGTATTCCTTCGGGAATCATACTATGTTGAGACACCTTCATGATGTACACGGTAGGACATATGCTCGACATACTGGAGGAAACCCTTCAGTAAGTCAACCAAGCACATCCACAGCAGCTCAGCCTGGTCCATCATCTGCAGGGCCGAGTCCATCTTCGGCAGGTCAGCTGAGCCCTTCATCTGTGGGGGGAGCATCTCCTTTTTCTGGTCCTCTGGAAACTAACCATCGGTTTGCGAGGGTTACAATGCGGTGTGCCACTTGTTATGGTCTAATTTGTCATAGGGAGACCAGTGTTGCCCTAGTTAACAATAAAATAGACCAGCACATTTGTCCTACCGACTAATATTCCCATTCTTTCTTTCCTCTGTCCCTGTACGAACACAACGGCTCTTTTAAGAGCCAACCTTACCTTTCAACTTTTTTTTTATATATTTTTTTTAACTTTTTTTTTATTTTTTTTTTACCGTACGTGTACAGTACGCGTAATTTTTTTTTTTTTTTTTAAAAACACTAAAAATCAATTATCACATTACAAGGTCCTTGAGAGACTACAATGAAAAACTGAAAATGTGATTGTGGAGAAGTGGAAAAAAGGGACCATGAAATTTCTGACTTACCATACCCACTCAAAAAATTATTTATTAATTAAAATATAATTTTAATTGCTATAAAAATGGTTCAAGTTTTCGAAAATGTTCTTTCTCAATCTGAAAAAAAAGAAAAAAGTATTAATATTTAATAAAACATTTTATAATACAGTACACATATTTACATATTTTCCAAAAACAATTTTTTGCCTTTTTTTTGCTGTTTTCAGAATATATTGCATTTCACTATAAATCGTGAAAGCAATTGCATTCATCACTTAACAGCGGGCAAAAAAAAAATAACAATCTCAAAGATTGTTTAAAAAAAGCCCAGAATCTCTTCTCAGTTAAACATAACATTATCGAAATGCAAAATATTATTCATTAAAAATATCATCTAATAACAAAAACTATTTCTAAAAAATACCGTCTGACAATTTTCTTACAGAAGCATAATCTCAAAAATAATATATCTCAAATAAATCCACTATACATCTAGTTTCCTTTCTTTTAGGCCAAATGTTAATTTTTGAAATTATTTTTTGATTAAATTTCCAACGATAATCCAATAAAATTCCAAAATTTAAATTGTACAGATGTTACCGATTCTCTCTAAAATTTTGGTTTCCGAAAGATTAATTAGGATTTAAATAAGTCCACAATACAATTGGATACCTTTCCTTTAGGCCAAATGGTAATTTTAAAAATCTTTTTTGATTAAATTTCCAACGGTAATCCAATAAAATACAAAAATTTAAATTGTACAGATGTTACCGATTCTCTCTAAAATGTTGTTTTCCGAAACATTAATTAAGAATTATTTAAGTCCACAATACAATTGGTTACCTTTCCTTTAGGCCAAATGATAATTTTAAAAATCTTTAAATTTGAAAATTCCAATGGTAATCCAATAAAATGGTAAAATTGTTTCGTACAGATGTTGCCAATTCTCTCTAAAATTTAGGTTTCAGGAAGATTAGATAGGAATTTGCTAAATCAAATGGCAAACGTTGCTTAAAAACCAATTGACAATCATTACACATTGTCCAGCCTTTTTTACATTTTAGATAAACTGTGTAATGACCAGAAGTTACAGTAGGTCCATCATGGAAAATTATTGCAACTGTTACAAAAGTTTTTCCTGAAATTGATAATTGCTGTCCTGTAAACTTCTTTATTAAAGTATCCAATTTTGAACCATCAGCTCTACATCGTTGCATCATTAAAATTACATACTGTCCGTATTCCTTTAAAATTAACGTTGAAAACATGTCAGATTTACACTCACCGCATTCCATGCTATGATTAGCATCTTTAACTAATTTAGCAAAAGTGACTGTTTTACTCTCTGGCAATGTTAAATAAATAAACCTTTCAGAATCAACATTAGAGCCACATGTATTGAAACAGTTTTCACAACTATGTTCCGATTTATAAGAGAGACCAAACACATTTTCAATGTGTACACCTTCTTCTTCCAGTACCTGAAGAAAATACAACAAGAATTCCTGTGCGTCTTGCTGTACATTTTGAGAAAACTGTGTACATCCTGAACATACATCTAAAAGTTTTCTAATTTCAGTAGCACTTTCTATTTGAGTTTTATCATTACTCAGCTTTTGAAAAAGGAGACTCAACTCAGAACAAAATCTTTTTCTCTGATTTACTATTATCTGCTCTTGCAAACTTTCCAGATAAAATGCAACATTCAGCACTACATTAGCGTAGCAGTTGACACCAGAGCTATTTTCAAAATGACATCCTACAACCTCTTCTTCATTTTCCTTTTTCTTTTTGCTTGCAATTACATCACTCCTCTTTTTTTTCCTCCTCTCTACATCCTCATTACAGATATTCTCATTTCTCCTTTTACGAGAAACTACACGTTTCTCTAACACAGGATACTGACCTAAATGAGGAGCATAGGTACTTCTTAATCTATTGTACTCCTTTACACAATTTGCATCAGCACTAACTTTTGAATCATCAAAGTCTATCATGAATAAACCAGAAAATGTTTTCACTCGTGACAAAGCTACATAAGCCATACCTTCTTTGAACACAGTTGAACCAATGTTTACAAATGCACAATCTATAGTCAATCCTTGAGACTTGTGAATAGTTACAGCATATGCTAGAGAAAACGGAAACTGTTTCCTTTGTACATATAAGTATTTTACAAGCATGAAACGAACTGAACAACGACAAATGTCTATAACTTCTTCTATCTGATCAAATTTTATTTTTAAACATTCAATTCCATCTTTTTTCTGATAATTAATAAAACCCACAACTCTTCCCATAGCTCCATTAACTAAACCTTTTTCAACATCCAAATTTCTCCTTAAAAATACTCTACAGTTCATGCAAACATATAGATTTTTTTCTAATCCAGCAGTTTTGGAAATGTTCTTCTCTAGTGAATCCAATTTATGTTTCAGTTTGCCTGTTAATTTGATAGTAATTCTTCCATCCTGAATTTTGTCCACTGCTTCCAATTTCCTGATATCTTCCTTTTCCAATTTCAAAAGCTCCTCATTGAATATTGAGCATTCACGTAGAGTTGGCATTAAGCAGATGACACTTTTCTTTTCTGCAATGTTCTTGTATATCTTCTCTGCAACTATTTCTTCCTTTGGAAATAAATTATGTAGCAACCGACTCTGTAATGCTTTTGTGCCAGCTTCAGTGAGTAGTCCAATTCTGATATCTTTCAGAATACTTCCATATTCTTCATCGTTTGCTTGTCTCATATTAGTAGTAAGTTCCTTGTACTCAAAGAAGGACCAAATATTTGCATTACCGATGCTTCCCAATGACTTCTTTGTGTCTTCATGTGTCAGAGTATTAAACACTGGTTGTCCTTTAACTGGAGTAAGCTGTAGAAGATCCCCAAAAACTATGACATGTTTTCCACGAAATAACACGTCATAGTCTGTCCTTAGAGTTTGCTGCATTCTTAAATGCACAAAGGCAAGCATTAAGTTTGATACCATGCTCACCTCATCAATAATGAGAACTTGCATCTTCTTCAATACTCTTGAAACTTCCAAGCATGCTTCTCCAGTTAGCTTGTGGTATTGTATTTTGTTCTCATGCTCCACTGGTAACATTAGCAAACGATGTAAGGTGATTCCTTTTATGTTATATGCTGCTAACCCAGTTGGAGCAGTAACCACACAAGACAAAGTAGAATCCGTTTTTTGGTGTAGGTAGCTTCTGATGACTTTTATTAGGAAACTTTTTCCAGTTCCAGCTTGTCCGCTTACATACATCCTGATTGGATGAAATGTAGTAATCCGTGATCAATTTTGTTTCTGATTTCTTCATAAATTTGTTGCTGCTCTTCATTCAGTTGTCTTTCCAAATTTGGTAAGTCTATAAATTCTTCTTGAGCTTGATTCATAGCTGTTTCCAATTCATTCATGGCTATTGCAGCTTCATTTTCAACGATTGGTTGTCCTAGGGGATCTTGACTGAGTGTTCCTGAACTTTGGCTGTCTTGAGAACTGTCTCTAGCTACTTCAGCTGCAATTGTAGTTTCCTGTTCAATTTCATCATTTAACATTTCCACATAAGTTGTGAATGTACTGCATTGTATGCTGTCTTTGCAAGCATTAAATGAATCTTCATAGCTTTGAAATTCTCCCAGTAGTTCGTCCTCTGTACGCCATGGTTTAAACAGCTGTAAAAGAGCCAAGTAGTAAAATTCCTTTTTGTCAGTAGTGTCGCAACTCAGCTTCCTGTGATTAATCAAACTTCCTTTTGTTTGCTTCACCAAACACCCTTCCTCACCAATGACTTTATATTTTCCATTGTTGATGTCTTCTGCGGCTTTCCGTGAATAAATGTAGTTCTGCAGCACTTCATAGAGACACATGTTCTCCAGATGATGACTCCTCTTGGGATAATATGTGTCCAACATGTTTGATTTCAAAATATCTGTACTTTCTGGGTCATTCTTGGCCAAATATTCAATTTCTCCAACAGATTTCAGTACCCGATTTCTCATTGCTGCAAGGCCTAAACTTGCCCAAATTATTCTTCTTGATTTCGAGTAGAGACTTGCAGAAGATAACCTATCTGAACATTCGTAGGATCCAATTTCTCGATGCGATAACATCTTTAAACTGAAACTGTACAGCTTCTTACTGACAGTCTTCTCGTGAGAAATCTCTTCCCACATTTCCTTCAATTCACTTTTTTCTGATTTAGTAATGTAAGACGTTACATATCGAGCAACAGCAATGGAATTGTCAGCTACATACTGTATATCCATGTTAGCATTCCACATGGATAAAATGACTGGGTTGTAGTCATTTATATTTTTTGAATCTTCTTTTCTTTTAAGGTTGTAGGTATTCTTAGGTGATTTTCTTGTAATAGTATGTCGCACAGCTGACATAAAACTGTTGACTCTTCCTTTTGAAAGAACAGGTCTAGGAAATCCAAATCGACACTTTGTGTAGAATTTATCTTTGGTCTTGTACTTCCGTCGACAGTATTTTCCACACCGATGACTTTGGAAACGTAAAACTTGTTCTTTTAACTTTTTCTCTTCTGTGCTTTTAGGTATAGCACATGTTGCATATTCTTCAATAAAAGATAACACTGCTTCATCAGTATCTGTTCCAAACTTTGGGGCATCCTTGATCCACAACAGCATATGAATATGAGGAGCACCTCTTGACTGGTACTCTTTTCTCCAAAAGAAATCTTCTACTTCTCCAAGAGGTGGATTTTTTTTATTGCAGATGAAGGACATCATAGCCTCAAATCTATGATTGAAATATCTGCAAACATTAACCGGATCCAATAAGCACAGTTCTCCAGCTGTCTTGTATTCGATGTTTTTAATGTTTGAATTTGCCTCTCGTAGAAAATCCAGTAAATCATCCCAAGCGTACTCAGCACAGCTTAGAGTAAGGAACCATGTTGGTGTTCCTAAATTTCGTAACATGCATTTTAATTCACCATGGCGTCGGTACCAATATTCATTTGTCCCACGCTGACAAGCCATCAGATTGATCAGTTGGGTTTCCAAATGATCATCTCGGTGCGGCACTTTCTCCATAAAATCCTTAGCAGACACATTTTGTAAATGTACTCCACTTTTTAAAATGTGATTTACTGCATATGATAATGCAGACAAGTCGCTTTCAAATAAAAGATGGAATAAATAAGGAATACTTTGTCGAAATCTTGGATCTTCTGCATATAGTCTTGTAGTCCGATACTCAGAAGCTGGAATCTGTTCTGGACGTTCATCGTATCGTCCTCCTTTTCCTGTAGGAAACAGCTGGGGAAAACATCGAGCTTCCAAGCTCTCCTCCCATACACTCACAGGAGTTCCTTTTGCTTTCTTCATCTGAAACAGATCAATATTGTCTCCCATAACTTCTTTTGAATGAAGAGGATGTATGCTAAAATGTTCATAAACTTCTTCTTCCTTTGACTTGTCCACTTTTTCAATTTGTCCAATTGGTGTTTCTGTGTCTTCTTGTAAATCTTCTTCTTCTTCTTCTATATAAATTGATTCATACCATTTGTTATTCCTTTTCAAATACAAATTTGCTCTTTGTACTTTCCGTACGTCTACCAGCCCCTGCCAAATCTTCCTATTCTTTGTAGGTACACCATTAACCAGAATAACTAATGGTTCAGTTTCCAAAGTATCTGCATCAATAGTTTCCATATTTTTTTTCAAATCCAAGGGCAAATACACCACTCTTCCTTTTAAACCTCTTACTAAATCTGAAGGAGGTAATTTATCAGTTTTTGGCTCCATACGCACTATGGTCTGGAACGGATGAACACATTGAATAAGTATAGACTCATATGTATTTAATTCAGAAAGTTCGGCAGGAATAGCATCCAATTCTAAATTATTATGTACAGCTCTGGTCGGCATTCTATTTTCTTCTAATTTGTTGTAACAGTATTTACAAATACGCTGATCTTCACCCAATTCAAAACAATTTTCAAGAAATATATATGTGGCAAAATCCTTCCACTTATAATTATCTTCATTTTCACTTTTTCTGTAGAGATCAACATACCTGGTTTGTTTTCTATAATGAGTTCTGCGGCAACAAATACAAGTAATATTTGGTCTTTCATTAGAGATTATTGCAAATTTTGTTATGTGATCATTAAATGTCTTACTTACAGAGGGTTCTACATTCTCTTCCACTTCTTCCTCATTTACTGTGTCCTTTTCTGCACTGTCTTGTTCAGGACCAAAGTAACAAAACTGAATTTCATCAATAACCTTCTCTACATCTGATACCGATCCACGGAACAGAGCCCTATTCAATTCATCTAACTTTATTGCTGGACTTTTAGCAAAATACAACCGTCTCACAAACTTTCTCATTTCAGTATGATGAACAGCCAGCATCCTAAAATGATGAAAAACACTTTTACACACTTTTCTAGATAGACAAGCCAGAGAATGACCCTGCAAACCAGTATTCTCTCTCACTCTGCATGGATCTAGACTTTAAAGCACCTTAATCTTCTGTTTTACACTTTTTTTTACTATATTCTCTTAGAAACTCACGAAATTTATCAATAGATTCCTGACGCACAGTGCAAATACTACTACAATTCCAAGTGTACACTGGGGCTTTAGGACGTCTCCCCATAGCCTCATCCGCTATCACTTGTACCTCATCTCTTGGAACCATTTTCTCCTTCTCCATTATACAACCATTTTTCACTTCGTAAGCACGACCTCTGGTGTCAACTGCATGCAGCAAACTATTACTTTGAAAATAACTCTCTTCATTAAAAAAAGGTTCACTACTTGAACTATGCATCCATTCTCCTAAAAACACTTTGCAAAAGTTTGTTCTTTTCACTTCTCTTTTCCTTTTGGTTTGTGATTTCAGTACATTAACCATTTTATCTAATGTACGCATCCTATTCAAAATTAAAATGAATAGTTTCCTTTTTAATTCTAATGCCTTAGCTGCAATGGATTCAATTTCTTTTTTTCTCTTATAAAATTTAGCCTTTTGCTTATATTTCTTCACATCCTTTATCAAATTGGACATAACTCTTCTCTGAAACATTTTTCTACGTATCTCTTTAAACGCTGTTTTTCTGTTTAAATTAATCTTTATTGTTTCTGAAGGTATATTTGCATTAACTAAATGCTCAATTTTTTCCTGTTCTTTTCTATTTAAAACATTCTTTTCAGTACAGACATTTTGTACATTTTTCCTTTTTCTGAAGATGTTCTTTAAAAAATCTTTTGTCTGCTTACCAGAAGACTTTCTCTTTTTCCCAACATGAGCATCTCCAGCTAACTTAGGTCCTCCAGTTGTCTTCAAATATAGATTTTTTTGTGGTTTTTCCTTTGTCTGGATTTTGTAGGCATCTTAAATTTTGTTCACTGCTCTTCAGCAATACCTGAAAAAAACTAAAAAAAAATTTCTTTATTTTATTTAAATATATTACTATATTTTTTATGATCTTTTCAAATCTTAAAATACTAAGTACCCCTTTCCTACAAGTGAAAATCACAATAACACCTTCACAAATTAAATATCTAAAAACAATTCCTGTGTGCACACAGAGTCATGGTTTGAAATTAGGCAAAAAATGAAATTTCTTTGCCAATTGGAAAGCACACTTCCTACTGTTTTTTTGGCAAGTGATAAGTACTTTTACAATCTGACACATTTCTAATCCACTTTTCAGATTCTCAAAAAAGCACATGTCCAAACAGCTTTTTCAGACCAGAAACATCTATAACCTGGGTGACTGACTACACTCCAGCAAGGGCAACCAGCCTTAGTGATGCTGAATGTATTTGCATTACTAACTGCAACCTCAAACCCCACTCGGTTGTGAATACTGTGCATGATTCCACAGGATAAGCAGCTGGGTGTGTGCTAAGAATCTGCTTCTGCATAAAAAAAATAGCTCCCCCTTTCCTACTAATGCAACTGTAAAATTACCAGAGCAATACGCAAAAAATCTCTGCCTGTAATTCCTCTTTGCACGCAGAGTCATGTTTTCATATTAGTCAGAAAACGAAATTTCTTTGCCAATTTGAAAGCACACTTACTACTCTTTTTTTTGGCAAGTGATAAGTACTTTTACAATCTGACACATTTCTAATCCACTTTTCAGATTCTCAAAAAAGCACATGTCCAAACAGCTTTTTGAGACCAGCAACATGTGTAACCTGGGTGACTGACTACACTCCAGCAAGGGCAACCAGCCTTAGTAATGCTGAATGTATTTGCATTACTGACTGCAACCTCAAACCCCACTCGGTTGTGAATACTGTGCATGATTCCACAGGATAAGCAGCTGGCTGTGTGCTAAGAGTCTGCTTCTGCACAAAAAAAATAGCTCCCCCTTTCCTACTAATGCAACTGTAAAATTACCAGAGCAATACCCAATAAATCTCTGCCTGTAATTCCTCTTTGCACACAGAGTCATGTTTTCATATTAGTCAGAAAACGAAATTTCTTTGCCAATTTGAAAGCACACTTACTACTCTTTTTTTTGGCAAGTGATAAGTACTTTTACAGTCTGACACATTTTGAATCCACTTTTCATATTCTTAAAAAAGCACATGTCCAAACAGCTTTTTCAGACCAGAAAAATCTGTAACCTGGGTGACTGACTACACTCCAGCAAGGGCAACCAGCCTTAGTGATGCTGAATGTATTTGCATTACTGACTGCAATCTCAAACCCCACTCGGTTGTGAATACTGTGCATGATTCCACAGGATAAGCAGCTGACTGTGTGCTAAGAGTCTGCTTCTGCACAAAAAAAATAGTTCCCCCTTTCCTACTAATGCAACTGTAAAATTACCAGAGCAATACGCAATAAATCTCTGCCTGTAATTCCTCTTTGCACACAGAGTCATGTTTTCATATTAGTCAGAAAACGAAATTTCTTTGCCAATTTGAAAGCACACTTACTACTCTTTTTTTTGGCAAGTGATAAGTACTTTTACAATCTGACACATTTCTAATCCACTTTTCTGATTCTCAAAAAAGCACATGTCCAAACAGCTTTTTGAGACCAGCAACATGTGTAACCTGGGTGACTGACTACACTTCAGCAAGGGCAACCAGCCTTAGTGATGCTGAATGTATTTGCATTACTGACTGCAACCTCAAACCCCACTCGGTTGTGAATACTGTGCATGATTCCACAGGATAAGCAGCTGGCTGTGTGCTAAGAGTCTGCTTCTGCATAAAAAAATAGCTCCCCCTTTCCATCTAATGCAACTGTAAAATTACCAGAGCAATATGCAATACATCTCTGCCTGTAATTCCTCTTTGCACACAGAGTCATGTTTTCATATTAGTCAGAAAACGAAATTTCTTTGCCAATTTGAAAGCACACTTACTACTCTTTTTTTGGCAAGTGATAAGTACTTTTACAGTCTGACACATTTCTAATCCACTTTTCATATTCTCAAAAAAGCACATGTCCAAACAGCTTTTTGAGACCAGCAACATGTGTAACCTGGGTGACTGACTACACTTCAGCAAGGGCAACCAGCCTTAGTGATGCTGAATGTATTTGCATTACTGACTGCAACCTCAAACCCCACTCGGTTGTGAATACTGTGCATGATTCCACAGGATAAGCAGCTGGCTGTGTGCTAAGAGTCTGCTTCTGCATAACAAAAATAGCTCCCCCTTTCCATCTAATGCAACTGTAAAATTACCAGAGCAATACCAAACAGCTTTCTGAGACCAGCAACATGTGTAACCTGGGTGACTGACTACACTCCAGCAAGGGCAACCAGCCTTACTAAAGCTGAATGTATTTGCATTACTGACTGCAACCTCAAACCCCACTCGGTTGTGAATACTGTGCATGATTCCACAGGATAAGCAGCTGGCTGTGTGCTAAGAGTCTGCTTCTGCACAAAAAAAATAGTTCCCCCTTTCCTACTAATGCAACTGTAAAATTACCAGAGCAATACGCAATAAATCTCTGCCTGTAATTCCTCTTTGCACACAGAGTCATGTTTTCATATTAGTCAGAAAACGAAATTTCTTTGCCATTTTGAAAGCACACTTACTACTCTTTTTTTTGGCAAGTGATAAGTACTTTTATAGTCTGACACATTTTGAATCCACTTTTCATATTCTCAAAAAAGCACATGTCCAAACAGCTTTTTGAGACCAGCAACATGTGTAACCTGGGTGACTGACTACACTTCAGCAAGGGCAACCAGCCTTAGTAATGCTGAATGTATTTGCATTACTGACTGCAACCTCAAACCCCACTCGGTTGTGAATACTGTGCATGATTCCACAGGATAAGCAGCTGGCTGTGTGCTAAGAGTCTGCTTCTGCATAAAAAAAATAGCTCCCCCTTTCCATCTAATGCAACTGTAAAATTACCAGAGCAATACGCAATAAATCTCTGCCTGTAATTCCACTTTGCACACAGAGTCATGTTTTCATATTAGTCAGAAAACGAAATTTCTTTACCAATTTGAAAGCACACTTACTACTCTTTTTTTTGGCAAGAGATAAGTACTTTTACAGTATGACACTTTTTCAATCCACTTTTCATATTCTTAAAAAAGCACATGTCCAAACAGCTTTTTCAGACCAGAAACATGTGTAACCTGGGTGACTGACTACACTCTAGCAAGGGCAACCAGCCTTAGTGATGCTGAATTTATTTGCATTACTGACTGCAACCTCAAACCCCACTCGGTTGTGAATACTGTGCATGATTCCACAGGATAAGCAGCTGGCTGTGGGCTAAGAGTCTGCTTCTGCATAAAAAAATAGCTCCCCCTTTCCATCTAATGCAAATGTAAAATCACCAGAGCAATACCAAACAGCTTTCTGAGACCAGCAACATCTGTAACCTGGGTGACTGACTACACTCCAGCAAGGGCAACCAGCCTTAGTGATGCTGAATGTATTTCCATTACTGACTGGAACCTCAAACCCTAAAAGTATTCCTTATTTATACCAGTACACCTTAATTTATGGTGAAAACATAGTCCATATTATTTTACATGTTCCTCACATTTAAATTTCTCCCAAAACACAAAATGATAAACACAACTTCAACAAAAGGAATTCCAATGCTAATATTCATTTCTTAATTTACCATATACATCCCCTCTCAAACTCTTAACTCACCTTTAAAATTAGTTAGTTGTGAAAGAAATGTGGCACTCAAACAGCAGATTATCAGAGCCAGGATCTCTGTTCTGTACACCTCTCTCCTCTCAGCAGAACCAGATAATGGCAATGTTTCCCTCTCTTTTTCCACACATATACATGTTAGTTTCAAATCTCAGTGCTTCCCCCTTTTTTTCAAATGTAATCACACATTTCTATTGGTTGAAAACCAACCCTTTTCAAAAAGTACCCTTCCCCCAACTTGACTTCTGCCTAGTACCCTTCCCCCAACTTGACTTCTGCCTGCTACCATAGCAACAGCTCATGGAACACTGCTGTGTGGAGTCAGGTCAGAAGTTCAGCAGACAATGTTTCATTTTCAAAGTGCAAGAGTGCTTGACTTTTCAAACCTAACAGCAAATCCATAGTACTGTTCTTTGGTAACACATTTTTCTTTACCAATACAAATCATGCTTCTATAAATTGACACACACAGCCTAGTTTTTAGTGTAGAATGGTATGAAACAGCCAATCAGTTCTTTTTATTTAAAAAAAATATGTATGCCTCCATTTCCAAACTGTCTTTCATTTCTTTTTACCATTCTACTGAATTACACCTCCTGAGTGCATCCAGATCTCCTTGGAAGATGTTCACAGTGTGGATTGTAGGGCACAGCTATGTCTGCTGGAGTGAAAAGTATGCAGAGAAAACAGGTATGGTGAGAGACCTTGCTTTGCCAAATGTAGACATTAAATGGATTGGTCAGAGAGGGTTAAAGTGGCACCAATTGATGCCATTGGTGAAATCCTTCATGCAAATCCAACACCCTGACCTCATAATAGTGCACCGTGGTGGCAATGACCTAGGCACTTTGACTGGGGTAGGTCTGGAAATGCTTATGAAGGAGACCTTTGCACAACTGTTTTCACTTTTCCCTAAAACTGCCTTTGTGTTTTCTAACATATGCCAAAGGCAAAAATGGAACTGGTCCAATCATTTTTGTCCACAGATTGACAAAGCAAGAAAGCACGTCAACAAATCTGTTTCTGCTTTCCTCCGTGACTATGGTATGGGTTCCATTTACCACAACAACTTGCGTTACGACATGCAAGACATTTATAGAGGAGATGGTGTACACTTCAATGATGAAGGGAACAGAGTCTTCCTCTTGAACCTTAGACTCTGCATCGGTACTTACTTGTAGGTACCACTAAAAATTCACTTAATAAACACAACGGCTCTTTTTAAAGCCCCCTAATATCTAAACACTTAAATCTGCATTTCATTTTTTTTTTTTTTTTACCGTACGCGTACGGGGAGCTTACCGTACGCGTACCCCGCGATTTTTTTTAAAATTAATAAATGTTTTTTTTGTACTTTTCTGTCCTTCTTTGACCCCCTTTCAAATGTTAGGGGGTCTGTAACTCTCTTCCTTGCCCCCTTTTCAAGTTATCACCCTTTATTTTCTCAGTGAAACACACAAAATGGCGGCCGCCGCTTCCTGGTTTCGACCGATTCGAATGTTTACTAAGATCTAACAGCCAATCAGAATCGCGCTCGCGCACGTCACCGTACGCGTACGGTAAGCGCACAGTAAGCGCACCGTAAGCTGGCTCAGATATATATATTGATTTAAAGGCTATTTTCTCAGAATCTACTGAACAGATTTACACCAAACCTACAAAAGGCACTTCCTTGACCTGTAGACTACCTCTCTGCCAAATGTCAAGGAACTCTGTTCAGCCGTTCGGGCTGTAGCTGTGTCTAAAGGTCCTATGGAAAAATGCATGGGAAAAACGCGTTTTGGGACCCCCCTTTTTTATCTCGGCCCCCGCTTGACGAATCCCCCCGAGACTTTCAGGGTAGGAGCGGACCGTAGCGCCCCATTAGTTTTGAAAATTTCGCGAGGATTCGTCGACCGGCGCCTAAGTTATTCCAAATAGAATGTTGCGGTTTTCCTATGGAAACAGGGTCCTAACTATAACTACCTACTGGCGACCGCCAGTAGGTAATATATATATATATATATATATATTCACTGAAAAAACCATGGGTTTCACACACGTTATAGTTAGGAATTAGCATTTAAAAAACCTTAGAAATTCAATGAAAAAACCAAAGGTTTCACACATGTTATAGTTAGCTGGACATTTCACTCGTAAAAAAACATTGAAATTCCCCCGTTATAGTTAGTTCAGCTAACTATAACTCGCGCGCCCGCAATGCACTGCTGATGACGTCACATATTACATCACTCATGACATGGTCAGTGACATCACTCATGACATCACTGATGACATCTCAAATGACATCACTGATGACATCACTGATGACATCATCCAGTGAATGTGTGTTTTTCTGAAAATTAAATATGTTTTATATATGTATATCTCAAGGTCGATGGAAGAATAAATGGGTATATAAGTGTCTAAATGGATGATTTGTTTTTGAAAAATTGATTGTGTAACTGACTGATTAAGTGTATCATAGTGAATACATGGCTTAGTGAGTAATGTTTAAATATGTAAATATCTGTATCAGTCTCTCACTTTGTGTATAAGTGGCTGCATGGGTTGGTGAGTAGCTACATGGGTGTCTATATAGGTTATTAGTTGGTTTTTTGAGTATCAGTCTGAGTGTCTGCATGGTTCGGTGGGGGGTATTACGTAGTGCATAGGTGCATGAATGAGTGACTCACTGTTTGTATGTGTTGAACACAGCATATGTGCAGGACTGTATGGGTGGATGAGTGTGTGTATGGGTGTGTTAGTGAGTGAATGACTGTCTCAATAGTGTCTTTATGAGTAACTACATATGTTTTAAACTAGTATATGTGACTATTGGTGTATATATGTGAGTATATGTGAGAGTGAGAGATTGAAAGAGTTCCTGTATGAATAAGTATGTGTTTCTATAAGTGATTGTTTAAAAGACTAAGTATGTGTAAGTTTCCGTAGAAGTAAGTGTGGTGGTGTGTGTATAACTGTATATGCAAGTAAATGTATGTTTGATTCTTTATTAGCATGAGTGACTATGTGTGTGAGTAACTCTATGGATGAGTGGCATTGTGTAACAGGATGTATAGGTGCATGAGTACATATGATGAGTGAGTACATGTATGAGTGACTGTATAGGACTGTTGGTGAATGAGTGGATGTGTATGTGGATCTTAGAATTACTGAAGAGGTTGTTGTAACTGGTATTGGTATGTCCATTGTTTTGAAAATGTTAGTCTCTATTTTTGAATGTGTGTATCAAAGGTTATATTAGGGTGAGAGGAGGTCTGCCACTCTATCACAAGGATGATGTCATCAGTGATGTCATCAGTGATGTCATTTGAGATGTCATCAGTGATGTCATGAGTGATGTCACTGACCATGTCATGAGTGATGTAATATGTGACGTCATCAGCAGTGCATTGCGGGCGCGCGAGTTATAGTTAGCTGAACTAACTATAACGGGGGAATTTCAATGGTTTTTTACGAGTGAAATGTCCAGCTAACTATAACATGTGTGAAACCTTTGGTTTTTTCATTGAATTTCTAAGGTTTTTTAAATGCTAATTCCTAACTATAACGTGTGTGAAACCCATGGTTTTTTCAGTGAATTTGCAAGGTTTTTTAAATGCTAATTTCTAACTATGCCTACAGAGATAGGACATGTGAAGAAAGAAGAAAAAATGCACAGAAAGAAACAAAAGAAGTGCAGAAAGAAGCAACAGAAGTCCTCAAATACGAAGATAAGTGCAGGAAGAAGGATAACGTGCAGAAAGAACAAAAAGAAGAGCAGAAAGAAGCCTTGTTGCAAAATCATCCTGTACCCTCAACTTTTTCAGACGGATACTGGTGGTAACTGAGTCTGACTAGCCAGTGCTATGTTAAAAGACACTTAGAATACAGTGAAAACACCTACATACACTAGGGAACATTATGCGTTGGGGTCCCCCTGTGATTAGCATGACCTCCTCTGTAAGCCCCTAGTACATAATAGGGCATGGGGATTAAAACTACCTCTTAAAACAGGCCACAGGGCGTTTTTGCACACGTTAACTCAGGCCCCGTCCCCTCCCTTCACCACTGTGTAAACACGCCCTGTGTCCATTTTTAGTTGGGAGATTAAGTTCATTTGAATCCTGAGGGTCCCTAGGGTCCAACTAGCCCACTAGGTACCTCCAGTAAATGCCACAGAGCTGTGTTGCAGAGAGGTGTAAAAAGTGGCACGGCCTGGACCACCTCCTTGCAATGCAGCTCAGTGGCGCTTACTGGAAGCACTTGGTGGGCTAGTTAGCCCCCAGGGGCCCTCAGTATTGAAGGGAAATTATATCCCCAATTTAAAACGTGCCATAGTGCGTGTTTGCACACGTCACCTCAGGCCCCGTCCCCTCCCTTCACCACTGTGTAAACGCGCCCTGTGGCTGTTCTAAGTTGAGAGATTAAGTCCCCTTGAATCCTAAGGGTCCCTAGGGTCAAACTAGACCACTAGGTACCTCCAGTAAGCGCCACAGAGCTGCGTTGCAGAGAGGTGTAAAAAGGGGCTTGGCCTCAGAACACCTGTCTGCAGAGCAGCTCCCTGGCGCATACTGGAGATGCCTGTTGGGGGCGCGTTTGCAGAGTGCTGCACGGAGGGGGCATGGCCTCCGGCACGATGCCAGTCTTTTATTTATTTTAATTTTTTAAGAAGGGGGGCTGTGTGGTTCCCCTTCTTATTCTAATTTATTGGCCCTGATGACCCCATCCCCCAGGGCCTGTCTCCTAATTATATTTTTTTGACCCCAATCCCTAGGGCCGGCCACTGTTTTTATTATTTTAAAAAAATATTTATTTATAGACACACCTAGGACATGCTGGACAAACCGTACGTACCTATCACCATGACGATTTGCGGGATATTCATTAAAAGGCGACTATGCATGCAATGAATCCACGTGGAATGTATTTACACTACTAGTGAAGCTCTGACATGTCTGATGCCCTACCGTGCCTAATCCCGGTAGACACCCTTGTCGTTTATTTATACAAACATGGGTAGCTATTGACGGGCACATTTATTACACATGCACACCAAGCCATTCAAAGGGGATTCGACAAAAATTCGACCAAAACTATGCAAGGAACCCCCCTCACGGTTAATAAAACACACATCCACTGCCGGATGTGTAATACTTTTTATTTTACTCTCTGGAAAGGGGATGAACATCACTTGAGAGTCACAGCGCGCTCCTGACAGAGCCCAATGCTGTGTTACACCCACCATTGCCTGCCGAGTGCCACACACCTCTGTGTTGTATTCCACTAGCTAGTGCATATGCTATGACACTCTCTAGCCCATGTGCACTGTAACACCACCCCGTGAATATGTCATGCCACACTTGTCTTCGCACGGGTTATATTGCCCCATCTAACGTGCCTTCCTCGATGCCTATGTTATAACGCACAGTGCTATGCCATACATATTACAATCTGCGATCCATATCTGTGTCACAGTGCATATGCAACGTTACACTCCCCAGCACATATTTTATATTACAACTTTAGAGACTAGTTAGGTTACACAACACTGCCCTGTGCATATTACACTCCAAGGCGCATATCGCATAGCACGCGCTAGTGCCTGTGCTATCTCGCGCTCTCCAATGAATCTGTCATTGCGCACAATGTATTGCATATTATATTTCACGCCCGGTTCATCTTATATCACACTTTTTGGTGCATAGTTTATACCATACACTATATCTAGTTTTCATTTTCAATCGTGCTCTCAGGACTATGTTCTATATAACACTGTGTTCACCTACCCTTTTCACGGGCATTACATTTTGCGATAGGGGGTGGAGGGTCAGGGGGTGTTTCTGCCAAGTGAGCCCGGAGTCACAGTCACAAACGTCCTCTTCTTCCTGAATAAAAGTGAGAT